>NC_052167.1:16893369-17523880 GCF_902713615.1 Scyliorhinus canicula
CAAGGTCTTCCTTGTATCAATTACCAAACGTATTCCACTCTTAACCCTTGAGGGGTCAGCATCTCACATGTTAATGCAAGCACTGGATGACAGAGCAGCACACTGCTACAGGCCGTGATCCATTCACCCTGTTATAAAGATTGCTGTGCCTGAAAGCTATAGGCTCGGGTGGACATGAGCTGGTTTATTTTGAACGGAGGGCTGCTCCAAGTCACTTTGCGTCAAGCTCATTAAACGTAACTCTTGGTCCAGCATGCTGACTGACACAGACTCCACAAGAGGAGGCAATGGTATAGCGGGAGCGTCACTGGGCTAGTAATCCAGACTCATGCTCTGGGTGGCATGGGTTCAAATCCCATTGTAGCAGCTGCTGAATTTTGAATTCAATTAATACATTTGCAAAGCCAGTCTTAGTAATAGTGACCATGAAAGACGTTGTTGATTTAATAATGTCCTTATCTGCTCTGACCTACATGTGACTCCAGATCCACATCAATGTGGTTGATTCTTAATTGCCCTCAGTTCAAGAGCAACACCTATTAGCCTTGCCAATGATGCCTAGATCCTTTGAATGTATAAAGGAAATAAATTAAATTCTGCGCCAGTCTACCGGAGAGATTTCCTTGCAAAGCCTCACTCCCCACCCCTCAGCCCCATCCAAATTCAGCTCTTGTTTACTCAAAGTGCAAACAGATTATAAAATGACGGCAAGAATGATGCTTTCTGTGAAAACAAGCTGATTAGCAAACCCTCTCTATGTTTTGTAAAGAAATGCACCAGGCAGCTGCATAAATCACATCAAAGTGTATCAGCCGGATTTCTCCGGCCGTTGGAATTCTCTGGTCGCGCTGGCAGTGCACCCCCCGCCAATTTCCCAGCGGTCTGGGTGTCTTCAATGGGAAATCCCATTGACAAGCGTCGGGAAGAGAGAATCCCGCTGCCAGTGAACGGCGGGCCGACGAGAAACACTCGGCCAGGAAAAGGGGAGAATCCAGCCCATTGTGTGTGCATACTGAGGTTTCAGTTCACAGCTCTCTTTACAAATCTTACAGATTCTCCCTGAAATCCCCATAATGCTGACATTGACCACTGTAGATTATTGCATCGATTGGAAATCTACACCCGTACGTAAAGGCGAATTCTGAAACGTCTAACCTGGGCTCAGCATTGGAAGTCGATACATCTCGCTTCATGGACCCATGTGGCTCATGCTATGGAGTAGATGCACAGAACAGGAATACACTGGATCTGGGACCATTGGCACAATTGCAGTGGGGGGGGGGGGGGGGAAGCAATCCTGCACTCTGGTCCTCTTGGCCCACAAGCAGTGTTGGAAAAGCACTAATGCATGCAGCAGCGTTTAGCTCCTTTTAGCTGCTGGATTTCCCAAGGCCAGCGATACTTGGCTGGTCAGTGCTAAAGCTGGAGCGGAGGAAAGCAATCTGAGGCAGAGAGCCTCATTAAAATATTTAAATGATTCCTGGGATGCTATCAGTTCCCTCCCGCCCCCTTTCATTATAAGTGGAAGTGAGAGTGTTTGAGCCAGGTTGGGCTTGGATTTGTGATTTCTTTCACATTACTACTTCCCATATGACCCCATATGCTTTCAACACTGAGACTGAAAGATCATTGGTGGGAAATAGATATCAAACCAAGGAGTGTAAATGGTTTGAGGTACAGCTCAGCTGAGATCTAATTGAATTGCAAAGGAGGCTGAGGAATCTGAATGCCTGCTCCAGGTCATACGTGCCGACTTCTCATCATTCTACATTTCTCACTATTCTCTTAATTGTACCCATTGATGTTGGCATTTAAGTCGACATTTAAAGCCCCAAAAAGAATCCCTCCAATAATGGGGCACCGAGTATAAAAGTGAACCACCATTTTGGGTGTGGGTGGTCACCATTTTGAATCATCATCAGCATCCCATGCAAAGAGTGGGCAAGTCGTAAACCCCTGTGTGTCTTCACAGCACAACCTGAATCACCTGTTTGGTCCTTTGCACCCAGTTACAAGGCAATCGGAAGTAATACATGCACTTGTGGGGTGGAGAAAGAAAACTGGGGCGAAATTCTCCCCTACCCGACGGGGCAGGGGGTCCCGGCGTAGCGGAGTGGCGCCAACCACTCCGGTGTCGGGCGTCCCCAAAGGTGCGGAATTCTCCGCACCTTTAGGGGCTAGGCCCGCGCCGGAGTGGCTCCCACTACGCCGGCTGGCACCAATGGTATTTGGTGCCACGCCGGCCGGCGTCGGGGCTGGCCGAAAGGCCTTCGCCGGTCGGCGTGAGTCCGCGCATGCGCCGGAGCGTCAGCGGCTGCTGACATCACCACCGGCGCATGCGCGGTGGGGGGGGTCTCTTCCGCCTCCGCCATGGTTGAGGCCGTGGCAGCGGTGGAAGAAAAAGTGTGCCCCCACGGCACTGGCCCGCCCGCCGATCGGTGGGCCCCGATCGCGGGCCAGGCCACCGTGTGGGCACCCCCCGGTGTCCGATCGCCCCTTGCCCCCCCCCAGGACCCCGGGGGCCCGCTTGCGCTGCCAATCCCGCCACCACCAGAGGTGGTTTAAACCACGTCGGCGGGTTTGGCCTGTCAGCGGTGGGACTTCGGCCCATTGCGGGCCGGAGAATCGCCGCGGGGGCACGCTGATTGGCGGGGCGTGATTCCCGCTCCCGCCGATTCCCGGGTGGCGGAGAATTCCGGCCACGGCGGGGGCGGGATTTACGGCGGCCCCGGACGATTCCCCGACCCTGCGGGGGGGTCGAAGAATTCCGCCCCTGAATACTAATCGTAGAATTTACAGTGCAGAAAGAGGCCATTTGGCCCATCGAGTCTGCACCAGGCCTTGGAAAGAGCAATCTACGTATGCTCACGCCACCACCCTAGCCCTTTAACCCAATTACCCCACCGAATCGTTTTGGACTAAGGGACAATTTAGCTTAGCCAATCCACCTAACCTGCACATCTCTGAACTGTGGGAGGAAACCAGAGCTACTGAAGGAAACTAGGGCTCCCGAAGGAAACTCACACAGACGCGGGGAGAATATGCAAACTCCACACAGACAGTGACCCAAGTCTGGAATTGATCCCGGATTCCTGGAGCTGTGAGGTAGCCGTGCTAACCAATGTACCGCCGTGCTGCCCTAATGTGCAGCCCTATACTCACTAATGTTGAACTTCTTGAAAATAACATTTTTCCTAAGCAAAGGACACTGGCCTACAGCAGCCATTAAGCTGCTTCCATAGAGACATTGAGTCCATACAGCATTCAGAGAAAGGTCACATGGTCCAGATCATTGGTGGAAAGATACTGGATTTTGGAGTCAGAGATACATTGCCACAGAGCAACAAACAGTCTTACCCCATCTTTCTTTCTTCTGAAACCCTTAGTGTTGGGTGGGGTTACTGGGTTATGGGGATAGGGTGGAGTTGTTGACCTTGGGTAGGGTGCTCTTTCCAAGAGCCGGTGCAGACTCGATGGGCTGAATGGCCTCCTTCTGCACTGTAAATTCTATGATTCTATGAAACCTCTTTCACCAAAGCTGAGCCGTTTGCAACTTGAAATAACAACACCAGAAAACCTCATTGCTGCAAACTGACAGTTCTTGATGGAAAATTCTGAATCAACGCACTGTCTTCAATGGGAAACCCTAAGAACTGTGCACTGGGGCAATTCAGCTACAAAAGAGCATCTGGATGCATCTGTGAATAACTGTTTTTCTGACTTTACTTGTTACTTGACCCAATTGTTTATATCTGATACTCTGCAGCGTACTTTTTTTTTGTAATGTTTGGGAAGTGGGGCTTGGTGGGGAAGGAAGTTGTTTTTGTGTTTAGTTGGGCATCTTTGCATATTTGAAATGATTTGTTAATAATGCTGCATCTTTGAATGTATAGGTTTCAGCAATAAATCTATCTCTTTATTTGTTAACGTATGCCTTATTTCTTGCACCAAGTTAAATATATATTAAATTGGCACCATGAAATGAAATGAAAATCGCTTATTGTCACGAGTAGGCTTCAAATGAAGTTATTGTGAAAAGCCCCTAGTCGCCACATTCCGGCGCCTGTTCGGGGAGGCCGGTATGGGAATCGAACCGTGCTGCTGGCCTGCTTGGTCTGCTTTAAAAGCCAGCTCTTTAGCCCTGTGCTAAACCAGATTTCCCCTCTTAAATTCAAATTCTTACAAGTAACTCAGGGGTGTGACAAAGAGAGGAGGCAGTTCACCCCTGTTAACCTGGTTGTAACACAACACTTGAGCAGTACTTAATTGACTTTGAAGTGATTTGAGACAGCCAAGATTGTAAAAGGTCGGATATGATTGAAAGTCTTTTTTTTAATCTGTTATTTCATTGCCGCCTTCCATTTAGTTAAAAAAAAGACTATGAAGGCTTTTGATATTTAAAATTTAGTGGTGGATCTAACTCATTGACTGAAATAATTAGGTCTTCTGAAGTACATTTTCAGCTTCCGCCATGTTAAGTGACAAGGGATAAATAATATACAAATACTACCTTTTGCTTGCTGCTGGCTTCACCCCATGAACTGTGTGACATGGACATTTTAGCTTTTGGTTATCGTGGGTGCTGTTCCAAATTGTGATCGCTCACAATGAATGCTAAATACGCCGTGATAAAGTGATCTGTATGAAACTGGTTCATTTTCAATCATCCTTTTACTAACTGCAGGCAATTCTATTTGCACACATCCACGGTACAATGTTGTAAAATTCTTGATTTTGTGCCTATGGCTTTTAACGGTGAATTGCTCAAATCAATATAAATCACTGCAATGTATCATTATGACTTGACAGTTTCACAGAAGTACTACGAGCCAACCTGCCTTGCCCACGCCAGCCCACCCTCGTCACGCTGGCCTCTGAAGGTACCATTTCCTGCTGGCGTAAAAGAAGGAATTACATTTATATAGCCTGTTCTGTACCCTCAGGATGGTCCAGAAACATTGAGCCACCTTTGTGGCTTATAAATGCTGTCACGTAACAACTTGCCTGTAGTAGAATACCCCGAACAGCGAATGAGCGATTGATCTATTATTGTTGCTATTATCGGGAGCAATATTGCACAGGAGACCAGGAGAATTCCCCACCATCCTTCAAATAATGTCAGCACACCTTGTGGGCAAAATTGCACCTTCAATAATGCAGTGGCCCCAACCTAGATTACGTGCTAAGGTCCTCAAGTAGTTCTTTTGACCCACAGCTTACTGGCTGAGGTGCAAGAACGTATTGACTGACGCTACATAGTCCATTGGACACAGGCAAACTTACCAACAGGGCTTTCATGGGACGTGTGTCATTGGCACGGCCCAACAGTTGTTGCCCATCCCTAATTTCCCTTGAACCGAGTGGCTTGCTAGACCATTTTGGAGGGCAGTTAAGAGTCAGCCACATTGCTGTGGGTCTGGAGTCACATGTAGGCCAGACCGGGTAAGGATGGCAGATTTCCTTCCCTAAAGGACATTAGTGAACCAGGTGGGTTCTTTTTTTGCACCAATCAACAACGGTTGTCATAGCCACCAGTTCTAAAACTAGCTTTATATTCCAGATTTATCAAGTTTAAATTCCACCAACTGCCATAGTGGGATCTGAACCCATGTTTACTCTAGTCTACTCAGCTCAACGGACCTTACATAGAATTTACAGTGCAGAAGGAGGCCGTTCGGCCCATCGAGTCTGCACCGGCTCTTGGAAAGAGCACCCGACCCAAGCCCACACCTTCACCCTATCCCCATAACCCAGTTACCCCACCCAACACTAAAGGCAATTTTCAACACTAAGGACACTCCGCACAGACAGTGCCCCAAGCCGGGAATCGAACCTGGGACCCTGGAGCTGTGAAGCAATTGTGCTATCCACACTGCTACCGTGCTGCCCGTCTCAGAGCATGAGCCTGCGTGCTTAATTACGCGTTTATTACATGACCCCTGTGCCACTTTCTCACCACCACGCTGCTATTGCTTATGTGAATACGGTGAGCATTGTGCCATCAGCCTCTGGAGACCATGAATTTGGCCACTCTCTCCCAGAGTGGAAGTCGGATCTGCCACGATAGCAGGCAATTAAAACCTTTTAGGGTCATACTAGGCTGTTATTTTCCAATCTAATGGCACCTTCCGTAAATCCATGGAAATTTGGAAAATTAAAACCAACAGACCAAGTTTCTCATGAGCCACTTCTTTGAAGGCCCAAGGATTTGTCAGCCCGCAGCTCCAACAATTTGCAAAGTATCACTTCCCTGGTGATTAGAATTTTCCTGGGCTCCTCCCTCCCTTCCTATTCCTGATTTACACCTACCAATGGGTTGTTGCTAGTATCTTCTATAGTGAAGACTGTTGCTAATTATAATTCATCTGCCATCTCTTTATTTTCCATTATTAATTACCAAGATTCACTTTCAAGGACAAACACTCACTTTGTTAACTCTTTTTTATATTTAAGTATCCATGGAAACCCTTACTATCTGATTTTATATTTCTAGCTAGCTTTCCTTTGTACTCTAATTTTTCCCTCCTTATTCATCTCTTTGTCACTCTTTGCTGTTCCTTATGTTCTGTCCCATCTTCTGACCTGCAATTAGCGACGAGCAATAAATGTTGGCCTGTTCAGTAATCCCCACATTGTGGGAATTAAATAAGAATTGTTTTTCCTCAGGAATTCAGTTGCATGCTCCTGAAGATTGAGGTTAACCAGCCCCATGGGGTATGTTTGACTGGGTTCCCGATATAAATTCCTGACAAGTGAAGTTTCGCAATCGGAACAAGGAATTAGCCATTTTCACAACATTTCCCAGAAAAGGTACAAAGCCAACAGGCTCATAATCAAGCAGCAGATAGAAAACGTTTAAAAATGACAATAACCAAATGCATCCATCGACAGATTACAGTAGATCTTGGAATATTTAATATATCCTTTAATAATCTTTATTAGTGTCACAAGTAACTGCACTGAAGTTACTGTGAATATCTTAAAGTTGGGTTAATTTAATAACACTTGCACAGAATTGAAAATCGCGAATCTGACCCCAGAGTCAGTCTGTTCTATCCTGCTATATATCACAGGAGGTTGCCCCTCATTCCACTAGTTACTGCTGTCTTGTACTTTCCTCCTTGCTGGGTTGCCCGAAAAGACAGCTCATATTCCATCTGGTCCCGAAGGCCCTAGGTGGTCAGTGTTTGAATCTCTTCTCAGCTGGCTGGCTGGGCCATTCATTCCTGATGCTGCAGATGTCCTTACAAACCTGCCACGATCAGCAACTGTTCCTGCACAAGGAGCCTGGACACAATTATTTGAGAAACGCCAAAGTCACGCCACAGTTACCGCATGCTCTTTCTGAATTCGAAACTTATTTCGTTGCTACGAGAGAAAAAAAGTCGCCTCTTTCAATTTTTAATCACCTTACAGCACAGCCAGGATCTGTGACTCTCTATAGTCTGGGGGTGGGCAGTACATGCAGATGAGAGGCAGATATAGGCAGGCACGTTTCTGATCTCCTTGGATCTTTAACACAGTGGGATTTGTGTGAGGAACTGAGCCACTCATTGTTGTACCTCAGACAGCCTTTAAGTAATGGCACAAACATTAAAGGGCACTCAAAGTCGCCTTGACAGATTCAAGAATGAGCAGTAATTAATTAAAGCACACTTTTAATTGTTTCTCACTTCAAGAAAAGATGTATTTGTATTGTAGTTTCCCAGGAGCTTTTGTAACATTGCTCTTGCCTCCCCATCGATAGTTCCTCACTTCACCCTCCCGCTCAAAGCACACATGCTGGGATATCGCTCCCTGGGGCACCACTTCCCCATTATTCCTTTCCCCTGCGGCCCGTCTTCATTTGTGACCCAGGCAGGGCGAGTCATTCGACTGTGTAGGGCTTCGCAGCTCCTTCCTGGCCTCGCCCCGATTTTGCTGATGGTGGTCGCGATTTAGTTACAGAGAATGTTACATTGAACTTGCAGCACAGAAGCACACTAGGGCAGGATTCTCCATCCCGCCAGCCCCGTTTTCCGGCTGGGATGGTTTGTTGTGGGATCAGTCAGGAGATCAGGGCCACTTCCGGCTCTTCTTCAAGAACCGTGGCATGGGATCTTGAAAATGAAAAAAATGAAAATCGCTTATTGCCACGAGTAGACTTCAACGAAGTTACTGTGAAAAGCCCCTAGTCGCCACATTCCGGCACCTGCCCGGGGAGGCTGGTACGGGAATCGAACCGTGCTGCTGGCCTGCTTTAAAAGCCAGCGATTTAGCCGAGTGAGCTAAACCAGCCCCAATGGGATCTTTAGCAGTGCTGCGAAGAAGCAGCTGTTTGCTATAGTTTAGTAACTTGAGGGTTTATTGAGGTCGGTACAATATTCTGCCCAGGACAGTAACTCTCCCAATCCAGTCCTTGCTGGGAGACCCAACAGCTCTGGGCCCTGCCTGGGCCGGCTTTTTAGTGTCGTCTTTCACAAGCCCCAGCTGGGCGGCCTCCGCCTCCTACCTGGGAAACCCGTGGTCCACGGATCTCAGAGGGAGATCGACAATAATTTCCTCATGGTCCTCCGGGGGAGGTTAATACATTTAGGTAGTTGGGCAAATAATGGGAGCACTCGCTTTCCCCAAGGTGCACATTTGCCTCCCTCCTGAGGCAGTCTCTCTCGTCTTGCTTCAAGCAGGTATGGCAACGTAGCACTAACTGTTCATCATGCTGACCTGAGAAAGAACCAGAAGAGAAAACAGCCTGGGAAACGGGAGTGGGACAACACTGTGCATTGGGGAAGTATCTCACATTGAAACTTAGCAACTTCCAAAGCAGCACGCTGGCGCAGTGGTTAGCACCGCTGCCTCACGGCGCTGCGGATCCGGGTTTGATCCCGGCCCCGGGTCGCGTCCGTGTGGAGTTTGCACATTCTCCCCGTGCCTGCGTGAGTTTCACCCCCACAAGCCAAAGATGTGCAGGGTAGGTGGATTGACCACGCTAAATTGCGCCTTAATTGGGAAAAACAAAATTGGGTTCTCTAAATTTATATTAAAAAAAAGACTCGGGACTATTTTGCTTTGCGGCTCCAAAATATCTCATTTCCAGTATTCCAGTACGAACTTGTGGTATTTAATTGTGGTGTACGTCATTTTCTTGTGGACTGCTTGCTCAACGATCTTTCACAATGCTGACTGCCGGCGATTGTTTAATGGGATAAAATACGCGATGGGAAAATGAGAGCAATCTGAGTTTATAAATTACAAACCGCACAAAAATACACAGAAACGCACAGCTGATTATAAAACAAATGCAAACACATGTTGGGGCAAATGGGCAGAGATTGAGGTTGTACCTGTAGACCTGTTTGGAATTACTCATTTGATTTTGTGGATCGAGGTTAAAAGAAAACCGACAGCTAAAAAAGATTCAATGTAACCTGACCCAACATCACTAGGATCAGATTACCTGGTGATGATCATACTTGCTGTTTACGGGAGCTGTTACATGTGACGATTGGCATGATGGCACAGGGGTTAGCACTGCTGCCTCACAGCGCCGATTCCGGCCTCGGGTGACAGTCTGTGTGGAATTTGCACGTTCTCCTCGTGTCTGCGTGGGTTTCCTCCGGGTGCTCCGGTTTCCTCCCACAGTCCAAAGATGTGCATGTTAGGTGGATTGACCACGCTAAATTGCTCCTTAGTGTCCAAAGATGTGCAGGTTAGGTGGGGGTATGGGGATAGGGTGAGGGAGTGGGCCCAGGTCGCGTGCTCTTTCAGAGGGTCGGTGCAAACTCGATGGGCTGAATGGCCTCCTTCTGCACCGTAGCAATTGTATGATTACAACAGTAACAACATACTCCAGTGTTTGAAGTGTTAATGTAAGCCTATCTGTGACACTAATAAAGACTATTATTATTTTAGGAACAGCCAGTTTCTTTCAAGGGAATTGTTCGCCCGAGCTATTTTTGAAGATGGGGAAGACAAACTATGGGAACTATGTCACGAAAGAGAGAATTCACCGGGTCCTGCGTTTACTGAGGGAACCTGCGTTCAAAGTAAATGCAGGCCAGAGTTTGGGCTTGGAGCATGGCTGCCCTTTGGAACCAACCCATCTGTTCTGTGTCTGCACACAACACCAAAAGAGCCCACCCCCTCCCCCAAATCGTGAACGCCGTGTCCATTTCAAAGTCGCAACCTTGTTTGGCAGAACTGTGCGAGGAATTATTTAGCACATCTGTAAACATCTGGGGCTAAACCCCGTTGCCGGTCAGACCAGATAGAACAAACAAAGAACAAAGAAAAGTGCCAGAGGAGGTGGTGGAAACAGGGACGATAGTGACGTTTAACGGGCATCTTGACAAATACATGAATACGACGCAAATAGAGGGATATGGACCCCAGAAGTGTAGAAGATTTTAGTTCAGACGGGCAGCATGGTCGGCGCAAGTTTGGAGGGCCGAAGGGCCTGTTCCTGTGCTGTACGTTTCTTTGTTCTTTGTTCTTTGTACAGCACAGGAACAGCCCTTCGGCTGTCCAAGCCCGTGCCGACCATACTGCCCGTCTAAACTACAATCTTCTACACTTCCTGGGTCCATATCCCTCTATTCCCATTGTATTCATGTATTTGTCAAGATGCCCCTTAAACGTCACTATCGTCCCTGCTTCCACCACCTCCTCCGGCAATGAGTTCCAGCCACCCACTACCCTCTGTGTAAAAAACGTGCCTCGTACATCTCCTCTAAACCTTGCCCCTCACACCTTAAACCTATGCCCCCTAGTAATTGACCCCTCTACCCTGGGGAAAAGCCTCTGAATATCCACTCTGTCTATGCCCCTCATAATTTTGTAGACCTCTATCAGGTCACCCCTCAACCTCTGTCGTTCCAGTGAGAACAAACCGAGTTTATTCAACCGCTCCTCATAGCTAATGCCCTCCATACCAGGCAACATCCTGGTAAATCTCTTCTGCACCCTCTCTAAAGCCTCCGCATCCTTCTGGTAGTGGCGACCAGAATTGAACACTATACTCCAAGTGTGGCCGAACTAAGGTTCTATACAGCTGCAACATGACTTGCCAATTCTTATACTCAATGCCCCGGCCAATGAAGGCAAGCATGCCGTATGCCTTCTTGACTACCTTCTCCACCTGTGTTGCCCCTTTCAGTGACGTGTGGACCTGTACACCTAGATCTCACTGACTTTCAATACTCTTGAGGGTTCTACCATTCACTGTTTATTCCCTACCTGCATTAGACCTCACGGTAGCATGGTGGTTAGCATCAATGCTTCACAGCTCCAGGGTCCCAGGTTCGATTCCCGGCTGGGTCACTGTCTGTGTGGAGTCTGCATGTCCTCCCCGTGTGTGCGTGGGTTTCCTCTGGGTGCTCCGGTTTCCTCCCACAGTCCAAAGATGTGCGGGTTAGGTGGATTGGCCATGCTAAATTGCCCGTAGTGTAAGGTTAATGGGGGGATTGTTGGGATACGGGTTACGTGGGTTTAAGTAGGGTGATCATTGCTCGGCACAACATCGAGGGCCGAAGGGCCTGTTCTGTGCTGTACTGTTCTATGTTCTATGTTCTAGACCTTCCAAAATGCATTACCTCACATTTGTCCGGATTAAACTCCATCTGCCATCTCTCCGCCCAAGTCTCCAAACAATCTAAATCCTGCTTTATCCTCTGACAGTCTTCATTGCTATCCGCAATTCCACCAACCTTTGTGTTGTCCGCAAACTTACTAATCAGACCAGTTACATTTTCCTCTAAATCATTTATATATACTGCGAACAGCAAAGGTCCCAGCACTGATCTCTGCGGAACACCACTAGTTACAGCCCTCCAATTAGAAAAGCACCCTTCCATTGCTACTCTCTGCCTTCTACGACCTAGCCAGTTCTGTATCCATCTTGCCAGCTCACCCCTGATCCCCAGTGACTTCACCTTTTGTACCAGTCTACCATGAGGGACCTTGTCAAAGGCCGTACTGAAGTCCATATAGACAACATCCACTGCCCTACCTGTATCAATCATCTTTGTGACCCCTTTGAAAAACTCTACCAAGTTAGTGAGACACGACCTCCCCTTCACAAAACTGTGCTGCTTCTCACTAATATGTCCATTTGCTTCCAAATGGGAGTAGATCCTGTCTCGAAGAATTCTCTCCAGTAATTTCCCTACCACTGACGTAAGGCTCACTGGCCTGTAGTTCCCTGGATTTTCCTTGCTACCCTTCTTAAACAAAGGAACAACATTGGCTATTCTCCAGTCCTCTGGGACATCACCTGAAGACAGTGAGGATCCAAAGATTTTTGTCAAGGCCTCAGCAATTTCCTCTCAAGCCTCCTTCTGGGGTAGATCCCATCAGGCCCTGGGGACTTATCTACCTTAATATTTTTCAAGATGCCCAACACCTCATCTTTTTGGAATTCAATGTGACCCAGGCTATCTACACACCCTTCTCCAGACTCAACATCCACCAATTCCTTCTCTTTGGTGAATACTGATGCAAAGTATTCATTTAGTACCTCGCCCATTTCCTCTGGCTCCACACATAGATTTCCTTGCCTATACTTCAGTGGGCCAACCCTTTCCCTGGCTACCCTCTTGCTTTTTATGTACGTGTTAAAAGCCTTGGGATTTTCCTTAACCCTATTTGCCAATGACTTTTCATGACCCCTTCTAGCCCTCCTGACTCCTTGCTTAAGTTCCTTCCTACTTTCCTTATATTCCACACAGGCTTTGTCTAGTCCCAGCCTTCTAGTCCTGACAAGTGCCTCCTTTTTCTTTTTGACGAGGCCTACAATATCTCTCGTTATCCAAGGTTCCCGAAATTGGCCATATTTATCCTTCTTCCTCACAGGAACATGCTGAATTCCTTTCAACTGACACTTGAAAGCCTCCCACATGTCAGATGTTGATTTACCCTCAAACATCCGCCCCCAATCTAGGTTCTTCAGTTCCCGCCTGATATTGTTATAATTAGCCTTCCCCCAATTTAGCACATTCACCCTAGGACCACTATTATCCTTGTCCACCAGCACTTTAAAACTTACTGAATTGTGGTCACTGTTCCTGAAATGCTCCCCTACTGAAACTTCTACCACCTGGCTGGGCTCATTCTCCAATATCAGGTCCAGTGTAGCCCCTTACCAAGTTGGACTGTCTACATATTGTTTTAAGAAGCCCTTCTGGATGCTCCTTACAAACTCTGTCTAAGCCCCTAGCACTAAGTGAGTCCCAGTCAATATTGGGGAAGTTGAAGTCTCCCATCAACCCTGTTGTTTTTACTCTTTTCCAAAATCTGTCGACCTATCTGCTCCTCTATCTCTCGCTGGCTGTTGGGAGGCCTGTAGTAAGCCCCCAACATTGTGACTGCACCCTTCTTATTCCTGATCTCTACCCATATAGCCTCGCTGCCCTCTGAGGTGTCCTCCCGTAGTACAGTTGTGATATTCTCCCTAACCAGTAGCGCAACTCCACCACCCCTTCTCCATCCCCTCTATCCCGCCTGAAACATCTAAATCCTGGAACGTTTAGCTGCCAATCCTGTCCTTCCCTCAACCAGGTCTTTGTAATGGCAACAACATCATAGTTCCAAGTACTAATCCAAGCTCTAAGTTAATCTACCTTACCCGTAATACTTCTTGCATTAAAACATATGCACTTCAGGCCACCAGACCCACTGTGTTCAGCAACATCTCCCTGTCTGCTCTGCCTCAGAGCCATACTGGCCCTATTCCCGAGTTCTCCCTCAATGCTTTCACCTTCTGACCTATTACTCCGGTGCCCAGCCCCCTGCCATACTATTTTAAACCCTCCCGTGTGACACGAGCAAACCTCGTGGCCAGGATATTTATGCCTCTCCAGTTGAGATGCAACCCATCCTTCTTATACAGGTCACACCTGCCCCGGAAGAGCTCCCAGTGGTCCAGATAACGGAAACCCTCCCTCTTACGCCAGCTGTTTAGCCACGTGTTTAGCTGCTCTATCTTCCTATTTCTAGCCTGCCACGTGGCACAGGGAGTAATCCCGAGATTACAACCCTAGGTCCTGTCTTTTAACTTTCTGCCTAGCTCCCTGAACTCCCGCTGCAGGACCTCATGCCCCTTCCTGCCTATATCATTAGTACCGATATGTACAACGACCTCTGCCTGTTTGCCCTCCCCCTTCAGGATGCCCGCTACCCGTTTGGGGACATCCTGGACCCTGGCACCAGGGAGGCAACATACCATCCTGGAGTCTCTTTCACGTCCACAGGGAGGATCTCGCTGCATCTTCTAACTTCCACCGTTCCACGCAGGGTTTGCTTGATGCTACCGCTGTGTTCAAACGGGAGGCCACAGGACATGTTTAAATGCCACGCAAAAGGTGCACTCGGAATGGGATACCGACATAATGGAGCTAAACTCTGGTGGAACTTGGAATAAAAGTGAAGAGTAGGAAGTTAACGCTCATGTAATTCCCACAAGGACGGATTGTGCACAACCCTTGTTGGTTTTAGCCTCAGCATTCTCCATGTGCTAACAGCTTGCATAGAACATAGAACACTACAGCGCAGTACGGGCCCTTCGGCCCTCGATGTTGCGCCGACCTGTGGCATGTGGCAAAGGAGAATTCAACGCCCCTTTGGGAGTGGGGGTGGTGTCCATTCTATAACCAGCTGATTGTCATCTGGTTAATGAGGAAGGTTTAGTGACTGTTGGAAAAGTGGCTGCCATTTTGTGCACAGCAAGATCCCATCTAATAGATAACCAGAAAATCTGTACAATCGAGGGATGAATGTTTGCCCTGACACTGGGAGAAAGGCCCCGTTCTTCTTTGACTATTGCCATGAGTCCACCTGAGAGGGCAGATGGTCTAACAGCTGGTCCGAAAGAAGGAAAATTGCACAGGGAAGTGGTGCACAGATCCACAGACTGACCTGTTGCAGCAAACGCAGCATTTCTGGTCTTGTTCAAGTTCCACACAATAGGGTTATAATTTCCTTTTCGAAAGGACTGATAAATCAAAACTGTAGCAACACGCCGCGCACATTCCAATTAACTCATGTTGCGTTGAACATAATGGGTTTCATGAAGGTTGGAATTCTCCAGGGCTCCTGGACACATATGCTCAGTTCCCATCGCGTTACACAACACCACAAAGAGAATTCCTCTCACTAAGTCTCCAGTCATTCGGGAATCCCACTGTCGCGTGGAATTACGACTGCACACAACTGGAATTCTCTCCATACCAAGAAACTCGTGGAACATTCCATCGTTGCGATCAAGACTCCCCTCGGGTTTTTTTCTCATATTGCAACCTACTTACATTCAAATCTTCATCCTTTCCACGTTTCCTGAATTGCAAAACTGATCAAATTTAATGCACTCTGATGATTTGTGAGTGGTTTAGCCGTAAATCCTATTTGTAACCAAGTAAATAAGCTGGGCTAAAAATTAGAATTCTATTGCTGGCAAAGGTGGTCCACTCGAATTGCCAGTCGACCCACGCATTGTGATTAATCTTCATTCATTTTACCCATTCACCTCGCTATCAACACCTTGTTTGCCCCCTCACCCCACATGTCGCCACATAGACCGTTCCACCTTCCTTGCTAACAGTAAACATTGGCTGACAGCTTCAATAGTTTTTTAATTACCAAACCTCCAGCAACAACTGATAGGATCATACTAAAATAGACCCCCTGCTCTTAATCACCCTACCCCTGGCCTCACTCTTACAATTCAGAAAAGAAAAAACAGCTAACGACCCGTTCAGGACTGACGTCAGCAACCAAAAAGCTACAGAGTAGAACAGAGTAACAGTGTACAGGATGGGGAATGCAGAGTAACAGTGTACAGGATGGGGAATGCAGAGTAACAGTGTACAGGATGGGGAATGCAGAGTAACAGAGTACAGGATGGGGAATGCAGAGTAACAGTGTAAAGGATGGGGAGTGCAGAGTAACAGTGTACAGGATGGGGAATGCAGAGTAACAGAGTACAGGATGGGGAATGCAGAGTAACAGTGTACATGATGGGGAATGCAGAGTAACAGTGTACAGGATGGGGAATGGAGAGTAACAGTGTACAGGATGGGGAATGCAGAGTAACAGTGTACAGGATGGGGAGTGCAGAGTAACAGTGTACAGGATGGGGAGTGCAGAGTAACAGTGTACAGGATGGGGAATGCAGAGTAACAGTGTACAGGATGGGGAATGCAGAGTAACAGTGTACAGGATGGGGAATGCAGAGTAACAGTGTACAGGATGGGGAGTGCAGAGTAACAGTGTACAGGATGGGGAATGCAGAGTAACAGTGTACAGGATGGGGAGTGCAGAGTAACAGTGTACAGGATGGGGAATGCAGAGTAACAGTGTACAGGATGGGGAATGCAGAGTAACAGTGTACAGTTTGGGGAGTGCAGAGTAACAGTGTACAGGATGGGGAATGCAGAGTAACAGTGTACAGGATGGGGAATGGAGAGTAACAGTGTACAGGATGGGGAGTGCAGAGTAACAGTGTACAGGATGGGGAATGCAGAGTAACAGTGTACAGGATGGGGAATGGAGAGTAACAGTGTACAGGATGGGGAGTGCAGAGTAACAGTGTACAGGATGGGGAGTGCAGAGTAACAGTGTACAGGATGGGGAATGCAGAGTAACAGTGTACAGGATGGGGAATGCAGAGTAACAGTGTACAGGATGGGGAATGCAGAGTAACAGTGTACAGGATGGGGAATGGAGAGTAACAGTGTACAGGATGGGGAATGCAGAGTAACAGTGTACAGGATGGGGAGTGCAGAGTAACAGTGTACAGGATGGGGAATGCAGAGTAACAGTGTACATGATGGGGAATGCAGAGTAACAGTGTACAGGATGGGGAATGCAGAGTAACAGAGTACAGGATGGGGAATGCAGAGTAACAGTGTACAGGATGGGGAATGCAGAGTAACAGTGTACAGGATGGGGAATGCAGAGTAACAGTGTACAGGGTGGGGAATGGAGAGTAACAGTGTACAGGGTGGGGAATGCAGAGTAACAGTGTACAGGATGGGGAATGCAGAGTAACAGTGTACAGGATGGGGAATGCAGAGTAACAGTGTACAGGATGGGGAATGCAGAGTAACAGTGTACAGGATGGGGAGTGCAGAGTAACAGTGTACAGGATGGGGAATGCAGAGTAACAGTGTACAGGATGGGGAATGCAGAGTAACAGTGTACAGGATGGGGAATGCAGAGTAACAGTGTACAGGCTGGGGAGTGCAGAGTAACAGTGTACAGGATGGGGAATGCAGAGTAACAGTGTACAGGATGGGGAATGCAGAGTAACAGTGTACAGGATGGGGAATGCAGAGTAACAGTGTACAGGATGGGGAATGCAGAGTAACAGTGTACAGGATGGGGAGTGCAGAGTAACAGTGTACAGGATGGGGAGTGCAGAGTTACAGTGTACAGGATGGGGAGTGCAGAGTAACAGTGTACAGGATGGGGAGTGCAGAGTAACAGTGTACAGGATGGGGAATGCAGAGTAACAGTGTACAGGATGGGGAATGGAGAGTAACAGTGTACAGGATGGGGAATGCAGAGTAACAGTGTACAGGATGGGGAGTGCAGAGTAACAGTGTATATGATGGGGAGTGCAGAGTAACAGTGTACATGATGGGGAATGCAGAGTAACAGTGTACAGGATGGGGAATGGAGAGTAACAGTGTACATGATGGGGAGTGCAGAGTAACAGTGTACAGGATGGGGAGTGCAGAGTAACAGTGTACATGATGGGGAGTGCAGAGTAACAGTGTACAGGATGGGGAGTGCAGAGTAACAGTGTACAGGATGGGGAATGCAGAGTAACAGTGTACAGGATGGGGAATGCAGAGTAACAGTGTACAGGATGGGGAATGCAGAGTAACAGTGTACAGGATGGGGAATGGAGAGTAACAGTGTATATGATGGGGAGTGCAGAGTAACAGTGTACATGATGGGGAATGCAGAGTAACAGTGTACAGGATGGGGAATGGAGAGTAACAGTGTACAGGATGGGGAGTGCAGAGTAACAGAGTACAGGATGGGGAATGCAGAGTAACAGTGTACAGGATGGGGAGTGCAGAGTAACATTGTACAGGATGGGGAGTGCAGAGTAACAGTGTACAGGATGGGGAGTGCAGAGTAACAGTGTACAGGATGGGGAATGCAGAGTAACAGTGTACAGGATGGGGAATGCAGAGTAACAGTGTACAGGATGGGGAATGCAGAGTAACAGTGTACAGGATGGGGAATGCAGAGTAACATTGTACAGGATGGGGAGTGCAGAGTAACAGTGTACAGGATGGGGAGTGCAGAGTAACAGTGTACAGGATGGGGAATGGAGAGTAACAGTGTACATGATGGGGAATGCAGAGTAACAGTGTACAGGATGGGGAATGGAGATATACAGAGTGCAGGACGGGCAATTTTGTCATTGTGCTGCTCGCCTTTGAATCCTCTCTCGTCTGTTGGGTTTAGATGTAAGCAGACAGAACATTTTAAAACACTGAGATAATTGAACGAAGCTTACAAAAGTAAGAATTATTCCATCCCATAATTACGACATGGCACAGCCCGTGCTCACAATACGGATCCCAAATATGTAGAAACAGGACTAATTGTTGATGCTCTTTTGTCAAAGGCCTGATTGTTATAGGCACAAGAGATTTAGTGTAGAAAACGTAATGTTTTCAACTGTTAGACTAAACAATATAGAACAGTGCCAGAAACATATACATTCTGAAGGCTGATGGGTCTGACTGCTGGCCAATCTGAAGTAGTTTCTTGGCATAAGCTAAATGTTGTTATCTGGGGCTTCCTGGATTCAGCGAACTCAGGCAGACATTTCTTATACTCATTGCGTTGATAACATGAATGATGTTAGAGGTATTGGCGGATAAATTGGGGTGTCTTTGTTCTCCTGGCTATGCAGTTCCGAGCAGGTAACACTCTCACATCCGCGTTGCAGGGTTGTGTGTTCAAGTCTCAGTTCAGAGACTCGTGGCTGACCCTCTTACTGAGGGGGTGCTGCACTGCCGGAGGTACTGTCTTCCACACGAGACTTTAAACTGAGCCGTTGGGCGGGATTCTCCCAGCCGTGTGTTCCCGGGCGGCGAGAGTTTGCTGGCCATATGTGGAGAGATTGAATTGGTTAGGATTGTATTCGCTGAAGTTCAGAAGAATGAGGTGGAATTCCCATTGGAACCTGTAAAGGTCAAACAGGACTGGACAGAGTAGATGCAGGAAGGTTATTCCCGATGGTGGGGAGTCCAGAACCAGGGGTTACAGCCTGAGGATACGGGGCAGACCATTTAAGATTGAGATGAGGAGACATTTCTTCACCCAGACTGTGGTGAGCCTGTGGCATTCGCTTGCACAGAAGGTAGTCGAGGCCAAAATATTGAATGTTTTCAAAAAGGAGAGGGATAAAGCTCTTGCGGCGAACAGGATTAAATGATACGGGGGGGGGGGGGGGGGGGGGGGGGAAGCAGGAACAGGCATTTGTGTTGGCAGCATGGTGGCACAGTGGTTAGCACTGCTGCCTCACAGTTCCAGGGGCCCGGGTTCGATTCCAGCCTTGGGTGACTGTCTCTGTGGAGTCTGCACGTTCTCCCGGTGTCTGCGTGGATTTTCTCCGAGATCTCAGGTTTCCTTCCGCAGTCCAACGTTGTGTAGGTTCAGTGGATTGGCCATGCTAAATTGCCCCTTAGTGTGCAGGGTTGCGCAAGTTAGGTAACGGGGTTACAGGGATAGGGCAGGGTGGATGGGGAAGCGGACATGGATAAGATTTTTCTTCGGAGGGTCGGTGCAGACCCAATGGACCAAATTGCCTGCTTATGCACGATAGGGATTCTATGATCATAACGTCATAATGAATGGTAAGAAGTCTTACAACACCAGGTTAAAGTCCAACATGTTTGTTTCAAACTCTAGCTTTCGGAGCACTGCTCCTTCCTCAGGTGTATGACCTTCAGGGGCAGCACGGTAGCATTGTGGATAGCACAATCGCTTCACAGCTCCAGGGTCCCAGGTTCGATTCCGGCTTGGGTCACTGTCTGTGCGGAGTTTACACATCCTCCCCGTGTGTGCGTGGGTTTCCTCCGGGTGCTCCGGTTTCCTCCCACAGTCCAAAGATGTGCAGGTTAGGTGGATTGGCCATGATAAATTGCCCTTAGTGTCCAAAATTGCCCTTAGTGTTGGGTGGGGTTACTGGGTTATGGGGATAGGGTGGAGTTGTTGACCTTGGGTAGGGTGCTCTTTCCAGGAGCCGGTGCAGACTCAATGGGCTGAATGGCCTCCTTCTGCACTGTAAATTCTATGATTCTATGACTTTAACCAGGTGTTGTAAGACTTCTTACTGTGCTCATCCCAGTCCAACACCGGCATGTCCACATCATAATGAATGATGGAATAGGCTCGAAGGGCCAAATGGCTTACTCCTGCCCCTATTTTCTCATGTTTCTCTGAGATAAGGGGATTGTTTTCCAAATGGAATTGTCATTATTTCCATGGTGTGGGAATCCCAGGCACGGCCAGTATCTGTTACCCATCCCTAATAGCCCTTGAAATTAGTGGCTCATTGGGCCATTTCAGAGGACAGTTAAGGGCCACGAGTTTGGAGTCACGTATGGGCTGGACCAGGTAAGGACAGCAGATTTCTTTCTCCACAGGGCGTTTGTGAACCAGGGTTAGTTTTTGTTTACAGTAATGGTAGCTTCCAGGTTCGGTTCCCGGCTGGGTCACTGTCTGTGCGGAGTCTGCACGTCCTCCCCGTGTGTGCGTGGGTTTCCTCCGGGTGCTCCGGTTTCCTCCCACAGTCCTAAGATGTGCGGGGTTAGGTGGATTGGCCATGCTAAATTGCCCGTAGTGTCCTAAAAAGTAAGGTTAAGGGGGGAGTTGTTGGGTTACGGGTATAGGGTAGATACGTGAGTTTGAGTAGGGTGATCATTGCTCGGCACAACATCGAGGGCTGAAGGGCCTGTTCTGTGCTGTACTGTTCTAAAACCCAGATTTTATGCAATGAATTCAAATTCCACCAGATGACATGGTGGGATTTGAACCCTTGTGCCGTAACCGTGGGCCTGGACCTCTGGATTGCTAGTCCACGATGTCACCACCTTACTCACAAAGAGCGGGCGGTCAGATTCCCGGCCAGCACTTCATCAGCAGTGTGAGTGAAGGACTAGGGGCTAATATGAATACAGCTGCTGGGCCATTGCACCGACATCATGCAGTTGCAGCTTCTGGCGGAGTGCAATCCTGTGTTGCTTCAAGGGGAAACTGAGATCTTCGGACTTTCCTAAACTCGTCTGAAGTTAATTGAACGACTTTTGCTTTGAAAATATTAAGCGGAAGGGAATGAGCAGTTTGGGGGAGGGGGGGGGGGGGGGGGGGGGGGAGGAGGGAAAGGTACATAATTTCCTTGCAATTGGAAATAATTATTGCAGAGACCATTTTATTTACTGTTAGAAAATCAACTTCAATGCATTATCGCTAAGTGTTTAATTGGTTGTGTCCTGCAATAGAAACAGTTGATGCCAGCGTACATTCCCAGCTGGGAGCATTTATCTAGGCACTCATGAATAGCGTTTTCAGAACTGATGCATTTACATCCTATCCCCAGGAGTGCGACAGTGCTTAGTGAAACAAACCAGGAAACTGTTAAGGAAAACAGAACGCCAGACAAGTAATGAGATCAAAGACTGCCTACAGACAGTCTCTCTGCCACTCGTCATGTAAACCATTCACTGCAAAAGGCTGTCATCCTTCAAACACCCTCCTAATGTTTTTAATTAAGCTTACTGATTAGTTTTGAATTACAGAATTATAAAGTGAGAGACATTATTTTTGTTCGGTTATTAACCCAAAATAAATGCTGCCGCCAATTAGGTTTCAGAGTGCATCCCTTCTAATGAGGTGTTTTTGACTATAATGTCAGCAAAACATTCTGAAGAACATCAAGGCAGCTGCTGAGGAACCATGAATAAAACATCATCCGCTGACTGCTTGCAAAACGCTCTGGACCAGGGTCCCAGAAGTTAACCCTTTAACAACTGGATTCTCATTTGAATTCTTCAAACAGGTGGTCACTGTCTTCAATACAGTATGCTGAGGTAACGATCAGAGGAATTTAGGGCTGAACAGGAACATTGGAAAATCCACTGGAATCCATTTTACGGAATTTTGAAATTTGGCACAAGAAGTGTTTATGCTTCACATTGGTCCTCTCCTTACCTTACTTAATCGTCCCCTTTCAACATATCAAGACATGCCTCACAAGGCAGTGCTGGACTCTCAGGAGCCAGTCACAATAATTATAATAATAATCTTTATTAGTGTCACAGTAGGCTTACATTAACACTGCAATGAAGTTACTGTGAAAAGCCCCCAGTCGCCATATTCCGGCGCCTGTTCGGGTACAATGAGGGAGAATTCACTCTGTCCAAATTACCTAACAGCACGTCTTTTGGGACTTGTGGGAAGAAACCGGAGCACCCGGAGGAAACCCTTGCAGACACTGGGAGAACATGCAGACTCCACACAGACAGTGACCCAAGCAGGGAATCGAACCCGGGACCTTAGTGCTGTGATGCAACAGTGCTAATCACTGTGCTACCATGACGCCCACATGCAATATGCAAATAGAACAACCGCTTACATTTATATAACGGATCAAATGGAATAATCAGCTATTGAGCCAAGCAAATGCATTCAAGTCAAGCAAAAGCTTGGTCAACTCTGGAAAAACTCTATTAATATTCACTTATGGAATGTTGGCGTCCCTGGCTGGGCCCAGTATTTGTTGCCCATCCCTAATTGCCCTTGAACTGAGTGGCTTGCTCGGCCATTTCATGGGGCAGTTAAGAGTCGACCGCATTGCTGTGGATCTGGAGTCACATGTAGGCCAGACCAGGGAAGGACGGAAGATTTCCTTCCCTCAGGAATATTACTGAACCAGATGGGTTTTCATGATTATCGATGAAAGTTTAATGGTCACCATTACTGGGACTAACTTTACATTCCAGATTTGTTAACTGAATTTGAATTCCACCAGTTTTCCTGGTGGGATTTGAACCCCAAGACATCAGGATAGGCCTTTGGAATAGGGGCAGCAGGGTAGCATGGTGGTTAGCATAAATGCTTCACAGCTCCAGGGTCCCAGGTTCGATTCCCGGCTGGGTCACTGTCTGTGTGGAGTCTGCACGTCCTCCCCCTGTGTGCGTGGGTTTCCTCCGGGTGCTCCGGTTTCCTCCCACAGTCCAAAGATGTGCGGGTTAGGTGGATTGGCCATGCTAAATTGCCCGTAGTGTCCTAATAAAAGTAAGGTTAAGGGGGGGGTTGTTGGGTTACGGGTATAGGATGGATATGTGGGTTTGAGTAGGGTGATCATGGCTCAGCACAACATTGAGGGCCGAAGGGCCTGTTCTGTGCTGTACTGTTCTATGTTCTATGTTCTAGGTGACCAATGACATTACCACTGCACCACTGTTACCCCTCGAAGGAAATTAGCAGGGGTTTCCTTTCCTCGATTTTCTGTTCCACATTTCTGTTTCACATGAGATGCAATATTGTTGACCTTGATTTTGTGGTAAAATAGCAGTGGTCAACCATATTAAGGAACAATTTGGGCAGCAGTTTATAGTGTTTGCACCTGCACATTTAAAGGTGAAAATCAGGAAGTTAAGGGCAGCACAGTAGCATAGTGGTTAGCATCAATGCTTCACAGCTCCAGGGTCCCAGGTTCGGTTCCCGGCTGGGTCACTGTCTGTGCGGAGTCTGCACGTCCTCCCTGTGTGTGCGTGGGTTTCCTCCGGGTGCTCCGGTTTCCTCCCACAGTCCAAAGATGTGCGGGTTAGGTGGATTGGCCATGCTAAATTGCCCGTAGTGTCCTAAAAAGTAAGGTTAAGGGGGAGTTGTTGGGTTACTGGTATAGGGGGGAGTTGTTGGGTTACTGGTATAGGGTGGATACGTGAGTTTGAGTAGGGTGATCATTGCTCGGCACAACATCGAGGGCCGAAGGGCCTGTTCTGTGCTGTACTGTTCTAAATTTACTCAACAACAAGTTGTTCTTCCATAAGCTTCGCTCTATTGGTATCTCACTGTGAAACTTAGCATTCACACAAATGCAACGGTTTGAGTTTGTGCCTCTTAGCCAATAGATACCCGTTCACACGGCAGAAAAAAGTCAAGCCTAGTCTATTTCGGTGTAAGCAAATGCTTTTGATAAATATTAATTATACCAAACAACAACTCTGGCAAGAAAATGTACCTTTATAAGTGTGGAGTCTCATTCCTTGTCATCTTGATCAGCGTGGTGATTTAAAAGTAATACCTTTTTAACTTTTTCTTTCCGTCTTTTATCTTTCACACTTAATCCCCAGCTCCCTCTTTATCCCATTTTTGGCACTTGCTTTTCCATTGAATTGGATATACAAGCTGGCACTCCCTGTACTGTTTGTCTCGGCAAGAATTCTTCAATCCGAATGGTTCAGGAGACACTCCATTGTTGACCATGTTTGCACAGGTTCGAGATCCCCTGTGTAGTTGCTGTGCTGATTGTTGGAACCAACAATTCTATGGACACCTGCTTGTAGGATTAGAATAGCGGTTTTAATATACTCACAACGGAGCCAGCCTGTTAGCCATTGAACTTTCGGTGAACTGGCCGGCTGACCATGTGGCACTGATCTTTATACAGCAGCTCCAGGGGGAGGAGTCCTGGGCGGAGCCAAGGGAGAAGCCCAGTACAATTCTCGAGCATTCCCAGAGCTACTCCCCCTGGTGGTCAGGTAGTGCAACTGCACTTACAATATAGACACATGTATATACAGATTATAATCCGGTGTGAATCACATTCACCACACTGATCATCTCCTATTATGGCGGATTCCTCAAAGGGTGATGTTCTTTATTGTTCCCAGGGCCCAGCATGGACACCTAGTTGTTTAGAGAGTTGAGGAACTTGATTCTGGAGATGGGTGGAATGGGTGAGTTGGAGAGAAGACAAAGAGCAGTGAGGAAGATCTCCGGATAGTACAGGAGACAAGATCGTCAGTGAGCATCTTGAAGAAAAGGCCACACTCGAAAGCATGAGAATTGCTGATGGCGCTGGCTGTAGGAAGATTAGAGGGATGTGGACAAACAGGGTGAAAGGCGTTGACGCTTTCCGACAATTTGGAATTGGAAGTGGGAGGCTCCTAGGAGCAACGGAAGAGGACAGCGAGGCATGGAGAAATTAGCGGAGGAAGATTACTATCAAACCCCAACGCTAATACACATGGGATTGAGCCTCGTCACTAGTTACTGCCAGGAAAGGTTTGTCGTCTGAGGGGCCTTAAAAATTACTGTTCTGTCATATAACTCACAGAATTTCTGCCTGGCCTTTAAATTCTGGCCATTGGCCGAAACTTTTAAAGTGAGTTGCGATCAAAATATTTTCCAAAGTGACCTGTTATTGTTTAGTTTACATTTCCCATCTGCAAATCATAATTTTCCATTCTATTCTATTCTATTCATTTCTTTAAAGAAGCAGGCTTTAAGTATGTTTTTATTCTTAAAGTATGTAAAAAAAAGTTTTTTGAAGTTTTCTTTTAAAAAGTTCCTGGAGCAACATTTGCCCCCATGCAAAGTCATTTATCTTTCAATGTATAAATTCCTTAAAATTTGTTCTTGTTGGCCATTGTTTTGCATCTTTCATTAAACTGGGCCCCAAGGTAGCTAAGAATGAGCTGACCTGGAATTCTGGGGCCAATTGACTCGCTGCCAGTCCTCCTCCCACACCACTGGCCCCCCCTCCACTCATCACCGCACCCCTCCCCCCCCACCAATCATTCCCGCACCTATCACCACCACCACTGATGGCCAATCATGAATCAAACAGGCCAAGAAGTGTAATCGTAAACCAGAATAATAAAGCAATCTGGATTTTATCAGATCAAATTCCCGGGATCATAAGAATCAGATAATGTTTGTGTGAATTACTGTGAAGAATGTATTGATTTACTTAAGCTTTAAACATAGCCACGGGTTAACTGCGGCTCTGCATGAGTTAGCACCCGACTACTGATAAAGCAACCTGCATTGCTAGGTTACCAAGGCCTGGATTTTCCGCCCATGACCACATCGGGCCATTTCGGTGACAGCAGGAGAAAATCCCGCGGGAACGGCCAAATCTCTTTTCACGCTGCCTTAAATGCGTGAAGCGATTGTTCCTTCCCCACTGTCAGTGATGGGGCCCGCTTCCCGGTGTTCAACATCAGGGACAACAGTTGGATCTAATTACTAGGCCTCTATGTCGGACTGAGTTCCCACCACCACCCCCAGCCATGGGGGCTGTTTAGCACAGGGCTAAATCGCTGGCTTTGAAAGCAGACCCAGGCAGGCCAGCAGCACGGTTCGATTCCCGTAACAGCCTCCCCGAACAGGCGCCGGAATGTGGCGACTAGGGGCTTTTCACAGTAACTTAATTTGAAGCCTACTCGTGACAATAAACGATTTTCATTTCATTTTTTTCATTTCATTTCCTTTCAGGAAATCCATCTACGTCAGCGTGAGGGCAGAACAGTGGGGATCGTGACTGCCCCCCCCCCCCCCCCCCCCCCCCCGAGGGCAATGCACCTGACGTGTCGACCTCCCTGCAGCGTTTAGGTGAGTGCATCGCTCCGGGGAGGGGGAGAGTCATGCCCGGGTACTGCCAGGGGCAGTTTCAGCGGGCGGTATGGGGGCATTGTTGAGAGGGCTGCGGGAGGGGTTCCTGTTGAACTCCTTTGCTCTGGGGCGACCTTTCAAAATGGCCCCCCAATCAGGCAGGGACTATGTTGCTGGTGGAGTGGGGAATCAGAAGCAGTGTTATGTCGTGGCAACTCTTCCATTTAAGATTTTTACTCTTAAGTGCTGCATATTCAGTGGAGAAACCCGGCATTGCTGTCAGTGACTTTAGCGCCGCTTTTACCACCCGCGACAGTCCTTTGCCGATTTTCAGGAAAACGGCGCTCCTAGTCATTAATTGTCGGGAACAATTTCTCCTTGTTGAACAGAAACATCTCCTTTACAGGGGTGAACATTGCAACCTGAGGCCATGCACCCCACGTATCCCTATCCTTACTCCCTTGTTGCCATTCACCAGGACTTCAAATCCCTGGGAGGGTGTCAATATTTGCAATTTGGAACAGTTGCCTGTGTCCAGGATCTGTGTTGTTTGATTTCCAACCTTTCCGTTTAATTTGTACCGTTGCCGTTGTCGCAATTTGAAAAAATATCTATGGACTGCGTTCTGGAAGAGACCTCAGTTTGCCTTTGCACCTCTTGGATGGGGAGCTGAGTGGAAAGACATTCCCTGAGGAACTCCAGTAATCTTTGACCAATATCCTAATTAAAATGTGCATCTCTCGAAGGGACGATAATTGTGTCCTTGACAAATTTTTAAAATGTTGGAGGAAATGTAAGTTATTCTGAAATAGTTACACTTGATGCAGCATCTTGCCCTTGTGTTTATATGATACTGACAGTGTGTAAAATGTTGACTTAGAGTTCTGCTCTTGGCATACTATATGATTGTACCTTTGTTAAATGGTTGATTTTGAAGGTTGTGACAGTGTTGTGATTGTTACTGGACGAACAACTCTGATGATGCCTGAACTTGTCACTGTCCATCCTATGCCGAGTGTTTTTATAAAGAGCATGATAAAGATTATGTCAAGGTTCCACAAGTGCTACATTTCGAAGGTGAGTAATGCACATAACAGCAGGAAACCCCTTGGATTTAGTGTCCTTTCATTCCCTTAATTGGCTTGCTTTTGTGATCTGGGAGTGCTCCTTTGTGACACAGATTTAAAGAATCATTTTGACCTCAGGTTAAGAAGGTTACTGCGATAGTCAAATTCCCGCCCATTCCCGCTCAGCCATGACAAGGGAGCCGCAGAGAAGGATGAGAGTGTGAAACCTCAATGGTGGGGAATTCACACCCTGTTTCTTGATGGTGCATTCGCTTGGAGTTGACTGTCAGGGTCCTTGGTCAATCTACCAGAACTAAAATCTCGAGAGTTATCTTTCTCCGTTATATTATGGAGCACCCCTGCCACCAACTCTCCTTTTTTAAAAAGTTTAGAGCATCCAATTATTTTTTTCCAGTGAAGGGGCAATTTAGAGTGGCCAATCCATCTAACATGCATGTCTTTGGGTTGTGGGGGTGAGACCCATGCAGACACGGGGAGAATGTGCAAAGTCCACATGGACAGTGACCCGGGGCCGGGACCGAACCCGGGTCCTCAGCGCCGTAGGCAGCAGTGCTAACCACTGTGCCGCCGTGCTGCCCCTGCCACCAGCTCTCCTTCGGTGCATTTTCATTTCCGTGCCACTACTGATAGAAACAGAAGATATTTTAATAGGACAAGATCATTAAATGAAATTGGTCTATCTCAACGCACATTTTGCTTCTTCACCCTATTTCTCAATTCCCTCTTTCCCTAGAAATATATCTGGCTGTAATACAAAACCATTTATAAGCTTTGTGTCCCTTTGTTGCTATGTCACAATTACATTGTGATTTTCTTGCTTGTGAATTATCTAATTGCTCCTGTTTTTAATCCTTTGTTGTGAGCCATTTTGTTCGATCAACTTAATTTCTATTTGAGTGTCTCACTAGCCCAGGTTCAAAGGACAAGCCTAACAGCTTTTGGCTTTGGTTGTGTTGGCATCACAGACCAACATTCGTATTCAACCAACATTTCTGTGGGTAGCGCCAGATAAACCTGGCATGACCCATGGAGGTGCGTCCTGCATGCCGACGCTCTTCACATTCCCGAGACTTGGTATCATTGTTGTTTCCCTATGCTGAGTCCTGTCAGCTCAGGAAATTTGCATTCTGTCTCTTTCCGGTAACGCAGACCATTGACATCCCTAGTCTTACCCGGCAGCAGTGCATTGGGCTGATAGTTTGGGCAGCTTTTAACGATTATAGAGAAAAACTAGAGTCACCTTGGAGTCGAGAGTGGGAGACGGGGCTCCAGGTACTGGCAGACCTTGGAGTTTCCATAGAGACCGCTATGGGCAATTCAGCACTGTAAGTTCTTTGGGGCCCAGCGCACAGGGGAAAAATGGCTCAAAAATCCGGGTTACATGACTGGGAGCAGAGCGCCATTGGAAATGAGCATCCCAGGCAAGGGACAGGAAGACGTCCCTGTGGTAATACCACTGTATATATATGTGTGTGCCTCTATTAGGGGATGTACAATAGTACCTGCTATTACAGGTTTGTCGGTAAGCCCCTGCATAGTTTGTCGGTAAGCCCCTGCCGGCTAACTCCGCCCACAGGGAGTAGTATAAATATCCATGAGGTCTCTTGAGCTGCCATTTTACAGCTCCACTTGAGGGAATAACATCTCACGGTAATAAAGCCTCTTTTGTATCGTTTTGTGTTTCTGTGTGCAATTGTTAGCGCATCAGTCCCGAAAGGAGAGGGAACAGGGAGAGGTTCCAAAGGAACTGTCACAGACACAGGACAGGGACAGGAAGGGGTCTCAGTTAAGTTGAATAGAAAGGGACAGGGTAAGAGCCTCCAAGCAGATAAAGGGCTGTGGGTAGAGGAGGTCCCCGGTGAAGTCCTGGTAATCAACATGGGCTCAAGAGAAGCCCTAGGAATTGAGGAAGGCAGCTGAAGGTTGGTGACTCCATGCTTTGGGGGAAAAGGTAACACTTTGGAGCAGGAATGGTCTGCTGACACGGCTGATGAGCTGAACCTTTTGCTTGTGAGTTAGCGCTTGAGTGTATACCCGTGATTCCAGGGGAATATAATCTCAGAAGACGAGATTGAAACCCTGCAAGGTGGGTTGGCATCAAGGCTGTCCGAGTTGGAGCTAGTTCTGGAGAGAATTTCAGGGCGATATCTTCGAAGGTGAAGACTGGAATCCCTGGTGAAAGAGATTGAATTTCAATTTGGTTAACTCACAGTGTTACTAATGTCTAGATGGGTCGTTGAGAAATCCATGGACTCTATCTTGGTTGCGTTTGTCATTTTATGCGCAGTGTGGTATACCTGACCACAGTTTGCCTGTTAATTCACATGTACCTCATATTAACCCTAAATGTTAGAGTATAAGATAGAAATGGTAAATTATTTCATCTTTCTGACCTTGTACAGTAACATTGATATTTGTTTGTTGAAAATCCGTGAAATACTGTGGCCTTTATTCACTGAGCAAATGTCTGGAATCACAAACTTAGTCTATTTTTAATAAAAGCTTTTGGTGCCCAATTGGATTTTACCAAAATTCTGGCGGTCTGGCCGTAATAATCTCCAAGACATCTCCAAGTACAATGTCCTTCATGTCCTCTTCATTCAACACATGCTCCCAATTTTGACATTTATCTCATCTACTAATTATTTTATTTCTGCGCGGTTTAAATGCCACCGGATAGATGAACATTGAGCACTGTTGTTGCCAGTTTACAGAGATGAATAGGGAGCAAACTTTAATCTGAGTCACTACAGTCTCTGCTTTTTAATTGCACTGTTTGTTGCAAAGGTCAAGCCATAAATAACTTCAGTGCTAACTTTCTAAAATCACTTATCTCGGGGAAACGGCAATATTTTCCTGTCTTCCAGCATTTGACTGAATGTTTGGTAATGTATGTAACAAGTCAAAAATGTACGTCAGGAAAGCTACAATGAGATCTCAGCTGTTGAATATTCATTGGGGGATGTGAAATCCATGTGCAACCGACACATAAATATTTGCTGATGCCATGGTAACGTTCACCTTTAGTTTTAAGTCAGGCTCACAGGAGACCATTTAGTTCAGGAAAATAAATATTTGAGTAATGCTAACATTTCTGATGACAATTAATGAAGCTGTGATCATTTTAATGGTATTCAATGATATGCAGTAGAAATACTTTGGCTGTGGAGAATAATGGGACATCCTGATATCATCAAAATTATTGTGCAAATGCGAGATTTGTTTTTATTCGTTTAAGGGATGTGAGCATTGTTGGCATGGCCAGCAATTATTGCCCACCCCTAATTGGAGGATGAAACAATTTACAATGACTATTTTATACTCTAACATTTAGTGTTAACATGAGGTACATGTGAATTAATAGGCAAACTGTGGTCAGGCACACCACACTGGGCAAAAAATGACAAATGCAACCAAGTTAGAGTCCATGGATTTCTCAATGACCCATCCAGACATCAGTTAAACTGTGAGTCAACCAAACTGACCGAAATTCATTCTCTTTCACCAGGGGTTCCTGTCGTCACCTTTGAAGATGTGGTGGTGAGCGAGCTTCTTGAACTACTGCAATACATGTGGTGTAAATACACCCACAGTGCTGTTCGTGTGGCAGTTCCAGCATTTTGACCCAGTCTTTCTTCCTGGGAGTGACAGCATAGAAACAGGCCGTTTGACTCGAGCAGCCTGTGTTGCCGTTTACCATACACACACACACACACACACACAAGCGAGTAAAACACCCTCAGCCCGCGGCAAGTTAAGAGTTTGGTAATAGTGCATAACATGAATGTCTAAAATCAGATTATAAATCAAGATAAGCAGAGCAGGGCTTGGAATTAATGGTCGGAAAGCATGGATATGTTTGCAAAGGTTGAAAACTGCTTGTGGTTGTGGCAAACATGGGCGGTGATCGTTTTAGGACAGGCTTATCATGGTTCCCCTAAAGAACAACAACCATAGTGTATTAATGAGTGTAGACAATCAGTTGACGTAAGTTAAAACAGATTTCAAAAGAGCTGTAAATAAGCAGAATGTTTCATAAAATTTGATAACACATGGCAATCTCCATCAGTGTTGGATAATTTACTCAGTTGCTAATATATCTTACTGATGTTTGCGGCATATATACATATGCACATGTTTAAAGGAGGCTTATATATTAATATATAAAGGCACATACAAGAGGGCAATTTTTGTCTTGTCTTACTTGCTCAACAGTGCATATTTGAGGCAATGCACAGTATTCTGAATTTGAATGGATTAATCTTCTTTTGAACCAAATTGTTCGCCCACCAGTACATCTGGCTAATCTTTGTTTGTAGAAATCTGAATTAAGTTATTTTTTTCCCTTGAGCCTTTTGCAAATCTATCTATAAAAACAATTGATGATATCTGAGTCTAATGTAAGTTCAGAGTGATAATAGCTTCTTGGAGCTGCTTTCCCTTGGACGTTTTGAATCCACAGCTGCTTTTAATTCGTTTTAGATTCCCAGAACCTTTTGTATCCAAAACCCTGAGCCAACCTATCATATAAGTTTTTGCATTGTTAGTACCCTCCATTCCCCCCCCTGTGTAACTCTGTAGCTCTAGCCCTGTAAAGGGGCTCCCATCCTCAAATCTTTATTTGGAAGAATGTTTTATATTTTTTTAATGACATTTTTAGCTGGATTATTAAAGTGCCGTTTGATCAAGAGGGATTTTACAGCCTATTGCCCGTGGCTGTGGGCAGCGATCTGATGTGCGCCCTGTGCCAAATTCCCCTTGAGAGCCCTTGGGTAAAACGCACTTTGTAAATAATACCATATAAATTCAAATGATGGGGCACATTCTCTAATCTCCACCTTCATTCTTTTCCCTAGCTGAAAGTAAAAATACTTTGTGTATATAAATTCCCCAGTGCCATGTAGCTCCTACCCATTCTTGCCATGTTAAAGCTATATTTTCGCTATAACCATCACAAAACTCTTAAGTGCTTAGAGATTTCGACTTAACTGTACAAAAGGCCTGGGCAGGGTTCATGGAAATGTATTCACAGACTCTACTCTGTAATTAGTCTGGGCTCATTGGATTCACAACACAGCCAGTCTCCTAGTACGAGTGGCGACAACGAGAATTTTTGCAACTAAATTGTTCCCTCTTACTAGAAACAGATCCCTGACTGTTGAAGCAAGGATCGTATTGTTTTTTAATCTAGGAAAGATCGAGAAAATGGCATTTTTTTCCTTTTTCCCGTTTTCGAATGGATTTTCTTTTTAACGCTTAATGATCCAGCCTGTTACAATGTGCCAAGCGTATGGTTTGGCTATTCTGAGGAACGTCCTTGCTGGGAAAGTCTGGAGTCACTCTGAGGGGGGATTAACATGTTGCTGAAGAGAACTGTCTTGACTTAATGCGTTTGTCCTATGCAAATCAGGTATCCAGTGAGCTTGGAGTACCGATTTCAGAAATGCTTGCCAAGTAAACCTTCTCCATGTTTGAACCTGCTTCAGATAATCACATTCCGAATCCTGCCAAGAAAAATCTTCTCAGCTGTGAATATGTTGAATCAATCCCAAAAAATGTTGCGCTGGAAACATTTTGCATTTTAGATCCGAAATTATAAAGCAAGTTACCATGGGCATAAATACCAGCTTATTATCAAAACCGTTTTATTAATGCTTTAAAGAATAGGTAGCCTAGTGCAGCTATTAAGTGGAATTTTACATACCCTAATACTCCAGGTTCCCAGGGGATTAATATATTTGAGCTACTTAAAATAAAGTGCCTTTTGAAAGGAAATTTGGTCACTGGGGTAATATTGCAAAATAAAGGATTTTAATTCTTCCTTGATTATTTTTTGTGCCCCACCCACATTCCCGACTTTTCCCTCTATTCTTTTGCTGGAAGTACTTGCAGAAACAGCTTTAGCCAGAATTGCCTCTGATCTTCCACAAGCATGACGCCAAATGTTTCTTTCCGATTGACCGATGGTTGATGGGTTGCCGAGTTGGATATGCCCCTGTACCCTCGGCCCCCCCTATCACCCCCTGTGATTGGCCTCTGGTTAAGCAAAGCCTTCCCTGTAAAATTCTCATCCTTGTTTTCAAATCCCTCCATGACCCGGCCCCTCCCTCTCTCTGTAATCGCCTCAAACTCCACAACCCTCTGAACTCCCTTCCAGTCCTCCAATTCTGACAGCTTGTGTGTTACGGATCGGAATCACTCCACCCTTGAGGGCCATGCTCACAGCAGTCTAGGCCCGAAACTCTGGATTACCTTCCCTACACATGTCAGCCTCTCTGCCTCACTTTCTTCCTTTAACACTCAACTGAGGAAGGAGCTACGCTCTAAAAGCGAGTGATTCAAAACAAACCTGTTGGACTTTTACCTGGTGTTGTAAGACTGCTTACTATTCTTTCTTTAAGACACAGCTTAAACCGACCTCTTTGACTATCTTCCTTTTGTGAGGGCCACGAAGAATCCAGCCCGAGTTTGTGGGGTTAAACAGAAAGTAACTTTATTTACAACGATCTGTGCACACGGCGAGTAGTTCACAACTGGTTCTCTCTCTAGCCGGTACCACACTGGCCTGCTCTGTTTATGCAGCTGCACTGTAAATTATGCCCCCCCCCCCCCCCCCCCCGCACCTACCCCCCCCACCCCCCTCCTCCCCATTGAGGAAGCTCCCTCCCCATTGAGGAAGCTCATATTCCCCAAGGAGCATGGGGTAACCAATTGTCCCCAGCCAATGGGATCAGGGCAGGTTATAACACTCCCCATATATTGGAGTCTGCACAGCCTCCCCGTGTGTGCGTAGTTTCCTCCGGGTGCTCCGGTTTCCTCCCACAGTCCAGAGATGTGCAGGTTAGGTGGATTGGCCATGATAAATTGCCCTCAGTGTCCAAAATTGCCCTTAGTGTTGGGTGGGGTTACTGGGTTATTGGGATAGGGTGGAGGTGTTGACCTTGGGTAGGGTGCTCTTTCCAAAAGCCGGTGCAGACTCGTTGGGCCGAATGGCCTCCTTCTGCACTGTAAATTCTATGATAATTCTATATGGTGCAGGGTCACACTTTGCTTTGTAACGCTCTGTGAAGCACCTTGTTAAAGGTGCAATATAAATATAAGTTGTTGTTGTTCTGTCACTTTCCCAGGATGTACTCCATTTACTGGCACGGTCAAGAACCTTATAAAATTCAGAAACATTTGGCCTGTTAGCTAATTCGGACGTTCCGAATTCTCCCTCCGTGTACTCGAATAGGCGAAGAGGGACTTTTCACAGTAACTTCATTGCAGTGTTAATGTACGCCTACTTGTGACAGTAAAGATTATTATTATTATCATTCATTGCCTATGATCACATACCAGCTGAACACTGAGGAAGTGGAATCCTTTCCCGTCCTGGTACAGGACAGAGCTGACATGTGGCACCCTGCACCACATAGAAGCCTTCAATCTCAGGGAAGAAATGTTCAAACTCCGCATGCTTCTCTGTGGCAAGAGAGAATGAAATCTAGTTATCTCTCACTGAGAGACTCAGTGACCTCCCTTCCATTGAAAACTGATACGTTGTAAATATTTCCAACTTTAGGCTGGAAGAAACCAGGAGCATAAAACTTCATCACCATTGTTGCCTTAGCCACTGATAATGCGGTTCCTCCTCTGCTCTGGTGTTGCAAGGTGTGAATAGGTGGAACATTTCAACAAGGATGTCTTTATTGAAGCAGAACTATTTCACAAATTGCCCCTAGCTGAGGTTCACGTGAGAGAATTGCTGGCTCAATATTCTGGGTGCATTGGCTGCCAGGCAAAAGCCCTCCTTCCTCCCCTTCTCCTCCTCCCTCTTCCTGGAGCTTGTCCTGCTCCGTATGGCCTTTGCTCATTCTCCACGACATTGCAAATGGAATGCCCACTACAGCAGAAGCCTTGTGAGTCAGCAAAGATTCTTTCAGCACCTACCTTACCAGTCTCTGCAGATGTTAGCAACTCTAAACAATGAACTAAAGTATTGAACACGTGTAAAATCCAATCAACAGCCAAAATAAATCAACCTATAAGTAGTCAATGATTCCTTTAAATTGCACTGGGTTTAGGGGATGTGGCGAGGGGGGAAGGGGGATGATGGCCTTCCTGTTTCTGAATATATACTCAGCTGTGTGAGGTAAAGGGAACATTGTCTAGAGCACTCAACAACAAAATGTTTATAGAACAAAGAACAAAGAACAATACAGCACAGGAACAGGCCCTTCGGCCCTCCAAGCCTGTACTGGTCATGATACCAACCTTTGCCAAAACCTTCAGCACTTCCTTGTGCCGTGTCCCTCTATACCCATCCTATCCATGTGTTTGTCAAGATGCCTTTTGAACGCCGTTAATGTATCTGCTTCCACAATCTCCCTTGGCAACGCGTCCCTCTGAGTTAAAAAAACTTGCCTCGCACGTCTCCTCTAAACTTTGCCAATGGACATTAAACCTGTGCCTCCTGGTGACTGACCCCTGCACCCTGGGAAAGAGTGCCTGCCCATCCACTCTATCCATGCCCCTCATAATCATGTAGACATCTATCAGGTCACCCCTCAACCCCCGTCTTTCTAATGAGGTGTGTGAATTCTCTGCCGGCAGGATTCTCCATTTCGCCGGCAGTGCATCCTCGCCCGTGGGTTTCCCGGTGGCGTGGGGTGCCGACAATGGGAAATCCCATTGGCCTGTGGCGGGAATGGAGAATCGCGCTGCCAGTGACGGCGCACCGCTGAGAAATGCGGCTGGGGCACTGGAGAATTCACGCCCCCTGTTGTCAAATCATCATGGTGTACTGATTGATGTCTGTTCTATAATCCTGACAGCTACTCACTATGTGCATATGCTGATGCCCTCATCAATATCACATCTGGCATTACTTATCAAATATGTATGCCCTCTGCAGACAGCATTCTAAACACCAAACGTCACTTGTAGAGCCCAAAGACTGAGGGCTACTGATCCAAAAGTTCAAACCGATTAGCTGTTTGGTTATTTGCATTATTTAGTTCTGTAATTAATTAACACCCTGCAAGACACAAAATATTTTTCACAGACCACTGCAGAATATCTTCCCCAGCTGCAGAAATACGCCACGGTATTACACAAGTTCTTATTTCACTCGCACTGTGAAAATATCATGTGCTCTCACATGAATCCTCATGTAGGACAAGCTGCCAAAAATGGTTATATTTAAACACCAACAAGATCTGATTATCTCCAGTAGTAACAGAATGGGAGGTCTTGTGACACAATGGTGGCACCCTTACTGCTGTGTTTTTATAGTGATATAAAGGCAGCAGTCACTCATAAGGGATTAGGTAAGCACATTGTGGGTTCATTTACTAAAACTAAGTGCATGAGGACAGAGATTTGCGGATAGAAAGCTTGAAGACATCAGCAGCAGAGCTGTGTGTGTGTGCCCTGCTCGAAAGCAAAAGTGAAACTAAGACTGGATCACACAACATTTTTTCTTTCTAGTGAGGTTATGCTACCGTCAAGGCACATTACAACACTTCCCTTTATTTTAGAGATATTTGCCCTCCTTCGAATGAAGTTTTACTATTTACAATGCACGTTCACGTTTTGATACCATTACATAAGTATCTTCTTCTTCTTCGGTGATCACTCGCCATCAACTATGATTGCCCACCTAAGAAACTCCATTTTACTGATCATGGGTACTGTGCGTCCTTGCGCGGCAAATGAGTCCCATCCTAGAGCCGCATCTTCTTCCGCACACTCGGCAGGTGTTTCCTGGAGGTGGGATCGGTCCATGGACTCTAGTGTTCCTTTCTCAAGCCCCTTTTCCTGGCCTCCTCTTGCCATCGGGTGTCCTCGAAGAATATAGAACTGGTGAATCTATGAGTTTCTAAAGCATAGAAATGGTGCACCCCGATCTTTAATGGAAACCTAGTTTGGAGGTTTCTTTAATTGCTTGCATTGGTCTGTGAGATTGCCAGTGTTGTTCCTGGTTGGCATTCGAGATCTTGAACTCAATGCAATGGGACTGTGCAGTGGCTCAGAAGCTGGAATGGATCTGATTTGTCCTCGGTTATGCCTCATCTTTGCGTCTTTGTGTGTAACGGCTTCGTAGGACCTTGGTTCTGAAACAAAATCCCTTGTCACCTCAGCTGGTTGCCACATAGGTTCCGTGGGATCCTAGATGCAAAATTGTTGTCCCAACTGTAAATTTGGAATTTCTGTTCCTGCATTTTTATTATGCAAGTTGGTCATCGTCTCTTGCAGTTTTAAACGTTTCTCACTAATTTCTGAGAGAGTAGAATGGGTAAGAGTCGGTAAATTGGTATGCATTGGTCTGCCACACATGAGCTTTGTAGGTGATAGAATAGTTACATTTAAAGGTGTTGGCTCTCAGTTGTAACATTGTAATATGTAGATCTTGCTTGGTCTGTCCTCATTTGAGAATAAGGGATTTCATTGTGAATCATGCATTCAACTGGGCCATTAGATCTCAGGTAATGAGAAGAAGTAGTGTGATCGATATTCCACTTCTCACACATCCTGAAATGGCTTATCAATAGATTAGTCGTTATCGATAACGGTCTCGCTAGGCACACGAAGTAAACTGAAAATAGCACTTAGATGTGCGTGACATTTGTACTTGACGTAACTGTGCAACTCTCGAATAATGGGGAACTTAGCAAATTAGTCAACAATGGCGTTGAAGTCAGTGTCGTGGACTAGAAAGAGGTCGGATGCAATTTTTGGCCTGGAATGAGTAGGACCTCGTGTGGAATCAATGGCTCTTTTTGCTATCTTGGCATATGCTCTTGAAACGCCTTGCATTCCTTGATGACGACTTCAAGGTCATTGTTCATACCTGGCCAATAGAATGTCTCTCTTGTGAGTCTTCTCAACAGGTCTATGCGCATGTGTGTGTTATGAAGTTGCTGAAGAATATCAGTTCGCAAAAACCCTGGTATGGTGAACTGCTTGCCTTTGAAAGTTACTCCCCGGGAGATGGTAAGCTCGCCCTGATAAGGTTGGGGCAGCACGGTAGCATTGTGGTTAGCACAATGGCTTCACAGCTCCAGGGTCCCAGGTTCGATTCCCGGCTTGGGTCACTGTCTGTGCGGAGTCTGCACATCCTCCCCGTGTGTGCGTGGGTTTCCTCCGGGTGCTCCGGTTTCCTCCCACAGTCCAAAGATGTGCAGGTTAGGTGGATTGGCCATGCTAAATTGCCCTTAGTGTACAAAATTGCCCTTAGTATTGGGTGGGGTTACTGGGTTATTAGGGTAGGGGAGGTGTTGACCTTGGGTAGGGTGCTCTTTCCAAGAGCCGGAGCAGACTCGATGGGCTGAATGGCCTCCTTCTGCACTGTAAATTCTATGTAAAAAAAAAAAATTAAAAATGGACTTAAGTATTTGTGGACATGCTGAGTTAAATCGGCCTTTGAAGATGGTTTCCCACATTTCTGTAGTGTAGAATCTTTTCCTTTTTCTTCTTGTGGCTGCTGGCATTTGCGTCCCGCAAATTGTCTAAGGCAAGTTGGCGGACTTGCATTCTCCTGCGAGCTCTCTTGAAACTGCCAATTTTGCCCAAGCATTCTGGATGTTTCAGCGTTACGTCATGAACTGAGGCAATAAAAGTAGTTTCTGAGGTTGATCGGCCATGTGAGACCTGACGGATTCCATGGATTGTGGCTACTGCAAAGTCGCAGTATGCTGGTGGATCTACAATTGCTGGGCCTTTAAGTTCCATGATGTAGCACATCTATGATGCCCAGGAGAATTGATGTGCTTCCATGCCAGGGCTACGGATCCTGTACAGGGAAGTGGTGAAAGTTGCTCAGTTGTAGGTTTTGCCACAGCCTTACTTGTCTGTGGACACAGAGGCAGAAGTGTCAATTTTGGTCAATATTGGATTGTTACCAACTTTCTTAGAGCAGATGATTCAAACCTTGGCAAACAGTTCGGACGGTGTAAAAGCATCAATGTTTTCCACGAGATTGATAATGTGAAACATGTCCTCATTTCTCTTCATCTCATCATGCATATCATTGTCTGAAATGTCAAAGAATGTTACCATTCTCCCGATAGCCTTTTTGATACATATTAGATAGATTATAACAACCTGGACATTATAAGGGTCCGGGCAGCCCTCCTCAGCAATCTACCTCTCCATTGAAGAGCATACAGAGATGAGTTTGGATGCAGAGACGATATTAAACAATATATTTTCTAAATTACATAAAAGTTCATTGAAGAGCCAAACATGGAATTCACTTTTGATGGTAATGGCAACATTAATTGTGCTAGGAAAATAAGTATAAACATAATAATCTTTCATTTGTCACAAGTATTAAGTTACTGTGAAAAGCCCCTAGTCGCTACATTCCAGCACCTGTTCGGGTAAGCTGGTATGGGAATTGAACCCACGCCTTATTCTGCATTACAAACCAGCTGTCTAGCCCACAGCCCTAATACCTGTTCTTAGTACTGAATCTGAATCTGATGGATGTTACAAAGAGATATTTAAGATCTCCATCAATATTCAACGTATTGTTCAACTTAAATCCCAGAGTAGAAAGCTACTGAGTTTAACAATATACTTCCATTGCAATTAAGGGGAGAATTACCTTCATGGCACCACATCAGCTACCTTTACCCCAAGGGAAGCTAAAATAAATCCAATGTATCTAAAGATCCTATTGTGTGTTTGAATATTTATACCACAAAAGAGCTAAAGCAGTGGGAAACATGTTGAGCCTCATGCTGGACAACTTCCTTTGTTTTCACCAACATCCTTTCTTTTATGAAAATGAAAATGAAATTAAATGAAAATCGCTTATTGTCACGAGCAGGCTTCAATGAAGTTACTGTGAAAAGCCCCTAGTCGCCACATTCCGGCGCCTGTTCGGGGATTGAACCGTGCTGCTGGCCTGCTTGGTCTGCTTTAAAAGCCAGTGATTTAGCTCAGTGAGCTAAACCAGCCCCTTCAAGCAAACATCCTTCAAGCAAACAGCATACTCGGTGTAGATAATGTCACTTTACTCAGTTTTCAGATTCAGCTGACAAGTTGTTTCGGTTATCTATTGTATGATTGTGCCATCTAACAATTTATCAATCCCCTGTTGAGGTGATGTGGAGGCCAGTTCTTGTTTTGTTTCAGGACTTCCTTGTGTTGGAGGATATACCGTTTGCTTTGCTATTTTAATGTCGTTGAACACACAATTATGCCCAGGCATGTTTATAAGCTTTGACACCTTTATCCTGCAGATGAACTTTATTTTTGATTTTTAATCCCTACTTCATAGGATAATCACATTTTATTAATATAGCCATGGTTTCTGCAAGGGACAGTTATATTTGCAAACCTTCCATGAAAATAGACTGAACAAACATTTGGATCACTGAAAGAACAAGTCTTTGCTTCTGTGGTATTGTCTTATTGATGAGTTTCCTATGGAATGGTCCTATGCAACTAAAATAATGTATTGTGTGATTAACACTCAAAAGGGGCCTTGTTATGCCGTGCTTGATTATCACATAGCTGTGGCGACTCTGAACCAGGGGGGACACAGGCTAAGAATGAGCCAGGCCATTTCGGGCTAAGGTGAGGGGAATTTCTTCACTTAGTGGGTGGTGAATCTTTGGAATTCACCGCTTCAGAGGACTGGACTGCGGAGATCCATCATTAAGTATGTTCAAGACTGAGATTGATAGATTGCTACATATTAAAATTGTCAAGCGATCCAGGGATAGTGCACAAGTAGATCAACCATTGGATGTCAAAGTTGGCTCGAAGGCTGAATGGCCTACTGCTTTTTTAAAAAAAAAATCCAATTTAGGGGCAATTTAGCGTGGCCAAAGGGCAGCACGGTGGCCTAGTGGTTAGCACAACCGCCTCACGGCGCTGAGGTCCCAGGTTCGATCCCGGCTCTGGGTCACTGTCCGTGTGGAGTTTGCATATTCTCCCCGTGTCTGCGTGGGTTTCGCCCCCACAACCCAAAAATGTGCAGAGTAGGTGGATTGGCCACGCTAAATTGCCCCTTAATTGGTAAAAATAATTGGGTAATCTAAATTTTAAAAAAATAAAATAAAAAAAATAAATAAAAATATTTTAGCGTGGGCAAATCCCCCTAACCTGCACATCCTTGGGTTGTGGGGGTGAGACCCACGCAGACATGGGGCGACTCCACACAGACAGTGACCCGGGGCCATGATCGAACCCGGGTTATCAGTGCCGTGAGGCAGCAGTGCTGACTACTGTGCCACCGTGCCACGCATGGCTGACTGCTACTCCCTATGTGCTAAAGTTAATCATATAGAAAACTGGTGCCTGCCAGTCTCTTGGAGTTTACTGATTGGAAAATCGATCCCCCTCCCCGGTTTCCAAGCTCATCATGTAACAGGCTTTAAAGTTTACAACTTGGGGGTGAAGGGGATCAAAGGATATGGGAGGAAAAGCAGGATTAAGCTATTGAGTCGGATGACCAGCCATCATTATAATGAATGGTGGAGCAGGCTCAATGGGCCGAATGGCCTCCTCCTGCATCTATTTTCCACGTTTCGATAAATGGCATGTGCCGTGAATCAGATTTACTGACGACACTGTTATCTGGTTGTCTCCTCCTGCCCAATGAAGCTCATGGGGATGCTTTAGTTCATAGACAAAAAGATGTTCTATGAACGCAAGTTTTTGTTATTGAGGGAGTACAGCAGGAGAGCTAATTTATTAAGTTTGTCCCAAAAGTAATGAAATTGGAATCAGTGGGGAAGGGGCGAAGCATTCCTCTCCGAATGTTCTTTACCTCGCAGCTCTGCGACTTTGGAGGGGATAACCTTGGCGGGCTCTGCAGCTGTAAATGGACAATATGAATCTCAGTTCAGCCCAGGTGGTTCATATTTGCTGATAGAACTGAAAGCCCATGGAGAATTCTCCAACACTCACTCGCAGCCAACCCCTCCGAAGTCAGTCACTTAACAATCCAATGATGAAAAGTGCAATGGACTCTGATCAGAATGTGTCATATGCTTTCTCGGCCTTTTCAAAGCCTCTCGTTAATCGCACATCAATTGGGAGGGTGTCGATTGAGTTCAGCTGGTGGCATTAATTGAAGATTACGGACTGATTAATCTGTTTGGGGGAGGGTGGGTTGTACGGTGTGAAATTTGGATCTATGTAAGTAAAAGCTTGTCAGCAAATAAAATCGAGGTTCCAGTATTCCATCATTCGCCACCTCACTATCTGAATTTTGACACTAATGACCATCTACAATTCAATTAATGGCTCGAATAAAGCTCCCTGTATTATAATTAATTTCCTGATTAGCCAAATTGGCCTAGGTCCATAGACAATCCATTTTTGGATTCTGTTTTGAAATGAACTGAGGAAAACCCATTTCCATTTGAACTCTGGGTATTTTTGAACAGAATGAGATAGATACAAAAAATCCCTTATTTTGCTGCTCTGTGGAATCACACAGAAACAAAACAATTCATTAAATGTTGATTGTTCCTACATTACTGTGGCAACAGCACTTTTAAAAATACTTATTTGGCTTTAAAAGGCTCTTGAGACGATGTACAAATCCGGGTTAATTCTTTAGTCTGCAAATAAAATTCTTTTATTGCTGAAAAAATACATTTTAATAATATTAATCTTTATTATTGTCACAGGTAGGCTGACATTAACATCGCAATGAAGTTACTGTGAAAATCTCCTAGTCGTCACACTCCAGCGCCTGTTCGGGTACCCGGAGGGAGAATTCAGAATGTCCAATTCACCTAACAGGCACGTCTTTCGGGACTTGTGGGAGGAAACTGGAGCACCCGGAGGAAACCCACGCAGACACGGGGAGAATGTGCAGATTCCTCACAGACAGTGATGCAAACGGGAATCAAACCTGGGACCCTGGAGCTGTGAAGTAACTGTGCTAACCACTGTGCTACCATGCTGACCATTTTATCAAAGCTTTTCGTCTTGCACTCATCAAGACACTCTGCAAGAATACCGATGTAAGGGTAAAACAACTGTTTTTATTGTATGAGAAGCAAGCGCTGATTGGTTGGTAAGTAGACTCTGATTGGTAGAAGTGTTGCCTTGGAGAATGTACCAGGTGACTGACAGTTAACTGTCAAGCATTACCCTGAAAAATGAGTCAGCAAATGGCTCTCACTTATTTTGTTTAGCTGGAACAGGCACAATGTGTGTATACATCCTTTCTGTCTGCACAGAGCAGGGTTCTGTGCATGCAAATGTGCCAAACTGAACCCCATTGACAATCTTAAATTGGTAGTTGGCCATTAACTTGGCAGTAGTCTTGTGAAGTTTCCTGATGGGTGCAAGATGAGAAGTTTTGATATGCCTCTTTTTTTCAACAATTCTCAAATTTGGTATCACCAAACAACGAGTTTTGTTATTACCGAGATCAGTAACATTTCCTCATGATTGGGTGAAGCACGGGACCACGTAGCAAAGTTGGCACATTGCTAATTAAAAGTGGCACTGGCTCCATATATCTCTTCCGAAAAGAGCTTATGCTTTTTTTATGTCAGTGCCATAATATAGAGCAGGGGTGGGCAAACTTTTCCGTGCAAGGGCCGCATTCAGAAATTCACAATTCACAAAGGGCCGCATAGTATATTAAGTAAAATAATTACTTCACCCGGTTATGATTCTGGGCGCCTCATATAGAACATAGAACAGTACAGCACAGAACAGGCCCTTCGGCCCTCGACGTTGTGCCAAGCAATGATCACCCTACTCAAGTCAACGTATCCACCCTATGCCAGTAAGTAACCCAACAGCCCCCCCACCCATTAACCTTTAAAAAAAAATTAAAAAAAAAAAAAAAAAAAAATTGTTTTTAAAAAAAAATTTTTTTTTTTTTTTTTTAATGACTTGGTGGGCCGCAGAAATACCTTTGGCGGGCCGCATGCGGCCCGCGGGCCGTAGTTTGCCCACCCCTGATATAGAGCAACTGCGGTAATTTATCTGATAATGTGGTAGATTATTACAGGGCTCCACTAGTATGTCAAAACTTATTCAAACTTGGTGCACCGTGAGGCATGGGTACAATAGCAAAGCCTGGTAAATTAATGGGATAGATTATGGAAAACCATTCTCCTAGTGTGGAACTTGATTTCTCGGGGCGCACATAGCTCCTCGCTGGGAGTGAAAGTACATAAGATCCACGCTAACTCATGTAAATAAAGAAACATAAAGGGTTCATAACGGGTCTTTTGGTAAAGCAGGATTTGGCTGTCCTAGCAGATGCCTGTGGAATATTCCAAAAGATTTTTCAAAAGTCTCTCCGGAATCCCAAGTGCCGTCCATGACGGGTATCATTCCTAATCAGTCATTCAAGGGAACGTTGGATTAACTGGATTCAGCGTTAAAAAAAATTGGAACGCCACGTTCAAATCAGCAGTGGTGAAATCATGGGGACAGAAAACGCGACCCTGTCAGGAACACTACCCCTACCTCTGGATCTGTAAAGATTCAATTACCTGCAAATGCTCGCATTCTAAGCATTGTGTGGCATCTTTGAATTTGTCTATACATATGTTTCTGGAGCAAACTTTTTCATTCACCTGAGGAAGGAGCAGTGCTCCGAAAGCTAGTGTTTGAAACAAACATGTTGGACTTTAACCTGGTGTCGTAAGACTTCTTACTGTGCTCACCCCAGTCCAACGCCGGCATCTCCACGTCATGGCTGTCAGGAGATGACCAGAGAAGAGTTACAAAAAAAGGGGGGAAAGATGCCAGACGAACCCTGGGAGTCCTGTGACGTATAGTATGGCACACCTTCGGAATAGTTAGAGCATGGGATCTTTTTATTGAGTAGTTAATCCAGATTTTTCAGGCACTTTAATTTGCAACTTAAGACCCTGCTTGACATTGATTGGAGATAACACCTTTGGGAAACATGGGTATTTAATTGGAGTTCATGTTTAATCTTCTGTGATGCTAGCACGCTGACCCACGTAATGAGATACCAGGATATGTTGAATTGACAAGCCTATTTGTCACCTGAGGCACACAATGTGACTTGGCACCTCTCCCTGATGTCTGCAATAAATGTCAGGTTAATCCTGATGAAGTCTTTACATGGGAGATTCAGTGTATGACTTCCAGCAGTGCTGGATAATCCTCCTTGGTGATTTGTCCATCAGTTGGAGGCTGGAAAGTTAACCAGCGACAGAACATTCTCTTATTTTTGATGTTGTAGGAGTGGGGAGAAAAGCGTGACCTTTTAAAAAAAATCGTGAAATGCATTCATAACAACCATGGCAGCCGGATTCACGCCGCAAACATTTTTAAAATTCTGTCGTGGAATGCAAATGTCGCTGGCAAAGGCCTGCATTGGTTACCCATCCTGCTAACTGCCTTTGAGATTTGTGTTAAAATGGCTGCCAATTAGCTATAGTCCCATTTTGATCTACTGCTGTCACTAAAAACTTATATTTATATTGCATCTTTAATGTACTACAATATCCCGACACATTTCACCGGAATGTTAGCAGGAAAAATTTAATACCGAGTGACAAAAATATTAGGACAAGTGATGAACCACCAATTGAATGCGAGACGAGTTGCTGTACGAAAGTTAGGCTTTAATAAGCTAGATGTTAGCCCTGCGGTCGACTACAGTAAATGGACGACCGCCGGGCGTACTGGGTATTTATACCTCACCCTGGAGGCGGGGTTAACTCAGCCTCTCGACCAGTTGGGGAGCCGTCACATGACTGGTCTCAACCAATCGATCGAGAGGCACATGACCGACCAGGGCCAATGGTAAGCCGGTGTTCTGCACCAATGGCAGGCAGCTATGTTAATCATACCACCACAACAAGTGAGTAAAAGCTTAGTCAAAGAAGTTTGGATTTATTGAGGTGGTTAAAGGAGGAGAGTGGGCTGGTGACTTCTATTATCCAATGTGTAGGCCAGACCACATAAGGACAGCAGATTTCCTGATTTCCAAACATTGAACCAGATGGATTTTTGGATCAATTGATGACGGTTTCACAGTCACCATTACGGAGACAAGCTTTCAATTCCAGATTATTATTATTTTTTATTAACTGAATTCAAATTCCACCAACTGCCGGGCTGGAAATTGAACCCATGACTTTAAGATATAGGAGCAGAATCGAGTCTGCTCAACCATTAAATGAGATCATGACTGATCTGATATAATAATCCTCAACTTTCCCACCTTATCCCCATAACTCTTGATGCCCTTACTATCTCAGCCTTGAACATACTTAACCACCCAGCCCCTCAACCCTCTGCGGTAAAGAATTCCACAGATTCACTCTCCTCTGAGAGAAGAAATTCCTCCTCACCTCTGTCTTAAATGGGTGACTCCCTCACTCTGAGATGATGCCCTCTGGTCCTAGACTCCCCCACAAGGGGAAACAACCTCTCAGCATCTACCCTGTCAAACCCCCTGAGAATCCGATATGTCTCAATAAGGTCGCCTCTCATTCTTCTAAACTCCAATGAGTACAGGCCCAACCTACTCAACCTCTTCTCACAGAAAAGTCCCTCCACACCATTAGCCTGGATCCCTGGATTACAGGTATGGTGTCATTACCGCTGCACCCCCATCTCCCCTGATTCCCTCCTTACACCGCTCCGCCACTCTGCCTTTCTAACCTCCTTTAAGATGCTCTTTTATACCTACCTCTTTGTCCTTGGTTTGGTCACCTGTCCTAACATCCCCTCACGGGACTCAGTGTCGAATTGTGTTCGATAATCACAGGATTGTTCCGGTGCAGAAGGAGGCCATTTGGCCCATCATGTGTGCAGTGCACGCCAAAGAAGCATCATGACTTACTGACATTCCCCTGCCTTTCCCCCGTACCCCTGCACATTGTTTCCATTCCAATAATCATCTAACACCCTCTTGAATGCCTCAATTGCATCTGCCTCCACCACACGTCCAGGCAGCGCATTCCAGATCCGAGCCACTCGTTGAGTGAAAACTTTTTTTCCCTCACGTCAAATTTGCTTCTTTTGCGAATCGCTTTAAGTCTTTCCCCTCGCGTTCTTGACCCCTTTACCAGCGGGAACAGATCGACTCCGTCCAGCCCTCTCGTGAGTTTGAACATCTCTATCAAATCTCCTCTCAGCCTCCTTCTCCCCGAGGAAAACAGTCCGAACCTCTCCAAACTATCCTCCCAACTGAAGTTTCCCCACCCCTGGAGTAATGCTCCAGCGATGCACCTTGGGACGGTTCACAGCCTTAAAGGTGGAATATAAATGCGCATTGATTCTGTATGAAGGGCGTGTTTATAATTTCACAGCACTTTCCCCCACCCCTCACCCCACCCAAACCCCAGTCCTGCCTGGATCAGATGCCATTGCACTGCACAGTGACTGATCATAACAGGGCTGCTGAGGGAGGGGTGGTGCATCACCTTTTGATTTACCAGCGCAGAGTAAAAGGTTTAACCAATGTCCTTTCTTATAGCGACCCTGGGCCCTGCAGGCACCGAGAGAAATACAAAACGACCCACTGAGAAACTCAATCGGGGCTTTCCTCCTGAGCGGTCAGAATGCGCGCGCTAACTTTCTTTTGATATGCCTGATGTGCAATACATTCGAAACTTCCGATCGCTGTATCTCTTTTACATCCGGAAGCACGGAAACATGTTTTCCATTAAAGGGGGCTTTGTTGTTTGAGGACTCCGTACTAACTCAGCTGACATCGCCCACATGCTCACAGTCACACTCAGTAACAGGCTTTGCTCACAACTAAGATGCATGCTGGTATTTTAATTAAAAATGCAACTGCAGCCACTCCCTGAGCTGTTCAATGTCAGTCAGCTGCGTGTTAAAAAAACATGTCCAATTGGCGCAGTACTTCGAAAGTTTGCAATCGACAGGTCAAAATTAAAAGCCTCCAGCACAACAGAGAGGTTAGATTTGGAATAAGAATCACGTCGGTTCACGTTGTGACATCCCTTCTGTCACAGTGTTCTTTTACTGTGAACTCTTCTCAATTTTCCCTTCCACAGATCGTTTCTCTTCGATCAAAGGTGCCAATTTATTTTGGCACAGATTACTCCAACAACAGGGACTCGCATTCCCTTCTCACCTTGAACAAATTAAAATGACCCCTAAGATGCTTCAAAGGAGCACCAAAATCGCAGCAGGAAAGACAATGACAGATGAGCTGGTTAAAGAGGTAGGGAGGAAATTCCAGAGCTTCCAGCCCAGGCGGCTGAAAGCTTGGCCACCAATAGCGGGGCAAAGGAAACTGGGGATGCGCAAGAGGGGTGAATTGAAGGAGTGCAGAGTTCTCAGAGAGCCCAGCAGGACCTGATTGAGATGTGCACAATTATGAGGGGCAGAGAGAGGGTAGATAGGATGGAAGCTTTCTCCTTAGTAGAGGGGTCAATAACCAGGGCGCATATATTTGAGGTAGGGGGCAGGAGATTTAGAGGGGATTTGAGGAAAAATCTTTTCACCCAGAGGGTGGCGGGAATCTGGAACCCGCTGCCTGAAAGCGTGGTGGAGGCAGGAACCCTCACAACTGTGGTAGTATGACTAGGGGCATTACGGTACCTGGAAGTGAGCTGCTATTGGTGCAGAGGGCTCGCTGCCCATTGGCCCGGGTAAGTCATGTGCCTCTCAGCCGATTGGCTGAGAGGAAGGTAGCTCCGCCTACGAGGCGGGATATAAGAACCCGTGCTTCCAGGCAGTCGGCCTTTCTTCTGTACGTCTGCTGCCGGGCATTAAAGCCTATCGTTCGGACTTCATCTACGTTTCGTGTCCATTGATTGTGCATCAACAACATCTTGAAATCAAGAAGCTGGAGAAGCAATTCGACGAGCATTTGAAATGCCAGAGCTACAAGGCTATGGACCAAGTGCTGGGAAATGGGGTTAGAATAGATAGATACTCCCACGGCGCCAAGGAGCCTGGTTTAATTCTGGCCCCAGATAATTGTCCGTCTGGAGTTTGCACATTCTTCCCATGTCTGCATGGGCATCTGCACAAAGATGTGCAGGGTAGGTGGCTTGGCCATGTTAAATTGCCCCATAATTGGAAACATTTAAAGTACAAGAATAGACAGGTGCTTGATGGCTGCGCACACACGATGGGCCAAAGAGCCTCAGTTTGTGCTGTAAATCTCTATTCCTCTATGAGCTGTGGGGCTAGAGATCAGGATAAGGAGGTGCGAGGCCATGGAAGGATTTAATACTCGGGTGCGAAGCCCCCCGGGATCCTCGCACTTGTGTATTTCAGACTGAACAGTGACTATCGGTGGTCAATCTTACTATAAGAGCCATATCATAGCTGTAATCGCCACACTCATATAGGTTATCCTATAGGAGCTTATAGATAGGACCACCCCCCCTCCCCCCCCCCCCCCCCCCCCCCCCCCCCCCCCCCCCCCCCCAACCAAACACAGGAACTATTCCTGATGTGTTGGCTCGGTTCCACCCCAGTCACAAAGACGTCAAGTCCTCCTTTTCACGGGCATTTTCTCCACTTCCTGTTCAGTGGGTCCTCCCATGCCACAGGGGCTGGTTTAGCTCACTCAGCTAAATCGCTGGCTTTTAAAGCAGACCAAGCGGGCCAGCAGCACGGTTCGATTCCCGTACCAGCCTCCCCGGACAGGCGCCGGAATGTGGCGACTAGGGGCTTTTCACAGTAACTTCATTGAAGCTTACTCGTGACAATAAGCGATTTTCATTCATTTCATTTTCATTCATTTCATTTCATTTTCATTTCACCTATTTCCCGTGGTCAAGATAACCAGAGAATCGATATGCTTGACCACGGGTCATGTTGCTCCAAAACTGAGTGCTGGGGGAATGAAAGAAGGTGTTCTGGGTGACTCTCCCTCTGATTTCCCCCCTCTGACCCGATGCCTTGCACTCTGAGCTTAGCCAAGGTGGGCAGATTGGAGTTCAGGAGTCAACACACGGAAAATCACTGCAAAGGGTCGATTCCAATATTGAAATGCCAAATTCTATCAACTTGGCTCACGAGTTTCCACACACTTCCTTCTGATTAGTTATCGGATAGGGAAGAGAATAGAAACCGCTCTTTCTTTTAATCACTTTCACAGCCTTCCAGACTCAATCTTGAGTTCAGCAACTTCTGATTGTAACCACTGTCCCCATTGCGTCAGTCAGCAGCTTGGGGAGACAGTGGCATAGCGTTAATGTTAGCTGGAGTAGTGATTCACAGAACAGGCTAATGCTATGGGGACATGAGTTCAAATGCCACCATGGCAGCTGGTGAAAAGAGAAGTCAGTTAATAAATCAGTAATGGTACCAGCTATCATTGACTGTTGTCAAAGTCCATTTGGGTCACTAATGTCCCTATATGGGAGGAAATCTGCCATCCTTTCCTGGTCTGTAATGCACACGTAACTCCAAACCCACAGTAATATTGACTCTGAAATGGCCTAACCACTCAGTTCAAGGGCAATTAGGGATGGGCAACAAATGTTAGCCTTGCCAGTGCTATTTCCACCTCTTTTGTCTCGTTGCCATTCACTTTCGCTTTGCACCATCATCCCTATTGTTATTTCATAGAATCACAGTACAGAAGGAGGTCATTCGGCCCATCGAGTCTGCACCTTCCATCTGAAAGATCACCCACCCCTGCCCTATTCCCATAACCACACCTAACGTGCATATCTTTGGGCACTAAGGGACAATTTTAGCATGCCCAACCCACCTAACCTGCACATCTTTGGACTGCGGGAGGACACCGGAGCGCCCGGAGGAAACCCACGCAGACACGGGGAGAAAGTGCAAACTCTACACAGACAGTCGTCCGAGGCCGGAATTGAACCCGGGACCCTGGCACTGATGCAGCAGTGCTAACCACTCTGCCACCCCAATAGTTAATCCCTCCTGCCATCCAACACAGACTTTCCCTTTCACTCTTTCCTCCCGCCCTTGTCCCTTTCCCCTCCTCTGAACTTGCTCAAAAAGCTGGTTGTAGCGTCATCGTTTTCCAGTTGTGATGAAAGATCATCAACTTGAAAGGCAAACTCTGTTTCTCCCTCCACAGAAGCTGCCCAACCTGCTGAGCATTTCCAGCACGTTCTGCTTTCAATTCATATACACCTAGAAATAGACTTGGTGAGTCTTTGTTGCACCCTGTCCAGAATGGAAAGACAACATGATCTAACTTTGACTGCCAGGGATTCACACCAACACACATTTGATGGGAAGGGATGAATCATATGATGCATCAGAAATCAAGAAGCTGTAGGCACTCAGGACGTGGAAGATGATTGTGTGCAATCAGTTGTTGCTCAGGCCTATTGGCTACCACCAATATTCAAACATGTGGCTAACACTTAGATAGTGGCCTGGATATTTCAAGCTGCTGAAATTCCAAAGGAAGACTAGGGTTGCATTTAGTTACACGAGAACATATGGAATAGGAGAAGGGGTAGGCCATTCAGCCCCTCGAGCCGGCTTTCCCTTTCAAGGAGATTAAGGCCGATCTGATCGTGGTGTCAGCTCCACTTTCCTGTCCCCCCCCCAACTACCCTCGATTCTCTTATAGATCCATCAGTCCAGATCGGCCTTGAGTATTCCAGCCTCGACTGCTCACCGGGGTAGAGGATTCCAAAGAGAAGAAATCCCTCCTCATCTCTCTTAAACCGGTGGTCTTGTATTCTGAAATGGTGCCCCATGGTTCTAGATTCCCCCATGCGGGGAAACATCCTCTCATTATTTATCTTGACAAGCCCCCTTGAATAAAGAACATAACACAGTGGCAAGGGTCATTCTGAAGTAATACAGCATTCCGAAATGACGACCTTTGCTAAAACTACATGTAAGTAATGCTCGCATTTATATGTGCCATCTTGCGTTGTAAGGCCTTCAAAGCACTTTACATAATGAATCGCCTTGCAGGGCACTGACTGCTACAATGTAGGAAAATGTCACAAACCAATGGTGTGCCTTGAGGACAGGGAGGCCAAGCCACTTCCTGCTCTTCTTTGAGTACAAAGTGAGAGGTTTCACATCCTTTTGAGCCATTGGAATAGATCGACGGCTCCTTAATGTCGCCTCTCAATAATTGATGTTCCTGGTAAAACTCCTTCAGCAGTGTGCTGGGGTATCGTGGGCAGAGCCTCAATATTTTCCAATCACTGAAAAATTAATTAACCCGTCCGGGGGCGGGGGGTTGCACAAAACGTAACTTCAATAATAATAAAATTAAGTAAAACATTTTGCTTGGATCAGTAGCAGGTAAATCAGCAATACATTGAAAGCGACGATAACACCATTATTGTGAGTCTGCACTCCCGTTCTGTCGTCTGGGTACCAATTATGCCTTCAGCTTGCTTACTAGGAATACACCACGCCTCTGGGTGTGGCCTGGGCTGCTTCAACATATATACTATTGCAGAAGTGGCACAGAACAGCAGGTGCAAGCAAGTCTAGGCATTGTCTACTTGTGTGGGTTGACTCCCTGGCGCAGGTTTACTGCCTTGCCCCATTTCCTTCTTTCATGTTGCTTTCTGACATTCCTTATGATGTTCCCAGCCTGCCCGCAGATCTATTCCTATATGTTTGATCTCATTCCGAGCTTTCCTTTACCTGGTTATTAGCAAGGCATTCCAAATTTGCCCGCTTCGTCCGTCAGTCTCTGTAATTTGCCATCCGTGCAACTGATGGCTTGATGATTAAAAGAGTTCACAACACCCAAACAATCTTGATTCGACAGATTTGGCCATGGTTATCCGTAATGCAGTGCTTTTTCAATGATAATTGATTGCAGCAAGCTGGTGCCTTCTATATCACCTGGAGCGGTGCTAATGTGAGACGAAGAGACTGAGGGTAGATCGTGTTACAAATTCGAGTGAATTACGCTTGTGGTGCCTAATGAACTACACTAACCTGACCATCGAATGCTCTCAATGAAATACTTCACAGACATTATAGAGTCAGAGGATGGATGGGATGGAAGAATTAGAATATGTCACATCAATATGCACTGACAGTTATGCTATAGAATGTGGTTGTAAGTAAAATCAGTGCTTCGGGGGGAGCATTTTTTCCAAGGTTTCCTGGCTTGGGAGTCAACTAAACAATTGCTAAATTGGACAAAGCCACAAAAATACAGTCATGTGAGTCAAGGTTCTTTCAAGTTCTCACCTGCCTCTTTCAGAGCAAATTTCACCTTCTCCAAATACAGGAACTCCTTTAGATCCCCCAGCCACTCCGACGCACTGGGGGACCTCCACCCCAACAAAACCCGCCTTCACGCAATCAATGAGGTGAAGGCTAAAACAACTGCCCCCGCTCCCGTCTGCAGCTCCGACAGGTTTGCCACCCCGAATATGGCCTCTGGGGGACCGGCTCCAAGTCCATGTGCAGGACCTCGGACACGGTGCTGAAAAACGACCCCCAAAAGTCCTCCAACTTCGGGCAGGACCAGAGCATATGGAACTGATTTGTTGGGCCCCTCGTGCACCGTTCGCAGCAATCCTCACCCCCTCAAACAGCCGGCTCATCCTCGCCTTTGTTAAGTGCGCCATGTACACCACTTCTTATTGAATCAACCCCAGTCTCGTGCATGAGGTCAAGGCGGTGACCCTGTGCAGCACCTCGCACCATAGTCCTTCCTCCAACACCATCCCCAGCTCTTCCTCCCACTTGGCCGTCATCCTTTCCATGGACTCCTTCACCTTCTCCATGATCGCAGCGTAGATCGTCAAAATGACCCCACTCTCCAACCCCCCCCACCCCACCCCCACTGACAGCGTGGCTACCACACAGGACTACCCAAGTATTACCCCGGGGCGAACATTGCCAGCATTCCTTAACAGGTCACATTAATATTCAATCTTATAGAACATAGAACATAGAACACTACAGCGCAGTACGGGCCCTTCGGCCCTCGATGTTGCGCCGACCTGTGAAACCATCTGAAGCCTATCTGACCTACACTATTCCATTTTCATCCATATGTCTATCCAGTGACCACTTAAATGCCCTTAAAGTTGGCGAGTCTACTACTATTGCAGGCAGGGCGTTCCACACCCCTACTACTCTCTGAGTAAAGAAACTGCCTCTGACATCTGTCCTATATCTCTCACCCCTCAATTTAAAGCTATGTCCCCTCGTGTTGGTCATCACCATCCGAGGAAAAAGACTCTCACTGTCCACCCTATCTAACCCTCTGACTATCTTATATGTCTCTATTAAGTCACCTCTCAGCCTTCTCCTCTCTAACGAAAACAACCTCAATTCCCTGAGCCTTTCCTCGTAAGACCTTCCCTCCATACCAGGCAACATCCTAGTAAATCTCCTCTGAACCCTTTCCAAAGCTTCCACATCCTTCCTATAATGTGGTGACCAGAACTGCACGCAGTACTCCAGGTGTGGCCGCACCAGAGTTATGTACAGCTGCAGCATGACCATGTGGTTCCGAAACTCAATCCCCCTGCTTATAAAGGCTAGCACACCATATGCCTTCTTAACAGCCCTATTAACCTGGGTGGCAACTTTCAGGGATTTATGTACCTGGATGCCGAGATCTCTCTGTTCATCTACACTACCAAGAATCTTGCCATTAGCCCAGTACTCTGCATTCCTGTTACTCCTTCCAAAGTGAACCACCTCACACTTTTCCGCATTAAACTCCATCTGCCACCTCTCAGCCCAGCTCTGCAGCTTATCTATGTCCCTCTGTATCCTATAACATCCTTCAGCACTATCCACAACTCCACCGACCTTCGTGTCATCTGCAAATTTACTAACCCATCCTTCTACACCCTCTTGCAGGTCATTTATAAAAATGACAAACAGCAGTGGCCCCAAAATAGATCCTTGCGGTACACCACTAGTAACTGAACTCCAGGATGAACATTTGCCATCAACCACCACCCTCTGTCTTCTTTCAGCTAGCCAATTACTGATCCAAACCGCTAAATCACCTTCAATTCCATACTTCCTTATTTTCTGCAATAGCCTACCGTGGGGAACCTTATCAAACGCCTTACTGAAATCCATATACACCACATCAACAGCTTTACCCTGATCCACCTGTTTGGTCACCTTCTCAAAAAACTCAATAAGGTTTGTGAGACATGACCTACCCTTCACAAAACCGTGTTGAGTATCGCTAATCAACTTGTTCTTTTCAAGATGATTATAAACCCTATCTCTTATAACCTTTTCCAACATTTTACCCACAACCGAAGTAAGGCTCACAGGTCTATAATTACCAGGGTTGTCTCTACTCCCCTTCTTGAACAAGGGGACAACATTTGCTATCCTCCAGTCTTCCGGCACTATTCCTGTCGACAAAGACGACATAAAGATCAAGGACAAAGGCTCTGCAATCTCCTCCCTGGCTTCCCAGAGAATCCTAGGATAAATCCCATCTGGCCCAGGGGACTTATCTATTTTGACATTTTCTAAAATTGCTAACACCTCCTCCTTTTGAACCTCAATTCCATCTAGCCTGGTCGACTGAACCTGAGTGTTCTCCTCGACAACATTGGCTTTCTCCAGTGTAAACACTGACGAAAAATACCCATTTAATGCTTCCCCTATCTCCTCTGATTCCACACACAACTTTCCACTACTATCCTTGATTGGCCCTAATCTTACTCGAGTCATTCTTTTGTTCCTGATATACCTATAGAAAGCCTTAGGGTTTTCCTTGATCCTATCCGCCAACGACTTTTCGTGTCCTCTCCTCGCTCTTCTTAACTCTCCCTTTAGGTCCTTCCTGGCTAACTTGTAACTCTCAAGTGCCCTAACTGAGCCTTCATGTCTCATCCTAACATAAGCCTTCTTCTTCCTCTTGACAAGTGCTTCAACTTCCTTAGTAAACCACGGCTCCCTTGCTCGACAACTTCCTCCCTGCCTGACAGGTACATACTTATCAAGGACACGCAGTAGCTGTTCCTTGAAAAAGCTCCACATTTCGATTGTACCCATCCCCTGCAGTTTCCTTCCCCATCCTATACCTCCTAAATCTTGCCGAATAGCATCATAATTGCCTTTCCCCCAGCTATAATTCTTGCCTTGCGGTATATACCTATCCCTGCCCATTGCTAAAGTAAACATAACCGAGTTGTGATCACTATCACCAAAATGCTCACCTACATCTAAATCTAACACCTGGCCGGGTTCATTACCCAGTACCAAATCCAATGTGGCCTCGCCCCTTGTTGGCCTGTCTACATACTGTGTCAGAAAACCCTCCTGCACACACTGCACAAAAACTGACCCATCTATAGTACTCGAACTATAGTATTTCCAGTCAATATTTGGAAAGTTAAAGTCCCCCATAACAACTACCCTGTTACTCTCGCTCCTGTCAAGAATCATCTTTGCAATCCTTTCCTCTACATCTCTGGGACTATTCGGAGGTCTATAGACAACTCCCAACAGGGTGACCTCTCCTCTACTGTTCCTAACCTCGGCCCATACTGCCTCAGTAGACGAGTCCTCAAGCGTCCTTTCTACCGCCGTAATACTTTCCTTGATTAACAATGCCACACCCCCCCCTCTTTTACCATCTTCTCTGTTCTTACAGAAACATCTAAATCCTGGAACCTGCAACAACCATTCCTGTCCCTGCTCTACCCATGTCTCCGAAATCGCCACAACATCAAGATCCCAGGTACCAACCCATGCTGCAAGCTCACCCACCTTATTCCGGATGCTCCTGGCGTTGAAGTAGACACACTTCAAACCAGCGTCCTGCTTGCCGGTACCCTCTTTCGAACTTTTAACCCTATCCCTGACCTCACTACTCTCAACATCCTGTACACTGGGGCTACAATTTAGGTTCCCATCCCCCTGCTGAATTAGTTTAAACCCCCCCGAAGAGCACTAGCAAATCTCCCTCCCAGGATATTGGTACCCCTCTGGTTCAGGTGAAGACCATCCTGTTTGTAGAGGTCCCACCTACCCCAGAATGAGCCCCAATTATCCAGGAAACCAAAACCCTCCCTCCTGCACCATCCCTGTAGCCACGTGTTCAACTCCTCTCTCTCCTTATTTCTCACTTCGCTAGCACGTGGCACGGGTAACAACCCAGAGATAACAACTCTGTTTGTTCTAGCTCTCAGCTTCCACCCTAGCTCCCTGAATTTCTGTCTCAAATCCCCATCTCTCTTCCTACCTATGTCGTTGGTACCTATGTGGACCACGACTTGGGGCTGCTCCCCCTCCCCCTTAAGGATCCCAAAAACACGATCAGAGACATCACGAACCCTGGCACCTGGGAGGCAACACACCAACCGTGAGTCTCTTTCGTTCCCACAGAACCTCCTGTCTGTTCCTCTAACTATGGAGTCCCCAATGACAAGTGCTCTGTTCCTCTTCTCCCTTCCCTTCTGAGCAACAGGGACAGACTCTGTGCCAGAGACCTGCGCCCTATTGCTTACCCCTGGTAAGTCGTCCCCCGCAACAGTATCCAAAACGGTATACTTGTTATAGAGGGGAACGACCACAGGGGATCCCTGCACTGCCTGCCGGTTCCCTCTCCCTCCCCTGACGGTAACCCATCTACTTTCTTCTTTTACCTGAGGTGTGACTACCTCCCTATAACTCCTCTCAATAACCTCCTCCGCCTCCCGAATGATCCGAAGTTCATCCAGCTCCAGCTCCAGGTCCTTAATGCGGCTCTCGAGGAGCTGGAGTTGGGTGCACTTCCCGCAGATGTAGTCAGCAGGGACACTAGAGGTGACCCTTTCCTCCCACATTCTGCAGGAGGAACATTCAACTGCCCTAGCCTCCATTCCCACTGAACTAACTTCCCAACTACTGAAAAATAAAAAAATAAAAAACTTGTTAGTTTAGCAATCCAACGGACAGAGCTTTTTTTTTTGGTTAGAGGAGGAGGATGGGTGGGAGACACTACGTAAGTAGTGTTTCGGGTAAAGCTGTCACTCGAGAACAGCCCCTTCACAAACCACCTTCAACTTACGCTGACCGCACTGCACGTATGCAAATCTCCCCGGAACAGCCAATCAGAAGCTCTGCTCTGCTGCCCTCTGCTGGATGCTCACCTTCCGTCGAACTCCTCGGGTCACTGATGCAGGTGCACCTTCAACTTACGCTGACCGCACTGCACGTATGCAAATCTCCCCGGAACAGCCAATCAGAAGCTCTGCTCTGCTGCCCTCTGCTGGATGCTCACCTTCCGTCGAACTCCTCGGGTCACTGATGCAGGTGCACCTTCAACTTACGCTGACCGCACTGCACGTATGCAAATCTCCCCGGAACAGCCACTGTAAAAAGTGATTGTGCAATGGTGATTGTGCAATTCGCAAGCGATCTGCAAAACACTTTCTCACACTTGTCCTGTCGATGATTATTTTAGATAATTATTGGCTCCAAATGACCTTGAAGACGTTGCCAGCCATCCGGCATAACTGTGACAGGAACCTGGCGAAATCCACAGGGGAAAAAAGGTTAGTCTGGGTCCCTGCAACTTTAGGAATTTCCGGGAAGAATCTCTATCAGCCCTGACAAGGCCAGTCTGGAGTTGCAGTCCTGGGTATAATCACTGGGAATGTAATGTGCAGGTTCTCGTGGACATTATTTAAGCCGCAGAATGATTGCTGGTAATATCAGAGAACAAATGATTGACACCCTCAGATCACATGACACAGTCTGATCATATGATTCCAAATGGCTACAATAGGAAAGGATTGTCACGTCATCACACAATTCCTTTGCTCACTGACATCACCATCACAAGGTTCTTGGCGTTGCTTGCTTATAGACACAGGGGCCGATCATAAATGGCAGAATGGAGCCTGTCTGATCTCCCCCTTTGTTCAGCCCCAAAGCCGGAAATACCACTGAAGTGTTCTGAAGATCAAAGCATTGGACCCATTGGTCAATGTTGCAGACGCACCTGCCTGTGAAGGTAGCGTTGTGACAGTTAATATTTATATACACATTGCAGGTAATAATTAGGCCTCAGTATTCGATACTGCAGTGATGGTAGAGAAAGTCATGACTGCATTTTGAAACAAAAATAAATCACTTATTGTAGGCTTCAATGAAGTTACTGTGAAAAGCCCCTAGTCACCACATTCCGGTGCCTGTTCGGGGAGGCTGGTACGGGAATTGAACCCATGCTGCTCAGTATAGAACATAGAACTTACAGTGCAGAAGCAGGCCATTCAGCCCATCGAGTCTGCACAGAACCAGTTAAGCCCTTGCTTCCACCCTATCCCCGTAACCCAATAATCGAATCTAACCTTTTTTGGTCACTAAGGGCAATTTATTATGGCCAAGCCAACTAACCTGCACGTCCTTGGGCTGTAGGAACAAACCGGAGTGTTCATTGTGGAGGCACGGTGGCACAGTGGTTAGCACTGCTGCCTCACAGCTCGAGGGACCCGGGTTCAATTCCGGCCTTGGGTGACTGTCTGTGTGGAGTTTGCCGAAGGTGGTTGGGCCGAGGACACTACTGAGGAACTCCTGCAGTGATGTCCCAGGACTGAGATGATTGATCTCCAACCACCACAATCATCTTCCTTTGAGCCAGGTATGACTCCACTGGCGGAGAGCTTTCCTGCAATTTCCATTGACTCCAGTTTTGCTCGGACACATTGATGTCACACTCGGTCAAACGCTTCCTTGATATCAAGGGCAGTCGCTCTCACCTCACCTGAACTTTGCCTATGAAGTGATAAAGAAATAAATAATTACATTGATATAACACCGTGTACAACCTCAGGATATCCCAAAGTGCTTTACAGCCAATGAAGTACTTTTGAAATGCAGCTACTGTTTTAATGCGGCCATCAATCTGTGAACAGTAAGCTCCCACAAACAGCAATGTGATGATGACTCAGATCTGTTTTTTGTGATGTTGATTGAGGGATGAATGTTGGCCAGGCCACTAGGGAGAACTGCCCTGCTCCTCTTCAAATTCGTGCCACGGGATCTTTCAGATCCACCTGAGAAGACAGACAGGGCCTCGGTTTAACATCTCATTTGAGAGAGAGCACCCCAACATGTGCAGCACTCCCCCAGTACAGCACTTAGCATTGTGGACTCCAATCCACGGTCTGCAGTTTAAGGGTCATGCAGTGTATCATTCCTGTTTGGGCACTTCCCGATCTCACCTCTCGCATCATAATTTTGTCCTCTTTCGTCACACCTTCCGATTAGCCCAGTACAAACCTGGAAGACTAAAACATTACTCAACATCTGCCGGCATTCACCACCTCCAGCTGCTCCTCTGCATCCTTCGGATTAAAAGCAAGGAGTTCATGGAATGATCCTTTCTGTCCTCTCTCGCTTCCCAGATCCATTTCTTACTTCTCCATTTTTCATAATCGCTCCTCCCCCGCTCCCCGCAGCTTCTTCCCACATTCCTCCCTCCTGCCATTGACACTCTCATTTCCTTCTTTTAAAATAAATTTGAAGTGCCCAATTTGTTTCCTCCCAATTAAAGGGGCAATTTAGCATGGCCAATCCACCTAGCCTGCACATCTTTGTGGGGGGTGCGACCCACGCAGACACGGGGAGAATGTGCAAACTCCACACCGACAGTGTCCCGGGCCCGGGATCGAACCTGGGTCCTCGGTGCCGCGAGGCAGCAGCGCTAACCACTGCATCATCGTGCTGCCTCAGTCACTCTCATTTCCTCTATGAATGCAGCCACATGTTCTCTCTCAAGCTAGCTCCTGCCAACAGACATGAGCTTCTTCTCCATGTGCAGCCCCAACATTGCCGCCTCTTTCTACCCTCAGGCATTGTTTAGTGTTGCCACGACTGATTTCATTGGGTTCCAGCAAACATTCCATCCCCTCTTTCAGCTCCCCAGCCCATGTCTCAGACTGAAGCAGCCTCCTATCTCAAAGCCCCAGATTGTCCCCGGTTACGGCTATTCGCTGGGGGGAAACTCACTAAGTTCCCTCCGACAGCACCTTTTCAACCTGCGACCTCTACCATCTAGAAGGGCAAGAGCAGCAGATGCAGTTCCCCTCCAAGCCACACGCCATCCTGACTCGGAAATGTACAATCGTTCCTGCACTTCCGAAGGGCCAAGATCCTGGAACTCCCTCCCTAACAGCACTGTGGGTGTACCTACACCACATGGGACTGCAGTGATTCAAGAAGGCGGCTCACCAGCACCACCTCAAGGGCAATTAGGGACGGGCAATAAATACTGGCCCAGCCAGCAAAGCTCCCATCCCAAGAAAGGATTTTAAAAAATCACTTGGCAGCTTTAAAGTTGACATCCAAAATGAATCCAAACTAATTACTGCCTGAATCTTTGTCCCTCTTCTTGAACCGCTGCAGCCCGTGTGTCGCAGGTACCCCTACAGTGTCGTTAGCGAGGGAGTGCCAGGAGTTTCAGACGTAAATTTACCCTTTAAAGAGGGTGACCTTGAAATAAGTGGAACGGGAAGATGAAAATCAATTTGCTATGACCCGGGGCTTTCTTGTCCCGTGCAAGTTCTGTATCCAATTTAACAGCTCATGTGATTCACTACAAAATCCCAACTTCTCACTCATCATGTTTTCCGATACCTTTATCTGGAAACATTTATAGTTTTTTAAAATTGCATTTACTTGGGAGTCTAACTCCATTCTGGGCCAACATAATCTATGTCAGATAGCATTAATTTAAAACTACGGTGTTAAAACCACTTCCTGTGCAAAAAAACAGGAGCTACTTCAAACAATAATGAGCACTTGTGGCGATATCTTGGGAAGCAGTAAAAATGATTGGCTCCGGAGTAGTTACATAAGTCCTTCTGAAGTTAAACCTCTGGGCGACAAGACTTCAATCACAGATCGCTTCTTACTGCAGAGAACATTTTTGGGAGGTTTGGCAAGGAGGGGATATAATTGGAAGCTTCAAGAATTCAGCTACTTATTTCAATTGGAAAGCAGCTCGAGTTACTGAATGACAGCACTTTCCTTTATTGGAACATAAACACATTCTTGCTGTTCACTCGAGTGTTGGGAAAATGGATTCATGCTCCCATAGTAACATAAATAACACTGCTGTAATTGAAATACAGACTCACAACGGACACATATGTCGCATGGATCATTGAAAACCTAATAGAAATAAAGTGCACCAATAGCAGAGGATTCTGAGGGTAAGGGACATACTGACCACTCGATGTTCTAACAGTGAGGGTCCAGAGGTGATGTTAAATTCATTAACTCTGCGTACAGCTGGAACCCTTTACAGTTGAATCTGAGAGAGATTTGCACTTTCTACTAAAGTAAAATATATGTAAATCAGCAAATTGTTACAACTCGGCATCAGACACTCTGCCTCCATAACTCACCCTCAGAGTCACTAACCCTCCTCACCCTCAGAGTCACTGACCACCCTCACCCTCAGATTCACTGACCATTCTCACCCTCAGAGTCACTAACCCCCCTCACCCTCAGAGTCACTGACCCCCCCACCCTCAGAGACACTGACACCCCTCACCCTCAGAGTCACTGAACCCCCTCACCCTCAGAGTCACTGACCCCCCTCACCCTCAGACACACTGACCACCCTCACCCTCAGAGTCACTGACCCTCCTCACCCTCAGAGTCACTAACCCTCCTCACCCTCAGAGTCACTGACCACCCTCACCCTCAGATTCACTGACCACTCTCACCCTCAGAGTCACTAACCCGCCTCACACTCAGAGACACTGACACCTCTCACCCTCAGAGTCACTGACACCCCTCACCCTCAGAGTCACTGACCCCACCCACCCTCAGATTCACTGACCACTCTCACCCTCAGAGTCACTAACCCTTCTCACCCTCAGACACACTGACCACCCTCACCCTCAGAGTCACTGACCCTCCTCACCCTCAGAGTCACTGACCCCCCCACCCTCAGAGTCACTGACCACCCTCACCCTCAGATTCACTGACCACTCTCACCCTCAGAGTCACTAACCCCCCTCACCCTCAGAGTCACTGACCCCACCCACCCTCAGAGACACTGACCCCCTCCCCACCCTCAGACACTGACACCCCTCACCCTCAGAGTCACTGAACCCCCTCACCCTCAGAGTCACTGACCCCCCTCACCCTCAGAGTCACTAACCCGCCTCACCCTCAGAGACACTGACCACCCTCACCCTCAGAGTCACTGACACCCCTCACCCTCAGAGTCACTGACACCCCTCACCCTCAGAGTCACTGAACCCCCTCACCCTCAGAGTCACTGACCCCCCTCAGCCTCAGTCACTGACCCCCCCACCCTCAGAGAAACTGACACCCCTCACCCTCAGAGTCACTAACCCTCCTCACCCTCAGAGTCACTGAACCCCCTCACCCTCAGTCACTGACCCCCCTCACCCTCAGTCACTGACCCCCCCACCCTCAGAGAAACTGACACCCCTCACCCTCAGAGTCACTAACCCTCCTCACCCTCAGAGTCACTGAACCCCCTCACCCTCAGAGTTACTGACACCCCCCACCCTCAGAGTTACTGACACCCCTCACCCTCAGTCACTGACCCCACCCACCCTCAGAGACACTGACCCCCCCCACCCTCAGAGACTGACACCCCTCACCCTCAGAGTCACTGAACCCCTTCACCCTCAGAGTCACTGACCCCCCTCACCCTCAGTCACTGACCCCCCCACCCTCAGAGACACTGACACCCCTCACCCTCAGAGTCACTAACCCTCCTCACCCTCAGAGTCACTGAACCCCCTCACCCTCAGAGTCACTTACCCTCCTCACCCTCAGTCACTGAACCCCCTCACCCTCAGAGTCACTGACACTCCTCACCCTCAGTCACTAACCCCCTCACCCTCAGAGTCACTGACCACCCTCACCCTCAGAGTTACTGACACCCCTCACCCTCAGAGTCACTGACCCCACCCACCCTCAGAGATACTGACCCCCTCACCCTCAGAGTCACTGACCCCCCTCACCCTCAGAGTCACTGACCCCCCTCACCCTCAGCCACTGAACCCCCTCACCCTCAGTCACTGAACCCCATCACCCTCAGAGTCACTGACCCCCCCTCACCCTCAGAGTCACTGACCCCTCCACCCTCAGAGTCACTGACCCCCCCCCCACACCCTTTAGAGTCATTGGCCCCCCTCACCCTTGTTTTGTTATGCTCTTGACGTAGCATAAGCTGCTTCCTTGATGTGCACTCTGACAAAGGAAGGTTCAGACTTGGAGATAGCTTCAACACGTTTATTAAACTGTTAACAATTCTCCTACTTGGATTCGACTCTCCTGTTGATCCTGCTATAGCTACTCAGATTGACGAACCAGTCTGCTACAATCCAGGTGGTGGGCATGATGTGTTTCAATCAACCCTGTGTACTCACTAAGAGTCTCCACTGGAAAGAGGATGACCCCATAACTCACCCTCAAAGCCACTGATCCCCCTCACCCTCAGAGACACTGACCCCCATCACCCTCAGAGTCACTGACACCCCTCACCCTCAGAGACACTGATTCCCTTCACCCTCAAAGCCACTGACCCCATAACCCACCCTAAAAGGCATTGACCCCATAACCTACCCTCACAGATTATGACCCCCAATGTCACCCTCAAAGACACTGACCCCTTAACTCACCCTCAGAAACACTGACCCTATAATTCTCCTTGGATATCTGTAATAACTTGCCATTGACTTTATTGAGTAATGTGAACAGTATCCAAAAGTGATGTACACTGTAAGGACCCGGAAAACCATCTGCTGTGCAGACAGAATGGAGATGAGGGATGAAGCCAATGTTACTCAATGCTGTCAAACTGCAATAAAGTGATAGAAACAGGGAGAGAAAAGTTGAACAAACTCACATTTTTAAATTTATATATATATATATATATTATGTAATATAAATTAATTTTTATAAACTACAGCAGTACAACCCGTTACAAATTGATAAATATCCAAACTAGATGTGAAAAATCTTAAACATTTCACTGAGCAATTATATTCGATTTAAAAAAATATTTTTAAAATAAATGTAGAGTACCCAATTCATTTTTTACGATTAAGGGGCAATTTAGTGTGGCCAATCCATCTTTGGGTTGTGGTGGCGAAACCCATGCAAACACGGGGAGAATGTGTAAACTCCACACGGACAGTGACCCAGAGCCGGGATCGAACCTGGGACCTCGGCGCCGTGAGGCAGCAGGGCTAACCCACTGCGCCGCCGTGCTGCCCCGAGCAATTATATTCCTGACCTCCGCCACCCGGAAACAAAATGACATTTTATTGTTTGTTTCTGCTTGGGGGCAGAAAAGATTAAAGCCGCTTGGAGATGTTTCATTAAACCGATGTCTGCTAGGCTTTGTGACGTGCTGTTCTTGTCCACAACTGCACGCGAGAGACTACATTCTGTCGGTGCCACAGTGTGAGACACAGTGAGCAAAGCTGGGCTGCAGATGGAGGGTTGAAGTCAGATAAAAGATTGTCTCACCCCGCAGATAACAACTGGGAGGGGCATCCACAGCCGGCATCAAGTATTCCAGGCTTCCAGCGGCGAGGCCTGGAAGTTGACACCTGTCTGGGACCCAGGCTGAGTGGCAATTATGGGATTATTCCACAGGAAGTTGCACCCCAGGCGCAGTTCGAAGCCACCGCTTCAACTGTCTTTATTGGAAATCAATTACTTAGAATAAAAGCATAAAGAAGTATAAAAGCAAGTTGTAATTAACTCAAAAAGTGCCTCTCCTCTTCAGTCCTAATTAAAAGCTTCCATTCCACTTCACGTTTCGGAGCTGGTTAATTCAGCGACTGAAATGTTAGCGAGAGGCCGTCGTTTGCTTGATTTTCTGAGGTGAGCAGTTTAGTAGTGGGAGGCAACAGAAAGGGCCCCAGTTTCAGTTGGAAAGGCTTCGGCTGATTTCATCTGAGGGGCTGTGAAAATGCGGCTCAGTGCCCTGGGCCAGAGGAGAGAGCGGTTGCTCTCAGATCCCTGCCCCCTGATGCTACCCTGCCGGAAAGCTCGTACGCATGGGCGACAGGCGAGAACAAAGATAGAGCTGGGATATATTCCTCACGGGTGAGAACAGCTCACTGACATCCACAGAGGTGGAAATTGGGACAATTCTCAGGTAAAGACAGGCGCAGAGCACGCCATTTTAGCTGTGGATCGCCCTGCTTCCAATCTTTTGATTTTGATTCCACTTCCAATTTTGTGGGGCCACTTTAGGCATCATGGATGGCCACCTAAACTAGACTTTAGGGCCCGTGATTATGGTGGCTGGGGCCCTGCTATCCTTGCAGGAGCCCTGTGCAAAATTAGATGCGGATTCTTCAGTGACCGGCAAATGAGCATGTGTTTTATTTTAATTTACTGTAAAGAAACCTTGCTCTGCAGCACTGAGATCACGCTACGGTCCGAGCAATGGGCTCAATAAGATCCTACTTCAAGTTATCCCTCCCTGTGCTTGCTGACAAAGCCTCCATTTTAAAATTCCCATCCTTGTTTTCGAAGTTCTCTGTATTTCACTCTTCCCTATCGCTTTTTTTTAACCCCCTCCAGCCCGAAACCATTTGAGATCTCTGCCCTCCTCCAGTCCGACAACCCATTGAGATCTCTGCCCCCCCCCCCCCCCCCCCCCCCTCCCCTATTCTGGCACCTCGTTCATCTTCAGCCACTGGCAGCTGTCCTTTCCCCGCCTGAGACACTATGGAACTCCCTTTCTGAACCTCTCCGGCTCACCTCTTTCCCATCCTTTCAAATTCTCCTTCACCTCTTTGACCAACCTTCTGGTCACATGTCCTAAGAACCCCTTGTGGTGAATGAGATTCACACGGTATTATAAGTTACCAATGCCACTCTGTTCCCATTGTATATATGTACCGATATTGTAAGTGCAGTTGCACTACCTGACCACCAGGGGGAGTAGCTCTGGGCGAACTCGAGAGTTTGTACTGGGCTCCCCCCTTGGCTCCGCCCAGAACTCCTCCCCCTGGAGCTGCTGTATAAAGATCCGTGCCACAGAGCCAGCCGGCCAGTTCATCGAAAGTTCAACGGCGAACAGGCTGGCTCTGTTGTAAGTATATTAAAACCGCTATTCTAATCCTACTAGCACGTGTCCGTAGAATTGATGGTTCGATCACCCCTTACATGGCGTCAGTGCTTGAGTTAACAATGTTTCTTTGAAGCACCTATGGATATTTTACTAACAGCACTTAATTACAAATAATTCATACGTAATTAGTATATTTTCTATATCGCAACATTAACTATCCTTCAAAAAGTACGACATAAGTTGTAAAGCACTTCGGAATGTTTGTGAAAGGAGTTGTATAAATGCAAGGCTTTCTTTTGTTCTATTTTAAGTTGTTGTTAAAATGGGAACGCCAGCCTGATCCAAAGAGGGAGAGATTTGCACGGGGTGTTTAAGGTTCTTGTTGCATCGCTCTCGCTTTTGAAAGCGCTCAAATGAAAAATCAGGTCCACGCTTTGGCACGTGGTTTAACATCAATAGCGCATTTGACAAGAAGTAAGTGGCATTCCCTCAGTATCATTGTTCTTCAGTTATCATCCAACATTACTGCAGCCCTACGTTTTCATGGGGGTTGTCGGGAGGCGTCTGGATCAGCTAACAGCAAAGATTGGAAAATCCTTCCCTTTTATCATTGGGAATTGTTGGTCATTGGACATAATGTGGAATATAGGCAGGAAGAAAAGCCATTAAAGGGAAGAGCTACACAGAGGTCACAGATCTTCATTAAACTCCAGTTCTTCCCGGACTGTTTTATAGAAGCTGAAAGGGGCAAATTACTCCAACCCCTCTTAAAGGGACAGGAGGCTGGAGGAACCATTACAACTCATGCCTAATAACATGTGCTTATCTCCATCGCCTCATACATAGAAGTAATAACCCTGCTGTCTAACAAACACATTGGGTCAAGTGTGGTGTTTCCTTTCACAGCCTAATCTCCCAGACTTCAGGCCTGGTTCTAAGATCACTGAGGCTTCCAATCTGCCTGCTCATTTTGAAGATGATTTCCCTGGCTTACTGTGGTGGGCTATATTAGGGGTATCGCGGTACCTAGGTGGGATGTACCTTATACTGTAGTATGAGTGGTAGAACCTGCCTGCTGGTTCCGCCCAGCAGGCGGAGCATAAGAGTCTGTGTTTCACCCACAGCAGTCATTCTGTACCGGAGCTGCTGGGGTAACAACTTGTTCATTAAAGCCTTCAATTGGAGTAGAGTAGGAGGGATAAATAGGCGGGTAGTGTCTATGGGAGAGGAGCGGGCATGTGCAGTACGGTTTGATTGAAGTATTGGTTTTACGTTGATGTTTGCACATTTCTGTTACCTGTAACTGTTTACAATGCCAAAAATGCCTCAATAAAATTGTTTGTTAAACAAAAAGCATTCAATTGGACTACAATCTCGCTTCAGTAGTGATTGATCGTGCATCACTTACCCCTGTGCATTTTTCGACAGTGTCGTTAATGTTGGAAGCCTCAATATAGTGCACCATTGGTTTCTCAGCTCTCTTCGCCAGAGGCTTCTCAAGAGCTGAAAGTAAAATGTAAAAGGAACGATAACAGAGATCACCGGCTCGGTTGTGTAAAATGGGTGCATTAAGCTGGACTAAAGTATGCACAACAGTTGAAAGCAACCCTTTCTTTCTTGCCCGAGAAACCTTTCTACCCCAGAGAGCATTAAGAACGTGAGACTTGCCACCACCAGGAACAGTTGAGACAAATAACACCGATGCATTTCAGGGGGAGATGATATGATGAGATCACAGAATTCACAGTGCAGAAGGAGGCCACTCGGCCCATCGAGTCTGCACCGGCTCTTGGAAAGAGCACCCTACCCAAGGTCAACACCTCCACCCTATCCCCATAACCCAGTAACCCCACCCAACACTAAGGGCAATTTTGGACACTAAGGGCAATTTATCATGGCCAATCCACCAAACCTGCACATCTTTGGACTGTGGGAGGAAACCAGAGCATCCGGAGGAAACCCACGCACACATGGGGAAAACGTGCAGACTCCGCACAGACAGTGACCCAAGCTGGGAATCGAACCTGGGACCCTGGAGCTGTGAAGCAATTGTGTTATCCACAATGCTACCGTGCTGCCCTTCACTACTTCAATCACTTTTCACCCGAGATGAAGGAGGGGGGGGGTTCATATGAAGCATAAACACTGGGCTGGGTGGACCATTTGGGCTGAATGATCTATTTCCGTGTTATGAATTCAATGTAATTCTATGTTTGTGCTTTCCAATATATGGCCTGGCTCATGAAGGTTTTTAACTTTAAAAATACTAAGATTTAATGGTGAAACTTTCTGTAATAACACTCACTGGTCTTACAGGGTAGAGATGGCCCACTACCTCGTGCAGCTTGCCGAATACGAGTTCGCCTGATGAGGGGGCCAGGGGTCCTTTAACTAAGTTCATGTGACTTTGTATGAATAGAGTCAGCCAGTCAGGCACCGACTGGAGATGACACAATAGGGGGACTACTGCAGCCATACATAATAGTTTAACGTATTAAATAAAATAAGTTTAGTTTTTCTCCACAACTCGGTGTGGACTCCTTCCGTTGCCCCCTGACTAAACCTTCCTTCTGTATTGAAGCCACACCAAATACATTTAGAACAGGCCCTTCAGCCCTCAATGTTGTGCCGAACAATGATCACCCTACTCAAACCCACGTATCCACCCTATACCCGTAACCCATAACCCCCCCCCCAAACCTTTACTTTTTAGGACACTACGGGCAATTTAGCAAGGCCAATCCACCTAACCCGCACATCTTTGGACTGTAGGAGGAAACCGGAGCACCCGGAGGAAACCCACGCACACACGGGGAGGACGCGCAGACTCCGCACAGACAGTGACCCAGCCGGGAATCGAACCTGGGACCCTGGAGCTGTGAAGCATTTATGCTAACCACCATGCTACCGTGTTGCCCTGAAGGGGCCAGGGGTTTTGGACTTCTAACCGCCAGGCACCGTGAACTGTCCCTGCTTCTGATGTGAGCCACTGATCTTCAATGTGCTTTGTTCATCCTTGAACCCCAGTAAGTACACCAATAGCGCAGGGTTTCAATTTTATTTCACAAAACTGCCTTTCCAATTTTACATCGAAAAACAATGAGCTCAGCCCAATGTTCTCGATCATCTGTGGCACATTTTTAAGAGTTGGCTTATAACTTGCAGCAGAATTATGATGTGCCCCCTCACACCGCCCCCACCCCCTCACATTTACGATTGAAAGCAACTTAGGGACAAAATGGAAAAGACTCTGCAAACGAGATTAACTACCGTTAGTTATTTCAATTCATCTGAAACGTACGTCTATTGGAGTCCCAAAGGGCAAATGTGATCCAGACGAGTTGGAAATGCTTTAAATCTAATTTACGAATTTATTTGTTGGTTCACGCAACAAGGTAAATTTCAGCTGTGTCACCGCACGGGTTAGAAGAGTGTCAGAAATGCGAGCATGACCATACATGCGAGCATTCCCGTGCCAGCCTTCCCGAACAGGCGCCGGAATGTGGCGACGAGGGCTATTCACAGTAACTTCATTGAAGCCTACTTGTGACAATAAGCGATTTTCATTTTTCATTTTCAGACCCTCAAACCTGCTACATCATTCCATATGATGGTGGCTGATCATTTGGACTCAATTCCACTCTTTGCCTGCTCTTTGGCATAGTGGTTAGCACAGTTGCTTCACAGCTCCAGTGTCCCAAGTTCGCTTCCCGGCTTGGGTCGCCGTCTGTGCGGAGTCTGCACGTTCTCCCCATGTGTGTGTGCGTTTCCTCCGGGTGCTCCGGTTTCCACCCACAGTCCAAAGGTTAGGTAGATTGGCCATGCTAAATTGCCCTTAGTGTCCAAAAAGGTTAGATGAGGTTACTGGGTTATGGGGATAGGGTGGAGGCGTGGGCTTAAGTAGGGTGCTCTTTCCAAGGGCCGGTGCAGGCTCGATGGGCCAAATGGCCTTCTTCTGCACTGTAAATTCTATGGTTCTATGATTCACTTCCCTCAATTCACTGAGAGATCTAGTATGGGATTCTATGCACCCCCTCCCTGCCCCCGTGATGCACTTCCCAGCCACGGAGGTGGTCTGCTGTATGCCCAACATCCTCTGCGGGGAACGTGCAAAATTTCAGCCCAAAAATCTATCTATCACCGTCTTAGGCAAGCTCAACGATACAGCGGTCCGGTGACACAGTGGTTAGCACTGCTGCCTCACAGCGTCAGGGAGACGGGTTTGATTCCAGCCTCGGGTGACTGTGTGGAGTTTGCACGTTCTCCCCGTGTCTGCGCGGGTTTCCTCCGGAGTCCAGCCTCCTGGGTGTCCAAAGGTGTTCAGGTTAGGTGTGGTTACGGGAATAGGGTTGGCGTGTGAGCCGACGCAGGGTGCTCTTTCGGAGGGTTGGTGCAGACCCGATGGGCCGAATGGCTTCCTTCCGTACTGCTGGGATTCTAACGATCTATGTCCCGCTCACTGGAGTAAACAATTCCAATGATTCTCATCCTGCTCAGATGTTTAGTGTTTATGACTTTAATATGGTGTCAAAAAAGCATTCTTGGCAGGTACTTCGATAATACTGGATTTATGGTACAGATATATTATTATTATTATGATGGCTGTGTGCAGGCAATTTAAAATGTATTCGTTTTGTGAGCTCTCTGTGCTTCTGTGTGACCTGTGCATTCAGGGCTAGGTGACTTGTTGGGGCAAATAATAACTTGTGGACCTCGATTTTGCAGCACCGTTGGAACATTTCTGGGCTCCGAATTTGTTCCCCCAGTAATTCTCGCAGCTCTCCATATTCCACACTGCACCCTTGGCTATGACATCTCCTTGGCCCAGCATTGATCCACTGGTGTCAGTTGTTGGTAGCCCTCTCATCCCCGAGTCTTACGTTTGTGCTGTCAGTCCCACTCGAGACCCTTGAGCACGTAACCCAGGCCGGCACTCCGATGCAGTACAGTGGGAGTGCTGCCCTGTCAGACGCACAATCTTTTGGGTGAGATTTTAGACCGGGCCTAGTCCGCCCTCCCACGATCTGTGGCGTTATTTCAAAGAAGAGAAGAGGAGCCCGCTGTGGTACGCTGGCTAACATTTACCCCTCCGCTAACATCACTAAAATAGACTCTCTGACCAATGGTGTCATCCTATTTGTGGGAGCTTCCTGTGTACAAATTGGCTGCCACATTCTCTGTATTCCAACTTCAAAACTGTTTAATTGGCTGAAAAGTACTTTGGATTGCCCTGCGGTTGTGAAAGATGCTATTTAAATGCAATTCTTTCTCGCAAAGAAAAACATATTAAAGTGCGCAACAATGTCTTTGATGATGATGCCAATATAAAAATACCTGCTTGAGCTGCAGCGAGAGCTTTCTCTTTCTGTCCCGGTGTTGTTTCACTCTCTAAATCCTCACCTGGTTCGAGAGAAGCACGACGTCTAATTCAGGCATTTTCAAAGTGGGGGTCGCGACCCGCGGGTGGGTCGCGAGTGGGTGTTGGGAGGGCCGCGGAGCCTTTCTTCGCGGCGTTCCCGATCGGGGGAATTCAGGCGCAACAGCCGCAGCAGCCGGCTTTTAACAATGCTGGCTGTGAGGGGCTTTACAAATGGCGGCCGTGACCAGTTTAAAATATGCGGGCGCACTGCGCATGCGTGCCCGCTCATCAGTGCGCCTGCGGCCTGGGAGTGTTGGGACCTGAAGCCGAGGTCAAAGTGCGATGGCGGCATGGCGGCGGCTGACTCCGTGGTGATCACTGGTGATGAACAAGGCCATGACCTCGATCTGTTTTGCATCCCTAAATATTACTGAAATGATCTGGAGAGAGTATATATTCCTCATGGTTTAATCATGGACAGAACATAACATTTGGCAAGGAATATAATGAAAGCCATGGGAAATCATCACATCGTCGCCCTCTGTGTACTGAAGAGAATCGAAACAGTGACCAGTCAATCCCAATGACGGTGGACTTCATCCACTTGAACAGTTAGTGCAATGATCAGTCAACAGAGGAGCTACTCAGAGTTTGCGAACTGACGTGCAAAATCCACGCTTTGCTCCTCGATAAATTGTCCTCTCTGGCTGATTTGTTTGCTGATGAAACTTGGATGCTAACTATGTCTTACCTCTCCTCCTGTGAACCTGATTGGAGTGAGATCATGAGGGCCAAGCAGGCTCCCCTCTCGCATTAAAGGTAAGAGAAAATGGTGAGTCGCGAAGTTCGGCCGGCGTGGGTCCCAAAGGTTGGCCGATTGGTAAAAATGGGTCCCCGGAAAATAAATTTGAAAAACAATAGTCTAATTTACACATATTCTAACTTTATTGTGCAATGGCGTCAATGGAAACGCACGCTATCGTAGATCGACTGCTCTTTATTTTTGAAAAACGCTTTTTTCAAACTGTCAGTGATGGGAAATTCTGGAATTTAAAATGTGATGCCGAAGCTGTTTTGAAAATGGATGCCCATCATCCAAGGTGAAGGTGAGGACAGTAAACAACTCCACCCTTCCTGCCTCCACCCCACCCCGACAGGGAGCGTGAATCATCATAGACGCATAGAATTCCCAGAGTGCAGAAGGAGGCCATTCAGCCCATCGAGTGTGCACCGACCTTCCGAAAGAACATCCCACCCAGGCTCAAACCCCACACAATCCCCATAACCTCACCAATCCCTTTGGTCTCTAAGGGCAATTTATCATGGCCAATCCACCTAACCTGCTCATCTTTGGACTGTGGGAGGAAACTGAAGCACCCGGAGAAAACCCACGCAGACACGGGGAGAACATCCCCCTCCATCTTTTCCCACTCCTAGTGGTTGTGGGCCACCTTCTCTGGGGGTGGGGAAGGGTGTGGGGAAATAGTAAACGCACAGTGGATGGGTAGCTGGTGGCTTTCATGGCCAGGGCACCCGGCTATGTCGGTCAGTATGGGGGCTGGGATGTGGTGCAGGTGGGGGTTCGGTCGCCTACTGGGTAGGAGCGGGGCGGGGTGGGGTTACGGGTGTGTGAGTCAGGGGTTGGTGTCAGGGGCACAATGCGCCTACTCACCCTGGCCAACCTGATGCAGTTTCTTCCAGTATTGCTGCCCTGTCCTGGCAGCGTGGCCCATGGCGCTCACCAACTCTGCCACCTACGCCCGGTCCAGGTGTACGCCGGCGGGTGGAAACTTCCTTCCCAACCCAGGGTACAGAGCATCCAGCAGGGTCTCGAGTTCAGTGTGCGCAAGCCGGGGTCCAGGCTGCCATCTTGTTGACTGGTATGAATGTGCGTGTGGGGGGTGGGGTGCTAATATGTGGCTGCTGCACGTCAACCTCTCAAGTGTCAATCCGAGACCGTTTTTCGTTGGAATCGCTCGTGTTCCATGTGGTGCTGGTGCTAACCCATTAACTGTTGATGAATTGGTCCGGGAGCAACACCAATGTTGCTGTCGTAGAACAGCACCGATTCTTTTTTATTATAAATTTAGAGTACCCAATTCTTTTTTTTTTCCAATTAAGGGGCAATTTAGCGTGGCCAATCCACCTACCCTGCACATCTTTGCATTGTGGGGGTGAGACCCAAATAGACACGGGGAGAACGTACAAACTCCACACAGACAGTGACCCAGGGCCGGGATTCGAACCCGGGTCCTCAGCGCCGTAGCAGCAATGCTAACCACTGTGCCACCGTGCTAGCCTTGAGGAAGCATTGTTAACCACTGCACCACCATGCTGCGCGAACACCGTTGATTCTGTCCCGGCGTCAACAAATAGGGCGGGATTTCCATTGCCCGACGTTGATATCGTAATCGGCGATTGGGCGGAGAATCGATTTCAACGCCCAAATCGGGGCCGGGTCCGGTTTGACGCTGGCCAACCATGCTCTGCTCCCTTGGAAAAGGCGTAATAGCGTTGCGCGCCATGTACTGTTGCAATGCTGTTGGTGTGTCATTGCCCGGCCCTCCCGCGATGCTGCGCCCCAGATGGGCCGAGTTCCTGACGGCGCGGAACACGTGTAGTCTCAGCAGTCGGGGACCAGGCGTGGCGGCTGCGGACTGTGGCCATCGCCGCCACACTCGGCGGGGATCCATGCCGCTGGCCGGGGAGGGAGCTATCACAAGGGTTGGGGGGACTGGTGGGGGCTGGCCAGGGGGTGGCCTGTGGGGTCGCGGATGGCGGGTCGGGTCTGCGCAGGCCCAGCGCCATGTTGTACGGCGCGACTGCTGCAGGTCCTCAGCCATGCCGATCCGCGGCCAGGGACCCGGCCATTCTCTGGCTGCTTTCAGCGCGGGAGCCGGGAGCTTGACCCAACGCTGCTGCTTGCCCCTCACCGGCCCCGGAATTAGTGTGGGATTGGAGCCGATTGTTTCCTCGTAAACCACCCGCAAATTCTCCATTCAAGCCGGCACTTAGCCGCTGAAACAGGGAATCCAGCCCCTCGTCTCTGAAACGGAGAATCCCGCTGTAGATATCTGAGGCATCTCCAATCTGAAAACACGAGGAGGGAATTCACGGCGGCATTTAACAATTCTCCCCTTCCAGATACGACTCAGCTGTGACCTCTGCAATGGAATCGTGTTTTTGTTCCCCACAAATCTGAAAATTATACTGTGCACAATATAGTACACAATTAATTTACTTAATTGGATGTAAAAGATGACTTCAGACAATCTGCCTAACCCAGTATTAAGAAAAACCAGCAGGGGTGCAGCAGAATATCATCGCTGCAGCTTTTCATGTTGCATGGAAGTTGATGGGGAGTTTGGGCGGATCAGGAGATTTCTCCATATGTTGTATGCATTCAATCGTGACAGCACACATTACTCAACTAGCTGGAAATGTGACCACAAATGAAGTTGTCCTTTACATTAGGAGAATGTCTGCCTTATTAGTCCTGGAGTGCAGCGCTGATTTGCTAACCACAGAGATTCTTAAATGTAGGGTTTACTTGCTTGCCTTATCGTGGAAGAATGTGCGTTGGGCTTTGGTAATTTTAAAATGTAATACACACAGATTCTGTGCACTTTCTTTGTAACATTCCTTGTAATGGAACTTATCACTGCAGAATGAATTGTGTGGCACAGTGACAATTCCGCTCGACTTCCATACAAAACACCCCACTGAAATACAGAGGAGGCGAATGGGAACTAAACAACTCACGGGGCAATCTGTTTTGTAATGTTTTACTTCCCCCTTCCCTGTAACTTATCATCTCTAATGAAATGGTTGAATGAAATGATGTGGAGATGTCGGCGTTGGACTGGGGTGGGCACAGTAAGAAGTCTTACACCAGGTTACAGTCCAACAGGCAGGCGGCTTGTAGAGCAGTGGTTAGCACTGGGACCACGGCGCTGTGGACCTGGGTTCAAATCCAAGCCCAGGGTCGCTGTCCCTGTGGAGTTTGCACATTCTCCCCGTGTCTGCGTGGGTTTCAGCCCCACAACCCAAAGATGTGCAAGTTAGGCGGATTAGCCACGCTAAATTGCCCCTTAATTGGGGAAAAAATAATTGGGTGCTCTAAATCAAAAAAAAACAAGTCCAACAGATTCCCGGCTTGGTTCACTGTCTGTGCAGAGTCTGCACGTTCTCCCCGTGTGTGTGTGGGTTTCCTCCGGGTGCTCCGGTTTCCTCCCACAGTCCAAAGATGTGCAGGTTAGGTGGGTTGGCCATGCTAAATTGCCCTTAGTGTCCAAAATTGCCCTTAGTGTTGGGTGGGGTTACTGAGTTATGGGGATAGGGTGGAGATGTGGGCCTGGGTAGGGTGCTCTTTCCAAGAGCCGGTGCAGACTCGATGGGCCGAATGGCCTCCTTATGTACTGTAAATTCTATGATTCCATGAACAGGTTTATTTGGAATCACTAGCTTTCGGAGAGTAGCTCCTTCATCAGTTGAGCCACCTGAGGAAGGATCTACGCTCCGAAAGCTAGTGATTCCAAATAAATCTGTCGGACTTTAACCTGGTGTTGTAAGACTTCTTACGGTTTAATGAAAAGAAGGACTTGCATTTATATAGCATCTAAATCAACCTTAGGATGCCCCGGAGATCTTTTGTTTAAAGTATAGCCACTGTAGGTAATGTGGTGGCTAAGTTGTGCACAGCACGATCCCGCGAGAGCAAACTTGACAAAGTCCAAGCAATCCGTCTGTGTGATGTCGATTGAAGAGTAAATATTGGCCAGGACACCAGGGATAACTCTCCCAGATCTGCTTCAAAATAATGCCGTGGAATCGTTTCCATCCCCTCAGAGTGTATTGGCCATGCTAAATTTCCCCTTCGTGTCAAGGGACGTGCAGGCCAGTTGGGGGTTATGGGATTACGGGGATAGGGTGAGAGTGTGGGGGCTAGGTTGGGTGTTCTTTCAGAGGGCCAGCGCAGACCTGATGGACGGAATGGCCTCCGTTTGCACTGTAGGAATTCTATGGTGCTGTGGGTATGCGAGACTTGTCAAGCTCCCATAATGGGCAGCTGCATTTATTAATCTGGTACTGGGCTGTACGGAAGATGGAGGTGCCCGTGCTGAGTTACCTGATGTCCACTGTGGTGGCACTCAGGGAGGTCACAACGAGCATCTATGTTTCTGGGAAGTAAAATGAGCCACTCCAAACAACGATGCGGTGAACTGTGTTGAGGAATTGCATCCATGTGGACTTTGAGCTGATGATCAAGTGCCACTCACTGTTGAATGCGGCCACTTCACGTCAAGGCCCAAACGCAGCCCTCTTGAGTTCAATTGGAGCCTTCAAACAAAACAAGCCAGCAAGGACATCTTGTAAAGTAATGTTTCGAAACACAAAGTAAAACCATGGACCAAAGCCTAATGGGATTATGACGAGAAGGTTGGAAAGTGATTGTTTTATTCCAGTGGCTTGACGTTATTCCGAGTTGGGGTCTTATTTTATCGAAGACCCTTCCTCTACTTTGATTGATTCCCTTCTGCAGAATATGGCGGTTCGAGATGGAGAATGGGGTCCATTCTGATGATCTGCTAGTGAGGCAAAATTAATCCCGTACCAAGATCTGACAATTACGCTCAGGAATGTGATCTTAAACATCATCGAAAGTTAAAATCAGCAGATTTTAAACGTGAAGTGAAGCCTTACTGGGGCGTGACTAACATTATTTACGGAATGGCCCATTGGAACCAAATATATGATGGTTGAGTTTAACGTACAGTTTTAAGATTTAAACCTAGTTAACATGAAAGGTTGAATAATTTATATGCATCGTCAAAGCTTGTTGGCTTGCGTGGATTGCTTAAGGATATTAGCCTATTGTCAAAATTGTTTGCCTGCCTGTGAGAAAGGGAGGATTTAGGAGAATTGGACTCTGTCACAGTAATTACAGAGGCGAATACAGCAAAATCCTATTGACTGCAAATTACAAGCAGAAGCTTAAATTCAAAAAGTACAGCTCTTCCTTTGTGAGATTATGTAACACAATTGTAAAAACATCCGCTTTGAGAGTGCCTGAATGGAACCATTCAGTTAGGGTTGGCAATGAGCGCTGTATCCCAAAAGGCTATTGCATATAGAAACTTATTGAAGTTTATAATTCAACGCCTCTTCGTTCTCTCACCCATTTCTAAAATGGATCTTGACTTGTGGCCATTACTTCAGCCAATGACGATATGGCTCACTCCCTCTGCGACCCTGTTTGTTATTCCTCTCTCTGCTGGCTGGGGCAAGTTTTTTTATCTGGGCCCTTACTGTGGTACAATAACACCAGACAAATACATAGAAGTACGACAGTCGATTACAATTTGCTATTAGCTAATTATTACAATGACTATGCAGTTCATAGATTATCGTAGAATTTACAGTGCAGAAGGAGGCCACTCGGCCCATCGAGTCTGCACCGGCGCTTTTGAAAGAGCACCCTAACCAAGGTCAACACCCCCCCCTATCCCCATAATCCAGTAACCCCACCCAACACTAAGGGCAATTTTGGACACTAAGGGCAATTAAGGGGACACTAAGGGGCAGCACGGTAGCCTTGTGGATAGCACAATCGCTTCACAGCTCCAGGGTCCCAGGTTCGATTCCGGCTTGGGTCACTGTCTGTGCGGAGTCTGCACATCCTCCCCGTGTGTGCGTGGGTTTCCTCCGGGTGCTCCGGTTTCCTCCCACAGTCCAAAGATGTGCGGGTTAGGTGGATTGGCCGTGATAAATTGCCCTTAGTATCCAAAATTGCCCTTAGTGTTGGGTGGGGTTACTGGGTAATGGGGATAGGGTGGAGGTGTTGACCTTGGATAGGGGGTAGGGTGCTCTTTCCAAGAGCCGATGCAGACTCGATGGGCCGAATGGCCTCCTTCTGCACTGTAAATTCTATATTATCATGGCCAATCCACCTAACCTGCACATCTTTGGACTGTGGGAGGAAACCGGAGCACCCGGAGGAAACCCACGCACACACGGGGAGGATGTGCAGACTCCGCACAGACAGTGACCCAAGTCGGGAATCGAACCTGGGACCGTGGAGCTGAGAAGCAATTGTGCTAACCACTATGCTACCGTGCTGCCCTTCCAGTTAGTAGTGCAGCAGCTTTATCATTCGCTGTATTTGCCATCCGTCATCTTTGGTACTTTAAAATTCATCCATGGGATCTGAGCATTCCTGGCAAGGTAAGCATTTATTGCCCATCCCTAATTTCCTGTGAGAAGGTTATGGTCAGCCACCTTCTTGAACCGCTGCAGTCCTTGTGATGTAGGTACACCTACCGTGCTGATAAGGAAGGAGTTACAGGCCTAACGATACTGAAAGAATGGTCATATATTACCAGCCAGGATGATGTGTGACTTGGAGGGAAAGTTACGAGTGGTGGTGTTTGCACGTTGCTCTCGTCCTTCTAGAATCATAGAATTTACAGTGCAGAAGGAGGCCATTTGGCCCATCGAGTCTTCCCCGGCCCTTGGAAAGAGCACCTTACTTAAGCCCACACCTCCACCCTATCCCCGTAACCCAGTAACCCACCTTACCTTTTTTGGACACTAAGGGGCAATTTAGCATGCCCAATCCACCTAACCTGCACAGAACAGGCCCTTCGGCCCTCGATGTTGTGCCGAGCAATGGTTACCCTACTCAAACCCACGTATCCACCCTATACCCGTAACCCATCAACCCCCCGCTTAACCTTACTTTTTAGGACACTACGGGCAATTTAGCATGGCCAATCCACCTAACCCGCACATCTTTGGACTGTGGGAGGAAACTGGAGCACCCGGAGGAAACCCACGCACACACGGGGCGAATGTGCAAACTCCGCACAGACAGTGACACAAGCTGGGAATTGAACCCGGGTCCCTGGAGCTGTGAAGCTAACCACTGTGCTACTGTACCGCCCCAGGTGGCAAATGCTGCGGGTTTCAAAGATACTCTGCAGCGCACCTTGCAGAGGATATGCGCTGCCGCCATTATACGCGGGAGGTGGAGGGAGTGAATGTTTCTGCTGGTGGATGAGGGTCAGCTGACTCAAACTGCTTTGCTCTGGATGGTGTTGAGTTTCTTGAGTGTCGTTGGGGCTGTGCTTACCCAGGCAACTGGAGAGTATCCCATCATACTTGTACCTGGCAAATGGTGGACAAGCAATGGGCAGTCCAAAGATGAGGGGCTGGATTCTCCGGTTTTCAGGTTGTGTCCGGAGGATCCGTGGCATTTTACGTCAAAAAGATCGGCGCCCCCCCCCCCAGCACCGATCCTGTGACCGGTGAGGGGCCAGCGGCCGCGCCACATAAAACGCCTGGCCTCCACGCCAAAAAAAGCCGGAGAATTGCCGGGTTGGTGGTCGCGCATGCGCACGGCGACAACCTACAGCAGGCGCGCCGTACAACATGGTGCCCACCGTGCGCGGACCCAACCTGCCAGATAGTGGCCCCCTGGACGCCCCCTCGCCACCCCCCACCAGTGCCCCCCCCGGCCCTCGCCGGAGCCCTCCTCTGCCCGCAGCACGGCTGCCGTCCGACTGTGGCGGCGCTCGACACTGAATGTCAAGCAGAGGTGGTTAGACTCTTGTTGAAGATGGTCATTGCCTGACACCCGTGTATCATGAATATTATTTGCCACTAATCAGCCCAAGCCTGAATGTTGTCCAAGTTTCACTGCACGTGGACAGGGACATGGACCAAATCGCAGGGGGTGTAAGTGGATGTTTACTCCATTTATTGTCTTGCCCCAATTATGATAGTGACAATAAATGCAAGGCCAAGAGAAAACAAAAACTAATCTCATTCTCACCTGATTCCTTCAAATGCTTTTAAAACGCTGAGTTGACTTTTAGTACTGTCATTCTGGGTGAGCTGCACCCTAGAGGTTGTGGGAGTTGAGACTGATTTGTAACAACAAACTTTAACAAGAAATCAGCTGGACACTGATGATAAAGGAAACAGGGGTGGAGGGGGAAAGGGGATAAACATTTTATTAATAAATCTAACATAAAAATTCAAAACAGAAGCAACATTTCACTAAGGATTTAATAATACTCGGATCAGGATTTCCAATCATGCCGGGGTAATCACTATTTTTATTGGAGGCGATATAAGTACAAAATGGAGGCAGCAGGAAAGGTAATGGGCGGAATTCTCCGCTGGGTCCAAAAATTGTGGAGGCTGTCGCGAACTCGGCCGCGCTTCATGATGGCCTCGGGGCCCGCTCCCCGCACCTAATTCACCCCCACCCGGGGGGCTAGGAGCAGGCCTCCGTCTTTCCCGGCCGCGACCTCGGCCGCCGGAAATGACGCCCGAACGGCGCTTCGCGGATGACATCAGCGCGCAGACGACGCGAACCCGCGCATGCGCGGTGCTATCTTTCTCCACCGCCGCCCGGCAAGACGTGGCGGCTTGATCTTGCCGGGCGGCGGAGGGGAAAGAGTGCGTCCGTTTTGGACACAGGCCCGACGATCGGTGGGCACCGATCGCGGGCCTGTCCCCTCCGGAGCACAGTCACGGTGCTCCCGTCCCAATCGGGCCCCTGGATGCCCCAAACGGGCATCCGGCGCCCATTTCACGAATGCAGCGACCAGGTGTGATTGCTGCTGTGGTGAAACGGGCGTGAAGGGCTGGCCGCTCGGCCCATCGGGCTTGGAGAATCGCCGTTCGCCGTGAAAAACGGCGAGCGCCGATTTTTCCGAGGGGGGGGTGGGGGGGAGAATCGCAGGGGCGCCAAGGGGGCGTAAAAAATGTCAGGAGGCCCTCCCATGATTCTCCCACACCACGTGGGGAGCAGAGAATTCCGCCCAATGTCTTCCATTTAGCCAATCCCTTCCAGACATGGTGCAAAATATATTGACCCCTTCCACACCCCTCTCCCTAACATCCCCTGGTGGGGTCCTTGGAATACTGAGATGCTTTCTATCAACATCTTAATTACTGCTATCACAATATTTTGGTGCAGTGCATTGCAAAATTACATGTTATCATTGCACTCCTGTTGTGCTGAATTCTTACCTGTTTACCTACTGAAATTGGATCAGCTTTGCTCCAGGCTGCTCTGTACTCAACCAAAACCAGTCATCAGAATTGAATATAGATCGCTGAGGACAATCACTCCAGCACCAACACTGCTCGGAATGACAGCCACTGTATTAAGCTCAATTCCTCACAGCGGATTCCCAAGAATTGGATGCATCAGTGGCTCCCTACAGTTTAGAATTATTTTCATATCTTGCCATGTCTCTGGTCACAGATTCAGGACTTCATTTGCTTCCTTAACCCCCGTCAAACAGCTCTGAGGAACTAACTGATACTGAACCTACAATAACCATCATGATTCTCTCAGGTTCTTCCAGCTCAATCTGTGGTCAGTTCTACCATCTAAACGTTCGAACATGGAGGGTGCAGATGGGGTTTCCACTCCACTGAATGTTTTTCCTCATCCAATGCACAAAACATCACATCCAGTCAATGGACAAAGCAGGCTGTACCTTTCCAACCCATAGCTTTCATGGAATTATGTTCAATCACTGTGCCAAAAATATTGACCCATAAAAGGGGTTTACTGTCATAATCAAAATACTCTTGTCATGTACCTTATCTACATTCTGAAACAAGGCACATTCATGAGTAAAGATAGTTGCAAAACACAGTGCAGCAAGAGACCTTCCATTGCCTCTAATTGGACATTGGACATCATGATCAGTCTATGGGGATGCTGTCATGTGATTCTCCGCTGGAGCTAGTTGGCGTCATGTGGAAGGTCACCTGAGGGTCATGACAATGCTGAGCAGGAAGGTGGCCAATATCCGTCCGTGCGGGTAACGGGTTCTTGGTTCTGGTGGTGATGGGCGAGGGAGAGAAGCAACAACAACTGGCCTCAGTACCGCTTGATCATTGGGAAGGTGAAGAATACACCAGGGTTTTGTACACTGACGCTTGATTGTTGAAAGTTGGGCAATGGGTGAGAATTTTTTAGAGTACCCAATTCATTTTTTCCAATTAAGGGGCAATTTAGCGTGGCCAATCCACCTACCCTGCACATCTTTGGGTTGTGGAGGCGGAACCCATGCAGCCACGGGGAGAATGTGCAAACTCCACATGGACAGTGACCCAGAGCCGGGATCGAACTGGGACCTCGGCGCCGTGAGGCAGCAACACCAACCACTGTGCCACCCTGCTGCCCATCAATGGGTGAGAATTATGTCAAATTCAGTGGTAAGGTTCTGGCTCATTTGTCAGTTTGCAGGCAATGACTCAATTTCCGTATAGGTACACATCGGTACCAACGACATAGGTAGGAAAAGGGACGGGGATGTAAAACAGGAATTCAGGGAGCTAGTGTGGAAGCTGAGAGCCAGGACAGACCGTGTTGTCATCTCTGGTTTGCTGCCAGTGCCACGTGCTAGCGAGGTGAGGAACAGGGGGAGAGAGCAGTTAAACACGTGGCTACAGGGATGGTGTAGGAGGGAGGGTTTCAGTTACTTGGATAATTGGAGCACATTCTGGGGAAGATGGGACCTGTACAAACAGGACAGGTTACACCTGAACCAAAGGGGTATCAATATCCTGCAGGGAAATTTTCTACAGCTCTTCGGGGGGGGGGGGGGGGGGGGGGGGGGGGGGGTTAAACTAATTTGGCAGGGGGATGGGAAACTGATTTGTAGTCCAAGGGATAGTATTGCTGGAGTTCAAGAAGTTGAGGGTAGTGCAGTACTGAGGAAGGTACCAAGGTCACAAGTGTACCTGCAGGCATGAAGGTGGTTTGAAGTGTGTCTACTTCAATGCGAGGAGCATCAGAAATAAGGTTGGTGAGCTTGAAGCATGGATTGGTACCTGGGAGTACGATGTTGTGGCCATCACGGAGACGTGGATAGAACAGGGGCAGGAATGGTTGTTGGAGGTTCCGAGTTTAGATGTTTCAGTAAGATTAGGGAAGGTGGTAAAAGAGGGGAAGGAGTAGCATTGTTAACCAAGGATAGTATAATGGCTGCAGAATGGCAGTTTGAGGAGGATCTGTCTACTGAGGTAGTGTGGGCTGAAGTTAGAAATAGGAAAAGAGCGGTCACTTTGTTAGGAGTTTTCTATAGGCCCCCAAACAATAACAGAGATGTGGAGGAAAAGATTGCAATGCAGATTTTGGATAGGTGCGGTAGTCACAGGGTAGTTGTCATGGGTGACTTTAACTTTCCAAATATTGATTGGAACCACTATAATTCGAATAGTTTGGATGGGGCTGTTTTTATCCAGTGTGTGCAGGAGGGTTTCCTCACACAATATGTGGATAGACCGACAAGAGGCGGGGCCACAATGGATTTGGTACTGGGTAATGAGCCGGGCCCGCCAAGTGTTAGATTTGGTTGTGGGAGAGCACTTTGGAGATAGTGACCACAAATTCGGTGACTTTCACTATAGCAATGGAGAGGGATAGGAACATATGACAGGGCAAGGTTTATAACTGGGGGAAGGGTAATTATGATGCGATTAGGCAAGAATTGGGGAGCATAAGATGGAAGCAGGAACTGTCAGGGATAGGCACAATTGAGATGTGGAGCTGGTTCAAGGAGCAAATACTGCGTGTCCTCGATATGAATGTCCCTGTCAGGTAGAGAGGAAATGGTCGAGTGAAGGAACCATGGCTTACAAAAGAGGTTGAATGTCTTGTCAAGAGGAAGAAGGGGGCTTATGTAAGGATGAGAAAACAAGGTTCAGTTAGTGCACTTGAGGGATACAAGATAGCTAGGAAGGAGCTCAAGAAAGGGCTTAGGAGAGCTAGGAGGGGGCATGAGAGGTCCTTGGCGGGTAGGATCAAGGAAAACCCCAAGGCTTTTTCCACTTATGTGAGGAATAAAAGAATGACCAAGGTGAAGTTAGGGCCGGTCAAGGACAGTAGTGGGAACGTCTGAAGATATAGGAGAGGCTCTAAATTAATACTTTTCTTCAGTGCTCACAAAGGAGATGGACCATGTTGTTGAGGAGGATAGCGCGATACAGGCTGGTAGGCTGGAGGAGGTAGATATTCGGAAGGAAGATGTGTCAGAAATTTTGAGAAGCCTGAGGATAGATAAGCCCCCTGGGCCTGATGGATATATCCTAGGATTCTTTGGGAGGCGAGGGATGAGATTGCAAAGCCTTTGGCTTTGATCTTTATGTCCTCACTGTCTACAAGAATAGTGCCAGATGACTGGAGAGAGGCGAATGTTGTCCTCTTGTTCAAGAAAGGGAATAGGTATAATCCTGGGAATTATAGGCCGGTTAGTCTCACTTCGGTCATAGGTAAATTATTGGAAAGGGTCCTGAGGGATACGATTTATGATAATTTGGAAAGATACAACTAAATCCAGGATAGTCAGCACGGACTTGTGAGGGGTAAGTCTTGCCTCACAAGTTTGATTGTATTCTTTGAGGAGGTAACTAAGTGCACAGATGAAGGTAGAGCAGTTGATGTCGCAGACATGGATTTTAGTAAGGCGTTTGATAAGGTGCCCCATGATCGGCTCATGCAGAAAGTAAGGAGGCATGGCATAGAGGGAAATTTAGCCAATTGGATCAGTAGCTGGCTATCACATAGAAGACAGAGGGTGGTGGTAGATGGTGAATTTCCATCTTTGAGCCCAGTTACCAGCGGTGTACCACAGGGATCAGTGCTGGGTCATCTGCTATTTGTGATTTTTATCAATGACTTGGTTGATGGAGTTGAAGGTTGGGTTAGTAAATTTGCTGATGGCACCAAGATTGGTGGAGTAGTGGATAATGTGGAGGGCTGTTGTAGGCTGCAAAGAGACATTGATAGGATGCAGAGCTGGGCCGAAAAGTGTCAGATGGAGTTTAATCCTGATAAGTGCGAGGTGATTCATTTTGGTAGGACAAATTTGAATGCGGATTACAGGGTCAACGGCAGGGTTCTGAAGAATGTGGAGGAACAGAGATATCTTGGGGTTCATGTCCATAGATCTCTGAAAGTTGCCACCCAAGTGGACAGAGCCGTGAAGAAGGCTTATAGTGTGTTAGTGTTTATTAACAGGGGGCTTGCGTTTAAGAGCCGTGAGGTTATGCTGTACAAGATCTTGGTTAGACCACATTTGGAGTATTGTGTGCAGTTCTGGTCACCTCATGATAGGAAGGATGTGGAAGCATTGGAAAGGGTGCAAAGGAGATTTACCAGGATGCTGCCTGGATTGGAGGATAGGTCTTATGAGGAAAGGCTGAGGTGAGCTAGGGATTTTCTCATTGGAGTGAAGGAGAATGAGAGATGCCTTAATTGAGGTATATAAAATGATGAGAGGGATAGATAGAGTGGACGTTCAGCGACTTTTTCCTCAGGTGGATGTAGCTGTTACAAGGGGGCATAACTATAAGGTTCACGGTGGAAGATATAGGAGGGATGTCAGAGGTTGGTTCTTTACTCAGAGAGTGGTTGGGGCGTGGAACGCACTCCCAGCTATGGTAGTGGAGTCGGACACTTTAGGAACTTTCAAGCGGTTATTGGATAGGCATACGGAGTGCACTAGAATGATTGAGAGTAGGTTGATTTGATCTTCGTTTCAGATTAGTTCGGCATAACATCGTGGGCCGGAGGGCCTGTACTGTGCTGTACAGTTCTATGTTCTATGTCTTCTTCGTTGGTTCATTGTCAACTTGTGCCTGTTCACACACTGGTGGAGCGCCCCGGGGAATTTTAATCCATTAAATCTGAGGTATGAATGCAAATTGGTTGTGCGATGAACCCAAATTACTGCTTCAAACGTTGTTGGAAACTACCTTGTAAAGTAGGGACAGAACTCGACATAGTCAAGTGTTTGTGGATTGTTGGCTCTGCAATGAAACCCTCCCCAGATTAATCTTGACTTCAGCTCTCACAAGAGAAGAACGTTTCTCTTGTGGAAATTAGGACACCTTGGAGCAATCTCGATGATTTCCCGCTTCCAAAATAAATCCCAATTACGTCAATTTAGCCTGTAGATGCAAACACCTTCTTGTTCCAGTTGAGTATAGCAGTTTGTTTTCCGATACATGTTGTTTGAAGTTGTTTACGGATATGGCCGCACTGTGAAAAGGGGCCTTCAAAATCAGGTTACGAAGGCCCTGGGCTGTGTTGTCCAAAGAGGCTTCTTTAGGGAATAACACCAGGAAGCGGGAAATAACAACGGGCCCTTCACTTCCTTCAAACAAATCAAACGCCTGCTGACCTTTCCTTCATTTTCCCTGAAGGTGGCGTCGCTTTAATGAAACAGGAGCAGAATTCCAAATTCAACACCCAGAGGTTCGATTTGCTTTTTACACAATGATTTGGACGTGCACCAAAATTTGACATTCGCCCCATTGTGTCAATGGAGAGGTCATGATACGCCACAAAATCAAGATGAACTTATTGTGGTGGATGGTCCGTGGAAAATTAGGGCAAAGCAAATTTCTCTCCCGGTGTTCTGTTTTACGGGGCTTTACTTCCTTTGTAGTCTAGACAAAGAATAACCAGGTTGCCGCACCTTGGGTTACTGAACAGAAGTCAGAACTTTATTGCCGAGGTGTTGCTTGCTCGCAGTCTAAGATGGAAGAAAGGGAGATCTCTCAAGCGCCTCTGATGATGTCAGCACTTCAACACGTGACACACAAGGGGCGGGATTCTCCGACCCTCCGCATGGAAATCACGCTCGTCGCGGGGGCGGAGAATTACCCAAAATCGGCTCCCATGCCGGCACGCGATTCCCCAGCTACCGGAGAATTGCCGCCATTCGCGCGCGAGCGATCGACGCGGCGCCGGTCGGGGGCCGTAGGAAAAGGCCCCCCCCCGGCGATTCTCCATGCTCGACGGGCCGCATGCCCGCTGAGTCCCGCCTGCGTGGTTCTAATGTGGTTCCACCTGGTGGGAACTCAGCGGCTGATGTGGGCGTTATGGTGGGGGGGGGGGGGGTGTGTGGGGAACGGACACCGGGGGGGGCCTCAACGGCGGGCAGGCCCGCGATCGGGGGCCACCGATCGGCAGGCCATCGCGATCCAGGAGCGACCTATCTTCCTCCGCGCGGGTCCGTTGTGTGGCTCCGCCATGTCGGCGGTGCCCGCGGCGAGGTGGGCCACCGTGCGCATGTGCGGCCACGTGGCCGCGCGGTCTCTCCAGCAGGGTCCCACCACCAGCCAGAGCTGCGAGACGCACGGCGGAGACCTGCTAGCCCCCTGGAGAACGGTGCATCACCCAGGACTCCCAAGGAAAAAGTCTGGAGTGATTCTCGCCCCTTTTCCGGCGGGCGTGGGGGACTTTGTCCCCCAAAGGGAGAATCCCGCCCACGGCCATTGATTTCAAAGCTGTAATAACCCTGATGAGACCCATGGGGATGACTCAATCGATCTCCCCATAGGGCTTGGGGAATTTGAGCTCCCTGGCTGAGAGATGGAGGACTCGCAACTGGGGCTCAATAATCAGATATGTAAAAACTAGCCAGGATCTGTACCGGCATGATCGTCAGTCCCGGCTGGGACTCGGTGCTGTGTGTCGTGTTGCGGTTTTTACTTTAGTTTGCCTAATCAAACCTGTGATGATCGGAATACCTTGCCCCTTTAAGAGGCTTGGCATTGCCCCTTTAAGAGGCTTGGAACCCTGGGGGACTCCGCCTCTGGCTACGCCCCCTGGGAAACAGTATTTAAGATGAGACTCCATTTTGCGAGCACGCTTCTCTTGGATGCTGCCATTGTTCACTGCTTATTAAAGCCTTTGATTACTGACCTAACTTTCGCGTCGTAATTGAGAGTGCCTCAAAACCTTTGTTGTTTAACCTTCTTAGGACTCCTGAAGATATCATGAATAGATAGCATCCTTCCCCATTGCCCCTGTAGTGCAACAGCAAATATTAACTTAAACATTTACTCATGGTGAACAGTGATTATTTAACTGAGTATTATTATTATACACTTTTCTGGAAATATATACATTAGTATGTGAGTCTTTTAGATGGATGTCAGTTCCGCTTAGGCAGAATCCGTCATTCAGGAGTCTATGTTTTCGCACTCTCGGTGGTCTATTTCACACTGGGTTCAGGCACATCATCTAATGAAGATGGCTTTTCCTCAGCTTCTACCGATGCTGGTCGTCCAACTGGTGTAGAATCGGAATTTGACTCAGTCATCATCATGAGTTCTGGGATTTCCAAACCTTGAGTTGGCCTTTCAGATAGCGACTCTGCAAATTCTCCTATTGAAGTGAGGATTTGGCTGGTGTTTCTCCTCCAAATTCCCTCGTCATCGGTTTGCACCGGATAAGAAATCGGCCCCAGCTTTGCGAGTGTCGCCACTTGTCACTCGAAGAGTAGTTTCTTGTTAGAACTCTTTCTCCTTGCTCAAAATGTTTGGTTTTGATGTCTCTTTACGATGCGTAGCTTGGTTTTCTTGCTGTCGCTCTCCAATGATAGTAGTGTCAGGTGTAAGAGCAAATCAAATTGGGTTCGCGACATCCGTATCACGGCACGGTAGCACAGTGGTTAGCGCTGTTGCTTCACAGCGCCAGGGACCCAGGTTCGATTTCCATCTTGAGTCACTGTCTGTGCAGAGTCTGCACGTTGTCCCCATGTCGGCGTGGGTTCCCTCCGGGTGCTCCGGTTTCCTCCCACAAGTCCTGAAAGACGTGCTTGTTAGATGCTTATTGGACATTCTGAACTCTCCCTCGGTGTACCCGAACAGGTGCCGGAGTGTGGCGACTAGGGGATTTTCACAGTAACTTCATTACAGTGTTAATGTAAGCCTACTCGTGACAATAATAAAGATTATTATTATTATAAAAGGCTATGTTGGGGCCAGTATGGAGCAGTGCTGGGGGAAAATGCCAGGGCAATGATGGGGCAGTACCAGGGAGCAGTGCCAGGGGCGGTGAAGGGTCAGTGCCGAGTGGTGCAAAGGGGGTCAACTCCTTTGTGATGGGGACCCATTTAAAAATGCCGACCCTATCCTGCGTCGTGCCCAGGCACTGCCCAGGCATAACCCTCTCCCCCTGAGCGATGCATTCACCTGAGCCCCCCCGGGAGGCCTGCTCGCCAGCGGCACATCATTGGGGAGACCAGTCGCCATTCACCCCATTCTGCCCTCACGCCAACATGGATGAATTTTCTGATGGGGGTGGGGGAATGATTCAGGCATAGGAGCCTGATAATTATATGTTAATATATTCAAATGATGTCCCCGACATTCATTGTTAGGAAACGCACCAGGTTGGGGGGAGGGGGGGGGGGGGGGGGGGGGGGGTCAATTGCCTCACACATTTACTCTGACATAAAGTGTGTCTTTGGCCTTCTCGCGATATGTTCTGCTTCTGTTGCTAAATCCAGCCCATGAGAATGGTGGGCGGGGAGGGAATCCCGGCCTCCGAAAGTGAACCATTTTTTCTTTGCCAGATGTTTGAGTTGACAAGAAATGTCACAGGATCTGTCCGAACATATGTTCACCCGTTCATTAACTGGGGAATAGTTAGAGTTCAGGAACAGGGTAAACACAATCACTTGTGATTTGTGACGCCATCAACATTATCCTCAAATTCGAGCCTGTGACAGCTATCAGCGATCAATACTGGAGGCCACGCCCTTAGCCACATCCTATTGTTAGGGCGGGATTCTCATTCGCCGTTCGGGCGGAGAATCCCTTTTGTCGTCAAAATCGGGGGGGGGGGGGGGGTCTGTTTTCGGATGCTCCGCCCCCTCCAAAACGCCGTCATCGGCGAGGTTGTCGGACGCCATTGGGACGGCCTCCGGACGCCACCTGAAGTCCCTTCCCCCCCCCCCGACGCTCTGCCCCTGATGGGCCGACTTCCCGACGGTGTGGATCCAAGTTTTCGACAACCCCGCGTGGCGGCTGCAGACTGTGTCCAGCGCCGCCACAGTCGGGTGGGGGTTGGCGGGGGGGGGGGGAGCCATTCTGTTGGCCTGGGTGACTTTGACGGGGGCTAGGGGGACTGGTGGGGCGTGGTCCGGGCAGGCGAGGGGGGCACTATCTGGCAGTCCGGGTCCACACGCGGCCGGCGCATGTTGTAAGGCGCGGTCGCTACAGGCCGCCACCGTGCACATACGTGGCCACGGACCCGGCAATTCTCCGGCCGTTTCTGTCGGGAACGCCGGGGGGTTTACGTGGTGCGGCTGCTAGCGCCCCCCCCCCCCCCCCCCCCCCCCCCCCCCCCCCCCCCCCCCCCCCCCCACTGGGCAGAGCGTCGGTGCAGGGTGTTGTCGACTTTTTCGTCATAAGACTAGACACATTCTCCGGACATAGCCTCAATATCGGAGATCCAGCCCGTAGTGTTTTGTGTTCAGTCGCGAGAGTCCACAAGCAAAATCGTCAAGTGCGCATTCAATGATTCGGGAGATTAGCAGGCCACATTGTTAATTGAGGTTTACCTCATGGGTTTCCTGTGGTGTGAGGTGTTTGACCCACAGCATTTAAATCGCTCCTAACATTGCGCCTCAAAAGGTCAAACTTGTCTCAAGATCCCGCTTTCCTCCCAGCTGGAATGTGACGGCGTTAAAATCCACTTCAAAAAGCTGAACATGTCATACTGGAGTGAGCTTTCCTTACTGTGTGAAGGGAGGCGGAAATAATAAAAATGTCAGTGGTTCTCCAGAATAATCCTCGCCGCCTCTGCATTAATCTTTGCAATAAAACACAAATCCCATATCTTTAGAACAAAGAAAAATGTCAGTTTTCAACAAACAGCAAGCTTACTTTTCAAAACAAGACAAGAAATGGAAGGATAGAGCCAGTGGCGATCAGAACCTCTGGCACCTTTTGTTACTTTTCATGTAATGTTATGCGCAATAAATTGTGGATTTCTTGCATCCTTGTAACTAATATATCGGCCTGTTTCCATATAGCTGGTGGTGTATTCTTTCCTCCATTTGCCAACCGTGAAGGATCTGGCTCGCACCATGTTCCTGGGCATCGCGTGTGAAGATGCCAGTACTGCCAGACACCTTGCCATGTGAGGTGCCCCACTGATGGAAGGTGTCGGTATCCATAGCATATTGGACCATACAACAGTGACATATTTCTCGAACACCTTTACCAGAATGAATCAGCCCAAGGGCGCTTTCAGCCAAAGAATGATGGTGAGATACCGAAGGGCCATGTGATTTACAGCGGAACTATCATTTTAAATGGCGGTTCTGCGTGTCATGAAGCCGGTGTTAGATCTTTGACTGTTCCCCTAATCCAATTATCTCCAGCTACCCGGTAGCGTGTTAGTCAAAGCTCCCGTACTAAAATCAGCAATGGATAGGGAGCTCCACTTATCAATTACTGGTTTGTTTAGTTTAAAAGGACCCTGTCAGATAGGTCTGTCCATTTTATTAAATAACTAAACATGCAACGTGATACTTTCACTCTAATCTCTGACCTAAAGACCAGGGTATTGGAAGTACCTGGAGAAGGTAGTCCATTATTTGTTAAAAGTTTAAGGCCAGTCACAATGAGAGATTGGCATGAATGTAGGAAATAAGACCTGATCCTATCTGACTTCACACACCGTGTACAAATTTCCCTAAAGCGGATCTTCTGAAGTGTTGTCCTGATTCTGAAGCTGACTGTTAACTTACGGACTGTCCGGCCTCTCGTACAGACTCAGGACCCACAGCTCATGTTTCCGGCACTTTGAAAATATTAGGTGACAACTCATTAGCAGCAGCGATGTCCCATAAAGTTTCTTTAACGCTGGCTCATTTTACTACTGCTCATAAACCATTTTATTTGGACCTGAAAGTCACGTTTCTCAGCAAGGCTGCATAGATGATGAACCATTCCTCCGAAGATCAGGGATATGAGTTTGCAGTCCATGGAATGACTGATAGTGGAGTCGGACACTTTAGGAACTTTCAAGCAGTTATTGGATAGGCACATGGAGCACACCAGAATGACAGGGAGTGGGATAGCTTGATCTCGGTTTTGGACACTGCTCGGCCTAACATCGAGGGCCGAAGGGCCTGCTCTGTGCTGTACTATTCTCTGTTCCATATAATACGGGGGATGTTGAAGAAGTGTTAATCGTTATTGAATGCCAGTGAAAAATCGCTTATTGTCACAAGTAAGCTTCAAATGAAGATACTGTGAAAAGCCCCTAGTCGCCACATTCCGGCACCTGTTCGGGGAGGCTGGTACGGGAGTAACACATGGTATTGTTTCACTGATAACCCTCACTTCCTTCTCTCATCGTATCTCTGGGGACACAGAAAAGTGTTGGATGATAACGTGAATTAGTGACAGTTTATAAATATCCTTTTCATGGACATTACGAGAGGCTAAATGTTAGCTGTCATAATACTGAGCTGCAGTAATCTGTCCCTACTAATTGGATGGAAGTTGCTTTGATGTTCCAACCAAATGCGAATTTACTTGGGTGGCACCTCCACCATCAAGAACAAAAGCGGTCAAATTCATAAGAAGGCCTTCATCTCCAAATTCCTCTTTAGGTCACACGCCATCCTGACTTGGGACGTCTTGTGGGGCAGTGGGTCGCATCCCTGCTTTCGGGTTGGAGCCCCACCCCAGGACCTGACGGCCAAGGAAGGTGCGTTCATAACGCGGTCAAACAGGTTGAGTGCGTCAACCTGCAAATCCATCCGAACACGCCAATGGCTGGCGGTGAGAGCGGGAGAGACTCCTGGGGCGGGAATCTCCCATTCAGCGGCAGAGTGTCCACGCCGTCGGAAAAGCCGTTGTGTTTCACGACGGCGTGAACGGGCCGCTGGGAGCACCGATTCTGGTCCCAACAGGGGGCCAGCACAGCGCTGGAGCGGTTCGCACCGCTCCACCCTCCCATCCCGGCACGAACTGGGCGCCGCGGGATCCGCGCATGCGCTGTGGTGCCGGCGCAACATGTCGCGGGAGTTCAGGGGACGGCGCAGAAGAAAATAGGTCCGGGGAGCGAGAGGCCGTCCTGCCGATCGGTGGGCCCCGATCGCGGGTCAGGCCCCATCGGATGTCCCCCCACCCCCGGGGTAGAAGCCCCCCTTCCCCCCACAGGCCGCACCCCAACCCTGCGCGCAGAGTTCCTGCGGCTGCGGCCAGGTGTGGGCGGGGCCAGCGGGACTCTGCCTTTTTAGAGTGGCCGCTCGGCCCATCCGGGCCAGAGAATCGGCGGCAGGGCCGCGTACAGTGGCCTGCGAACGGTGCCGCGCCAAACGCGCCGGCACCAATGGCGCCGATTCTCTGTTCCGCGGAGAATCGCGTGCCGGCGTCGGGACGGTGTGGACCGGTTGCGGGGATTCCCCGGCCCGGCCCCGGACTGGGAGAATCCCGCCCCATGTCAGCTACACTTGGCGTGGAGCGGAACCCCGCAAGCTATAAGCCCACGGGGGCGGGCTGCTTAGCCAGGTTGACTGGACAGCTTGTTCCTGATGCAGAGCGAGGCCAACAGCGGCGGGTTCAATTCCCCGTACTGGCTGAGGTTATTCATGAAGGCCTCGCCTTCTCAACCTTGTCCCTCGCCTGAGGTGTGGCGACCCTCAGGTTAAACCACCACCAGTTAGCTCCCCCCCCCCTCAAAGGGGAAAGCAGCCAATGGTCATCTGGGACTATGGCGACTTTACTTTATAAGCCCTTGGTGACAGACTAGCGACCTGTTCCAGGAATAATTAGCTATGGGGATCAGGCAATAAATGCAGCCTTGCGAGTGTCACATAAAGCCCAGGTACAAATGTTTATAAAGCAACTTTGAATCAAAAGCTGTCTCTCCCTGTATCTTAACCTTTGGCGTCCAGGAATCATTCAGGTTAATCCGCGCTGTATTCTCTCTCCGACACCAATATATCCCTCCTGAGTTATGGTGGCCCAGAACCCAGCTATTTGTGTAGATGGAGCAGAACCTTTACTGCCTTGTATTCGAGCCCTCTGGATAGAAAGGCTAGCATTCCGTTAGTCTGTTGGACTACTCTTTGTACCTGGCCAGAACATTGTAACAATATACGCACGTGAACATTTGAGGCTTAAAAGACGTTGGGTTCACGTTTGGGGAATGAAGACCATCCACGAGGGCAAGGGAAGGTAGGATAAGGTACAAAAAAGAGGAGATAAAATAGGAAATGAAGGCCAGAGGTGAGTCATTGGTTCTCCTCGGAGAAGAGCAGATGCAGGGAAGTGTTTAGGGATAACTAAATCAATCACAAGGCTTATGGAGGCCAACCCAACAGCGCATTATAAGGTGATATAGGTTTCCGCAGATAATCTCTCTGATAGTTTATTATGAGGTGCACATAAGTCATATTATGAATTGATGATATGTAAAGCAGTACAAAAATTTGGGGAATAATGATATAGTGTCTAGCATTTTACTGTCATTTTGAAGGGTAAGTTTTTCCTTATTCTTATCATGGGATGGCACAGTAGCACAGTGGTTAGCACTGTTGTTTCACAGGGTCAAAGGTTCTATGCCGGCTTGGGCCACTGTCTGCGCGGAGTCTGCACGTTCTCCCCGTGTCTGCGTGCGTTTCCTCCGGGCGCTCCGGTTTCCTCCCACAAGTCCCGAAAGACGTGCTTGTTAGGTGAATTGGACATTCTGAATTCTCCCTCCGTGTACCCGAACAGGCGTCGGAATGTGGCGACTAGGGGATTTTCACAGTAACTTCACTGCAGTGTTAATGTAAGCCTACTTGTGGCAGCAATAAAGATTATTATTATTACGTGGGCATCGCGGGCTGGGCCAGCATTTGTTGCCACCCCTAATTGCCCTTGACTTGAGTGGCTTGCTGGACCATTTCGCAGTGCCTGGGGTCACATGTAGGCCAGACCAGGTAAGGATTGGCAGATTTCCTTGAATAAAGGAAATTAGTGAACGGGATGGGTTTCTAGGACAATCGAATCTTGGAAGACTAGCTTTTTTTCTAAATTCCAGATTTTAAAAATTATTAATTAAATTTCACAAACTACTGTGGTGGGATTTGAACCTGTATCTCCAGCGTGCTAGCCCGGGGATTACTAGTCCAGTGACATTATCTTATTTTGGGTTAAAATAACCAATTAAAATCAATCAAACAATCTGAGGGACAAATTAAAGGGACAGTCCCTTAAAGGGAACAAAATCAAGTCACAAATTAAACTTAAAATATCAAACCAAGACATGATTAAGAGGCACTCCAGTCCCCATGGTGCCAACTGGGTATGGAAGACCTCGAAGCTGCCCATCGACTACGCATGCTCCCTCTCCAGAGACCCCGCCACGAATTAGCCGGGGTAGAGGGGCAGGCAGTTGGGTCGGCTGACCCGCTCGGCCGCCCAGTGCCTGGACCTGTTGATGGTGAGTTTGGCCAGGCCCAGGTTCACGAGGAGGTCATCCTCCTTCCCCGCCCCTCCCCCCCTCCCCTCCGCACCGGGTGGACATTACCACTGCACCACCGCAATTAGGCAGCATATCTGCCGGAACATGATGAAAAATAAAACTTACATAACGGAGAAAAGTTGTGACAAATTTGAAAGCAATCGAAATAATGGATAAGTGGAAAACCAATATAGTGAAGGAAAAGGCGCTGAAACTTGAAGAAACATAAGGTGGGATTCTCCGTCCCACCGCAGCAGTTTTTCGGTGCAGCGTGCCCCCGTCCCGCCAGCCGGCCAATGCGGTTTCCCATTGTAGGAAGTCCCACGCTGTCGGGAAATCCCCGGGCGTGGGTGCGTTGCCGTCGGAATGGAGAATCCCGCCAGCGGAGAGTCCAGTCCATAATGTTTTGCTCCCAGCTCGACAATCACAATGATGGGACCAAATTTGGAAAATCTGGTATTTTAACCACATTCTTTTATTGAATTTAAGGATGTGTGTTCTACAAACTTTTTTTCTGGGGACCCATTTTTACCAAGCGGCCAACCTTCGGGACCCAACCCGGTTGACCTTCGCGACCCACACCGTAGACCTTCGCGACCCACGCCGTACGACCTTCGCGACCCACGCCGTACGACCTTCGCGACCCACGCCGGCCGACCTGCGCGACCCACGCCATACGACCTTCGCGACCCACGCCGGCCGACCTGCGCGACCCACGCCGTACGACCTTCGCGACCCACGCCGGCCGACCTGCGCGACCCACCATTTTCTCTCACCTTGTTTGCTGCTGACAAAAATGGAGGAAATGGTTTTGGGCCCCTTTGGCCCTCGTACACGCTCCTCCAATGGAACCTGTTGGATGAAGGTGAAGCCTTCCGGTGTCGGAAAGTATGGAGTCTCCATCTGTCCACAGTTCTGCATTTTTTTCCTGTAAAATTTTATCAAATAAACCACCCCGAACTTGTAAAAAAAATAAAAATAAAATGAATAAAATAAATGAAAAAAAAATTAAATGAATAAAATAAATTAATAAAACCCCCCCCTAAACTTGTAAAACAAAAAGCCGCGACCGTTTAAAAAAAAGCGGCCGCACTGTGCATGCGTGCACGATCATCGGTGCATAGTTTTCGCATACGCGCCGATGATCTGGCATGCATGCACAGTGCGGCCGCATTTTTTTTACATGTTCGCGGCCATTTTGAAGATCGCTCGCAGTTGGCCCTATTAAAAGCCGGCTGCGGCGGCTGTTGCGCGCAGATTTGCGTGATCGGGAGTGCCGCGATGGACCCTCTCGACACCCACCCGCGACCCACCCGCGGGTCACGCCCCCCGAGTTTGGCAATGCCTGATTTAATGGATGCACATGGAAAACATTTCATGAAATCCACGATTCTGAAAGCTGCACTACATGATGGAAGCATTAAAATATCTCTGTCGTGGCTTTAGTTTCTGATAATGAGAAAATATCCTTCATTTGAGAGAGAGGCCAAATAGAGAAGCTCTGTGATTTTGATCACCGTATCAAGTGTTGATCTCTTGTTAAATCACATTGTTAAGGTTTGTTAATTATATTGTTGAGGCTAAGAGAAACAGGCGATGCGGATTAACTGTTTTTGATTGAAATCTTTACGATCCTGAGCGGTATTGACAAGGTGGATGTGGAGAGAATGTTTCCTCATGTCGGAGAATCCAGAACTAGGGGTTACTGTTTTAAAATTAAGGGGTCAAAGAACAAAGAACAAAGAAAAATACAGCACAGGAACAGGCCCTTCGGCTCTCCAAGCCCGTGCTGACCATGCTGCCCGACTAAACTAAAATCTTCTACGCTTCCGGGGTCTGTATCCCTCTATTCCCATGTATTTGTCAAGATGCCCCTTAAATGTCACTATCGTCCCTGCTTCCACCACCTCCTCCCGCAGCGATTTCCAGGCACCCACTATCCTCTATGTAAAAAACTTGCCTCGTACACCTCCTCTACACCTTGCCCCTTGTCCATTTAAGACAGATTTTTAAAAATAATAATTTAGAGTACCCAATTAATTTTTTCCAATTAAGGGGCGATTTGGCGTGGCCAATCCACCTCGCCTGCACATCTTTGGGTTGTGGGGGCGAAACCCACGCAAACACGGGGAGAATGTGCAAACTCCACACGGACAGTGGCCCAGAGCCGGGATCAAACCCGGGTCCTCGGCGCCGTGAGGCAGCAGTGCTAAACACTGCGCCACCGTGCTGCCCCGATTTAAGACAGATTTGAGGAGAAAGTCTTTATTTCAGAGTCTCTGGAACTCTTCCTGAAAAGTCAAGGCAAGCAGCGCCTTTTGAATATTTTTAAGGCACAGCTAGATAGATTCTTGATTATCAAGGGGGTGAAAGGATAGGCAGAAATATGGGGTTGAGGTGACAATCAGATCAGCCCTGATTGTATTGAATGGGGAAGCAGGCTCGAGGGGCCGAGTGGCCGACTACTGTTCCTAATTCGTATGTTCGTCTGTTGAATACATTTAACTAGAGGACAGCTGGTACACTGGGCTGAGTGGGAGAAGAGCGGTGAGACTGAATAAGTCAATAAACTCTCTCAAGTCAATTAACTCCCTCACAAAAAGCTGTGTCTATTGATTTCTGCTTCACCAACCACCCATGAAAATCTAGGTGTACATTTTAACTACAGGATGACCAATCAGAGGAGCTTGCCAACTCTCCCCTCCCCTCACCAATACTCCCAACCGGATGTGGAGCCATCATTACCATAAAGCCAATGGCAGTGACAGAGTGCAACGGTGTAGCTAGCTGGCTACTTGCTGATGGTCGACCAGTGGATGCTCTGTCTTCGTGGAGAGGGGGGTAACCCAGAGCAGCAGGCCCCAGTTACATTTGTGCAGCCTGGGATTAGCGCACCTGCTCCTCCCTGTTCCACGAGAATAAAGGAAAGCTTACCCATGGGGCTCATCGTCAGCTGAATGGCCAACTGATGCTGGGCAAGACCATAGGACCCATGTTAAAAAAAGCTTCCCAATTTGCTCAGCCGAGTGATTTGGCTGTTCAATGTCAGGTCTGTCCAAAGTTGGTGTCGTGCAGACTGGGAGCAAAAGTGGAGCCCATTTCTCCCTCACTATTTCACAGGAACTACTGCCCATTTCCCGGTGAAAACGCAGGCCCGACTTTCTACTTCCCCGTTGCCATTCTGAAATAGCCGATAAACATGAGCGCCCTCATTGCCACTTTGATCTTTTCTGCACTTTAGGTAGACTTCTGGACATTAAAGGTGTCAAGGGGATATGGGGAGAGAACGTCTGGCGTTGACATGGAGGATCGCCTATGATCTTATTGGATGGTGGAGCAAGCTCGAGGGGCCGAGTGGCCTACTCCTGCTCCTATTTTCCATGTTTCTTCCTAGCAGCTCTCAGCGCTCGGAAAGCCACTCTACGCGCACTTGCAGCTCCAGCCAAGATATTCCGATTAAACAGTCACTTGACACAAGAGCAAATTGCAAGGGGGTGTCAGCTGTTACATTTCCTCAGCAAATGTGGCTGGCTGATGTTGGAATTGTTTCATCCGCGGGGAGCGTGATGTCTTCCCGTTTGCTATCGGTTTTCCAGACACACTTTCCTTCTTCAGGGCAGCCCACAACCCGGCACACAACCTCCCGGGTTGCAAACCTGGCAAACAGCAAAGGTATGCAACCTCTCTTCTCACTTTTCATTCTCCACTGAATTGGATAAGTGATTATATAAGCATAAAAATAGTGGAGAAATTAGAACCTTTTTGCCCCTGTTTGCTATTTCTTTCTCCTGGTAGGGGGTGGGGGGTGGAGTTGAAGCGATGCCAATATACATTTCTTTATATAAAAGCTGAATTGCTTTTATCGAGATTTAAACTACCTAAAATATGTTAACGAGCAATGTAATGGGAAACACAGTCCAAGACACAATGAAACGAGGAATATTATTTAAAGAATGGAAATGTTGCTGCCGGAAAGAACAGTTTCAATGGGAATTTAAAAAAAAAAATTGGATACTTCATTGAAAAAGAAAATCTTTCTCACGGCAATGGCAGATGGATAGGGACTAAGTCGATAGCATGGATATGATGGGCCAAATAACCTTCTTTGCACTGCATTTCCATAATTCTATGTTCCTCATGGATAACACTTCATTTTTAGAACATAGAACAGTACAGCACAGAACAGGCCCTTCGGCCCTCGATGTTGTGCCGAGCAATGATCACCCTACTCAAACCCACGTATCCACCCTATACTCGTAACCCAACAACCCCCCCCCCTTAACCTTACTTTTTAGGACACTACGGGAAATTTAGCATGGCCAATCCACCTAACCCGCACATTTTTGGACTGTGGGAGGAAACCGGAGCACCCGGAGGAAACCCACACACACACATGGAGGACGTGCAGACTTCCCACAGACAGTGACTCAGCCGGGAATCGAACCTGGGACCCTGGAGCTGTGAAGCATTTATGCTAATCACCATGCTACCGTGCTGCCCCAAATTTTTTACCACATTTTTTCGTATCTGGGCAAGATTTTACGCTCTCAACTCCAGATTCATTCACCTTTTCTATTGCTCTGAATACATCTCTGCTTTATTTTCTTTCCTTCCGCTTAAGACGTGTTGAAGTTCCACGCAGGCTTCTCCTGATCCCTGAATATTTTGAAGGCTCGTTGTGCTCTCTCCTTAGTTGGATCTGTTTATGACGGTTAATATGGTCGCCGTCCTTAATTCTAATTACGCTTGCTCAAGAGTCGGCAGGTATCTTTCCGATACCGCCACAAGGTTCAAAACCGAATACTGATCAAAGACCCGATACACCAGTTAGTAAACACAAAACCAATACTCATTTATTTACACACAGTCAATTATACTCATGCACAAACTCTACTCACTAAACTATCACTACTACTAAAAGCCTATACTTAGCTTCAGGTGCCCACTCAGTCAGAGGAACAATGGCCGTTGTCCGGTTCTAAGGCTGCTGGCATCGAACTGGTATAGAATAGCAGCTAGGAGCGTCTATCTCGTAGCGTGCGTTGTTTTTGGACTTACTTGGCTGGTGCAGCTGCTAGGCAGGTCTCTCGCTGCTGAGAGCCAAGGCCAAGAAGAACGATTCTTGCTTGGGGGCTTCTTCTTATACCCCAAAGGGGCTTTGCGCGCTTTTGGGCGGGCCTTGAACTTGGCCCCAATTAGTTGGCCCATATCCTAATCATCGGTATTGATTTTCTCCAATAAAGGGGTGGCTGCCTGATCGCTGGGCGGGCCCTAGGTGACCGTTGGCCTGCTTTTGTTTTAGTCTCCACTGGTGCTGGGGTGTCTGCTCTGGTATCGTTTGCTTAAATGTTTCTCTTTTGTCCCTGGAGATAGCTCATTACTATGCTAATGGCTTTGCAGTCTCGGTCTTGTCTGGGAGCTGCAAACTCCAATCCACAGACAAACCTTGTACCTGCCTGCTTTCTTAGCATTGTCCAATTCTCCCTTCATTCTCTGCAAGTGTCCATTTTGTAATCGGGACGTGGCCACCCCAGGTGGCTACACTGGGTAGGCAGAGTCTTGTGAGGCTCGGGAGCAGATGGGGAGTGTGGAAATCAACATTATCAGATCAGCCCTAGCAGTGGCACCTGGGCAGTACCAGGCTGGCACCCAGGTGGCACTGCCAGGGTGTCAAGCTGGCAGTACAGGTTGCCCAGGTGGCACCAGCTGTGCCAGGGTACCACCCATCCCAAAGGGCATGGTGTTGCCTATTTAATGGAATACTATCCCACCAGCGTCGCCAATAATGTTGCTCTTTAGAGTCGCCAATATGATACTGAGGCTCTTTTTGTGCTATGATGTTATATCCCAACAGCGTGGCCAATACTGTGGGTGTTTCTGTCTCTCTCACTGAACCATAAGGCTTTCCCGTATAATCGGTCAGATGACAACACAACCAGTTAATCAGTTCAAGTTGAAAGATGGTTTATTTACACACAAGGGTGACTTCGACATTCAAACACAATATATTACAAGTTAAATTACACCTATCAGCTACAATAACCTATACTTAACTTCAGGCAACCGGCACTGTGCAAGTGGATAAGGCCTTTATCTAGATCTCACGTGGCTGGTTTGAAGAAGTGGCTCTGTCTCTGCTGGGCTCATCCGTCAGGTAGCGATCGTTGGTCTTGAACTTGGCTGTCTGGTCGTTATGCTGCAGTTGGGCTGGCACAGGCCGGATTCAAAGGAGGCTGGCACAGGCCGGATTCAAAGGAGGCTGGCACAGGCCGGATTCAAAAGAGGCAGAACATATGCCTGTGTCCCCTTTTTATCCCTCTAGGGTTTCGCGCTCTTTGGGGTGGTCCTTAATCTTGGACCCAATAATTCGACAGGCTTCGATCACTGCCTTCGATTTTGGCCCATACAGGGGCGGGTGCCTTGGTGGATGGGCGTGTCCTTAGCGGTCATTGACCTTGGCATTTGGGCTCTCTGAGTAAAGGAAGTGGCGCCGATCAGTCTGTGGATGTATCGATATTTTGAGTGCAGTCCTATTGTTCTGGGGAAATGGGCCATTAGAATGCAAACAAGCGGGGGTTTTGATCAGGTCTAGCTACCTGCATTTCAAATACACAGAAGCTCTGTATCTGTCTGAATCCGGGATTGCCCATAATTCCCATGGTCCCTTGCAGGTGGCCATCTTAGATGGCTACATCGGCTCTGAGGGCCTCCAATCTCCTGGGAGACCCAACAAGAGTGTTCTGTTTGGTCACCGTTTGGGGAGACCAGTACTGGGCAGCACGGTAGCATTGTGGATAGCGCAATTGTTTCACAGCTCCAGGATCCCAGGTTCAATTCCCGGCTTGTGTCACTCTGCAGAGTCTGCACGTTCTTCCCGTGTGTGCATGGGTTTCCTCCGGGTGTTCCGGTTTCCTCCCACAGTCCAAAGATGTGCAGGTTAGGTGGATTGGCCATGATAAATTGCCCATAGTGACCAAAACTGCCCTTAGTGTTGGGTGGGGTTACTGGGTTATGGGGATAGGGTGGAGGTGTGGATCTTGGGTCGGGTGCTGTTTCCAAGAGCCAGTGCAGACTCGATGGGCCAAATGGCCTCCTTCTGCACTGTAAATTCTATGAACGGTGCTCACCCAAGGTCTCCGAGGCGAAGAGGATTGATCCCAATGCCTCGGGTATCTTGAGAAAGTGCATATTAGAGTGAGACTGGCTGCCTCACTTTAATATGGAGATTTGCAAAAAGTGATCCCACAATGGGCGGGATTTACATCATAACGTCTCACGAGATCGCCTTAGATCTTGCGAGGTGGTGTGAGCTGGGTAGATCCCGGGATTTCAGCTACCAATTATAATCCTGCTTGTCTTTCTGACAACGTGACAGGCTACCTTTAAAAGAATTCATTCTTGGGATGTGGCCATCACAGGCCACGCCAACATGTGTTGTCCATCCCTAATTGCCCCTGAACTGAGTGTCTTGCTCGGCCATTTGAGTGGGGCCGGGGGGGTTGATGGCTGTTAGAAGTTAACCGCATCGCTGTGTGGGTCTGGAGTCAGAATTAGGCCAGATCGGGTAAGGACAGCAGATTTCCTTCCCTAAAGGACATTAGTGAACCAGATGGGCTTTTACAACAATCATTTCATAGTCATCATTGGACTTTTAACTCCAGATTTCTACTGAATTCAAATGTCACCATGGTGAGATTCGAAGCCAGGACCCCAGAGCATTATCCTGGGTCTCTGGATTATTAGTCCAGTGACAACACCACTAGGCCACCACCTCCCCTGTAAGCGCCGACCAAAATACGGATGTCAAGCACCAAGTTGCCTTATTGAAAACATGCCTTAACACAAGAAGGCAGACCTCCCCCCCCTTACACTGCTGCAAGGTTTATCAACATTCGAAGGATTTACTTCTTGTGCTGGCTAAATCTACTCACCAATTTTAACATAAGCCTTTAAATATATGTGCACCAATGCACAGCTGGAACTGGTCCTTGTGTCTGAGCAACCATTCCACGCAAATGAGTCTGTGTTTTGGAATTCATGTCTCTTCTCCGGAAGCCAATTCTTACCAGTTGAAGGTCAGAACTGCTGAGTGCAGCTCGGGAAGCAGATTGGGATAGCGTGAGAACACTAAGGGGCATACACGGAAATGATTCCGTCCATGATGCCATTCTAATCCAGCGTAGTGCTAACCACAGCCAGACCCAGTGGGTCTTTTCCAGGAATAGGAAGGTCAGGATTGCGAAACCATCGCCAACCTTGCCAAGTCTTTGGCGTCTTGCTAACCCAGCAGACCCACTGGGTGAACGCATTCAGTGACATCATATTCAATCATGCAAATCTCTGAATTCAGTAGAAATCTGGAATTAAAAGTCTAACGATGACCATGAAATCATGGTCGATTGTCGTAAAAATGTCGCTAAAAACTGGGGTTGGTTTAGCACACTGGGCTAAATCGGCAAGGGGCTGTTTAGCTCACAGGGCTAATCGCTGGCTTTGAAAGCAGACCAAGGCAAGCCAGCAGCACGGTTTGATTCCCGTAACAGCCTCCCCGAACAGGCGCCGGAATGTGGCGACTAGGGGCTTTTCACAGTAACTTCATTTGAAGCCTACTCGTGACAATAAGCGATTTTCATTTTTCATTTCATAAAAGCCCATCTGGTTCACTAATGTCCTTTAGGGAAGGAAATCTGCTGTCCTTACCCGATCTGGCCTAATTCTGACTCCGGACCCACACAGCGATGCAGTTAACCTCTAACAGTTATTCCTGTTTTATCGGTGGTTGGCGAAGGGGAAAGTTGTTACAAAGCAGCACCAGTGCCTCAGTGTTTAGCATCTTAGAAAATAAATTTAACCAGTGCTTTGCCTTCTCGGGCCAATGTTGGAAACCTGTTTGGATGAATAATGCTCAGAATGTGAATAATGTTTCTGTGAATAATGCTCCCTAACCTCCCTGCCAAAGTGAAAAAAAATCTTGTCTGAAGTCACCGGTGTGCCTCATGGTCTGAGGATTGCCCATTTGGTTAAGATACCAGAGCTATGTTAGCTTCCATGTAGCTACGTCAAGGAGCATTCATTAACAGGAGGGGTAGAGATTAAGAAAAAAAAGTTACTTCTAGAAATTGTGAGCCAGTAACATTGACTGTGAGGGGTCACAATGACTGTGAAAACCCTGACCAGATCCATGGGGACACCCCAATTGATGTCCCGGTGGGAGTTGTGGAACACGCGCGCCCCCCCCCGCCAGTGACCCATCAGTTGGGTCTCATAGAAACCGCCCAGACTGGCATCGCCTCGAATTGTAGACCCGTTTGGGACCTTGAGCTGTAAGCCACGTTGTGGCCTTTACTTCTGTTGGTCGAATTAAACCTCTTCTGGATTTACCTTCTCGGGCCTCCTGAGCTTTTATCCTGGCGACGAGGAAAACAATGGCTGAGATCCTGGATGCCCTGACCGCACTGGAATTCCACAGCACAAGAGTGAGGTTGGCAAGACTGAAAAATGAGGCTTTTCGGAAGGGCTTTGAGGCAGGCGTGGAAGATTGGGCCCAGTATACCAAACGCATGTGGTATTTCCTCCAGGCAAATGGTATTGTCCATTTTGCCGGTATTGAACGGCAAAAGGTAATACTCTTGACCACCTGTGGGGCCCTGACTTTCAGCACAATCTAAAGCTTCACCTACCCTGCGGCTCGGGACTAGAGAACCTTTAGCGAACCCGTGGAACTTGTTGTGAGTCATTATGACCCAAGCCTGCGGTAATCATGCAAATTTACTGTTTTAATACGGCCGGGCTATCCCAGGGGAATCAGTTACGGAGTGTTTGATGCGCCTTTGACGAGCATTGTGACTTCAGCCCATCCCTCGTTGAGATGTTGAGAGATCGGTTGGTGTGTGGCATAAACAATACGGCGATCCAAAGCAGGCCGTTAGTGGAACCGGCCCTAAAAAGGGCCAAAGAGTTGGCATTTTCCCGTGAGAATGTGGAAAAGGAGGTTCAGCAATTACAGGGTTGCATGGACTACAACAACACAGCATTGGCCAGCTCTCATTTCGGCTCCCATTCCCATGAGCGACGCTCCCCAAGGGAAAGATTTAACAACTCAGTCCCCTATAACAGTGCCTGCTGGCCAATGGCCACCATTGCCCGGGGGGGCATTGCTCCAGCGGATAATGAGGAATACCGACTTCGGTGCTGCAATTGTGGTCTCAGAAACCGTGACGTACCAGGCTGCCAGAATCAGCAGTCAGCGTGTCGCTCTAGCCAGGTGACACCAGCACCCAGAGCCAGGACTTCGCACGTTGCCCCACCCGAGGAGTTAACTGCATCAGAGCCCCAAAGTAGCCCCAATTAGAATAACGCTTGAAGTTAATGAACACCCCTTGGACATGGAAATTGATATGGGGGCTGCTGTTTCAATTATTGGACTTTCCATAAGCGGCATTGGAGTTAGACCCGATGTCACCGTAAAAACCCAGACGGGGCAGTGAAAGTGCACTCGGCTTCTATTCGGGGTTTCATCGACATGAGCAATTTTCCAGCCAGTGTTGGAAAACATGTTCCAAGAGCTCCCCAGGGTGACTGTCTATCTGAATACAGAAGCCACCGACAAGGAGAACCTGGGGAACCTAGAAGAGGTCCTTCGGCAGTTTTCTGACGTGCCTGAAATGGGGGCAAGGGATTCATCCAGGTGAAGGAGGTCACATATTTGGGATCTATGTCGGCAAGGAAGGGTTGCACCCGGTGAAGGAAAAGGCCCACGCCATCAAGGAAGCCCCCGGCAACTGAGGACGTGACAGAGCCTGAGGTAGTTCCTGGGACTGGTCAACTATTACGGGAAGTTTATCCTGAACCTGGTTACCCTGTTGGCACCGCTACACGTGCTTCGGAAAAAGAAGCAGAAATGGCCGTGGGGAGCACCGTAAGGGGAAGCCTTCGTCAGGGTGAAGCGGCGGTTCGTATCTTCAAAACTGTTAAAACATTTCGACCCATCCAAGCTGCTCATCCTCACGTGCGACGCCTCGGCCATGTGGCGTTGGGGCGTCCCACCAGTGGGATGATGGGACGGAAAGGCCGATAGCCGACGAGTCAGGACCCTGGCCAACGCAGACGCCACTGTGCGCAGATTGAAAAGGAAGGTCTGGCCGTGATTTCTGCAGTTCAGAAATTTCATCAACACATCGACAGGCGTCATTTTACCGCAACCACAGACCACAAGCCCCTACTCAGCCTGTACAAGGAGGATAAAGCGATACAGAGATTCAGAACCCTTTGCTACGTCACTGGGAGATCTGAATGGACGCTCATCATGACCCCTGGAGGATAAGGCATTGACTGAGTAAATCCTCCTGCCCGCCACGCATCCTCGCACCAAACCGAACGAAGATGAACACGCACTCACTACTGAGTTATTGGGCACCTCTGAACTGGCATGGCACATACACCAATAAAAACAGAATATCAAATAGTAACAATATACCAAGTTAATGGGTTACAGTCAAAGACACCAGGGGCGGGATTCTCCCCTACCCCGCGGGGCGGGGGGTCCCGGCGGGATTGAGTGGTGTGAACCACTCCGGCGTCGGGCTGCCCCAAAGTTGCGGACGTCTCCGCACCTTTAGGGGCCAAGCCCTAACATTGAGGGGCTAGGCCCGCGCCAGAGTGGATGGCGCTCCGCTGGCCGGCGGGGGCGGCCTTTGGCGCCACGCCAGCCGGGGCCGAAGGGACTGCGCCGGCCGGCGGAAGTCCGTGCATGCGCCGGAGCATCAGCGGCTGCTGACGTCATCCCCGCGCATGCACAGGGGAGGGGGTCACTTCCGTCTCTGCCATCGTGAAGACTATGGCGAAGGCAGAAGGAAAAGAGTGCCCCCACGGCACAGGTCCGCCCGCCGATCGGTGGGCCCCAATCACGGGCCAGGCCACCGTGGGGGCACCCCCAGGGGCCAGATCGCACCCAGCCCTCCCCAGGACCCCGGAGCCCACCCACGCTGCCTGGTCCTGCCGGTAAGGTAGGTGGTTTGATTCACGCCGGCAGGAGAGGCATTACAGCAGCGGGGCTTCGGCCCATCGCGGGCCGGAGAATCGCCGGGGGGGGGGAGGGGGGGGGGGGGGCACCGACAGGCGCGGCGCGATTCCCGCCCCCGCCGAATCTCTAATGCCGGAGACTTTGGGAGACGGAGGGGGCGGGATTCACGCCGGCCCCTGGCAATTCTCCGACCCTGCGGGGGGGTCAGAGAATCCCACCCCTGAGTCCGCAGGAGAAGATTGACAACGCAGCCAAATCCCAATAATCCAAATTGAGTACTCTTGAACGAATGGCGTCATTTGCAGCACATTCTCAGCGACAGAAACAGTCCCAACCTCCCCTATCCCCGGGGCCTGTCTTCACAAGCATTATTTCCCTCACTGCTGACATTCTAGCGGGGTATGTGCCTGAAAGCATTGCTTCTCACGCTTCCGTATCAAAAACAGCTCAAATAAGCAGCAGAAGTCTTCACAGGGCCCGGCAATTTTTAAAAAAATGTTTTCCAATTAAGGGGCAATTTAGCGTGGCCAATCCACCTACCCTGCGCATCTTTTTTGGGTTGCGAGAGCCACGCAGACACGCGGAAAATGTGCAAACTCCAGACGGACAGTGACCCGGGGCCGGGATCGAACCAGGATTGTTGGTGTGCGCGCGTGATGTGTTTCAGTGTATCTTTGTGAAAAGGCCCAACACACACACACACCGACAGAATGAGCAGCTTGCATAAATCACAGGCAGAAGGAGTAAAAATATGTGAAAATCCATCCTCGATGCTTTGAATCACTTCATCTGAATTGCCTGACGTGTTGTCAGGCAAGTTCTTGTAATACAGCATCGCTCTTTGTTTGGCCACTTTCCCTTCAGTAATCACCCGAGATTTAATGCCTCCTTGTTGAGACTCTCCTACTTCACGAATGGTTCTTCTTTTTTTTGTGCTCTCTTTGAAACGTCCCAATTCAAAGCAGCCTGTTCTAATTGGCAATCCCCCAGACCCATAAGGGCGGAGGGTAACATGCCGTATACGGTAGTCACCTGATGCTGTCATCGCTTGTCTGCTGTGTCATCACCCCCCCCCCCCCCTCCACCCCCCACCCCCCACCCCCCACCGTCTCAGTTACCAGCCTTGACTGTAAAAAGTAGTCCACACAAATTAGACTAAATTGCCATCAGCTGATGAGGGCCTGTCATCAAACAGCGCGAGTTTCAGCACCATTATTTACAATGATAAATAGCAGCAACTTCTGACAAAGGTGCTCATTACCCCTGGTGCCAGGTGACTCTGTGACCCAGACAGTATCTGCCATGTAGGCAATTCAGGATGACAGCTGGCTGCTCTGGAGGTTCAAGGTAATTCTGTAGTAAACAATGGGTAAGAGATATATACTTTAGATACCAGGCAGGTACAATCAAGACTCATGATACAGGTTCTAGTCCCAGTGGCGCTTCTACTGCGAGACAATAATTGTAGTTATCTCTGTACGTGTCTGCCACTAGGAAAAGCTATCTTGTCCTGTACAATAAGGGGCCAGCCCTGCTGTTAACCGCTAATGGAAACACTCCATTGTAGAGCTGGCTAATGAACAGATGAAGTTTGTTATGTTGACTTTGAGCTGATGTAATTGTTATGAATCAGAGAGAAAAATATGATTAGGTTTCAGCGAGGTCATCAAACTGTACAGTTTGGGAAATAGTGCTGCATTATAAGCAAGTATTGGGAGCCCCCCCCCCCCCCCCCCCCCCCCCCCCCCCCTGTAGCTACAATGCCATTCTGTTATCCCCGGAGTTCAAATTCCAGCCTCGGCAACTATTCGGATTAGCCCCTGCCCTCGAGGGAAAATTCCGCCTGTCTCGGCCGGGTCATTGTAGGCGGGAGGGAGGGCAATCGTTCTGGGGAGGGGCGGCGGTATTTTGGTGATTAAAAGAACATCAAAAACGAAAGGAAAGGGTCGAAGCTCATGGGGGAGCTCGTGTCAAAAGTTGAAATGAATGAAGGGAAAGTTGAGGCATGTGACAAAGTGTCAATAAAGTGAGAATTTAGGAGCTCGTAGAAAAGAAGTGAAATGTGGAGATCAGGGAGAGGAGGTGAAGGGAGAGGCAGATTCTCACAGGGACTGATATACAAATATGCCATGACAATCATGGTTAAACCAATTATTGATCCGTTTTTAAATAGTGTTTACCCCGGGCAATAAGATCAAATCGGAAAATGCTGGGAATACTTAACAGGCCGGTGTAATATCTGAGGGATTGGCGACCACCAGCTTCGAACTTCTGGGCGCGATTCGCCGTCGGCCGATACCAGAATCGGGAAACGCGATTGGGCGGCGAATCGCGCGCGAGGCGTAAATCGTGGCCGGCGCCGGGCACTCGACAGAATGCCATGCTCCGGTGCCTCGACAGCAGCGTCAATGCGTTCTGCTCTGCACATACAGTAACCGCCATTGGCGTAACATTAACGGGCCTGATCTGGTATTCTCCGGAGCTCCCGCGATGCTCCATCTCCGCCGGGAGGAATTACGGACGCCGAGTTTCACTAGTGGGAATCGGGAAAGAGGCGCAGGGAACGCCGTTGCCGGAGACTCCTGCCTGTGGCCTACCTAGCTAAACATGTCGAGCAGCGGTCACCAGGCCAGCCAGGAGTACACCGAGCAAGTGAAGCCTGGATGCCGTGAATGCGTAGGCGAGGGTATCAATTGCGTCAAGTGATACAGGGATGGAGGACAGTGGTAATATGGAGGTAAAAGGAGACAGTCTTGGTGCCAGAACAGATTTTGCAAACTGAAGTTTATTCTAGGAATTCTAAGAGTATACACGGTGAGTTGAGTACATGGGCACAGTTAGGAGAGGGAATTAAACAGAGAGTTAAGATGCAAACATTTCTACGATAGCCAAAAAGTGTAACTTTGCCTTTGCCATTGTCGTGTTGGAAGGAGGTTTGCTTCATCCTGAGCAGGCAGCCGCACTAATGGAGCTGCGGGCGGCAATAGACAGGTAAGATAGATGCCAGACATACCGCACACCTACTGTAATGTTGTGGAAAGGCAGCACGTCAATGAGGAACTGAAGATAAACACTGCCGCTCATCATGTGCAAATGGGAGGAGCAGCCATTGCGCAAATTGACTCTCATATTGGGTAGGAATGTTTCGGGGGAGATGGTGGGGTAGTGGTAATATCACTGGGCCCGTAATCCAGAGGCCCAGTCTAATGCTCCGGGGCAGAAAGGTTTACATCCCAATATGGCAGCTGGTGAAATTGAAAAGCTAATCTCAGTATTGGTGGCCATGGAACTATTGTCGATTGGTGTAAAAACCCACCTGGTTCACTGATGTCCTTTGGGGAAGGAAATCTGCCGTCCTTACTGTGGTGAATGTGATTCACACCGGATTATAATCTGTATATACATGTGTCGATATTGTAAGTGCAGTTGCACTACCTGACCACCAGGGGGAGTAGCTCTGGGAATGCTCGAGAGTTGTACTGGGCTTCTCCCTTGGCTCCGCCTAGGATTCCTCCCCCCGGGAGCTGCTGTATAAAGATCAGAGCCACAGGGTCAGCCGGCCAGTTCACCTAAAGTTCAACGGATAACAGGCTGGCTCTGTTGTAAGTATATTAAAACCGCTATACTAATCCGACAAGAACGTGTCTGTAGAATTGTTGGTTCCAACACTTACCTGGTCAGGCCTACAGGTGACTCCAGACCCACAGCAATGCGGCTGACTCTTAACTGCCCTCTGAGGTGATGTGGCAAACCGCCCAGTGTAACGACAATTAGGGATGGACAACAAATGCTGGGCCTCGCCAGCGACGTCCACAATGCATGAATGAATAACTAAACAGTGAGACGGGCCTGGAGTACAGGCTGCGACGGGGGGGGGGGGGGGGGGGGGGTGAAATAATCTGCATGGTGGTGGCCGGGGGTGAAGTGGCCAATTGTGTTGGTGGTCGAGGAAGATAAAGAGGAAGCCTGTCACACGGGATAGCATTGTTGACGTTAACCAGTGTTGAGGGCAAACCAGAAAACAGATGAAAGAGAATCAGGTAAGAAGTGCTGAGGGGAGATGATCCTGGAGTTGAGTGACAATGGCTCATTTGATAACCTCGGAGAGAGGAGAAAGCTTATAGATTCCATTATATGCAAACTCCAATTCTAATTTTGACCACAAATAGAGCACACTCCCATTGGCTGGATAGATACTGCACTTGGCAAATGGCACAGCAGCGGGCGGGTAGGATTGACTGAGGAGCTAGTCCCACTCCTCACCATCATCCTAAGAAAGTAGAAGTCTGGAGCTGATAAGAAATGTCAAATTCTGACCAGCAATCCAGTGGAGTTCATTGATTTTTGCAAATCCCCTGCACCAAGACGGCAACTTGATTATTTTAAAGTCAATTTTGCACCTGACCAATTGCTGAATATTGCCACTCTTAATGTTCGCACTAAACATTCTTAATTCAGAATTTAACCCATTGTAGAAGTAAAGGTCCCTTTGCCCCACCTCTCCTTTCTGCATCTGTACCAATACTCATCAGCAATTGGCGTGGCCTGTTTTAACTTGTTAACCCACACTCACTAGGAATTGGTTGGAAAACGCCCAGGTCATTTCACGTAACACCGTTCTGGCTATCGAACAAGGAAACCAGCCTGGATTCAGTATTCCTCAGATCCCAGTGGAGAAATGTACAGTAATTGAACAAAGCTGTCCCATTACCCAGTTGTTTTTGTAAAATAGCACGCTGACGATGTACAGCAAAACCGTACGGTGATCTCAATATGAGGTGCTTATTGAGAGCTTTTACTATTAAAAACAAACACTGCAGATCTATCTGTCTCTCAAACTCAGATGAGCATCTTATCTGTGCTGTAGACCTCTATGACTCTATATAATTAAATTGCAATTACATTGTTGACACTTCGATGACTCCTGCTAGTTAATCAGAGGAGATTGATAAATAGGCAGATAGCAGCAGGGGTTGAAATGTGATTTTTTTTTGCACCTCCTACATTGCAGGCGGTATTCATGTTGTTGTTTATGAGGCTGACTGTGCCAGCCTTGATATGTGAGGCGCTTTGAACAACTTGCAAAAAGACACATGATTAAGTTTGGGGTAAAATTCTGGCTCGGGTTCAGCACCAAGTCGTAACAGATAAAAGAGCTCAGGTGCCTGGTTGCGTCGGCCAATCACAGCACAGACTGAATTTTTATCGCTTTATCAAAGGGAAGTTGTGAGGCTCTTGCCAGATTTGAACACCGAGGACAGAACTTTACATTGATCGGGTGGGGGCATGTGCCCGAGTCGGAAGCACATGAAATCGCAAAAGGAGATGTTTCATGTGTCCCTATGTTTTTGCGCACTCGTGCGATATTTCAGTCGGCAAGCACGCAAAGGTCAAAGGTCCACCTGCCAACAGTTAAGCGGGCAATTAAGTCCATTAAAGAGTCAATTGAAAGTTATTTTGCCTGGCCCGTCTGATTTTGTGGTTGGCGAGCAGGTCAATTGACCAGCAGACGTGACATTTTAGCAAAAAACCTCGATCAGTTCCATCCATCCATATTCCGTGGGTACAGTGGGTGACACGGTAGCACAGTGGTTAGCACTGTGGTTTCACAGCGCCAGGTTCCTGGGTTCGATTCCTGGCTGGGGTCACTGTCTGTGCAGAGTCTGCACGTTCTCCCCGTGCTTGTGTGCGTTTCCTCCGGGTGCTCCAGTTTCCTCCCACGAGTTCCGAAAGACGTGCTTGTTAGGTTAATTGGACATTCTGAATTCTCCCTCCGTGTACCCGCACAGGCGCCAGAGTGTGGCGACTAGGGGATTTTCACAGTAACTTCACTGCAGTGTTAATGTAAGTCTACTTGTGACAATAATAAAGATTATTATTACATCTCTCCAAGAGAGAAATGGTTATAGCTTGAGATGTACCACTGCACTTCAAGCCTGGTTGAGCAGGAATCTCTCCTGCTCTTAGCCATCTGCTATGGAGTTGTTGGATGGACCAGCAGGTTGATTATCACCCTGTCCACATCTTGAATATGCCTTCCAAGGCAGCCAAGTCTTGGGGCGGAATTCTCTGCTCCGGGGAAAAATCGGGAAGGCCGTTGTGAACTCGGCCGAGTTTCAGGACGGCCTTGGAGGCCGCTCCTCTCACCGTATTCACCCCCACCCGGGGGGCTAGGAGCGGCGCTCCATTATTCTCGGCGGCCGGGCCTTGATGCGTCAAGGCGGCGCGCCGAGAATGACGCGACGGCGGCGCCTATGTGACGTCAACCGCGCATGCGCAGGTTGGCCGGCTCCAACCCGCGCATGCGCGGCTGACATCACAACGGCTGACGGCTCAAACCCGTGCATGCGCGGTGGCCGTCTTCCCCTCCGCTGCCCCGCAAAACGTGGCGGCTTGGTCTTGCGGAGGGGAAAGAGTGCGTCGCTTTGAGACAGCGGCCAGACGATCGGTGGGCACCGATCGCGGGCCAGTCCCCTCCCGAGTATGGCCATGGTGCTCACTCCCCCTCTCCGCCCCCGACAAGCTTCAAACGGGGCTTTGGCGCCCATGTTCACGACGGCAGCGACCAGGTGTGGTTGCCGCCGACGTGAAACGGTCGCGAACGTCAGACCGCTCGGCCCATCCGGTGAAAAAACGGCGACGCCGATTCTTCCGAGCCGGGGGGGGGGGGGATGGGAGAATCGCGGGGGCGCCAGGGGGGCGTGTCGTGTACCGTCCGGCCCTCCCGCGATTCTCTCACCCGGCGTGGGGAGCGGAGAATCGCGCCCTTGGTGTGGGAATTGAACCTACAGCATCTGTGGCAGAGGCATGCCGTACTGGCCTCCCCGAACAGGTGCCGGAATGTGGCGACGAGGAGCTTTTCACATTAACTTCATTGAAGACTACTTGCGATTTTTTTTAAAAAGGAGCTGTCGATGGAATCACAATAACTCCACATCTCGGATAGAGGGAAAGAAAGCTGCATTCTGGCTCCTTTCCGCTTCTCCGACGAGGAACTCGGGAATTCCATCCCGAGGCCTCTCTGGCCAATAAACTCTTTGTCCTCCTTTAAGTCGCTCTTCACGTTTTGACGAGATTTTCAGTCACCTAACTCTATTATGCGGCTTTGTGTCACGTCTTGTCCGACACCACTCCTGTCTCCATGGGACATTTCACTACACCAAAGCTGGGCGAGAACAGGATTGAGTTGGACTGCAGTGGATACCATTTGCAAAAACGTTCTGCTGACCCTCTCTACGTTTCCACGTACGGAGACAGTCACCAGAATGAAATGAAATGAAAATCGCTTATTATCACGAGTAGGTTTCAATGAAGTTACTGTGAAAAGCCTCCTAGTCGCCACATTCCGGCCCCTGTCCGGGGAGGCTGGTACGGGAATCGAACCGTGCTGCTGGCCTGCTTGGTCTGCTTTAAAAGCCAGCGATTTAGCTGAGTGAGCTAAACCAGCCCCTCATTCTCGTGGGGCTGCTAAAGCTTTCAGAGTCCAGGACCCTTAAGAAGCAGCCTCTTTAGGAGAGGGCAAGAGACAACTGGGGCTGGAAAAGTAAAAACAAAATAACTTTTTCCCTGCCGCTGTGCACTTTTATTTATGTGACAAAATAATAACGTGCTGTCATTTCGCCACATAATTCATTTCTATTACATTGCTATTTTCTGCATTACAACAGGACGGCATTTCAAAAATACTTCATCTTTCCTTGTCATTTTTGTTTCGGGCGATATATAAATGCAAGTATAATTACACCACAGGGGCTGCAGTGGCTCAAGAATGCAGCTCAACACCACATTCTCAAGGGTAATTAGGGATGGAAAATAAGTGCCGGCCGAGCCAGCGAGCTGCACATTCCATGAATGAATGAATGAATAAAAAAAGATTGGCTGGTGGGTCTGTACATGTAATGGCTGTGACCTTGAGTTGGCCTTCTGCTGCTTCTGCTGGCCTTGCCTGTTGAGGTTTGCATTCCGGGATGAGCATGCAGTCATTAATTAAAAAAAAAAACACTTTTAATACAGAATGCAGCAACCTTCAGAAACCTGTTAAAATGGCCAGAGTGGCAGAGAAATGAGCCAGAGGAGCAGGAAATGCTTTCACCACTCTTCATAAATTGGTTGCAGAATTTGTGAGCGATTAATTGGCTCACATAAACGTTTATCCTGCATCGGACGTCGATGTAGCGAGGGGAGTAAGTTCACACGCCGGCGGTGTGCTTATTATGTAACAGGGAGGTCGGGTTAGCTCGGGTGGCTGGGTTTGTGACGCGGAGCGACGCCAACAGCGTGGGCTCAATCCCTGGACCAGCTGAGGTTACCACGAAGGCCCCACCTTGTCCCAGGCCTAAGATGTGGTGACCCCTCAGGTTAAACCAGCACCAGGCCACGTTCTCTTCCCCTCAAAGGGAAGAGAAGCCTCTGGGACTACGACGAGTATCATTTCATTATGTAAACTGGATGTAAAATTCAGAGGTCTGGATTATTAATGCAGCGAATGTGAATTCAAAACCCGCCATGACAATGCGAAGATTTAGATTTGGTTTATCATTAATAAGCAGCAATGAAGCTGTCCGATTATCTTAAAAATCTACAATCTAATGATCTTTCGGGAATGAAACCTGCTGATGTGTATGATTATGCGATGTGTATCTCAACCCTAATCAGCGTGTCTCGATGCTCAGGCCTAAATTGAACTCCATTCCTACACAAACACGGTTGACTCCTAACTACCCTCTGAAGGTCTAGCAACCCTATTCAATGATATGGAACCAGGGATGGGCAATAATTGGGGAGGCCCTCAAATCCTGAGCAAGGATATAAAAATAAAACTCACTCCACAGAGCAATCTAACTACATCCTAATGATTGGTATAAGCAGTGACTGAAGGACATGGCCATCAGGAAACAGGGTTTGTGAACAGGAGACATGCAACCTCCTCAAGTAATTCACTCTATGGAAAGTTATAAGAAGTTTGTCAATGTGCATGCGAAGACCATAAGATATTGTCAGAGCTATGTGGGTAGCACAAGTGGATAGCGCTGTGGCTTCACAGCACCTGGGTCCCAGGTTCAATTCCTCGTCACTGTCTGTGTGGAGTCTGCACATCCTCCCAGTGTCTGCGTGGGTTTCCTCCGGGTGCTCCGGTTTCCTCCCACAGTCCAAAGACATGCAGGTTAGGCGGATTGGTCAAGATAAATTGACCTTAGTGACCAAAAAGGTTAGGAGAGGTTATTGGGTTACGGGGATAGGGTGCAATTGAGGGCGTAGGTGGGTCGGTGTGGACTCGATGGGCCGAATGGCCTCCTTCTGCACTGTATGTTTTATACAACAGGACAAAGAATAATTGATATAGCCGCATATGTTCCTCTAAAAACTACACTCTAAGGGCAGCACGGTTGCCTAGTGGTTAGCACAACCGCCTCACGGCGCTGAGGTCCCAGGTTCGATCCCGGCTCTGGGTCACTGTCCGTGTGGAGTTTGCACATTCTCCCCGTGTCTACGTGGGTTTCGCCCCCACAACACAAAAATGTGCAGAGTAGGTGGATTGGCCACGCTAAATTGCCCCTTAATTGGAAAAAATAATTGGCTAATCTAAATTTTGAAAAAAACTACACTCTAAAAGATTATAGTAATATTCTCATCAATATATGAATGAACCCAAACAGATTCACATACTTGAAAGTCATCAAGATGATCCAACAACCTATATAGGTGGGTTGGGGCTTTGAGGAGTCAAGGGGCCATGTCGGGGTGGGGGGAGAAATCAGGGTGCCATTTTAAAATGACGCCCCGATCTCCTCCCGCACTGAGGAGTTCTGGTGAGCGGTGATCCCCCAGTGCAGGAAACGGGAGTAAGTGTAGCCTTGGCTGGGCGTTCCCCGCTGAGGCCCCGGATTGCAACAGAAAGATAGGGTGGCCTTTCTCGGTGCTGCGAGTCCCGGGAAACATCCGGCTAAATGCGCTCGACATGGGACTCCTCCAATTCGGTTAGATCATGCCCAGAGTCTATTTAAAAGCTCAGGGGGTTGAATGACTTTGTCCTGTTCCTATATCCTAACATCTGCTCTCACAGCTGGATGAGTGACTGCACTTCATCTACTAATCCAAATCCGTCCCAATTTATAAACTTTGCAAATGAGATCAAATGATGATTTATGGGAAGCAAACTGAAAGTCTCAAAGTACCATAAGCTGCTCTCCCCCTTTTTCAGTGGGTGTTGACAGGTGGTGATGTAACCAGGGGCAAGGGTGAGAAGGCGGAGCCTTCATGAATAACCTCAGCCGGTACAGGAATTGAACCCACAGCCGTTGGCACCGCTCCGCATCACAAACCAGCCGTCCAGCCAACTGAGCCAACCGACTCACTCATAAGAAGCCTTGAAGCAAATTGCTGCAGTATCTCAAGGTAGTGTCGCACTTAAGCCAAGTCAAAGTCTGCCCCAGTCTGTCCTCTGGATGTATCTCTGCGGGTGTTCAGTATTTGGAGTAGCCTGGTGATGATGTTAGTTATCAGTGGCATGGAGTGATGATTGTACCTCACAATATCTCTCGAATGGGATGACAATGTTAGAGATGCCCTTTAAAAGTAGACAAGGTCACGTTTCAGAGTGAGTTGGCTGCAGGTGATGCTTATTGAAGCTTGTACTTAAGGGCTGGGTTTTTCCCCTGTACGGAGTTCTTTCTGGAGAGTGACAGGATCCAGAAGGGAAGAGTGGAAACTGGTATTTGTACCAAACTATAGCATCACAATACAACAACTGTGAATCACCAGAATATTCTCTGCTGCCTAATTTGATATTCACCTATAAAACATGGTGGTCACCTGGAGTGCAGAATTTTAGCCCCTGGGCTTTGAAACACATAGCTACCTTAAGAATTCTAAAGACAAAACAGTGGAATGCCATTTAGACGAGTCCTTATCCTCCATTATTAAGCTGGGAAATCCACCTTGAGGTGGAATGGGAAAATCTAGGACTTTTCCAATGCCAACAAGACGTCAGCTTGTAAGGCACTAACAGTGGTTAAGGGCAAGACCTCAGGGAACACTGGTTGAAGAAACTATAGTAAGAAGTCTTACAACACCAGGTTAAAGTCCAACAGGTTTGCTTCGAATCACTAGCTTTCGGAGCACAGCTCCTCCTCGGGTGAATAGCGTCAAAATTATTGTGAGATATTCTGACTTGTATCAAATTTCTCCCTCTGCTACAGGCACTTATTTACTTCCAGGGGTGAACACCTCTGTACGATAACAGTCATTTCTAGTCTTATTCTATGAACAGAGTCACTATTCACAATCTTGAAGGCCATGCTTTCGATTGACTTCAACAAGACATGCCTATTGTACAGCGCAAGTAATTTTGCTTGTAAGTTGTTCCACCACAGGTCAAAATATTACACGACTTGGCTGAACTTCAGCAACTATTTTTGCTCTCAAAGAAAACTTGGAACAGTTCCTGTCGATTTTATTTGAATTTGTACCTTCAAAAAGCAATTAAGCGGCAGACATACCAATAGCTTATAATTATCTCTCGAGATTAAAGCTGCCATATTTATTTCACCAGCCTTTCATAGATCTTTTCTCAAGCCATTAACTTTGTGGCAAACTTAATGTATGTTGAAAGGAATGTTGAGAGGCTTTAAGCTCCACTATATTACATGTGGCACAGCAGCCTTTAAACATTAATTAAGTGGCGTCATGGCATTAAGGTAAATAATCATAAAGCACTTAAAACAATATGAAATATTGGCCCTTAAAGTGTTTTTAAGATGGGTTTTGATGCTATAAACATAGCGCAGTCAGATTTTATTAACACTTATTACAACCAACCTTAAAACAGATGCTTCCATTTATGTGAATTGTCCTGATATGTAAAGATTTTTTAAGTAGACAGCAATTGAAAAAGTTCCCTCTCTTCTATATTTTTCTCATGCTAACTGAATAGATTTAAGAGTAAATTCCTGACAAGTAAGTCATTTTTGGCTGAATGCTCCGTTATGTTACAGGCCAAAACTCACATCCAGTCGTATTCTTTACGTTGTCCACACATTGAAGCTGTAGTAGGATCTGACAACTTTATATTTCTTTCAGTTGAACAAACAGCGAAGTAAAACAAGAACTCTTTAAAACGTGGTTCTGATAGGGCCGAAGCTTCTGTGAGGCGATTGGCAAGAGAATTTGCTTCATGACAAAGTAGGCTCTTTCACAGCAGCCTCAAAGAGCTGCAGACACTAGCTATCTCCCATTGTCCATCTGAGAGGCTAGTCCTGGCTGACAGGCCCGATCCAGGCCGGGAGTGCATTGTGTTATGCTCATCTCCTTGGTGAAGTTAAAACGCTGTCCCCTCACCATGAGAGGCAAATCGATGCAAACAAGCCCAGCCGGCCTCGCCAGTATTGGAGAAGTTGAATTGTTGCGAAAAAGATAGAATGGCGGAGCAGACTCGATGGGCTGAATGGCCTAATTCTGTTCCTGTAGCTTATGAACTTATGAAATACCAGTTTGTGTTAAAAATAATGATAAGCTGCTGATTATGGGCATTAGTGCTTTTATCAATGAACTCTGCACAAATCACTTTAATTGTCACATTCCTGATGGAATAAGTTCCATATTGAAAACTGATGTTCAAAAGCCAATTGTCTGCCGTGTTTCTATAATGGAAAAATATTCTTGATCTATAAATTTAAATTAAACTCATTATGATTAGTTTTAATTAGGCGAAGACAGACAAAATGCTGTTAAGAGTCACTGTGAAGGTTACCCCTGTCTGTCTCATTGAAACCCTACAGTGCAGAAGGAGGCCATTCAGCCCATCAATTCTGCACCGACCCTTGATCATGGCCAATCCACCTAAGCTGCACATCTTTGGACTGTGGGAGGAAACCGGAGCTCCCGGAGGAAACCAACGCAGACACGGGGAGAACGTGCAGACTCCACACAGACAGTCACCCGAGGCTGTAATTTAACCCGGGTCCCTGGCGTTGTGAGGCAGCAGTGCTAACCACTGTGCCACCGTGCCAACCCCATTGAGGAAAAACATAGACAATCAGTTTGGTTTGTTGAACTGGAGCTACAATATGGTCAGTTGACCCATCGCTACTTTTGTCAATTATCTCCTTCCTGGGTGTATCCAATCATGACTTAGCTACACGAGGTCATGATGGACTTATACATCACGTAAGCTAAAGTGGTATCGTAAATAGTAATTTCATGGATATTTGTGTCAGGACTAAATTAGAATTCAGCAGAAAAGCAGAAAAGCAATGTAAATATTTCTGCTATGAATGAAGTAAATCTATCGTCGGCTTTCTTAACTACCAGTGCCTTATCAAAAATCATTTTCTTTTTGTGTTAATATTATTAACAAAAGATAACTGAATGTTCAACAGAGTAAATTTTAGGGATTTGTGCTCCTGATGGATTTGGGGAATTTAGGGGGAGGAGTCATTATTCCATCCAGCGAGAGTACAGATTCATCAAAGCTATGAAAATGAAATGAAAATTGCTTATTGTCACAAGTGGGCTTCAATGAAGTTACAGTGAAAAGCTCCTAGACACCACATTCCGGCGCCTGTTTGCGGAGGCTGGTATGGGACTGAATCATGCTGCTGGCCTGCTTTAAAAGCCAGCGATTTAGCCCAGAGAGCTAAACCAGCTATCCCTACCAGGGCAGGAAAACTGGGGCACTGCTGTGTTGAATGGACACTTCTGTTACTTTTTTTCCCAACGCTTTTCACTGCTGATGTTTTGCCTCTTTCCAGCTTCGTAACATCACTCGACTTAGTCTCTGTCTCAGCTCCAGCTGCTGCCGAAGCCTCATTCATGTCTCTAACCTTGACTACTCTACCAGACTCCAACCTGGCCTCCCCACATTCTCATCCAAAACTCGGCTGCCCGTGTCTGAACTCATCGAAAGTCTCATTCTGCCATTGCCCCTGTCCTCACCATCTTATATTGGCTCCTTCTCAAGCGCTGTCATGATTTTTAAATTCTCAACCCCTTTTCCAAATCCCTCCCTGGCCTCATCCCTCCCTATCTCTGTATTCTCCTTGAATCCCACAATCCTCGGAGACATCAATGCTCCTCTAATTCTGGCCTCTTGTGCCATTGCTCCAGGTTATTGGCTGGGTCTTCACTTAACTGTGTCTTCAATTACCTCCACCCAAACTCTGGACTTCCCTCCCTGAACCTTTTTGTCTCTTTACAACACTTTTTTCCTTTAAGACATTCATTAAAATCTAACTCTTTGACCGAGCTTTCAGTCATTTGACTTAATGCTTCCTTATGTGACATTGAAAATGCTCTTATGAAGCAACATGGGATTTTACATTCCATTAAAGGTCCTGTATAAATACAAGTTGTTGTAGTATTTTTATGATTTTTTTTTCATGCCTTTTGCTTGCTGATGTTCCCCCCCCCCCCCCCCCCCCCCCACCTCCCCCCCCCGCCCCAACCCTCACCCCCATCCCATGTACATTTTTTGCAGCAGTTGTTCTTGTCAACTGTGCCCCCTTCCCCATTTTAGCATCGGGGCCATCCAGGGATGTTTACTTGTAAACAAAACCAGATGTACATTGTCTGCCGGGAAGCCGACTGCAGTTGAAGCATTTACGAACGTCTGGCTGCCATTCATCTTTCCCAAACTGACCCCGTGAAAGCCAAAAGAAAGTTTTATTTTGTGAGTGTGCGCGCAGCCAGAAAGACAAAAAGTTCATTTGGCGCAAATATACAAAACTTGGCCGTTAACTGTTCCCTGGTGCATTCTCCATGGCGAAGCCTCTGACGGTCAGAGTTCACTCGCCGACCAACCAGCACCTTCTTCTCACGCAGCATACGTTGTTGTTCTCTTTGAGATTTGGCGTTCGTGCAAACCTGTTCTGATGAGTGCAAGACAAAAAGCTTCGACAGCCAGTCTCTTTCATTCAGTAAAATTCGGGTTCTGTACTTCTAAGCAACTATAATGTTTACATACATACATACATACATACAACCTTGACTATTTTCCCCCCTCAGACATGATATGATTGTGTAACTGTGCTTTGGAATTTTACCAGCAGATATTTAAGGGCTGCTGACATACAAGTTCTTTTTGACGCTCCACATACACAAGCCTCTTCCTAAACCCCAGCATCCTTTGCGGAGTTTCTAGCGCAAGCTCAATGTGAGCTAAAAGCTGTCCATGGCCATGGAACATTCCAGAAAGATGGCATGGAAAGAAATCGGGGTGCAGGAGTGCTGTTTGTGTGTTTTTGTTTGGAAAATGGCTGGAGTTAATGCTGCATGGATCACCCTCGTCTCTAATTTACTGACAGTAATTTCAGCCCAAGAGTCTTAATGGTTGAAATCCTGCCGAAGTGCCACACGATAGCAAAGATAATCTCAGAGATACATCCCATCAGAGTTTTAGTACTCAGGTAAAATAATAGCCGAGGTGCACAATGTTGAATATTGGGATGGCTGAAATTATTGTTTTCAGTCCCTACCACGAAGCCTGCTCCCTCGCAATCCCTCTCTCACATAGCAACAGTCTGACACCAAACCAGACTGTTTACAACTGTACTGACTTATAATAAACAGTTCCCTCTCGTGAGGTGTCTGTCCCTCTCTACTTTAAACCTGCAGTCATCACTCCACACCTCAAAAAAACAATCCTTGACCTCTCCACTTTTGCAAGCTACCACCCTATATTCAGTCTCCCCTCAGCCTCCAAAGTCCGCAAATCCGTGCAAGTCTTTCCAAGAACGCCATGTTTGAAACTGTCCAATCACATACTGCACACCACATACTGCACACCATACACACCACACACCAACGCATACACACCACACACCAACGCATACACACCACACACCAACGCATACACACCACACACCAACGCATACACACCAACACATACACACCACACACCAACACATACACACCACACACCAACACATACACACCACACACCAACGCATACACACCAACACATACACACCACACACCAACACATACACACCACACACCAACACATACACACCACACACCAACACATACACACCACACACCAACACATGCACACCACACGCTAACACATACACACCACACATACACACACAACACACCAACATATGCACACCACACCCATACACACCACACACTAACACATGCACACTACACACCCATACACACCGCACACCAACATACACTACATCCACACCCATACACCACACATAAACACATACAATACACCATAAACATACACACGCAAACACACACGTACACATTCACACTGCGCTCATACACCAAGCAGTAGTTTGCACTGCTGCCTTACAGTGCCAGGGGTCCAGGTTCGATTCCGGCTTGGGTCACTGTCTGTGCGGAGTCTGCACGTCCTCCCCGTGTGTGCGTGGGTTTCCTCCGGGCGCTCCGGTTTCCTCCCACAGTCCAAAGATGTGCAGGTTAGGTGGATTTGCCGTGCTAAAATTGCCCTTAGTGTCCAGGGATGTGCAGGTTAGGTTATGGGGTTACAGGGATTGGGTGGGGGAGTGTAAATTGGTAACTCTTTCAAAGAGTCAGTGCAGACCCAATGGTCCGGATGACCTCCTTCTGCACTGTAGGGATTCTATGGTTCTATGAAACCACCGCACACATACACACAAAACATCACAAACATACACACACACCACACCCATACACACACCGCACACATACACATCACATACATTCACTAAACACCACACCCATACACACCACACACACACACCATAAATATATGTATGCAAATACACACATACAAACACACGCATAGAAACACACACAACACACCACAGACAGACATACACTCCACACATAACGCAACACACACATACACAAACCACCACACACCTGAGCAAGAGCACACACAATACATACATCATATATGTTCACACCACATGCAAACACACACAATCAATCACACATATACATGCCACATATAAACACATGCACTCACATGTACACACCACAAACATACTCCTCCTACACATCACACACAAATACATACACAACACACTACACAGATACACAAGGCACACAACATCCATGACACACAACACACCAAGCCCATACAACCACATTGGCCACACTCTGCATAGAAAGGTTCAAGTTTGCATGCAAGTGACGTAGGAATGTCAGTTTGAGATAATGTGCTCAACAATAGTATCAGCTGCCTACTTTTTAATGCACTGATCAAAAATGCAATTAATTACATCGAGATTTCTAAGTTTCCACATGAAGCCGGTGACCAATTAACAGAATTGTGGCGTTAAAAGCTGATATTGTGTATCTTATACCGCTGTTTTCCTACGACACACATTGCAAAGCACCTTTACCCCATGCGTTGCTTGGTTTAATACATTGCCTACATTTCGTTTAATACCGTGTGTGTTTTACCCACTAAACCTTCGTGTTAAATCTCATCCTTCTAACCTATTGAGCAAATGGGATATCTGCTAGTATATTCTACATATAAGTCATTTATTGAAAACTACTTTGACATTATCACAAAACGATAATAAAAGGGTGTAATTAATTTATGATCCTGAGGTTTTAAAGCAGGATGATAATGTATCTTTGCGTCTGGCATATGTGATTATTTCCTCAGCTTGTACGTGTCTGACTATGTAACTGAGTTCAACGCCATATACTGGAAAAGGTAGAAAATCTCCAGCTGTACTGTAAATCGGGCTTTGATTCACTTTGATTTTGTCTACCGTTCAATAACAAGAATTATAATTCAGGGCAAACCAAGGAAGCAGCTATGAAATTAATTTCTCCCTTCATCTTTCGGAGGCGAATGATGTTTTCGGGAGCTCTGAACCTGTGCCGCTCCCTAGCATTTGGTGTAATTCTTTGTGTGATCCATTCTGCTGGGTCTAATTGTTCTCCTCGTTTCAGCTTCCTTTTATTAAAGAAAACACGTTGATCACTTGTAATTTGGAGCGAAAAAAATCAAGCACAATATCCTGCCAATTTATCACGGTGGAGTCAGGCTCCAAGTAATAGATTTTAAACATGGGCTGTTTTTATGAAATTAGAGGGTTGGACTGTGACAATCATTAACTCCCGTGCAACGATGAAAAGCTATTTCGACGGCGGTCTTCCTTAACTCCCAAGGCTCATGTGGCAGCACGGTAGCACAGTGGTTAGCAGTGTGGCTTCACAGCAGCAGGGTCCCAGGTTCAATTCCCGGCTTGGGTCGCTGTCTGTGCGGACTCTGCACGTTCTCCCAGTGTGGGTTTGTGCCACAAAATGGGCTGTTTAGCACAGGGCTAAATCGCTGGCTTTGAAAACAGACCAAGCAGACCAGCAGCACGGTTCGATTCCCGTAACAGCCTCGCCGGAATGTGGCGACTAGGGGCTTTTCACAGTAACTTCATTGAAGCCTACTTGTGACAATAAGTCATTTTCATTTCTTCATTACAAAAGTCCCAAAAGATGTGCTTGTTAGGTGAATTGGACATAGCTCAGTGGGCTAGACAGCTGGTTTGTGATGCAGAACAAGGCCAGCAGCGCAGGTTCAATTCCCGTACCAGCTTACCCGAACAGGCGCCAGAATGTGGCGACTAGGGGCTTTTCACAGTAACTTCATACTTGTGACAATAAAAGGTTATTATTATTATTCTGAATTCTCCGTGTACCCGGACAGGTGCCGGAGTGTGGCGACTTGGGGATTTTCACAGTAACTTCATTGCAGTGTTAATGTAAACCTACTTGTGACACGAATAAAGATTATTATGTGTCCCATTGTTAATTAATACTGCACGCTGTGCTGTGTCGAGAAGGTTAAGCCCCTATTCTTTTCTAAATTTTATATTACATATTGATTGGTTGGAAAATACCAAAAAAAATAAGTCTCACTCATGACCTCTCTCGATGGTCTGTCTCTTTCTCTCTCTCTCTTTCTCAAAGGATCATATCAGCTGAATGAGACAAGTAAAGTAGATTAGATCTGTGGGTTGGTTGAACTTATCTTAATTACCAAGGCATCTTTGAGGTTTTGTTAAATGGTAGATGAAAACTTAAATCTTCTGTAAATATACCAACATCGGTTTTATGAGGGCTCCTCTCAGAGTTAACCCCCCTGTTCTGCTTGAAGATTTATATTCAAAGGGTCTGGAACTGATTCCGTTTCTGGCTTGCCTTGTGTCTGCTAATTGGAAACAGGTCAAGTGGTGGAGTCTTGTGCATTGCCATGAATTAATGAACAGGTAAACTGCAACTTTTGAATATAAAATACGCCTACCATGCTTGGCCTCCACTATCCATACTGACTTAAACTGTATGACCCGCAATAAATCCGGGTGGCTCTTTGATTCCCTCCTATTTAGTGCAGCGCTCCGAAGTGAAACCTCAGGATTCACACCGGAATGTCTATGCTCGCCCACTGTGGCACCCTCCAATCTGAGAGCAATGCTTTTCTTTAGGTTGTCACGCTTCATTCGAAAGTGGGCCAGATAAGCGATTCTCCACACAGGGCTTGCTGTTGTCCGGCATTCCTTTTTCTTTCAGATGGCCATTGCAGGTCGCCACCGAAGGCTAACTTGCGTTTATATAGTGCCTGTCACAACCTCAGGACATTCCCAAGTATTGTGCAGCCAATGAAGTACTTTTTCAAAGGCTACTCACTGTTTGTATTGTAGGGTGACTGTAATAGGAGGCAGAGAGGTGACTTGATAGAGGTGTACAAGGTGATGAGAGGCATGGATAGAGTGGATAGCCAGAGACTTTCCCCCAGGGTGGAAATGGCTGTCACGAGGGGACATAATTTTAAGGGGATTGGAGGGAGATATGGGGGAGATGTCAGAGGTAGGTTCTTTACACAGACAGTGGTGGGCGTGTGGAATGCACAGCCAGCAGAGGTGGTGGAGTCATTGAAAATGAAAAATGAAATGAAAATCGCTTATTGTCACGAGTAGGCTTCAATGAAGTTACTGTGAAAAGCCCCCAGTCGCCACATTCCGGCGCCTGTCCGGGGAGGCTGGTACGGGACATTTAAGTGACTCTTGGACAGGCACATGGACAGCAGTAAATTGAAGGCGTGTGGGTTAGGTTGATCTTGGATTATGATAAATGGTCAACATAACATCGTGGGTCGAAGGGCCTGTACTATGTTGTACTGTTCTATGTTCTAATAGCGCTCACAAGATCCACCGGGATGACCCAATTGATTTCCCCGCGGGACTCGTGGAATACAAACTCCCTCCTCCCCCAGCAAGGGGTTGAGGCCTAGCAGCTCGAACCCATGTACCGTCTACTGAAAAGCCGGCCCAGATTGGGGCATGATCAGTAGTCCCGGCTGGGACTTATGTGCTGTATGCTGCCTTCACTTTTGTTTGCCTAAATCGACCTTGGCTGTTTAACCTTCTCGGGACTGCTGAAGACATTATAGCAACGTGGCAGCCAATCTCTGCACAGCAAGCTCCCATCAACTGTAATGAGATAAGGCCAGTGAAAATGTGTTCAGTGCTTGCTGAGAAACTCTGGTTAGAATACTGCCATGGGATGTGGGAAAGGCCTTTGTTTAAAATATCAACCTCCAACAGTGCAGGAATCCTTCAGTATTGCCCCGCGCGGCATCGGAGAATCGCGCCCAATGTCTTTAAGGCAAGTGACCTATGTCTTTTTTTTTTAATTTAGGGTGCCCAATTATTTTTGTTCAATTAAGGGGCAATTTAGTGTGACCAATCAGCCTGAGCTGCACATCGTTTTTTGAGTTGTATCAAACCCGGGTCCTCTGTGTCGTAGGCAGCAGTGCTAACCACTGTGCCACCATGCCACCCGAAGCAGCCTATGTCTTTAATTCAAGTAAAACAATCCAGAAACAGGCGTGATCACTGTGCTAGTCTGTGCCGGCTTGAACTGGACTGGCCGGCAGCAGTGTGAAAGATGGGCTGGACCTTAGTTCTACTGACCTGCCTGGTAGCCAACAAATTGGCCCCAAAAGGCTGTGCCCTGCCCGGTAATAGGTGGTGATTGAATCTTACACCGCGGAAATGGTTCTCAGAGATCAAAATGGTTTCAGTTTTGATTCTGCCAGTACGGAGGTCGAAGGTACAGCTAACCCACTCCAGAAGGATCCAGCCAACTCTCTCCAGGAGGCTGTTCTCTCTCCCCCCCCCCCCCCCCCCCCCCTCTCTCTCTCTCCAGAAAGCCTGTGGGTGTTGAATTACTCACTCTACAGAGGCCTGGAGGCCAACCATGAACTGAAAACAAGGGTTTGATGAGAAGGACCTTTAGTCTTTCCAGGAAAGTTGTGAGTATGATATTTTTAAATCGCAGAAAAGACCAATATGGGCTGCAAAACAAATACTTTAATCTGTAAGCTTACTGTGAAGAAAGAAATCTAGGAACCATCAACTGAAGCAAAGGCTTCCCCTTTCAACCCCTCTGTGTTTGTCTGTTGTGGTGTGTGTGCTTGTGTGTGTGTGAGTGTGGAGGGTTGGGTTGGCAAGTTAAAGCGGCAGGTAGATATTAGTTAATCTGCTGCATATTTCATTACAGTTCTTGTAATAAATAAACAGTAATTGGTTTTACGTTTACAAACCTGGTGACTGTAATTATTGGGCAGCCAAGGACCAACAACTTCGGGTATTTTTATAAGAATTATTGGTTAGTTTGTTTGTGTTGTGACTCTGGGGCCAATGGGGTTGGAGTTGACCGTGCACTTACCCAGGATGTTGTAACAACCGTGAGAAAGAGGAATGGCCCAAATGGAGTATAGAATTTACAGTGCAGAAGGAGGCCATTCGGCCCATCGAGTCTGCATGGGTCCTTGGAAAGAGCACCACTTCTCCACCTTATCCCAGTAACCCCACCAACCTTTTTGGTCACTGAGGCAATTTACCATGGCCAATCTACCTAACCTGCACATCTTTGGACTGTGGGAGGAAACCGGAGCGCCCGGAAAAAACCCATGCAGACACGGGGAGAACATAAGAACATGGAGCAGGAGTAGGCCATCTGGCCCCTCGAGCCTGCTCCGCCATTCAATGAGATCATGGCTGATCTTTTGTGGACTCAGCTCCACTTTCCGGCCCGAACACCATAACCCTTAATCCCTTTATTCTTCAAAAAACTATCTATCTTTACCTTAAAACCATGTAATGAAGGAGCCTCAACTGCTTCACTGGGCAAGGAATTCCATAGATTCACAACCCTTTGGGTGAAGAAGTTCCTCCTAAACTCAGTCCTAAATCTACTTCCCCTTATTTTGAGGCTATGTCCCCTAGTTCTGCTGTCACCCGCCAGTGGAAACAACCTGCCCGCATCTATCCTATCTATTCCCTTCATAATTTTAAATGTTTCTATAAGATCCCCCTCATCCTTCTAAATTCCAATGAGTACAGTCCCAGTCTACTCAACCTCTCCTCATAATCCAACCCCTTCAGCTCTGGGATTAACCTAGTGAATCTCCTCTGCACACCCTCCAGCGCCAGTACGTCCTTTCTCAATTAAGGAGACCAAAACTGAACACAATACTCCAGGTGTGGCCTCACTAACACCTTATACAATTGCAACATAACCTCCCTAGTCTTAAACTCCATCCCTCTAGCAATGAAGGACAAAATTCCATTTGCCTTCTTAATCACCTGTTGCACTTGTAAACCAACCTTCTGTGACCCATGCACTAGCACACCCAAGTCTCTCTGAACAGCGGCATGCTTTGATATTTTATCGTTTCAATAATAATCCCGTTTGCTGTTATTCCTACCAAAATGGATAACCTCACATTTGTCAACATTGTATTCCATCTGCCAGACCCTAGCCCATTCACTTAACCTATCCAAATCCCTCGGCAGACTTCCAGTATCCTCTGCACTTTTCGCTTTACCACTCATCTTAGTGTCATCTGCAAACTTGGACACATTGCCCTTGGTCCCCAATTCCAAATCATCTATGTAAATTGTGAACAATTGTGGGCCCAACACGGATCCCTGAGGGACACCACTAGCTACTGATTGCCAACCAGAGAAACACCCATTAATCCCAACTCTTTGCTTTCTATTAATTAACCAATCCTCTATCCAGGCTACTACTTTACCCTTAATGCCATGCATCTTTAGAACGTGCAGACTCCGCACAGACAGTGACCCAAGCCGGGAATCAAACCTGGGACCCTGGAGCTGTGAAGCAACTGTGCTAACCACTATGCCACCATGCTGCCCAAAACACCAGTACAGACCCGATGGGCTAAATGGTTTATTTTTATGCCCTGTCTTTTTATGATGCACTGAATTGCATCTGCTACGTGAAGCGGCAACAATGCCCTTTAGTTTCTCGCATTCAGGCATTTTAGATCAATTTTGTATAGATTCATAGAATTTACAGTGCAGAAGGAGGCCATTCGGTCCATTGAGTCTGCACCGGCTCTTGGAAAGAGCACCCTACCTAAGGTCAACACCTCCACCCTATCCCCATAACCCAGTAACCCCACCCAACACTAAGGGCAATTTTGGACACTAAGGGCAATTTAGCATGGCCAATCCACCTAACCTGCACATCTTTGGACTGTGGGAGGAAACCGCAGCACCCGGAGGAAACCCTCGCACACACGGGGAGAACGTGCAGACTCCGCACAGACAGTGACCCAAGCTGGAATCGAACCTGGGACCCTGGAGCTGTGAAGCAATTGTGCTAACCACAATGCTCCCGTGCTGCCCCCCGTATATGTCAGTTCACTCGTGTTTAGCATATAGGAATGCAGGAATATAGCACTGGGATAATGATTCTGATGTACAGGAGATATCTGCACATGGTGTGAATGTGGAAAAGTCTTATAATGTCCCAGTGAAAGTTCATTCATAGAATGTGGGCATTGTTGGCTTGACCCAGCATTTATTGCCAATCCCTAATTGCGCTTGAGAAGGTGGCGGTGAGCTGCCTTCTTGGACTGACACAGTCCATGTTGTCTAGGTAAACCCACAGTGCTGTTAATAATAATAATCTTTATTATTGTCACAAGTAGGCTGACATTAACACTGCAATGAAGTTACTGTGAAAATCCCCTAGTCGCCGCACTCCGGCACCTGTTCGGGTACACCTGAGGGAGAATTCAGAATGTCCAATTCACCTAACAAGCACGTCTTCCGGGACTTGTGGGAGGAAACTGGATGTTAAGTAATGGGTTAAGAGACATTGCAATTAGTTGTCTCATTTATGTTAAGTGTCCAATAATTGACACTGATGTGTAAAGGGGCTTCAAGTGGCCTCTGGGTCTGGTGATGTGTAGAGTTTTGTGCACAGTCTGTTTGAAGAAATAAAAGTGTGTTGGTGAAAAAGGAACAGAACTTTCGTCTCTTCATACCTCAGCATCTAATACGTCGAACACTGGAGCACCCAGAGGAAACCCACGCAGACACGGGGATAACGTGCAGACTCCGCACAGACAGTGACTCAAGCCGGTATCGAACCCTGGTCCCTGGTTATCTGAAGCAACAGTGATAACCACTGTGCTACTGTTCTGCCCATACAGGATTACAGTTGGAAAATAATACTGGATTCAATCAGGGATTCACTAATCCCTTTCCAAATTTGGGTGAGTGACATTTCAGACATATTCCATCTCCAAGCAAATCCATGCGTGCAATATTACCTTTTTACAATCCCAAATAATTTCAGTGATGTATGAATCCAGTCAGTGCGCAGTCAGGATCTTTTCTTCATAATTAGCATGTTACATGCTGACAAGTGTGTGACATCCACTTTAGGAATAGCTCAGTGGGTACCAAACCCGGATCAAATTCTGCAGTGCACAGCCCCTGCAGATTTATGCATGTAATCTGCAGATCTTCTGACCAGCATTTATTAATCCATCACCAAAACCTCTAATGAAAGTCTCTGCGGTACGTTCCTCCCTTACTCCAGTCGAGGGTGAGGTATGGCATCACAAGAATTATTAACGTGTAAGTCCATGGATTGACACTTCAGGTGAATAGGATGAATTCTACACTGTGAAGTAATAGACCTTCATTTTGGAGACACCAGGACATTTCTGTCAGGTTATTCATGCCCCCGTAGAGTAAACAAGGAACTGGAAACTCTGCTGATTATCTCTCTAGCTTTGCGAAAGGAAGAGTGGAGCTGGGAGCTAAAGGAGTGCAAGAAAGAACGAGAGTGGATTGGATTGGATTGGATTTGTTTATTGTCACGTGTACCGAGGTACAGTGAAAAGTATTTTTCTGCAAGCAGCTCAACAGATCATTTAGTACATGGGAAGAAAAGGGAATTAAACAAAATTCAAGAAAATACATAATCGGGCAACACAAGGTACAAAATGTAACTACATCAGCATTGGCATCGGATGAAGCAGACAGGGTGTAGTGTTAATGAGGTCAGTCAATAAGAGGGTCATTTAGGAGTCTGGTAACAGCGGGGAAGAAGCTGTTTTTGAGTCTGTTCGTGCGTGTTCTCAGACTTCTGTATCTCCTGCCTGATGGAAGAAGTTGGAAAAGTGAGTAAGCCGGGTGGGAGGTATCCTTGATTATGCTGTCCGCTTTCCCCCGGCAGCGGGAGGTGTAGATGGAGTCCATGGATGGGAGGCAGGTTTGTGTGATGGACTGGGCGGTATTCACGACTCTCTGAAGTTCCTTGCGGTCCTGGGCCGAGCAGTTGCCATACCAGGCTGTGATGCAGCCCGATAGGATGCTTTCTATGGTGCATCTGTAAAAGTTGGTAAGGGTTAATGTGGACATGCCGAATTTCCTTAGTTTCCTGAGGAAGTATAGGCGCTGTTGTGCTTTCTTGGTGATAGCGTCGACGTGAGTGGACCAGGACAGATTTCTGGTGATGTGCACCCCTAAGAATTTGAAACTGAGTGGGTGGGGGGTGGGAGGGGGGGTATTGTTTGGTGAACATTTTATCCATTTCCTCATTCATCTTTTAAATGCTGCCGCAATTCAATGGTTTTACTGTAAAGTTTTCTTCATAATAAGGTTGTTAAAGTAGCAGTAGTAAAGCTTATTGGGAGCAGTAGGGTTTATTAATGAAAATAAATAAAGATAAATAAATAAAATTTAAATAAATACCTCCAACACATAGCTGTTTGAATAAGAGATGGAGAACTTTGAGTTGTGGGCCGCACAAGCATTGATAAGGAAGAGTAAGGGCAGAACGGTACTACAGTGGTTAGCACTGTTGCTTCACAGCTCCAGGGTCCAAGGTTCGATTCCCGTTTGGGTCACTGTCTGTGCGGAGTCTGCACGTTCTCCCCGCGTCTGCGTGGGTTTCCTCCGGTTTCTCCAGTTCCTCCCACAGGGCCCGAAAGACGTGCTTGTTAGGTGAATTGGATATTCGGAATTCTCCCTGTGTACCCGAACAGGCGCCGGAATGTGGCGACTAGGGGCTTTTCACAGTAACTTCACTGCAGTGTTAATGTAAGGCTACTTGTGACACTAATGAAGATTATTATTACTAATTATTATTAAATTGGAATACCCGTAAGGTCAGTGTAAATATTTATTTGAACAAAGAACAAAGAAAATTACAGCACAGGAACAGGCTCTTTGGCCCTCCCAGCCTGCGCCGATCCAGATCCTTTATCTAAACCTGTCTCCTATTTTCCAAGATCTACTTCCCTCTGTTCCCGCCCGTTCATATACCTGTCCAGATGCATCTTAAATGATGCTATCGTGCCCGCCTCTACCACCTCCACTGGTAAAGCGTTCCAGGCACCCACCACTCTCTGCGTAAAAAACTTTCCACGCACATCTCCCTTAAACCTTCCCCCTCTCACCTTGAAATCGTGACCCCTTGTAACTGACACCCCCACTCTTGAGAAAAGCTTGTTGCTATCCACCCTGTCCATACCTCTCATAATTCTGTAGACCTCAACCTCCGTCTTTCCAACGAAAACAATCCTAATCTACTCAACCTTTCTTCATAGCTAGCACCCTCCATGCCAGGCAACATCCTGGTGAACCTCCTCTGCACCCTCTCCAAAGCATCCACATCCTTCTGGTAATGTGGCGAACAGAACTGCACGCAGTATTCCAAATGTGGCCGAACCAAAGTCCTATACAACTGTAATATGACCTGCCAACTCTTGTACTCAATACCCCTTCCGATGAAGGCAAGCATGCTGTACGCCTTCTTGACCACTCTATCCACCTGCGTTGCCACCTTCAGGGTACAATGGACCTGAACTCCCAGACCTCTCTGTACATCAATTTTCCCTAAGACCCTTCCATTGACCATATAGTCCGCTCTTCAATTTGAAGAAAATGCATCACCTCGCATTTGCCTGGATTGAACTCCATCTGCCATTTCTCTGCCCAACTCTCCAATCTAACTATATTTTGCTGTATTCTCTGACAGTCCCCCTCGCTATCTGCAACTCCACCAATCTTAGTATCATCTGCAAACTTGGTAATCAGACCACCTATAGCTTCCTCCAGGTCATTTATGTATATCACAAACAACAGTGGTCCGAGCACGGATACCTGTGGAACACCACTAGTCACCCTTCTCCATTTTGAGGCACTCACTTTCACCACTACTCTCTGTCTCCTGTTGCCCAGCCAGTTCTTTATCCATCTAGCTAGTACACCCTGAACCCCATACGACTTCACTTTTTCCATCAACCTGCCATGGGAAACCTTATCAAACGCCTTACTAAAGTCCATGTATATGACATCTACAGCCCTTCCCTCACCAATTAACTTTGTCACTTCCTAAAAGAATTCTATTAGGTTTGTAAGACATGACCTTCCCTGCACAAAACCATGCTGCCTATCACTGATAAGTCTATTTTCTTCCAGATGTGAATAGATCCTATCCCTCAGTATCTTCTCCAACAGTTTGCCTTCCACTGACATCAAGCTCACAGGTCTATAATTCCCTGGATTATCCCTGCTACCCTTCTTAAACAAAGGGACAATTTGGGGCTGGATTCTCTGGCCGCGCTCGGCGGAGACCGGAGAATCCTGCCTGAGGTCAATGGACTTTTCCGTTGTCCGGGTCTCTCCCGTGGCGACCTTGTGCGGGCGGGACAGAAGAATCAAGCCCTTGGTTTTTCTCATTTGAGGTTGGTGACAGTTCCATTAATATATGAATGATTAAGCATTTTCTAAAACTTGCTATGAAATATTTGGCATGTATTAAATGTATTTAATCTCATTCATGGGATCATGGTTAGTGGGCACACCCATTTCAATCTTGTGGCACAGTGCGATGAAGGAGGGCCACTCATCCGGACCACTCACTAGCCCAGGTTGCCCGTCACTGCTGTAGGCTGGACAATAGGATTGCGATGCAGAGCGAGGCCAACGGCGTGGGTTCAATTCCGGCACCGGCTGAGGTTATCCATGAACCTTGCCCCTCGCCTGAGGTGTGGTGACCCTCAGGTTAAATCACCACCAGTCAGCTCTCCCCCCTCACAGGGCAAAGCAGCCGATAGTCATCTGGGACTATGGCGACTTGTCTTTACTTTTAGATCTTTAGGTTAAACGAAATGCAACAGATATGGGACTGCTTTATGAATTGATGTGTTTTGGATCAAAAGGAAGACTACCTCTGGCCAAATGCTCAGTGTTGTGTGATGTAATTTGGAATAACACAAGCTGCCACTTGATGCAGCTTTGAGTAAAAGATGCTCCAGACTTTGAAGTGAGTTCAATGTGTTTTATTGAACTATTAGCACAGTTCTCAATGGGTTCTGCTAATCTAAATGTAGTAACACTAACAGAACCAGCCTTGCTCTAAGCCACGTGCTGGGGTGTGATGCTGAGGATACATCCTGTCTCACTCTGTAGATGTTGGTCTGTGGAAAGAGGCATGGTGTGAGTGCCTCATCCCTTTCACAGTGAGATACCACCCCTGAGTGTCCTGACTGCTCATTGGTCGTGTCCTATTCTACGTGTTCATTAGCTGCATGTTTGCATATCATGACACTCACTTTAGAACATAGAACATAGAACAGTACAGCACAGAACAGGCCCTTCGGCCCTCGATGTTGTGCCGAGCAATGACCACCCTACTCAAACTCACGTATCCACCCTATACCCGTAACCCAACAACCCCCCCCTTAACCTTACTTTTTAGGACACTACGGGCAATTTAGCATGGCCAATCCACCTAACCCGCACATCTTTGGACTGTGGGAGGAAACCGGAGCACCCGGAGGAAACCCACGCACACACGGGGAGGACGTGCAGACTCCACACAGACAGTGACCCAGCCGGGAATCGAACCTGGGACCCTGGGGCTGTGAAGTATTTATGCTAACCACCATGCTACTGTGCTGCCCTTTGATCAGAAACATTTTTTTAAACCTCTTGACTGTAAAATGTGCAAAATCTTTGTGAGAAGCTTAATTAGAGGGAACTTTCAAATGGCACATGAAACCATAATTTGAGAGTTCGAGCTCAAGCCAGAAATTCCACCAAAAAAGAGACAAGAAGATTCAATCGGCAGCATCATTTTCATTATGGTGATCATATTTTTAGAACGATAATCCAACCAATTTTTTCAACCATGGGTTTTTACATTGCCTTCTTCCTTGGAGAAGAGGGGAGAAGAGGGGTGCGGGTCGACATTTGGTGGGGAGGCTGTTCCCATTGGCAGAAGTGGTTGTGAACGAGAGGGTATCGAACCCTCTTGTGAGTGAGTGGTTAGGATGTGCCTGGGAGTGTGGGGTGGAGGTAGTTTCAATCAAGTCATTCAAAGTAGAATTGGATCAGCTTCTGAAAACTAAAACAAAAATCGAGGCAGCGGGGTAAAGGGGGGCGGGGGCGGGATGACTCACTGAGTTGCTTGTGCAAAGGGTGCGCACAGACACACCCAGAATGGCCTCCTTCCCTGCTGTAATCATTCTACGATTCTATAACGGTCTTCACTAATATGAAAAGAAGTCATCCAGGCATTCAACTGGGAAGGGCCTTTGTTGAAGGCTCCCGGGTATGAGTCTGAAATAATGAAGGGATTGTCGAATGAGGAAAGGTTGAGCAGGTTCGACCTATACTCATTGGAATTTATAATAATTATTATTGTCACAAGTAAGCATACATTAACACTGCAATGAAGTTACTGCGAAAAACCCCTCGTCGCCACATTCCGGCGCCTGTTCGGGTACACGGAGGGATAATTCAGAATGTCCAATTCACCTAACAAGCACGTCTTTCAGGAATTGTGGGAGGAAACCGGAGCACCCGGACGAAACCCACGCAGACACGGGGAACACATGCAGACTCCGCGCAGACACTGACCCAAGCCGGGATTCGAACCCAGGTCCCTGGCACCGTGAGCTAACAGTGCTAACCGCTGTGCCCGAAGAATGAGAGAGGATCTTGGTGAAACATTGCAACCCTGAGGAACCTTGTCAGGGCAAGGGAGGATGTTTTCCCCCGGTTGGGGGAGGGGGGGGGGGGGTTAGTATTAAAATGCTCCCCCATTTTAGATGGCGACGAGGAGGAAATTCTTTCCTAAAAGGATTGTTAGTGTTTGGAATTCCCATCCACAGAAAGCAAGGGAGGCTGGGTCATTGAATATATTCAAGGCTGAGTTGGAAGTTTTTTTTTTGGATTGGCCAGAAAGTGGAGTTAAGGCCCACATCAGACCAGCCATGATCTTACTGACTGACGGAACAGGCTCAAGAGGTGGCAAGGCCGAATCGAGCTCCCATTGCATATGTTCTCTCGACAATCGAGAAAGGGGGTGGAAAATGGTGGTCAATAAGAACACACCGCGTATTTCTGTGGGGACATTAAGTGTGGGCGGTTGGTTGCAGTGGGGTGGGGCAGGCGGCGGAGTGATGATTGGTCCAGTATTTTCAAGATCGGTCCAAATACATTTGACTTCCGAGGCAGGGTTGCCGCGCGGGGTAACTCCATTCTCCCTGCTGAGTTTGGAGAATACAAAGATGTTTTGTTGTTGATGCTCCTAAACTTCAGCCACAGCTCTGCCCTGAAGCAGAACCATGTGAGACAATCATCTTAACTGCTACATTACTCAGAAACTCAGGAAATGAAAACTCAACGCTGGTCGTTTATAAATTATCAAGATGCAGAATTGAATTTGTAAACATAGGAAACTCTCGACTGAGCGATTTCTTCCGATTCAAGGGCTTCATTCCCCAGCGTCTTCGAAGTTTCCCTAAGAACCATTTCAATTTTGGTGCAATAAATCTTTTCGTCGAATTGCATTTAAATAGTTACAGACAGACAATTTACAAAAGGACAATTTGCGATAAAACGCAGCCAGATGGGCTGGCAGCCGAGTGCTTATTCTGAGCCAAAGCTGCTCTTTATTTTCTTGCAGTCCTTGCACAAGATAGGCAGTCCCTCTCAAAACAGGATGGAAATAATATAGCGTCCGCATGAGGCGAGCGATTGCACGCTGTGGTCGGCGAGGTTTGTGGCAGGCGGGAGTGGAGAATATTCCGGGATAGGAAAGGTGGTTTTCCCCAGCGGCAGGAAACGGTGGCGGAAACTTGCGTTCCCGACTGTCATTACGGCTCGCCTTATTCCCGCATCTCATCGGGAACCCAATTTGCATCTCCGGCACGCTCATTAAAACCCCAACCAACTGGGATTGTTCCCCATACCATCCCACTATTACCCCCCCACACCCAACCCGGCAGATCTTCCATTCCACCAATGGGGAACCATGCTGTGCCAATTCATAACGGGACACCATGGTGTGTGCATGGTGAGAGAGTTTAGAGTAGTTACCAGAGAAACCACAGCCAGGAGCATCGGAGGAACACACAGAAGCAGTTATGGTGCATGCCAAGGAGATAACCGGGGTGGAAGATACAGGGTTGGGGCCACCAGGGGGCTTATGGGAGGGGGAGAGACACCAGGGAGGATTGGGAGGAACTGGGGGGGGGGGGGTGACCAGAAACGATTGAAGTGTGGTAAACCACTGTTACACCTTTATTAGGTGATGTATGGTAGGACCTGTACTACCATAGATTCGGTACTCCCTGCCTGCTGGCTCCGCCCAGTATGCGGAGTATAAATATGTGTGTTCTCCATGCAGCAGCCATTTCGCCAGCTGCTGTGGGAGGCCACACATCTTAGAGCAATAAAGCCTCAGTTGTACCCAACTCTAGTCTTTGTTCAATTGATCGTGCATCAATTTATTGCTCTAAGCTTTTCTAAAAATGGACCTCCGTATCAAACCGGATCGCCTGCAGCTGGATCCACAATCAAGCGATGCCAAAAAGGACTTTAATCACTGGCTAGCTTGTTTCGAGGCGTTTATCAGCTCGGCGCCCAGCGCTATCTTGGAGGCTACGGCTACTGAACATTCAAACCTCCTTATGAGGGACGCGTTCGTTACGGGGATTGGGTCGGACCTCATCCGCCAAAGACTATTAGAGGGGGCCACGCTCGATCCAGCTGAGACAAAGAAGCTCGCGCTCTCCATGTTGGTCGCCTCATGCAACATTCAGGCCTACACCCCCAGCCGCGCGGCCCACCCTTCCTACGCATCTTGGACCCTACAGACGGCCGCCCCAGCCGGGGCCTTACCCAGCCAATACGCCTGCGCCGCGCGCCAACCATCGCACCCCGGGGGTCCCCGATGCTATTTTTGCAGCCAGCAGAAACACCCTCGCCAACGCTGCCCGGCCCGCGCTGCCCTTTGTAAAGCTTGCGGTAAAAAGGGACACTTCGCCACGATGTGCCAGGCCCGCGCAGTCGCCGCTGTCACCCCCACCACCCTAGCCTACACACAATGTGCACCGCCATCTTCACCTCCCCGGACCACGCACGGCCCATGGGCGCCGCCATTTTGTCCTCCTCAAAATCTTCAGATGCCGCCATCTTGTCTTCCCCATGGCACATGGACACCGACAGCATTTCAGGACCTGGCCCCTCCAGGCTCCCCATCATTCGATGTCAGCGACGACCGACCACGACTCGCCTCAGTGACAACGTGGCTACCGCATCGACCAGCGTAAAAATCAACGGCCACGTGACCTCTTGCCTGCTGGACTCCGGGAGCACCGAAAGCTTCATCCACCCGGATACGGTAAGGCGCTGCTCCCTCGCGGTACACCCCGCCAACCAAAGAATCTCCCTGGCCTCCGGATCTTATTTCGTCGTGATCCGGGGTTACTGTACGGTCACAATCACGGTCCAGGGCGTGGAATTCAGCAGCTTCCACCTCTACATCCTCCCTAACCTGTGCGCTGCCCTACTACTAGGCCTGGACTTCCAGTGCAACCTCCAGAGCCTAACCCTAAAATTCGGCGGGCCCCTGCCACCCCTCACTGTGTGCGGCCTCACGATGCTAAAGGTCGATCCGTATTCCCTTTTCGCAAATCTAACTGCGGATTGCAAACCCGTCGCCACCAGGAGCAGACAGTACAGCACCCAGGACAGGAGCTTCATCAGGTCCGAGTTTCAGCAGTTGCTTCGGGAAGGCATCATCGAGGCCAGCAACAGCCCCTGGAGAGCCCAAGTGGTAGTCGTTAAAACTGGGGAGAAACACAGAATGGTCGTGGACTACAGCCAGACCATCACTCAGTACACGCAGCTCGACGCGTACCACCCCCCACGCATATCTGATATGATCAATCAGATTACACGGTACCGGGTCTTCTCAACGGTAAACCTCAAATCCGCCTACCACCAGCTCCCCCATTCGTAAATCGGACCGTCCATACACTGCCTTTGAGGCGGACGGCCGCCTCTATCACTTCCTCAGGGTTCTCTTCGGTGTTACTAATGGGGTCTCGGTCTTCCAAAGGGAGATGGACCGAATGGTCAACTGGTACGGTTTGCGGGCCACCTTCCCGTACCTAGACAACGTCACCATCTGCGGCCATGACCAGCAGGACCATGATGCCAACCTTGCCAAATTTCTTCACACCCCCACTTTCTTAAACCTCACCTACAACAAGGAGAAGTACGTGTTTAGCATGACCCGCTTAGCCATCCTCGGCTATGTGGTCCAGAACGGAGTTCTGGGGCCCGATCCTGACCGCATGCGCCCCCTCATGGAGCTCCCACTGCCCCAAGGCCCTCAAACGCTTCCTGGAGTTCATCTCATACTACACCCAGTGGGTCTCAAACTATGCGGACAAGGCCCGCCCACTCATACAGTCCACCCACTTTCCCCTGATAGCTGAGGCACAACAGGCCTTCGCCTGTAACAGAGCAGATATAGCCGAGGCCGGGCCGCCACCCTCAATCAGGCAGGCAGACCCGTGGCATTCTTCTCCCGCACCCTTCATGCCTCAGAAATTGTTGAAGCTGTGCGGCATTGGAGGCATTACCTGGCCGGCAGGAGATTCACTCTCCTCACTGACCAACGGTCGGTAGCCTTCATGTTCAATAACACACAGCGGGGCAAGATCAAGAACGATAAGATCTTGCGGTGGAGGATCGAGCTCTCCACCTACAATTACGAGATTTTGTATCGCCCCGGTAAGCTCAATGAGCCCCCAGACGCCCTACGTGTACTGTAACTGTGAGAGGGGGCAGTGGGATGCAGTAGGGTGGGAGGATGAGGGTCTCAGTGTGGCATGAGCTGCTCATGTTGGTGGGGGGGGGGGCTCTTTCACAGGGATATGAATTGCCACGTGGATCTGGGGAGTGGGCAGGATCAGGGTGGGCATGGGGACTGTGACAGGTGTAAACCCAGCTGGGAGGGAAGGCATTTGAATGCTCACAGTGATGGATCCTTGGCTGATGGGGGGGGGGGGGGGGGAACGGTTGGGAGGGTGAAGGTAACATCGGGGAGGGAGGGGTCAATGATGATGGCGGGGGAGGGGGAGGGTTAGAGCTGGTGAACACTGCACCATTCCGAGGCCCAGGCAGATAGATGACGACATCTTGGATGTCTATCCGGTAAACTCCAGGTGGGAGGAGGGACATTGGGTGGGTGGAGCAGAAGGTCAGCTCAACTGGAAAACTGAAGGAGCTGCCTAATAACCGGACAGGCTCCCTATAGGGCCGAGAGGACAGTGGAGGGAAGGAGAATACTGTGAGTGGGAGGCTTCTTGCACATGGCTTGTATGAGCCTTGGCAAAGAGCAATGCCTCGAAGCACAGGAACCTTTGGGGGATATAGACTCAGCTTTGATCTGCCCTGAAATGGGGGAAGTCTGCACACAGCCAATAACACAAACAGCAGCCAGGAAAATGCAGGAGAACTCCATGAAGTAAAATGATTGATATATTTACTAAGGTTCAATAACGATGTGCAGTGGTTGTACATTCAGGCCACCAGTGGCAACTTCAACTAATTTTTCTTACCCTACCACTGTGTCTCGGTGCTTCCCCGGCATTGTAGGGAGATGGAGCCAGCTTGCTGACCAAATGCCCTCTTCTCTGTGATGACTGTGGCAGGCATGCTCTGGTGGGCCCCCAAACATCTTTGGGTCTCCTGCTGTGGGACAGGTACATCCTGAGCGGCCCCAGACGCTGAAGCGGGTTACAGCCAGGAGTGAGTCCGAATGCGTGGACAGCCTTGGCATGTCTGCCTGACACTCACACTCCCTGACTTCCTGGGGGAAAGGGCACCTAGATGGAGGGCAAGGTGTCCTGACCCCCTCGTCTCGCCACAGCGCCAGCTTACCCAGGGCTAGAGCGATGGAATGCAGGGCTGAGGGCATATCCAGCCGAAACACGGCATTCTGCTGGACCAGAGTCTGCATGGCAACTGCTATTGTTGCCATAGTAACCTCCTTTCGCCCATGTGCTGAAGCCATGACATTAGGGAGCATGTGGATGCAATCCACCTGGAATGGAGAGAATAGGGAATGACAGAGTGCTTTGAGTGGCTTATCCATGGCACACTCCGTCATGCTCCCGTTCCGGATCCCGGTGATTAAGCATGCTTCCTCACTGGATATTTGCAGGCGGTTGACCTCGCCCTCGGTCAACCCACAGGCACGGTCACAGCCTTCCCCTGCCAGGGCAGCACGGTAGCACAAGTGGATAGCACTGTGGCTTCACAGCGCCAGGGTCCCAGGTTCAAATTGTGCAAGAGGCCAGATTTCGGGTGTGCCCTCCCCCCCCCCCCCCCCCCCCCCTCCCCTCCCATCTCCCCGCTCCATCTCTTCTGTCTTCTGTATAAAGATAGACAGATGGATGGTCAGCACTTCTGATGCTGGAACAGGTCGCATGTTGCTCATTCCGTGGCTAATAAGTAACCCACTGACTCCCCAAAGTCTGTCTCCCATGCACACGGCACAGGTGAGGGATTTGAGTGGATAATTTCCACTTGCCTGGATGAATACTACTCCAACAACACTCGGGAAACTGGACACCACCCAGAATGAAGCACGCCACTTGAGCAGCACTCCATCCATCCCCCTCACCGTTCAGTCCCTCCACCAGCGAATCATTGGCATTTGAGTGGACTGTGTGAAAGGTGCACTACTGCTAGACCTCCAGGCTTCTTCAGCAGCCCCTTCCAGACACATGGGCCTTAGAAGCTAGAGGGCAAGAGCAGCAGAGGCACGGGATCAGCAGCATCTCTGAGCTGCCCCCCCCCCCCCCCTCCCCACCCCAAGAGAGTAGATGGTTCATGTACCCTGCTGACAGGAATTAAATCATTTGTCCGTTTCCCGCAGTGAGGGGCGGTCTTCCTTGGCACCGTTCTGGCACTGACCACCGTCACGACCTCCCCAAGCTGCTGTGGTGAGTCGGGTGGGCCCTCTGCTGGGAAAGATGATGGTCCTCTCCTCCCCCGGCCTGGAGGAGGATCTCCAGGGAGGCACTGCTGGAGTCTGGGGCCGGAACGTGCTGCCTCCTCGATGCCCAGTCAATGGCCCGACGTGCTGGTGAGCCGATCACTGGCTACCCAGGTGCCCTTTAAATAATAATTCCAGCACGGGATACATCGCGCACCACGCACATGCATAATTAATTAGGCGGGCAGCGCTCAATTGTGCTTAATGGCCTGCCCTGCTAATCCACAGGGAATCTGCATTTGCCCCAGAACGTTTGGTCGGAGGGGAAAATTCCGGTCTGTGTCTGTACTGTAGCATGGTGGTTAGCATAAATGCTTCACAGCTCCAGGGTCCCAGGTTCGATTCCCGGCTGGGTCGCTGTCTGTGAGGAGTCTGCACGTCCTCCCCGTGTGTGCGTGGGTTTCCTCCGGGTGCTCCGGTTTCCTCCCACAGTCCAAAGATGTGCGGGTTAGGTGGATTGGCCATGCTAAATTGCCCATAGTGTCCTAAAAAGTAAGGTGGGGGGGTATAGGGTGGATATGTGGGTTTGAGTAGGGTGATCATTGCTCGGCACAACATCGAGGGCCGAACGGCCTGTTCTGTGCTGTACTGTTCTATGTTCTATGTTCTAAATACAATACGGAGAGATGACTGGGCTCAAATCTTTCATGTGTCCCCTTGGAGCGGACAAGACCCTCGGTCCCAATGGAGGGGAGTCAGCAGTTTGATTTTGGAGTTTAATCTGGACCAATGTGAGGTAATGCATTTTGGTGGGTCGAACATAGAGGGGAAATATACCGTTAGTGGCAAAACTCTTATGAATATAGAAAGTCAGAGAGCTCTGGGTGTCCAGATCTTTCAAAGTGGCAACACAGGTGGACACGATAGTCAAGAAAGCATACGGAATGCTTGCCTTCATTGGACGAGGCATCGAGTATAAAAACTGGCAAGCCATGCTCCAGTTGTATAGAGCCTTGGTAAGGCCCCAGTTAGAATATTGCTCACAGTTCTGGTCGCCACACTACCAGAAGGATGTGGAGGCTTTGGAGAGCACGCAGAGGAGGTTTACCAGGATGTTGCCTGGTCTGGAGGGTGTTAGCTATGAGGAGCGGTTAGATAAACTTGGACTGTTTCCATTAGAACAACAGAGGTTGAGAGGTGATCTGTTAGATGTCTACAAGATCATGAGGGGCATGGATAGAGTAGATGGGCAGGCACTCTTTCCCAGGGTGGAGGGGTCAGTCACCAGGGGGCATAGGTTTAAGGTCCGTGGGGCAACATTCAGAGATGTGCGAGGCAGGTTTTTTACACAGAGGGCGGTGAGTGTCTGGAACGTGTTGCCAGGGAAGATTGTGGAAGCAGATACATTAACGGCGTTCAAAAGGCACCTCGACAAATACATGGACAGGATAGGTAGAGGCACCAGCAATGCTGAGGGTTTTAGCCAAGGATGGTATCATGACCAGTACAGGCTTAGAGGGCCGAAGGGCCTGTTGCTGTGCTGAATTATTCTTTGTCCTTTGTAATGGTGACAAGTATAGGTCACCTGGAGAAACAGGAAGACTATCCCATCACATCGAGCTCCCAGTCTGCCTCACCTTCTCTCGCTGTAGCAAGGGTGAAATGAGAATTGACGGGCAGCAGAGTAGCATGGTGGTTAGCATAAATGCTTCACAGCTCCAGGGTCCCAGGTTCGATTCCCGGCTGGGTCACTGTCTGTGTGGAGTCTGCACGTCCTCCCCCTGTGTGCGTGGGTTTCCTCCGGGTGCTCCGGTTTCCTCCCACAGTCCAAAGATGTGCGGGTTAGGTGGATTGGCCATGCTAAATTGCCCGTAGTGTCCTAATAAAAGTAAGGTTAAGGGGGGGGTTGTTGGGTTACAGGTATAGGGTGGATACGTGGGTTTGAGTAGGGTGATCATGGCTCGGCACAACATTGAGGGCCGAAGGGCCTGTTCTGTGCTGTACTGTTCTATGTTCTATGAGAGATACCAGCACACTCCACATCTCCACTTCCACATTCAATTACTGTGCAGCAAATTCCTTTCCAAGAAAACCCCCAGCACTAATCAATCTGTCAATCTCAAGGATGCCCCCCTTGTGATAATGACTTTTTTGTTTCGAACAAATAAATAAGTGTGCCAAAACCTTCTTCGAAATGATTACTGATTCTGTGTTCTTGGAGCTGTAAACAAAGCTCCCCGCGGAGTGGAAACAAACACAAACGTGGGTTCCAGATTATTTCAAAGTGATTTCTTCAGCAACTGAGTTACTTTAAAACAGAACAGATCACTTGAACGGCTTAAGGAGAGATTTGACATTTTCAGCGGCTGTTTAATTGTTTCCAGGGAAGTCCAGTATAGATTGTATGATGGCCAGCCAAGGATGTCCCCTTGTCTTGAACAAGGGAAGAGGTTTGAACCACTCTTTGTCTGCTGAATTCATCCCTCCATCCCCAGGAGCATGGTGGTTTTGGACCCACTCGTTACCTGCAGAGTTTGTGGGCTTGATTCTCCATTTCAGCGGCTATGTGCCGGCTCGATCAGAAAATTCACGTGAGATTTACGGCCAAAAAATTGGCACCGACCCCTCCCCAATTCCGGGACCGGTGATGGGCTGGCAGCGGCGCCGAGTGAAACTCCCGCTCCTGCGCCGCGAATAGCCAGGACCCTGGCTGCGCATGCGCACAGTCGATGACCTGCAGCGGTTGCACAATACAACATGGCGCCTGCCGTGCGCGTACCTGATCCGCCAGCCGCCACCCCACAGGCCACCGCCTGGCCACCCCCCAACCAGCCAGCCCAGCCGTCGCTGAAGACCCGCCCCGGCCGAGTGGCACGGATCCCGGCCGAGCGTGGCGGCGCTGGACACAGAGGATTCTCTGTTCCCGCATGCGGCCAATGGAGTTTCCCATTGTGGCCACCCCCACGCCTTTGGGAAACCTGCGTGCGTGAATTCTCCCGATGGAGAATCAAGGGTGGCACGGTAGCACAGTGGTTAGCTTCACAGCACCAGGGTTCGATGCCCGGCTTGGGTCACTGCCTGTGCAGCATCTGGACATTTCACCCCCCTGCCCCTCCCCCCCCACCCCCGTGTCTACGTGGGTTTCCTCCGGGTGCTACAGTTTCCTCCTACAGTCCGAAGGTGCACAGGTTAGGTGGATTGGCCGTGCTAAATTGCCCTTAGTGCCCAAACGTTAGGAGGGGTTGCTGGGTTACGGGGATAGGGTGGAGGTGTGGGCTCAGGAAGACTGCTCTTCCAGGGGCCGGTATAGACTCGATGGGCCGAATAGCCTCCTTCTGCACTGTAAATTGTATGAATCCCGCAGCCTTTCTGTTCTCTCAGTGACCCCCCCCCCCCCCCTCCCCCCCAGCCCCCTCCACAGTTCTGCTTCCTCCACTGCAGTCCTCCGACATCAAGGCACCAACCGAGGCCACATAGCATTGCATGATGTGTCACTGGGACAACACATGAGCTCAGTGTTCTCCAATTTAAGTAATTCCATTCAAAAATAGGATTATTAATGGCAGGGATGGAGATGATTTGAGATGGAACACCTCATGGAGTATCATGTGATAAATATTTCCACATGTATGGCTGCGCAATAATTCACCAGAGGATGATTTGCCCGAGTTTCTAGACCAGTTCCTTCATGCAAACGTGTATTATATTACCCTAATCCATCACCCACTATCACCTATTTATACTGTGGAATTACAGTTAAAATCATTATCATTTCTTTTTGTCCTAGCTGCAAAATTTCATTGTGGAAACTTTCCTGATTCCGGATTCGTCATTCCAAGAAAATAACTCAGAGAAGCTTACTCAGCACTTAGGAACAGAATCACAGAAAGATATAACGCAGAAATAATGTGTATAAGATTATGAGGGGTATAGATAGAATGGACAGGAAGGTCAAAGGCTAGGAATCCTACGGTGCGTAACTCACATCCTGACCTCCCCCAAAACCTATCCACCATCTACAAGGCACAAGTCAGGAGTGTAATGGAATATTCTCCACTTGCCTGGATGAGCGCAGCTCCAACAACACTCAACAACGAGATACCTGGGGCGAAATTCTCCGCCCCCCACGACGGGTGGGAGAATAGCGGGAGGGCCTTCCCGACATTTTTCCCGCCCTCCCGCTATTCTCCCACCCCCCCGCCGAAGTCCCGACCCGAATCGCTGCCGCCGTTTTTTTACGGCCGGCAGCGATTCACAGCTGGCCGATGGGCCGAAGTCCCAGCCCTTTCCGCCGTTTTCACGAACGGCAAACACACCTGGTCTTGCCGTTCGTAAAAACGGCGTCACCAACTCGCTTTTTATAACCATGGCACCGATTGGCACGGCAGTACCACGGCCGTGCCAAGGGTGCCATGGGCCCGCGATCGGTGGGCACCGATCGCGGGCAGCGGGCCCAATGCCCGCGCACTACTTGTCCTTCCGCCGCCCCGCAGTATCCATTCGCGGGGCGGCTGAGGGGCAACCCGGCCCGCGCATGCGCGGGTTTCGCGCAAAAACGCGATGACGTCACCCGCGCATGCGCGGGTTGGAGCCTTCCAAACTGCGCATGCGCCGCTGACGTCATATGACGCGTCAGCCGGCGCTAACTCCGGTAAGCGGACTTAACGATTTTCGTTAAGCCCGTCTTGCCGGAGCCTACGGCGTCGGGCTGCTAGCCCCGACCGGGGACCAGAATCGGTCCCCCGTCGGGAAGGGGCACGCTGCCGTAAAACCCGCCCGGGTTTTACGGCAGCTTTACAATTTCTCCCGTTTTGGGAGAATCTCGCCCCTGATACCATCCAGGACAACGCAGCTTGTTTGACTGCTCCCCCTTCGACAAACATTCACTCCCTCCACCACCGACGAACAGCGGCAGCCGTGTGTACTATCTACAAGATGCACTGCAGTAACTTGCCAAGATTCCTTAGAAAGCACCTTCCACACCCACCACCATTACCATCTCGAAGGACAAGAGCAGCAGATACCTGGGAATCAAACCATCTGGAGGTTTCCCTCCAAGTCACTCACCACCCTGACTTGGAAATATATTGGCCATTCCTTCACTGTCGCTGGGTCAAAACCTGGAACTCCCCACTAACAGCACAGTGGGTGTACCTACACCCCAGGGACTGCAGCCGCTCAGGAAGGCAGCTCACCATCACCTTCTGAAAGGCAACTAGGGATGGACAATAAATGCTGGCCTAACCAGCGAGGCCCACATCCTGTAAATGAGTTTTTAAAAAGCAGCTGTTCTCCTTAGTTCAATAACGAGGGAGTAGATTTTATGGTGAGGGGCAGGAGGCTTCGAGGGGATTTGAGGAAAAGTGTTTTCACGCAAACTGTTTTGACCCAGAGAATTCCGCCAGAGACGATCGACGCCGTACGTCAATGACCATACCTGCCGCCATAAATGTCCTGTGAATAAACGCTGAAACATTTTTTAAAGTTGGTTTTCTCCTCCATAATTCTGCTGTAATTATTACCCCACTGTTTTCCCTTGGCCTGATGGCCGAACATATTGTAACTAAGAGAGAGTGGGTACATTCAGAGAGAGGGCTCCCAATGCCTCCGTTACCCATCAGTGGGCGATCCCTGGCTCCACCCTCTGGTTTAAGTTCCTCCATTGCGAGAAATGCTATTCTGCTCAAGACCCGCTGAGCTTCAGCTTGTCTCCCAACCCATAACACCACACACCTCGTCAAATGCAGCCTGCGAGTTTTGACCTGACTGCTTGGCCTCGCTGTGAGTGGTGGTACAACAGTTGGATTTGTAGAGGAGGCCAACAGTAATGGAACCGGCTTGAGGGTAGCACGATGGCGCAGTGGTTAGCACTGCTGTCTCACAGCACCGAGGACGTATGGCCAGGGTAACTGACCCTGTGGAATTTTCACATTCTCCCCGTGGGTCTCACCCCCACAGCCCAAAGATGTGCAGGTTAGGTGAATTGGCCATGCTAAATTGCCCCTTAATTGGAAAAAAATAATTGGGTACTCTTAAGTTTATTCTTTTCAAATGGAACCAGCTTGAAGGGCCAAGCCCTTTACTGTCTGAACAAAAACAGCGTTATCGTAAGTTTTAAGGCATTGCTTTGCACCGTTGGTATATATATCCATTATTCTTTATCGACAAGTCTACACAAGAGTGAAAGAAATGCTCAAGGACTCATGCGGAAGAAATCTGAACATTTGCTCTTATGTGTGTTTGCGCGCATGCATGTATGTGAGTGGACGTCTGCGTGTGCCTGCATGTTCATGCATGTGTGTGTGCAGCCTCCAGATGCACTACATTCTGAAGCATGAGATCATGGCTGTCAAAACCTATAGGGGTAGCACTTTACCAAGAGTAATGCTCAACAATTTATCATCTTACAGAATCAGTTGTTGAGTTTAATGTGAACCATGGCAACAGAATGTTACAATTTATCTGTGCTACATTGCTAGATTGAATAAACATGCATCGCTTATTCCTACAAGCCCTCTGCAGTATTTAATTCACATCTGTAGGACTGTGTATGAAGATCAAAGCAGATGGCTGACTGATACCTGGTCCTGTGATGCATAAGGGTTTTCATGTGCACTATGATTAATAATGCACAGCAGTTGCTAACTGTTACCTCTTCCAACGGAGCAGCTCCTGCGATGTGAAGCTCTACGCATCAGCCAACACTTACACAATCTACTGATCTCCTTAATGCAGCATTTCTATATGTACATATTTTTATTAAAGAGAGAATTATAACTCATAGCTAATGGAAGTATCACTTTTCAGCTCAGTAGCCAAGGACCAGTAAATCTGTTATCATCAAAGCGTACAGCGAAGGCAGCAAAACTGGCGGTAGAACAAATAGATTAAGCACACCCATCAACCTTGTTCTTGCCAAGCTCCACTGGCTTCCTGTCCCCGCTGAATCAACTTGAATGTGGCCTTCTCATTTTCAAATTCCTCTGTGGTCCCTCTCCGCCATAAGTCAGGCCGCCTCTCCAGCTGTAGGCCTCTGCGTGTTCCTTCCAGTTCCCCAATTCTATATTGGCAGTCCCCTGCTGTACTCGATCAGAGGCCCATCTCTCAACCGTTCTCCTCCCCCTCCCTTTACCCTGTCCCAAATCGATCTTTGCTCTCTATCTCTTTTTTTCTCCTGAAGATCTACTTTGACAGACTGCAAATTCTCCTCTCCTCACCCTCTCCAGCCCCCCCCCCCCCCCCCCCCCCCCCCCACACACACACACAATTCCCTGCTCTTTTCACACTTTCCAATGAGTTTTTAAGATGTGAGGGGAATTATATAAGTTCAAGCTCTTTCTGCAGTTGTTTTGACCCAGTTGTGACTGGTCCAGGAAGTCTTGTGATCTCTGTATGAAAAGCTTTGATAGGATCACTGGGACAGGCCACAGATCAGTCTGTTCAATCCATCATGAGATTCTTTTTTCTCTAATTCATGTGTGAAAGGACTAACACACTGTGAAGTTTGAGTGTATCATCCACTTAATATTAACCCTGCTTTCCCTGTCCCCCTCTACTGCCAAACCGACGGAGTATCTCCAACATCTCCTGTCTTCATTTCCAATTTACAGCAAGCTCAGTATTTTGCTTTTGAAGAGTTTCCCGAATCGGTGACCAAATAATTTTGCAATGAACCTTTGGCCCAAGAACACCCACCCTCCAAGAGCTTTTATAATGTGGAGCTTGCTTCCTCAAACTCTGGTGAAAGGAAATAGTTTAAGATTGGATTGGATTGGTTTATGGTCACGTGTGCCGAGGTACAGTGAAACGTATTGTTCTGCGTGCGGCTCAGATACATCATTCTGTACGTGAAAAGAAAATACATAATAGGGCAAACATAAAATACACAATGTAAATACATGGGCACCAGCATTGGGGGAAGCATATGGAATGTCGTACTACTCAGTAGAGAAGATGTGTGAAGAGATCAGTTCAGTCCATAAGAGGGTCATTCAGGAGTCTGATAACAGCGGAGAATAAGCTGTTTTTGAATCTGTTTGTGCGTGTTCTCAGATTTTTGCATCTCCTGCCCGATGGAAGAAGTTGGAAGAATGAGTGAGCCGGGTGGGAAGGGTCTTTGATTATGCTGCCCGCTTTCCCCAGGCAGCGGGAGGTGTAGACAGAGTCAATGGATGGGAGGTGGATTTGTGTGATGGACTGGGCTGTGTTCACGACTCTATAGTTTCTTCCAGTCTTGGACCGAGCAGTTGCCATACTAGGCTGTGATGCAGCCAGATAGGATGCTTTCTATGGTGCACCTGTAAAAATTGGTAAGAGTCAATGTGGACATGCTGAATTTTCTTAGTTTCCTGAGGGAGTATGGACGCTGTTGTGCTTTCTTGGTCGTAGCGTAGTGGACCAGGACAGATTGGTGGTGATGTGCCTGGAATTTGAAGCTGTCAACCATCTCCGCCTTGGCACCATTGATGCAGATAGGGGTGCGTACGGCACTTTGCTTCCATAAGACCATGGGAAATAGGAGTAGGCCATTCAGCCCTTCGTGCATGCTCCACCATTTAATAAGATCAAGGCTGATCGAACACACACAATGTCCGCTTAGAGACATTTAAGGAGAAGGTGGATAACTATGTGAGGGAGAAAGGATTAAAAGGATATGCTGATAGGATTAGATAGTCGGGAAGGAGGAGGCAGGTGGGGAATACAGACACTGGAATACGCCTGGTAACAATCTGTTTCTGGGCTAGCAAGTCTTTGCATTCCCACTGTGTGAATGGGCCATCTTCAACTGCATGGAGGAGTGTGTTTCAACATTTCCACCCCTCTTCCCTTGGGTACATGCCTGCAGGCCACCGGAAGTAGCTGGCCGCTCCTGGAATGAGGTCGGGAGGAAAGGATACCGGAATTCCAGTGTTGCTGCTTGAGAGCTCCTTTCTCCCAGGAATAAATGGATCCACGTTGATGCACCAACCAATCCAAATATGGCTTGGATTAAACATTCGGAACGACGGTCAAAGTTGCCTCAGGAATTCTTACTTCCGCCAGGCTACAGTTTTGAGGTTGGAAAGTCGGAGCAGGAGCCGGCATTCAGCCCTCAAGCATGTTTTACCTTACAATTAAAATCATGGTTGACATTCATTTCGATTCCATGCACCTTTCAAGGTGCTGTCCACCGCTGTAAAAATGCAAGATTTCAGCTGTCTAAAAGCCATACGTGCAACTATTGTGAGTCGAACCTGATGTGTCCGGTTTGTTCCGTTCCACTTGTGATATCATAGATATCATAGAATTTGCAGTGCAGAAGGAGGCCATTCGGCCCATCGAGTCTGCACCGGCTCTTGGAAAGAGCACCCTACCCAAGGTCAACACCTCCACCGTATCCCCATAATCCAGTAACCCCACCCAACACGAAGGGCAATTTTGGACACTAAGGGCAATTTATCATGGCCAATTCACCTAACCTGCACATCTTTGGACTGTGGGAGGAAACCGGAGCACCCAATGAATGTAGGAATTTCAGATATACATTGTATTATATGTAGCTGGTGCAGTAATGCTTAGAAGCCTGGCTTAAGATATGCATGTATCCATTGCCGTAAGATTTTTTTAAAATCCTGGTTTAAAAGTCAGGCAGACTCTCTGGCTGTAGAAGGGGTAATTAATGCATCGTAAAAATGAGATCATCCTTATTTCAAACCATGCTTGTGTCTAAAAGGACAAGCCTAATAGATTCATGTTATGATTTAAGGGGAGCAGATCATTAGAGACAAATTATGTTTAAACTTATGTCCCCGTTATGCCACCTAACCTGGACATCTTTGGACACCGAGGGGCAATTTTTTCATGGCCAATCCACCTAACCTGCATATCTTTGGGCTGTAGGAGGAAACCGGAGCACCCGGAGGAAGCCCACGGAGACACGGGGAGAACGTGCAAACTCTACACAGACTGTCACCCAAGGCCAGAATCGAACCCCGGTCCCTGGTGTTGCGGAGCAGCAGTGCTAACCACTGTGCCACCATGCCGTCCAGGCGCTCAAAACTGAACTGAAGACATAGTGAGCATTTTGCCGTCTGTGGCTCTCTTTTCAATTCCTCTGGATAAGTAGCTGCCAGTTAAACTAGATTACAAATGCAATGATCGGAATATAGTCCTGTTAAACAGCGACAGACACCCATCAACCACTTCATTAAGAAATTTCTAATGCTTGAAGATTACACAACCAAAACAAACAATCATTTGAATGTCTCAATGGGAGTTAATAGACATCTGCTGGCTCACATTCTTTAACACCTGCTAGCAATGGAAACTTGTGTCTTTGAAGATTGTCCTTCAAAGGAAACACTGAACTTCCCTTGGAGAAGTTATTGTCTTCAAGTCCATTTTAAACTGCCCCATCTATACTACTCACCGGAAAAGGTGCCTTATCTCTGTCAATTATCTTCATTCTATTATACACTCGAGTCAGATACCTCGACTTAACCTCCACATTCCCCAGTCCATCGGGCAGCACGGTAGCACAGTGGTTAGCACAGTTGCTTCGCAGCTCCTGGGTCCCAGGTTCGACTCCCGGCTTGGGTCACTGTCTATGCGGAGTCTGCATGTTTTCCCCGTGTCAGCGTGGGTTTCCTCTGGGTGCTCCGGTTTCCTCCCACAGCCCAAGATGTGCAGGTTAGGTGGAGTGACTGAGCTAATTTGCCAGTAGTGTCCAAAAAAAGGTTAGGCAGGGTTTTGGGGATAGGGTAGAGGTGTGGGCTTAAGTACGGTGCTCTTTCCAAGGGCTGGTGAAGATTCGACGGGCTGAATGGCCTCCTTCTGCACCGTAAATTCTATGATTCTATGAAAGATGTGGAGGTTAGGTGTATTGGCCGTGCTAAATTGCCCTTAGTGTCCAAAATGGTTAGGTGGGGTTTGCTGGGTTACGGGGATAAAGGTAGATAGAGTGGAAGCATGGGGCTTAAGTAGGGTGCTCTTTCCAAGAGGCCAGTGCAGACCCGATGGGCCGAATGGCCTCCCTCTGCACTGTAAATTCTATGATTCCCAAAGAATACAGCCCAAGTTTACCCAGTCACTCACAACAGCCAATGTGACTATTGTCGATTTTCAAAGGTTGGGCGGATAAGTTTGCACAAGTTAAAGCTCAGTCTGTCCACAGTTGTGACATCAGCACCTTGGAAGCAAGCGATTAGCATTTGAAGCATTTCAGAACTGAACTTTTTTTTTGGCACCCTGGATTTTGGAATTGAGTTATGTTTAAGTGTTGTTTTTTAAAATAAAGTGAACTTGCACAGATTTTTAAATAAATCCAAGTCACAGCCTGCCAGCTGTATTAAGTGTGTATTAAAACCAGATGAAGCACTTTGGAGGATGTCATAGCTCACAGTCCGTTTCAAATTGATACAATGCGAATCTGTTGTCTTATTCCAGGCCAATTAGCTCACAAGAAACTAGGCGCTAGGCAATTGATCATCTCATTGTGGGTGGTCAAATAATATTCAGATCCCATTGTGTTGCAGACATTTTATTCCCATGGGCACATCAACAGGTTGCCAACATGCCAGGATTGCCCAGGAGCTCCAGATCGCTCTCCTGGATAATGCAACAACTCATCGAGGAGGAATATTATATGGGTCTTGAAAGAAAAAATATGGTCGGTCTGTTTTGGGCAGCACGGTAGCACAAGTGGATAGCACTGTGGCTTCACAGCGTCAGGGTCCCAGGTTCGATTCCCCGCTGGGTCACTGTCTGTGCGGAGTCTGCACGTTCTCCCCGTGTCTGCGTGGGCTTCCGCCGGGTGCTCCGGTTTCCTCCCACAGTCCAAAGACGTGCAGATTAGGTGGATTGGCCATGATAAATTGCCCTTAGTGAGCAAAAAGGTTAGGAGGGGTTATTGGGTTATGGGGATAGGGTGGAAGTGAGGGCTTAAGTGGGTCAGTGCAGACTCGATGGGCCGAATGGCCTCCTTCTGCACTGTATGGTCTAAGTCCATTCATTATGAAAATGAAATGAAAATGAAAAATGAAAATCGCTTATTGTCACGAGTAGACTTCAATGAAGTTACTGTGAAAAGCCCCTAGTCGCCACATTAGTGACAAAAGTACAGAAGATGGAAAGAAGGGGCTATTCAACTGGGTGTTGGAGTTGGAGGCGGGTGGGGTGGGGGATGGGGGTCGGGGGGGGGGAGGAGATCACGCGATGGAATCTTCAGAAAAGTGTCCAACCCGAGTTGCAACCCTGTCACAGCGTGAAGAATCTGTAGAGAATATATTCCCGGAGTGGGGGCTGGTTGATTTGGTGGGCGAATCCCTGCAAGGGAGTGTGATCAGCGATTCTGTCCCCTTTCTTCCTGGGGCCAGAGTTCACATAAAAGGGAAATATCCACCTTGGGAGGTAGTCACAAGGGCTTGAATACAATGGCTGGATGTCACAACTCTTGGCCTGAAGGTGGAACCTGGCAGATCATCATAAAAACAACTGGCTCACTAATGTTTCTCAAAGAGGGCCTATCACCCTGGTCTGGCCTACATCAGTTGTTTATTTATCTTCTTGTGGGAAAGGAAAATACGATTTATTTAAAAGGCAGCAGATCCAGTAACGATACCAGTGCCCAGTCACAGACGAGAACTCTCAAAAGCCTCTTTCCAAGTTCTGTCACTGGGGATGTCCACCCTTAGTCCACTTTTAGCCCAACTGTCTCCCTTCCGAGAATATAATTGCTGCCTCACTGTGAGACCACGGCAAGAGTTCTGCTTGTTTCTACAAATTCCAGAAGTACACAAAGCCTGGGGGGGGGGGGGGGGGGGAGAGGATGGTGTGGCGGGATATGCCACTCAACTAGTAGTCCAACTAAAGGCCTAATGCTTTGGGAGAACGAGTTCTGAAGGAATCCAGGAGACACAAAGGTGAAGGTTTAACTAATTTTATTTTGAACTCAAAAGAAAGGCCGCACCTAAGGTGCACAACACAAGTGTCCCAGTCAGACCTAACCCGGCCCGGGCCTGGGACGGTGTTCAAAGGGCTTGATAACGAGTCCCAGCGGACAGGCCTGTGACCGCTACCATAGTAGTTCGTACTCCAGGAGCCCCACTGGGAGTTTAATGAGTGATCCCTTGTGAGAGTTATCACAGGTTAAAATCCCACCACGGCAGCTGGTGGAATTTCAAGTCAGTTAATAAAATCTGGAATTGAAACCAATCTCCCTCATGATCACCGTTAAATCATTGCAAATTGTCGTTGAAAATTAATTTGGTTCCCTAATCTGCCATCCTTACCCGATCTGGCCTACCCATGGCTCCAGACCGGCGGCAATGTGGTCGATTCTTAACTGCCTCTGAAATGGCCCAGCACACCACTCATGTCAAGGACAATTAGGGATGGGCAACAAATACCGGCCTTGTTGGCTTAAGTAGGGTGTTCGTTCCAAGGGCCGGTGCAGACTCGATGGGCTGAATGGCCTCCTTCCGCACTGTTAATTCTATGATTCCCACATCCATGAATAGATTAAACAATATTGCAGACACACTTGCCGATTAAATGTTATGGATTCACTGTCATGCTTTACATTTGTACATTAACTCCTCCACATCCGTGGCAACGTGCCCCTTTAAGGCGTTCCAGAGGGTCATGTGACTCGTTCGGCCAATCGGGCCGGGGAGCGCAAATCCTGGGACTGAGCACCGTTTTCCTTGCCAGTTAGCAGTCTGGCATCGTGGAGTACGGTAGCCTTCATCTCACTTTGTGTAAATAGTTACTGGCCTTAATAAACCATTTATTTGTTGACCTACTTGGTAGTCACAAGTCTTATAGGATACAACATCCCAATTCCTTTCATGCCTTTTTTTTTTAAAAAGCAGCCCTTCTGTGTCTCTTGCAGCAGATCTAACATCAAGGCTGCGATTCAAAGCCGATATCAAGGATTCACACAATAGTCAGAGGCTTCTCGGACTTGGCAGCTGCAGTTTATCAAAACATTCGGCTGTTAGTCCCACGTTCGGACAATGTAGCCCAATGGGGAGCAAAAATCAATTAGCAGCATCAGTTTCTACATGTACACTGACAATATCCAGCTCCACCTCACTCCATCTCTCTAAACCCCTCCAGTGTTGCTAAATTATCTGACTGCTTATTCTGATATTCTCGCTGGATGCGCAGGAGCGGCTGCCAATTGAATTTTCAGAACACTGAAGTTATTGTTTTTGATCCTTCCTCAAACTGAACCCTCTCCCTGAAGTGAAACAAGTTTGTCCATATTTGATCCCCCACCCCCATTCCCCCACACACCCGGTTGAGGTTCAGACCAAATCTCTGTGCCGTCACTAACCCCACCTATTCCTTTCTTTAAAAAAAAATTTAGAGTACCCAATTATTTTTTTTCCAATTAAGGGGACAATTTAGCGTGGCCACTTCACCTACCCGGCACATCTTTTTGCGTTGTGGGGGTGAAACCCACGCAGACATGGGGAGAATGTGCAAACTCCACACGGATAGTGACCCGGGGCCGGGATCGAACCCAGATCCTCGGTGCCGTGAGGCAGCAGTGCTAACCACTGCACCACCCTGCTGCCCTAACACCACCTATTTCTACCTCTATAATATCACCTATCCTTTCCCCTGTCTTAGCCCATCTGCTCCTGAAGCACTCCTTTTTGGATTTATTATCTCCAGCCTTGACTATTTCAACACAGTCCTGACTTGTCTCCAACATTCTACCTTCCCCCAACTTGAAAATTCATCCAAAATGCTGCTACCCTTGCCCGAACTCACACCAAGTCCTGATCACTTACATTGTCTCCAGGTCAAGCAGTACCTTGAGTCCAAGGTTCTCATCCTTGTTTCCAAGTCCCTCCATAGTCTCGCCCTTCCCTATCTTTGCAATCTCCCCAGCCCTATAACCCATTATTCTAACCTCTTCAGCATCCTCCATGCTAATCGCCCCCTTCAGATGCCAAGGCCTTAGGCTCTGGAACCCCCTCGGTAAACCTCTCTGCCTTGCTGTCCTTGTTTAAGACACTCCTATCTCTTTGACCAAGGTTTTGGCGATCTGACCTAATATCCATCGCCTTACCATGGTTTGGTGTCATACTTTGTTTATAGGGGGCAGCACGGTGACGCAGTGGGTTCGTCCTGCTGCCTCACGGCACCGAGGTCCCAGGTTCGATCCCGGCTCTGGGTCACTGTCCGTGTGGAGTTTGCACATTCTCCCCGTGTTTGCATGGGTTTCACCCCCACAACCCAAAGATGTGCAGGCTAGGTGGATTGGCCACGCTTAAATTGCCCCTTAATTGGAAAAAACGAATTGGGTACTCTAAATTTATTAAAATATAAATACTTTGTTTTATAATACTCCTGTGAAGTGCCTTCGAATGTTTTATTATGTTAAAGATAGGATATAAACACGAGTTGTTCTTGTTAAACGACGGCTCAGCCCCAGACAGCAACAGGCAGCTTTCATTGATGCTGAAGGACAGATAGGCTTGACTCCCAAACACTGGTCGATTAAATGGCCAAATTCAGTTGTGCAGAAGCCCTTTCACTGACAAAACAAAACGCACACGTTTGTGTTGGAAAGGGCAGTGTTTTTCCTGACTGCGCTGTATTATCAGATAATTACAGCCCTCAAAGCCACTGACGTCCAAGAATTTTAAAAGCCTGAGCATTTATTCCTGAAAGTCCCTCAAATATAATCAGCTCTGCCCTTTGATAGTTCCCTTAAGCCTGCTGATTCCAATTAGATGGCTCATTTTTCATCTGTTAATGGTTATCTTTATAGCATCAGCCATATGGTTTATTTTTACCGCTTTATTAGAATTATTGTAAACATTTACATATTACTGATTGGGGTTGGGTTTGAAATCGCCATAAATCAGTGATCAGAACCATTTGTGCCTTTCCTGCCCCCACTCGCTATGGCCCCTGCGGCATGCGATCCACTGAATGGGGCATGCTGTGCCGTTTCTTGATTGTCACGTTGAGACCTTGGCTTCTCAATTTCAGTGTCGTTTGCTGCTGAGAAAAATGTTTGTGGAACGTCCAGACCCTGTACATGCCACCCTTCTGTACATGCCACCCTTCTGTACATGCCACCCTTCGGAACAGAACATGGAGGAAGGGGGTGGTGCAGTGGCATTTTCACCCGACTAGTAATCCAGATACCCAGAGTAATGCCCGGAGGATCCGGGGTTCAGATCCCACCATGGCAGATGGTGGGATTTGAATTCAATAAATATCTAATGACGACCGTGAAATGATTGTCGTAAAAAAAACCCTTTTGGTTCGCGAATGCCCTTCAGGGAAGTAAATCTGCCGACCTTACCCGGTCTGGCCTACTTGTGACTCCAGACCCACAGCAATATGGTTGACTCTTAAATGCTCCTTAAACAGCCCAGCAAGCCACCCGGTTCAAGGGCAATCAGGGATGGGCATCCGGCCAGTGATGCCCACTCACATGAATGAACAAAATTAAATTTTCATTCGCTTCCCCAATTCCCCAACAGGGGCTGTTTAGCACAGGGCTAAATCGCTGGCTTTGAAAGCAGGCCAAGCAGGCCAGCAGCACGGTTCGATTCCCGTAACAGCCTCCCCGAATAGGCACCGGAATGTGGCGACTAGGGACTTTTCACAGTAACTTCATTTGAAGCCTACTCGTGACAATAAGCGATTTTCATTTTTTCATTTCAATTGCACCCTTGTTATGGGTGTGGTTGCCACATGGCTCACCAGTGTGATTTAGAACATAGAACATACAGTGCAGAAGGAGGCCATTCACCCCATTGAGTCTGCACCGACCCACTTAAGCCCTCACTTCTACCCTATCCCGTAACCCAATAACCCCTCCTAGCGTTTTTGGAAACTAAGGGCAATTTAGCATGTCCAATCCACCGTGGGGCAGCACGGTAGCACAAGTAGATAGCACTGTGGCTTCACAGTGCAGGGGCCCAGGTTCGATTCCCCGCTGGGTCACTGTCAGTGCGGAGTCTGCACATTCTCCCCCTGTCTGCGTGGGATTCCTCTGGGTGCTCAGGTTTCCTCCCACAGTCCAAAGATGTGCAGGTTAGGTGGATTGGCCATGATAAATTGCCCTTGGTGACCAAAAATGTTCGGAGGGGTTATTGGGTTACGGGGATAGGGTGGAAGTGAGGGCTTAAGTGGGTCGGTGCAGACTCGATGGGCCGAACGGCCTCCTTCTGCACTGTATGTTCTATGTTCAAACCTGCACATCTTTCGGGACTTGTGGAAGGAAACCGGAGCACCCAGAGGAAACCCACGCAGACACGGGGGGAGAACGTGCAGACTCCGCACAGACAGTCACCCAAGCCGGGAATCGAATCTGGGACCCTGGTGCTGTGAAGCCACAGTGCTAACCACAATGCTGCTGTGCTGCCATTAAGATGGCACAATGTGGCTCCAGATGTGCCACCTCTGCCAGTATATTTACCATGGGAATGAAGACAAGCTACCCTTTATCCTCACGTGATCTTGAAAAGAAATTTGGGTTTCTCAAGGGGCAAAGTTGTCGAATATTCAAGTACCAGAGAATATCTGAATTGTTACAGGAATTCAAAGGTCATTGGCTAAATGATGGATGGGTGGGGCGGGTCGAGTTATAGGAGTATGGGGAAAGTGCAACGGAGTGGGACAGTTTGGATAGCATGTACTTGATGGGTCAAATGGTTTCCTTCTTGATTCCATGAGGGAAATGGCTATTTATATTTCTATTACCATGGGGACAATTCCAGTTTAATTGGGCTGGTATGGAGATTCAGTCATTTGATGAGACAGCTCCTCCAGTGGTTGAGTGAGTAAATACACTGGGGTGAATTTTTACCGGGGTCCTGCTGAAAGGCAGTGTAAATGGTATTTAACTTTGTTTCTGAACCTCTTGCTGTTTGATCAAAGGAGCCCCTGTGAAACTCATTCCCCCTCTGTGAATCTCAACCTGGATACTGGACTCTCTCCGCATGGGTACTTATTTCTTCATTCATTCACGGGGTGTGGGTATCACTGGTTAGGCCAGCATTGTTGCCCATCCCTAGTTGCCCTTGAGAAGGTGGTGTTGAGCCGCCTTCATGAATCGCTGCTAAGTACACCCACACTGCTGTTAGGGAGGGAGTTTGGCCCAGCGACAGTGAAGGATTGGCGACATGGTTCCAAGTCAGGATGATGAGTGACTTGGAGGAGAACTTGCAAGTGATGGTGTTCCTATGAATCTGCTGCCCTTATCCTTCTCGGTGAAAAAGGTTGCGGGCTAGATGACGCCTACTAGGGCAGCAGATTGAACAACACAATTAGTCCTCAATATCTCTAAGCGAATGAAGGAAAGCTACACCAGGGTTCCTGCTCCTGATCAATGGTTAACCATCCCTCGGGAATATATGCCATTAAGCTGCCAAGTCCCATTCACCTATCACTCCTGTGCTCGCTGACCTACATTACCACCTGGTCAAGCAATGTCTTGATTTTAAAATTCTCATCCTTGCTTTCAAATTCCTCAATGACCTTGCATGGTCTGTATTCTCTGTAGTCTCCACCAGCTCCACAGAGATAGCCACACGCCTCCAATTCTGTCCTCTTACGTATACTGAATTTCCATTGGCCCACCCTGGGCGGCTGGGCCTTCACTCCCTCAGCCCTAAGTTCTGGAATTCATAGAAGCCCTACAGTGCCATTCTGCCCATGGAGTCTGCACCGACTCTCCGAAAGAGCACCCTGCCCAGGCCTACATCCCTACCCCATCCCCTCAACCGTATCTAACCTTTTGGAATTCCCTCTCTGAACCTCTCCACCTTTTTACCTTGCTTTACTGCTTTAAGACACTCATTGAAGTCTACCACTTTGACCGAGCTTCTGGTTATCTGACCTGATATGTCCTTATGTTGCTCAGCCCTGGGGCCTACTGGTACATTAAAGGTGCTATAGGAGCATAAGTTGTATGGATAGATGCCCAGGGAGGACTGTGCACAACTGTTACAGTCGAATCGCTTGCAGATGTGCAGGAGGCAATTTTAACCCCTCACCCCCTACCCGATGGAAACTGGTCAGGGGGCAGTTAAAATAGAACTGGGGATCCTGCTGAAAGAGGTATGTGAGCCTCCGCCAATGCTGACGGGCTGCAAAGCCCCATCTCATTCTGTGACGGGATTGCCCCGTCCCCCAACCACTTGTCAATGGGATTTCATATTGAGACCATCCCACACCTCCGGGGAAACCCGCAGGCAAGGGGGTGCAGCGCCAGCGGGATAAGGGAATCCCAACGCCTGGAGAATTCTGGTCCTGATATCTGAGTGGAGAAGCGGTATTGCTTTCCCCACAAGACCAAACCACCGGAACAGTGGGATGTGAGTTAAATTCCCCCCCCCCCCCCAACTCCTCCAGGTCCCGCTGGAACATCTTGGGGCTGTTACCCTGTCCCTTGACTCATTCTCTGGCAGCCACTTATCCCGCCCCAGCCAGTCGACACCTGGCAGCCGCCATTTTTAACAGCTTGGCTCCTCTCCCTGCTGACGTTTGCTCAAAAGCCGGCTTGCTAATGAGGCCTGGGTGTTAAAAGTGGACGAGCGAACCTTGTTGCTGCCCCTTTTGCTTCATTTGTCCAGAATCCCACCCAGTAAAGCAACAGAAAACTGACCCCATTCATTGTGTTGGAGTGGGTACCTGTGTGAGATAAAATCTACATTAGTGGCGGGTTGCCAACCCTCCAACGATTCGCCTGGAGTCTGCAGGAAATGAAGATCAATCTCCAGGACACTGCTGTGCGCGACTCTGGAGAAAAACCATCGGAACATTCAGGTTTTTTCTGGGGGGGGGGGGGGGGGGGGGGGGGGGGAGTTATTTCATGAAACCACCAGGGATACACTTAATCACAGTTAGCAACCTGAGCTGCAACTATAAACTTCCACGGATTTGAAAAAAAATGGGATGCAGATCTGTGCGGGAACCGATTATATTTCCAGCAAAGCTAATCCCATCTGATATTTGCGAGAACTGCTACAGAAATGTACTGAATGCAACCTTGCATCTGTCTCCCAGCGGCAGCTAGTCCCTGGGCCAAAGAAAGGCAATTAGCGGATGGTCTGCATTCATTCTTGTTGTGTTCACCGTTCGATGCCTAGCAGGGAATCTACCAACCGACTTGTGACTTGTCCAAACCAGGATCTTTATTGAATCACACGTGGTAAGGTAGCCATCTGTTACAGAGCAAGTTATCGTGGAGTTTCTTTGTACTTCTCTGGAACTACCCCCAGTGCACTTCTGTCCCCATGTATGTCTTATAACCACCTGTCAATCACCGATGTGCCCGCACTTATATCTGAGTGTGTTGTGTTATGGGCCAGGGTTTAGAGAACCCCAAAGTATATCATGGAGTTCACCTGACCACAACCTTTAACAGATTTTGGTTATGGGGAGCACAAGGATCCACTCTCCAGGTGTTATGCGACAGAGGCCTTAACTTTTTTTTTAAACAAACAATGTTTATTCTATGAACCCAGTTAACATTTTATAAACACACAGTAAACATCGTATCAACCACCAACACACATAACCCCACGGATACAATACTCTATAGGTAACCCTTAATAACTTTCCTAGCAACATCCATAAGTTAAACCCTTTATATAAAGACAGCAGGTTTAAATTCCCTACAGAAATAGGTATTACTTTGGAATCATCAAGTGAGCTGAAGACATTCTTTAGCTTGTAGAGAGAGAGATCATTACACATCTGCTTGCTTTTAATACAGCGCTCCAACTCTGAAAATGAAACCAAAAACAGAACCACAAAGCAGCTTTACAGTTCAAAACAAAAGTAAAAAGACAGACAGACAGCCCAGCTCCACCCACACACTGACATCACTGCAGCTATTTGATAAACACCCATTTCTTAAAGGTACATCCACCTGACACTTGTCACGTGAACCCTGGGTGGAGACCGCATGGTGGGTCTGTACCGCCCTCTGCTGGTTGGAGGTCGCACCACCGGCGATTTGCAATTTTGCTTACAGGCATATCACCACAGTTCTGAGGTGCAGCAAAACTCCTTTTACCCTAAGCCAATCCTTCCAACCCAATTCTCCTCACAGAACCGAGCTTTGGGCAGGCGTCAGTTCGGCTGAAAAGAACGGAAATGAAACGTCATCTCTCACCTGTGTTGTGTAAAATGTCAGATGATTGTGACTGTGCACCAAGGGTGAAACATGAGCAAATGTTCCTGATTATATTATAGACTGAACAAATAGGGGCCGGTTTAGCACAGGGCTAAATTGTTGGCTTTGAAAGCAGACCAAGGCAGGCCAGCAGCGCGGGTTCAATTCCCGGACCAGCCTCCCCGAACAGGCGCCGGAATGTGGCGACTAGGGGCTTTTCACAGGAACTTCATTTGAACCCTACTTGTGACAATAAGCGATTTTCGTTCATTCATTTCATAATGAAAACCTCAGTTTACTATGGATCGCTGTTATTATTACCAATATTGTTTTCATCTCCTGCTGCTATCAGGCTCCCAGTGGTGCCAGTCATGACTAATCCTTTTCCTTACGGTTGGTTGCTGTTGTATTTCTGGTTTATGAGTCACAAATTAATCTGGATAGTGTGCAAAGAAATTGAGGATTGACCTGCTGGCTTGTGTAAGCACCCTGGGTAGCTAGTACGCTTTCTTTCTTCTACCGTAGCTGTACTTGTCTGGGTGAAGGATGCTGGTGCTGGGAATTGGAAGATTTTCCTAAGTCAGCCTTTGTCAGGATCTTGCATTCCAAGAACGCGTAAAATCACGACCGTACACAGGGTAAATCTCGTCGCTAATTTGCCCCACCTCACAAGAGTACCTCTGCCTTCCCGATCGAATGGCAGCCATTGTGAAGGTTTACTTATAATAATAATCTTTAGTGACACAAGTAGGCTTACGTTAACACTGCAATGAAATTACTGTGAAAATCCCCCAGTCGCCACAGCAGCTGTCCGAGGGAGAATTCAGAATGTTCAAATTACCTAACAATCACGTCTTTCGGGACTTGTGGGAGGAAACCTGAGCACCCGGAGGAAAGCCACACAGACATAAGAACATAAGAACTAGGAGCAGGAGTAGGCCATCTGGCTCCTCGAGCCTGCTCCGCCATTCAATGAGATCATGGCTGATCTTTTGTGGACTCAGCTCCACTTTCCGGCCCGAACACCATAACCCTTAATCCCTTTATATCTTCAAAAAACTATCTATCTTTATCTTAAAAACATTTAATGAAGGAGCCTCAACTGCTTCATTGGGCAAGGAATTCCATAGATTCACAACCCTTTGGGTGAAGTTCCTCCTAAACTCAGTCCTAAATCTACTTCCCCTTATTTTGAGGCTATGCCCCCTAGTTCTGCTGTCACCCGCCAGTGGAAACAACCTGCCCGCATCTATTCTATCTATTCCCTTCATAATTTTATATGTTTCTATAAGATCCCCCCTCATCCTTCTAAATTCCAACGAGTACAGTCCCAGTCTACTCAACCTCTCCTCATAATCCAACCCCTTCAGCTCTGGGATTAACCTAGTGAATCTCCTCTGCACACCCTCCAGTGCCAGAATGTTGTTTCTCAAGTGAGGAGACCAAAACTGAACACAATACTCCAGGTATGGCCTCACTAACACCTTATACAATTGCAGCATAACCTCCCTAGTCTTAAACTCCATCCCTCTAGCAATGAAGGACAAAATTCCATTTGCCTTCTTAATCACCTGTTGCACTTGTAAACCAACCTTCTGTGACTCATGCACTAGCACACCCAAGTCTCTCTGCACAGCAGCATGCTTCAATATTTTATCATTTAAATAATAATCCCGTTTGCTGTTATTCCTACCAAAATGGATAACCTCACATTTGTCAACATTGTATTCCATCTGCCAGACCCTAGCCCATTCACTTAACCTATCCAAATCCCTCTGCAGACTTCCAGTATCCTCTGCACTTTTCGCTTTACCACTCATCTTAGTGTCGTCTGCAAACTTGGACACATTGCCCTTGGTCCCCAACTCCAAATCATCTATGTAAATTGTGAACAATTGTGGGCCCAACACGGATCCCTGAGGGACACCACTAGCTACTGATTGCCAGCCAGAGAAACACCCATTAATCCCCACTCTTTGCTTTCTATTAATTAACCAACCCTCTCTCCATGCTACTACTTTACCCTTAATGCCATGCACCTTTATCTTATGCAGCAACCTTTTGTGTGGCACCTTGTCAAAGGCTTTCTGGAAATCCAGATATACCACATCCATTGACTCCCCGTTATCTACCGCACTGGTAATGTCCTCACAAAATTCCACTAAATTAGTTAGGCACGACCTGCCCCTTATGAACCCATGCTGCGTCTGCCCAATGGGACAATTTCCATCCAGATGCCTCGCTATTTCTTCTTGATGATAGATTCCAGCATCAAGGGGAGAACATGCAGACTCCGCACAGGCAGTGGCCCAAGCTGGGAATCGAACCCATGACCCTGGCACTATGAAGCCATAGTGCTAACCACTACGCTACCGCGCTACCCTCTGAGCGGGATTTTACGACGGTGACACAATCGCAACTGGACTGATGCTTCTCAATGTCATTCCATATCGCACCCTTGCAGCTATTCCCATTCCATCCACCAGATTTTATCCCTCGTTCCCAAGATTAAAGACCATTGCTGAATCCTATGCACTACATACTCTCCCATTCCTTAACTATAAGAAGAGCAGACATCAGTCACAATGCTCATCGTGACTCTGCTTGCTACCTCAAGCATGTTCTCAATCTGCTGAATAATGCGGAGAACCATAAAATTGATGGGCTTAAATGTCATAAACCCTGAGAATGAATCTTTATGACTGGCGTCTGAATCCCATTAAATCAGCCTTAAATAATTCTCTTTTATCTGTTTATTTATACTGCTTTCGTACTCAATGATAGCATAGGTGCTCCTTGGCATTAAGTCTGTAGATTTACAGTTCTGACAATGTGCTAGCTGGGAACATTCCAACTCTGTTAAACCAGAACTTGTGCTCATCAAATTTGAGCTGCAATGATGCCAGAAATGAGACACTTGACCTTTGCAAAGAACTGAAGCACTTTGCCCTTTGGGATCCAGGCAGAGGGAAGCTTGACGTGAGGAGGGAACAAAGCAAGGTTTTGCTTTCTGTTTTCAAAAGCAGAGAAGCCGGAAGTCGATCTGTCAGCGTGTGTCGTATTGAATGGACATGAAGCCGTGGGAGAATCAAACAGGTGTGGATGAAACATGAATGTTGTGGCGTTTGAAGCGGAAATTGTGAACGGCGCCTGGGAAAGGATCGAGATGCTTTTTGAATGAAAAGTCCCGGCCAATGAGAAAGTGGGAATGGCCTCCTCAACTGCAGTGGGAGAGTGCAACAACGGGGCAGGGTGACCCAGAACTTCTGCAGTTCCTTGTCAAGTGAGCTTTGCTGGAAAGTGCATTTGTGTTGGCCTTGAGCATTATTCAAATGGCCTGGTAACACTCACTAACTGGACCTGAATGAAGGATTAAGGCCTCATGTCAAACATCTTGGCAACACTCTCAATCATAAAGAATGGGTTACAATTATTGATACATCAGGTGACTCGTGGCAGCCATCTTTAGTCAATGTTTTCGCTTGTCTTTAAAGAAAAGGTCCCTTTGAATCAATGGAGTAAGATTTTGGTTAGCTGGCAAATTTGTAGGTAGATACTACTCAGTCACAATTTCTTGCTGTCTTGACAATATTAATTGATTTAATTCAGTGCTTTTAAATAGGTTACCATCTGCCATACGTTTGCAATACTTTCTTATGTAAAAAAACATTGAAGTGAGTGAATTAGGGGGTATGTATGGATTCTGTGAACCTCTGCCTTCCATTGCTCTATGCTGCTCAGGAACAGACTGACAATGAATTATTGATTTAAGTTTACTGAATTAACTGACCAGTTTTCACCGGTGATTAATTCCAAACTTTCACCTTAACAGTCTGACAGGAATTTCGCATTAATTAAACCACAGCTTCTGTGATTTATTTTTTTAACAACGCAGAAAATCTTTGAACGAAGTGCGAAGCGGATAAGAAACAGATAGATGCAGAGAAAGAAATAGATAGTACGAGAGGCAGAAAGAGGGAAAGTTTATTAACTCACTTCCACTGTTCATTAGTTCTATTAGTTTTGGCCAGGGGACCGTGTCTGGTGACTGAGGATATGTCTCACATCACAAGATTGGCAACTATACCCTGTTTCGAAAAAGAAAGCAATAAACTGCTCATGGCAGAATGCAATGCCTCGTCGCCAATTGTGCTAAAATAAAGTCACTGGATGATTTTAAAACTTTCATTTCTATAGCGCCATTCACCACCACAAGACAGCCAGGGCGTTTTACAGCCATTGAGGTACTTTGGAGTTATAGTCACTGCAAGGCCCCCACACCACAATGTAATCATGATCGGATAAACAGCTTTGTTGATGTTAGGTGAGGAATAATTATTTGCAAGATAACAGGCGAACTCCCGTACACTTCCATGCAATACCATGAGATCAGGCGGACCATCAGTTTAACATCTCTGCCAGGATTTCTGATGCATCAGGATGACTCGGGAGTCCTTTAAAATGACGGGCAGGTCCTGATTCCGGGATTCCCGACCACATTCCTGGGGGTTTCCAGTTTTATCGGGCCCTTTTAAGAGTGCGGGATAGTTTGGCTTGCGAGCCCGCACCTTGCAATGCCGGCCTGGCTCCATTGTGGGGACAGCATGTCCTACTCCTCCACACTTTTCATGGTGTTCGGCCATCTTTTTAAAGAGTCATGGTTAACGGCACCTCCATGCCACCCCAATCACCTGAGCCATTTCATGACAAGATATGGCCCTCCACCCACCTTCCATGGCCCCTCATGTCCCCTATGCCAACCAGTGACACTTCCATGCCCATTAACCCACTACACACTGTATAGAGCAAGCCAACCCTACAATGACAATAGGATGTGTTAAAAAAAACTTTTAAAAACAGGAATTAATTTATAACAGTCCTATATGTTAAAAAAAGTCCTTTTAAAGACAGGGCAATTAAAGTGTTAATTATCCAGACCCTTTAAAGTATTAATAGAGGAATTTGCTAGCACGTGAAGCATCTTTATTCTGTGTAAATACACTTTGCACAATTGACATCGGAGAGCCAGAGCTGTCATTCAAGTAATGTTTTCCCTGGGACTCAGGTGTTTTGACAAAATAATGGATTTCTGTGCTCTCAACAGGCCTTGTAGAGGCATGAGGGACTATGGGATGGGTGGGAGGGCCATGAAATGGCATGAATGGGGCAGAGAATTGTGTTTGGGGGTGAGAGCTAGAGGGCCTTACGATTTCATTATAGGTTGAGCAAGATCCCACTGCACTGAGCTGGGCATTTTAAATAGCCCACCTTGGCACCTAATGGCACCAGTGGCTACCTCCACCCTCTTTTCTGGGTCAACTGGCCCGACTGCCACCCTCATGCAACCCCCGCCTCCCCCCCGCTACCCACAACACCGCCTCCATGAAGCCCTGGGCGGGTTTCTCCATCCCGCCGCGCCAGATCTCTGGTTCAGCACGCCGTCTGGATTCTCCGTTTCGCCGGCTGGTCAATGGGATTTCCCATTGTGGGGCGGAGAATTCCGCCCCCTGTTTATGTGGATAATTTCTCCCAAGGCAGGCATGCAAAGTTGGGAATTTTTACGTCTCCAACTGCCTGTCCCCCCAGATTAAAATCCAGGGCCTCCTCTGAAATATGGCACCTCTGGCAGTGCCGCACTCCCTCGGTGCTACGCTGGAGTGTTAGCTTGGATTTCGTACTCTCAAGGCCCTGGACTGGGACTTAAATCCATAACCTTGTGACTGGAGGGGGGTGGGGGGGGGGGGGGGGGAGGGTTAAGTCACTGAAGTCACCTTGTATCATTTGGAATGCCAACATGTTCTAGATGCCACTGCTCCAGTCCATTCCTGTAATGAAATGATACTGAGTCAGATAACATTTTTGAATCTGAGATTAATGGAATTTTGTTGGGGAAGTACATTGAGGGATATAGAAAAAGATGGATAAATGAAGTTGAGGTGCAGGTCAACAGAACCAAGATCTAACTGAATAGTGGAACAACCCATTGGAGCTGATTAACCTACTCCTGTTCCTACTGCTATTCCTACTCCTGTTCCTACTCCTGTTCCTACTCCTGTTCCTATGTTCTGACGTGACTGAGGGATCTTTCTGAAACTGGGCTAAATCGCTGGCTTTGAAAGCAAGACCAAGCAGGCCAGCAGCACGGTTCGATTCCCGTACCAGCCTCCCCGAACAGGCGCCGGAATGTGGCGACTAGGAGCTTTTCACAGGAACTTCAGTGAAGCCTACTCGTGACAAAAAGCAATTTTCATTTTCATTTCATTTCACAAGCTCAGGACATTCCCTTCTGAGTATTCATTTTTACATCGATCTGGGGGTTGGATCTGCGGCCATGGAAAGATGCATATTCTTGGTCCCACCAGGATCGTACTCATCCGAGTTTTTTTCAGCATTTGGTAAGATGATTGTGAAGATAATCTGATAGGGTCATAGTCGTAGACTTGTTCCAGCCCAGAAGGAGACCATTCGCTCCTTCGAGTCGATGCTAGCTCTCTGGAGAGCAATCTAGTCTGTCCCATTCCCCTCTCGACCTGCATAGTCCCGCGAGTTTATTTGCTCTGGTGTCCACCCTGTCCCCTTTCCGTTAATTGACCGTCTCTGCTTCCACCAAGTAAAACAGTTCTTCCTCAAATCCCCCACTTGCCCAAAACCTTAAATCTGTGCCCCCTAACCCTTATACCATCAGCTAATGGGAGCAGAGTTTCCTTGTCTACCTGATATAAAGGTACTCGCTGCCGGGCGTGGGGGAGATGGTGGAGGCAGGTACGATAGCGACGTTTAAGAGGCATCTTGACTAATACATGAATAGAATGGGACTAGAGGGATATGGACCCTGGACAAGCAGAAGGTTTTACTTTAGACAGGCATTATGATCGGCACAGGCTTGGAGGGTTGAAGAGCCTGTTTGTGTGCTGTACTGTTCTTTGTTCATTTAGTCCAACTTAATTGTGCCAATGTTTAGGCCACACTTGAGTCTCCACCCACCCTACTTCATCTCACCCTTTCCTGTATCACTCTACCCTTTATAATCATAGATTATAGAATTTACAGTGCAGAAGGAGGCCATTCGGCCTAGCGAGTCTGCACTGGCTCTTGGAAAGAGCACCCTACCCAAGCCCACATCTCCACCCTATACCCATAACCCAGTAACCCCACCCAACACTAAGAGCAATTTTGGACACGAAGGGCAATTTAACATGGCCAATCCACCTAACCTGCACATCTTTGGACTGTGGGTGGAAACCGGAGCACCCAGAGGAAACCCACGCAGACACGGGGAGAACGTGCAGACTCAGCACAGACAGTGACCCAAGCTGGGAATCGAACCTGGGACCCTGGAGCTGTGAAGCAATTGTGTTAACCACTATGCTACCGTGCTGCCCATAAAAACAAAGCAATGTCAGTCCACAGGCTCTTTCAACATCTTTCCGGTACATATGCATTGAGCTGGCCAGGAAACCCTCATGTAAATAGTGCTCCCAAACCCTCATGAACAGAAATGATCTTCCACTGGGAAAACATCGGGGCAAGTCGCACAGAAATTCTCCTTCTACATATTCAGCGTCTGTGTGAAACTGTTCTCATTTCTTATCGATGTTTGACTTGTGTGGTCACAATCCATCATTGAAGCTCAAGCTGGCATTGGAGAGAGTGGCGTGAGATTCCCTCCGACAGGGAGTTGCAACATGTTACGCTCTGGTATCCGGTTAAGGCCTGATTAGGGAGTCAGTCTATAAGAGCTCATGGGGCTGCAAGGTCTGAGACAGCGACCTTCCCCCATTACGCCTCCGCGCGGCTGCCCCAAGCTTTAGTGTGCCCCTCCTGGGCTTTGGAATGTACCCGTCTGCAACACTCAGTCGGAGACAACTCTTTGCCCTGGAAGACCAACAGGTTTCGGGAAGACCAAAGAGCTTCTTTCGTCAAATCGGTGACCCTCAGTAAAAGCTGATGTTTGTCTCGGTGTGCGTCCCTGGGAACAGTCGGCAGAGCACAAAGTCCTGCCTCCCAGAGTTGCTCGGGACAAACCCCGACAAAAACCGCCTCATCGTTCTCCAGACCTTCTTCGTAAAGGCACGTTCCACAAGGAGGTGGGCAGTGGTCTCTTCTCTGCCATCTCAAGGGTAATGTTCAGATGGGGAGAGACTCCGGATATGAGGTAAGGATCTGACGGGGCGGGTCTTTTTCAACACCAGCGAATCTAGGCCTTGGTGCCTGTTTGAAAGTTCAGGTGATGAGGCATTCGGCCTAATGACCTTGACAGTCTGCTCAGAGAACGATCCGACAGGATCTACCATCTCCTTTTCCCACAGAGAATCTCAGACGTGACATGCAGGCCACTGCCTGATGGACCTGTGGTCAGAAGTGTTTCTCTGCAAACATTTCAGTCTATAAACAGCAACGTCCTGCTCTCTGCCAAACCTACAAATTCGGTGTGAACTTCCCTTCGATTATACCCTGAAATGGAGGTCAAACTGTTAAGTTCTGACCCAGAGGCGAATGTGCTGTCAACTGGCCCAAACTTACATGGTTGACTGGAAAAGTTAATGGTGCAGAGGGAATTCTTCAAAGAGAACATTCCTTATCAGTGTCAGCTAACCTCAGTGCTCCCCAAAAGAAAATACGAAACGCAGAGTAGCAGAGACAAGGCCGAAGGAGGAATAAATAGAATGAGAACTGAGGAAAAGAAGATTCATCATTTTAAAGCACTCACCATCCTCCAGGTTTGTTTTTAAGTTTGTCAGAGGAAGTAATAATGAGACTCTATTGGTTTCCTTGTTCTCGAGTAACCAGCCCGAATCCATTAATGGCATCTAATGACACCACTTACCTGTATTTTCTTTTAGTGGTCAGAGATAATCTGAAGCTTAAACTTTCATTATGCGTACACCAATGTCTTTGAAACAAGCTTAGCATCCTAGTTGCCTTTGGGCTCTACGAAACCCCCGGCTGCAAGAAGCTCCCATTACTGACCCCTTCGCGCCCTCAGCTTGCGAGAATGTAACTATATCCCAAACGCTTCGATTTTGTTTCTGCCAGAACCAAAAATTAGATTCATTCCTCCTTCTGTTTGTCTCTGCTACCCTACGTTTAACGGACGCAAATGCTCAACTCATCCATCGGGGGTGGGGGTAACTTTTCTTTCACTCTGAAAAGGCTCACGTGTATCCATAGAAACTGCCAAACATAACAATGAGAAACATAAGTCAAAAGTGAATGAGAGCTTAGGAACACTATGTCTCACTTGTGTCCTATCCATCAGCCTTCCCGCCAACCTTCAGCCTATTGTTTGCCGATTTCAGTATCGGATTTTAGAACAAAACCAGATCCTGACTGGCTGTGCGACAGAAATTGAAATGGTAAATTTTAGTTGCTGTTTCATTATTATTAAACTTACTGCGATAGTACAGTAGATTAGGGAGATATTGAGGCAGGTGGGTGCGTAAACAGAGCCGTGGTTTGCATTATGTTTAATGTGGAATTTGTGTCTTGACTTCTTTTTTTGTTTGTACTGTACAATGTCATTTTTTCTATATGCCAAAAATACCTCAATAAAATTGTTTGTAAAAAAAAATTACTGCGATGGAATTGCATAGAATCGACAGCCCAGAGTGAGGGCAATCAGCCCAACTGAATTAACCTGGCAATTATGCCTCCACCCACCTCCAAGTCTATCCAATCTCTCTTCATAGCTAAAACACTCCAGCCCAGGCAACATCCTATAAATCTCCCCTGCACCCTTTCCACTGCTATCACATCCCTCCTGTAATGTGGATTCTAGAACTGCACACAATACTCTAACTGTGGACTAACCAATCTTTTATTCCAGCATAACATCCCTGCTCTTAAACTCTATGCCTCGGTTAATAAAGGAAAGTATACCATATGCCTTCTTAACTATTATATCCACCTGCCCTGCTATATGCACCGGTGCACATGTGAACCTCGGTGCTTCCCAGAGTCCTGTCATTTATCATGTATTTATTCCCTTGTCATGTTTGTCCTGCCCATGTGCATCACCTTATACTTATCCAGACTGAATTTCATTTGCCACTTAACAGCCCATCTGAGCAGCCCATCTATATCCTCCTGTAGTCGAAGGCTATCATCCTCTTCACTATTTGCCATCCCATCAATTTTCGTATCATCTGCAAACATACGGTTCAACCCTCCTACAATCATATCTAAATCATTCATATAAATCACAAACAGCAAGGGTCCCAACACTGATCCCTGTGGGACCCCACTGGACACAGGCCTCCAGTCAGAAACACACCCCTTATCCATCACCCTCTGCTTCCTGCCATTCAGCCAATTTTGCTTCCAATTTGCCAAATTTCCTTGAATTCCATGGGCTCTCACCTTCACCATCAGTCTCCATGTGGGCAGCAGGGTAGCATGGTGGTTAGCATAAATGCTTCACAGCTCCAGGGTCCCAGGTTCGATTCCCAGCTGGGTCACTGTCTGTGTGGAGTCTGCACGTCCTCCCCGTGTGTGCGTGGGTTTCCTCCGGGTGCTCCGGTTTCCTCCCACAGTCCAAAGATGTGCGGGTTAGGTGGATTGGCCATGCTAAATTGCCCGTAGTGTCCTAATAAAAAAGTAAGGTTAAGGGGGGGGGGGTTGTTGGGTAACGGGTATAGGGTGGATACGTGGGTTTGAGTAGGGTGATCATTGCTCGGCACAACATCGAGGGCCGAAGGGCCTGTTCTGTGCTGTACTGTTCTATGTTCTATGTTCTATGTGGGACCTTGTCAAAAGCTTTGCTGAAGTCCAAATCGACTACGTCAAATGCATTACCCTCATCTACGCACCTGGTCACCTCTTCGAAAAACTCAATCAAGGTGGTCAGACATGACCTCCCCTTAACAAAACCATGCTGACTGTTCTTGATTAATCCCTGCCTCTCCAAATGCAGATTAATTCTGACTCTCAGAATTGCTTCCAGTAGGGGGCAGCACGGAGGCGCGGTGGTTGGCACTGCTGCCTCACGGCGCCAAGGACCTGGGATTGATACCGGCCCCGGGTCACTGTCCTTGTGGAGTTTGCATATTCTCCCCGTGTCTGCGTGGCTCTCACCCCCACAACCCAAAGATGTGCAGGTTAGGTGGATTGGCCAGGCTAAATTTCTCTTTAATTGGAATTTTATTTGTCACCACTGAGGTTAGACTGATTGGCCTGTAGTTTCCTGGTTTATCCCTTCCTCCCTTCTTGAATAATGGTACCACATTGGCTATCCTCCAGTCCTCCGACACCTCTCCTGTGGCCAGAGGGGAATTGAAAATGATTGCCGGTGCCCCTGCTATTTCCTCCCTTGCCTCACTCAGCAGTCTGGGATACATTTCATCTGGCCCTGGAGATTTGTCTAATTGAAGCCCACCTGACCAGTCAGAACCTCCTCTCTGTCCATGTTAATTTCTTTAATTTTATTACACTCGTTCTCCCTGATTTCTATACCCACTCGTGCCCCATGGAATCTAGCGTGGTCAACCCTTCCACCCTGCACATGAACTGAAATGAAATGAAAATCGCTTATTGTCACTAGTCGGCTTCAAATGAAGTTACTGTAAAAAGCTCCTAATCGCCACATTCCGGCGCCTGTTCGGGGAGGCTGGTACGGGAATTGAACCGTGCTGCTGGCCTGCCTTGGTCAGCTTTCAAAGCCAGTGATTTAGCCGAGTGAGCTAAACCAGCCCCTGCTCTTTGGGTTGTGGGGGTGAGACCCACGCAACACGGGGAGAATGCGCAAACTCCACACTGACAGTGATGCGGAGCCCGGATCGAACCCGAGCCCTCTGCGCCGAGAGGCAGCCGTACTAACCGCTGCGCCACCGTGCCGCCCGAGGGAAGAGACTCTCAATTGGACACTTGGGTGACACTAAGTGGCACTTGAGTTGAGGGGTGACCTTACTGGCACAACTGAACTCCCAGTGGTTTTCAAGTCTGTCAGCTTCCCACTAATTTCAGCTCATTTATTACATGGTTTCACTGGGGATTCAAGCCTTTGGCTTCTTATACAGAGTTGAAATGACACCATTTTGAGTTCTCCCAGTTAACAACAAGTAGACCATCTGCATAATTTTGCCATTCATTGTAAAGAAGGAACGTATATAGAACTACCTCATGATATCAATTGAAGAGGGATAAGGTGTGACAAATGTAATTTGTTACAGTTTTAGAACAACAACATATATTGACTGAACAAAGACTTGGCTGTTCCTTCAATAAACCCATTAGTTCCATCTTAGTCACAGCAGTATTCTGCCCTATTTAACAAATTATACAGAGCCATGTGGTGTTTTGGGATCTGAATTTTGAAGCGAGCAGCTGTGTACAGTGTAAGGTACGTTGTTTATAAAGTAAATGTGATTTCTTAATAATGCGTCTGCTTTAAAAATGGTTCTGCTTTTCTTTTATTCCCCCAATACTCCTCTACGATCACTGCTGAGGTGCGATGAAGGTTAAGGCAGCACTGAGAGTGTGGCAGTTCTCAGGATGTTTGCACTCACCATACAAACACAAGCATGGGCAGCACGGTAGCATGGTGGTTAGCATAAATGCTTCACAGCTCCAGGGTCCCAGGTTCGATTCCCGGCTGGGTCACTGTCTGTATGGAGTCTGCACTTCCTCCCCGTGTGTGCGTGGGTTTCCTCCGGGTGCTCCGGTTTCTTCCCACAGTCCAAAGATGTGTGGGTTAGGTGGATTGGCCATGCTAAATTGCCCGTAGTGTCCTAAAAAGTAAGGTTAAGTGGGGGGTTGATGGGTTACAGGTATAGGGTGGATACGTGGGTTTGAGTAGGGTAACCATTGCTCGGCACAACATCGAGGGCCGAAGGGCCTGTTCTGTGCTGTACTGTTCTATTCTATTCACTCACACACATACACACACTTGGGGACAGAGACTGTTGGATTGCTGTTGGCCTTGGGTCACTGGAGCCATTTGTCGCTCTTCCAATTGTTGCTCCCACTTGCTGCTCCAACCGAGATCTGCTTATCCTCAGTGACACAAATCCGAGGCTCTGTCTAGTCTGGAGACCTGGGTCCTTTCCCAACAGGTCCCTCTGGTGAAGCACCTTCGCCAACACAACTTCTGCGGTTCAAGGAGGAAGCCCAACCAGCAAACTGTCTGGCACAGCCCGTGATTGGCCGATAAATGTGTTTTCTCAGCAGTGCCAGCAAACAAATGAAAAATGAACAAATCAAAATAATATTTGCCTCACATTGTACACTAATCTTTTAAATATTAAAGATGATGGGCAACATGCCCCTCTCCCAAAGGGCAAATAATACTTGTTACGCCCAGATTAAATTATATGCTCATTGTCTGTACAATACCAGTACTCTATGGATACCTGAAAGCACTTTATATCTAATTAAGTACTTGTTGAAGGATAGTGTTACAGTTGGGAGGGGGGTTAGCTGAAACAGCAATAATTTCTCTTTTCACTTACCGTTGCAAACAGTAAGGGGTTTTGATTTGTTTCCCTCTTTATACGCAGTGGTATATTTCCCAATCCCTTGGTTTTGGTGTGATACAATTTTCTATTGATAAATCCACAGCAAACTCAGTATAGGGTGAACTCGAAGGGTTAGTTTATTTGCATGGACTCAGAACGTGGGAGGAGGGTCACAACATTACCTCCTTTGCATTCATTTAGTAAAAAAGGAGCAGAGAAAAGAAAGATTTACAGTGCAGAAATAAGAGAGAAAAATAAATATTGTTTCACACGGGCCCCGAGTCCAAAATCAAAATCTAATGAGGTATTTATTCACAGAGGTTGGTGGGTTGAAAACCAATGCTGTATAATTTACTTTTCTGGTGGTGTTGCCTTCACACAATGAGATCGACATGCAGAGATGAATCAATCTCGTAGGCAATGGTTTGCAAGTTCCAGTAGAAACAGTATAGATAGGGCCAGATATTCAATCTAGCCAGAGCTCAGTTTCTATGATAAAAGCAAATTACTGCGGATGCTGGAATTTTTGCTTTGACAAAGGGTCATCTGGACTCGAAACGTTAGCTCTTTTCTCTCCGTACAGATGCTGCCAGACCTGCTGAGATTTTCCAGCATTTTAGTTTTGGCCTCAGTTTCTACGCTGTTTGTAGGATGATAAACAGCAGACTGAGCTTCCAGTTCCACAAGGCAATATTACTGGTTTCACCAACTAGAGATCCATGTCACATGACTCCCACCTCGTCACATTGTCTTTAGCAAGGGATGTGCGTCCCTCCTCTGGGTCCCTGATATGGCTAAATGCCTCAACCATGTAAAATTGAAAAGAAGGTTACGGGGCCCTTTGTTCTAGCAGATGTGTAGACTCTGGTTGGCCAACTGGGCTTACAAAATGCAGATAGCCTTTGCGGAGCCCTTTTTGAATGTGGTCTGTGCAGCCCACAGGGGGTCGTTAGTGTCGCTTCAGGGATAACGAGGTGCAAGTTTCTCTGATACGTCCAGGCAGCTCCTCTTGTTTGAGGGTCACAGATAGACATGGATTCAACCATTTTAAAAGGTCTTTGTCCAGTTTTAAATATTTGGAAATAGCCATGAGGATATATGTTATAGCACATTCAGGGTGATGTTTTCGTCGCCTCGCAATAGTCACTTGTAAAGGAAAAAGCATGGGAGCTAATACAGGCTCAGCAAGCTCCGGCAAACAGCAATGTGATAAGGACCACATAATCTGTCTTCTGACTGAATGATAAATGTTGACCAGGACACCAGCAATAACTCCCCTGCTCTTTTCAAAAGTAAGTGCTGTTGGATCTGTTACATCTGAGCTGATGGATGGGGCATTGATTTAACGTTGCATCTGCGAGGCAGCATTTCCAGCAGTGTAGCACTCCCTCGGTAATGTGCTGGAACGTCAGCTTTGATTTGTGTCAGCTCAACCTGTGCAGAGGGACTTGAACCTAGAACCTTATGGATTCAGAGGCAAATGTTCCACTAACTGAGCTACAGCTGACAGCACTCCTGACCGATACGAGTCCATCCAACTCAATTTCTAACACCATGGTAACAGCAAGGCTAAGGAGGTGACATCAGCGGCCTTGTGAGTTGGGCGTGCGGTCTGGACTAATCATAGGTTGATGAGTAGGCACTCCCTTCCGTACAGGATATTAATGAACCAGTTGGATTTTAATGGCGATCCACCAGCTATCATGGTCATTTCTTCTGCTAATAGATCGCAAGTTACCAGAAATACTGAATTCAATTTTACCATTTGCCACAGTGGCTCGGTGGTGGTGGTGGTGTGTTACAGTCCTGGTGTGGCATTCGACGACAAGACCTCCCATCATCGACACAATGTAAATGGAGTTTTGTTTACTTATCGCTGAAGTTAACTGCTGTCGATTAGTCTGCAATAGACCCAGGTATAAGGTGAGGAAAGGCGCAGGGGTGGAGAGTTTTGGAAACACGCATTCCATTGAGATCATTCATCATGCAATGATCAGAGACCACATGCCTCTCACTGTTAGTTGGCTGGCATAGAACCAGGAATGCAAACAACCCAAAGCTTGGCATCTGTTCCATACGTTTTATGATTCATTGATAATCCGTTTCATGCTGAAGTCCATTCATCGAAGCTCAGGGTGCAATTTCCACTTTGCAGCTCCCTGCGCCAGGATCCCAACTGATTTTTGTAAAAAGCCCACTTTCTTCCCATGACCCGTTGCTGTTCTCTTTATATTGTACTCTGGCTTTGGGAAAATAGATTTTTGGTTGCAATGTCTCAAAATATGAGGAACAGAGCACTTTGAATGACAAACTGTCTCGTGCGATCATGCATGTACCATAGAACCATAGAATTCCTACAGTGTGGAAGGAGGCCATTCGGCCCATCAGGTCTGCACCAAACCCCTGAAAGAGCACTCTACCTAGGCCCACTCTACCATCCCCCCCCCATCCCCCCCCCCCCCCCCCCCATTGCCGTAACCTTACCTAACCTGCCATCTTTGGACACTATGGGCAAATGTAGCATGGCCAAACCACCTAACCGGCACATCTTTGGACTGCGGGAGGAAATCGGAGCTCCCGGAGGAAACCCACGCAGACACTGGGAGAAAGTGAAAACTCCACACAGATAGTCACCCAAGGGCGGAATTGAACAATGGGGCGGGATTCTCCGCTCCCCACGCCGGGTGGGAGAATCGCGGGAGGGCCGGGCGACTCACGACACGCCCCCCCCTGGCGCCCCCCGCGATTCCCCCACCCCCCGCTCGGAAGAATCGCCGCTCTCCATTTTTCCTGGCGACCGGCGATCCTCCGGCCTGGATGGGCCGAGCGGCGTGCCATTCCCGACTGGTTCATGACGGCGGCAACCACACCTGGTCGCTGCCGTCGTGAACATGGCGCCAAAGCCCCGTTTGAAGCTTGTGGGGGGCGGAGCGGGGAGTGAGCACCACGGCCGTGCTCGGGAGGGAACTGGCCCGCGATCGGTGCCCACCCATCGTCGGACCGGCGTCTCAAAGCGACGCACTCTTTCCCCTCCGCCGCCCCGCAAGATCAAGCCGCCACGTCTTGCAGGGCGGCGGAGGAGAAGACGGCAACCGCGCATACACGGGTTTGACTCATCAGCCGTCGTGACGTCAGCCGTGCATGCGCGGGTTGGAGCAGGCCAACCTGCGCATGCGCGGCTGACGTCACTTAGGCGCCGCCGTCGCGTCATTCTCGGCGCGCCGCCTTGACGCAAGCGTCAAGGCCCGGCGGCCGAGAGTTACGGAGCACCGCTCCTAGCCCCCCGGGTAGGGGTGAATAAGGTGAGAGGAGCGGCCTCCGAGACCGTCGTGAAACTCGGCCGAGTTCACGACGGCCTTCCCGATTTTTCGCGGGAGCGGAGAATTCCGCCTATGGCTCCTGGCATTGTGAGGCAACAGGTGTTGGTTAAAGATTTGTATGGACTGCACGCAAAACAATACTTTTTACTGTACTTCGGTACATGTGACAATAAATCCAAATCCAATCGAATCCAAGACTTCTTTCACTAACCGAAGGAATTGAGTTGTGTCCTGATTTTCTAGTCATAGTTGGGGCCTTTGGAACTCTTGTTAATTAGGTTTTAATGCAGTGATAGGTTTGTTATTCCTAACATTAGATGTATGGTGAGCTTTGCCTTAAGATGGTACAAACCTTTGATGGCATCAGCTTTAATGAGGCCCATAAATAGCACAGTGGGCTAAACAGCTGGCTTGTAATGCAGAACAATGCCAGCAGCGCGGGTTCAATTCCCGTACCGGCCTCCCCGAACAGGCGCCGGAATGTGGCGACTAGGGGCTTTTCACAGTAACTTCATTTGAAGCCGACTTGCGACAATAAGCGATTATTATTATTAAGTATTCTTATACATTTCCCTTCGCACAGTTTACAGAGACCCAGCCATCTCCTTTTAAAAGGGCCCCTGCTCACTTGCGTTGTTTAAATCCAGCAGAAAATTCCTAAATATTGTTCCCAGGACGATTAAGGCTGGCAAGGGCATGTTTTACAGCCCATCGCTTAATCCCTCTGAGAAGGCAGTGGTAGGTAGGCTCTCTATTCATAGCTATGGTCTATGCAACTGAATGGGCTACAAGGTGACTTCAAAAGCCTTGGTAGTCAGCCATGAAGGTTAGACCAGGTCCACGTTGACAATTAGGTTTGGCAGGTGTCCCTTCCCTTCAGGATATTAGTGAACCAGTTGGATGTTCATGATGATCCACAAGCTATTATGGCCATTTCATCCTCCAGTAGACCACAAGTTGTCAGATGTCTTGAATTTACTCTTATTATTTGTCATCGTGGGTTGTTGGTGGTGTGTTACAGTTCAATGCTGTGACAACATGCACTCTTACAGGCATGTTGGCAGTGATGAGAGGCTCCAATTTCTTAGGAATCTCTCCTGCCCTGATAGGCTGCCATCGGTCGCTATTGGAAGGGTTCACAGGTTGATACTCGATCCGTTTGGCCACATTATCAACGCACCTTTCCTTGACCAGGAGTGGGACTTGACACTACCCACTCCACCACAAGACCTCCCATCGCAGTGGATTATCTGTAGTTTAGTACCTCCCAGCTTTGCTCCTTCAATTTAATGTGTGTGTTATGTCTTCGGCCATCGACTGGTCAATCTCCACGCCTTTTCCTGCTCTGAGGGATTCAATGCTCCATGTGTGTCATCAGTAAGAGTTAGTGAATGGGTAAATCACACACAGTGCTCCAGATGAATGATTTCCACCAAGTCTCTCCCACTGTTATTTGCAAGCATGCCAAAAGGACATGTTAATATGCTAGTTGGTGGTGATATCATGTTATCTACTCAATCTCTAGAACACCAAGGATTTTGGAAAAATTGATTGAGCGGGATCGCTGGATGCCAAATCCTCCCATAGATCCAGATGTATTGGGAAGCTAGAGAAACACAATAAGGGCTACTGATCGGATTAGGTGAAGAGAAATGGGGGAGGGGTTTGTGTGGTCCACAACCAACAGCATAGACCAGCTGGGCCGAGTGGCCTGATTCTCTGTTGCACATTCTATATAATTCTTGTCACCTCCCTTCACCCCCTCCCTGGGATTAGAGTGTTCTGACAGAGTGCAAAGGTGAGGGGGAAAAAATGATGAATTCCCTTCCAAAGATGTGTAGGTGAGGTGGCGTTACGAGGATGGTGGGGGAGTGGGCCAAGACAGGTTGCTCTTTCCAGACGGTCGGTGCAGACTCGATGGGCCAAATGGCCTCCTTCTGCACTGTAGGGGCTCGATGGTCATCCTCAACTTTGACGTGTATTGAATTTGCATACGCAACTGTCGAGCATGCTTGTTTTAATTAGCTGTAGGCAGGCAGACGGCATCTTGTAACATTCGAAGCAATAACTAAACACAGAATGCTAAAATAAACATAATTAGAAATAAAAATAAATACACCAGACCTCAATTGAAAATAACACGTTCAAACCATGTGTTATTTGTAAACGTCTTGTTCTGAAATGCTTCCCATCATGGGGCGTGCAGTGTATTTAACTGGCTGGCTCCTGGGCTTGCTTTCACGAGGATAAATAAGGGCGGCCTCCAAACCTCGAGAGAGACCCCCTTGACCAGCTGGAATTCTGCATGGTCTGAGAAGGATTCATCACAGCCACTAGGTGGAAGCATTGACACCGCGAGTCAGGCCAGCCCCAGATACAGCAAACTGTTGCTGCCCCCACCATATGGATTTCATATTTCAAAGCCCTGATATTTCTAGACGATCTGGAGCCATCCTTTATAACTTGAAGGAAGCAGTTTGCGCGCTTGTCTGCCACTGTTTTCCATTTACACCAGTCGGATTTGGCTCCAGTCCAGCAGGAGCTGGGCAGATCTTTTCACAATCGAGGCTCTGAAATGATTTGTTACAAATCTTTGGAGGGGAGAGGGGGATTATAAAGAGGTTTCTCTCTCGCGTTGCAATCTCATGCTGATCTAGAATTAGATTCCGGAGCTCTCAGAACAAAAGACTATTCACCCCGTGCTCAAACGTCATTAGGAAATGCATTGATATTTGGGGCATGATTTGAAACATGTAAAGGTTTTGTTTAATTCATTTGTGAGATGTCAGCATCGCTAGCTCGGCCAACATTTATTGTCCATCCCTAGTTGCCCTTCAGAAGGTGGTGGTGAGCTATTTTCTTGAACCGCTGCAGTCCCTGGGACGTAGGTACACCCACTGTGCTGTTAGGGAGGGAATTCCAGGCTTTTGACCCAGCGACAGTGAAGGAACGGCCGATGTATTTCCAAGTCAGGGTGGTGAGTGACTTGGAGGGGAACCTCCAGGTGGTGGGGCTCCCAGGTATCTGCTGCTCTTGTCCTTCTAGATTGTAGTGGTCGCGGGTTTGGAAGGTGTTGTCGAAGGAACCTTGCTGAGTTCCTGCAGTGCATTTTGTAGATGGTACACACGGCTGCCGCTGTTCGTCGTTGGCGGAGGGTTTGAATGTTTGTGGAAGGGAGCTGCTTTGTCATGGATGGTGTCGAGCTTCTTGAGTGTTGTTGGAGCTGCACTCGTCCAGGCAAGTGGAGAGTATTCCATCACGCTCCTGACTTGTGTTTTGTAGGTGGTGCGCATTTCAGTTCAGCTGGAGTTCAGCTCTTTTGTCGCTGTTTGAACCAAGTCTGTACTGAGGGCCTTGCAGGGTAGACAGGGCTGGATTTAAAGGTCTTTAGTGAACCAGATGTTTTTTTCCGACAATGGACAATGGTAGTCAATGAGGAGTCCCAAAAAACGTGAGTCAAAAGTAGTTAATTTCCTACTCACAGCTAGAAAAAATACAGCAACGGGCAGCCCGGTGGCGCAGTGGTTAGCATTGCTGCCTCATGGCGCCGAGGTCCCAGGTTCGATCCCGGCCTCGGGCCACTGCCGTGTGGAGTTTGTACATTCTCCCTGTGTCTGCAGGGGTTTCATCCCCACAATGCAAAAATGTGCAGATTAGGTGGATTGGCCAAGTTAAATTGCCCCTTAATTGGAGAAAAATTATTGGGTACTTTAACACTTTTAGAGTTTAAATTCCACCATCCGCCATGGTGGGATTTAAACCCTGGTCATAGAATTTACAGTGCAGAAGGAGGCCATTCGGCCCATCGAGTCTGCCCCGGCCCTTGGAAAGAGAACCCTACTCAAGCCCACGCCTCCACCCTATCCCCATAACCCAATAACCCCACTTAACCTTTTTGGACACAAAGGGCAATTGAGCATGGCCAATCCACCTAACCCGCACATCTTTGGACTGTGGGAGGAAACCGGAGCACCCGGAGGAAACCCACGCACACACAGGGAGAACGTGCAGACTCCGCACAGATAGTGACCCAAGCCGAGCATCAAACCTGGGACCCTGAAGTTGTGAAGCAACTGTGCTAACCACTGTGCTACCATGCTGCCCTGAGGATTACCCTGAGTCTCTGGATTACTATTCCAGTGACAATACATTGCGGCCGACCTAACTCTTATTCCCAGAGCATGTTCGCAAAAATTGTAACAGGTTTGGTCATATGTTTAGGAATATTAAAGGGGATATAGAACATAGAACATAGAACAGTACAGCACAGAACAGGCCCTTCGGCCCTCAATGTTGTGCCGAGCCATGATCACCCTACTCAAACCCACATATCCACCCTATACCCGTAACCCAACAAGCCCCCCTTAACCTTACTTTTATTAGGACACTACGGGCAATTTAGCATGGCCAATCCACCTAACCCGCACATCTTTGGACTGTGGGAGGAAACCGGAGCACCCGGAGGAAACCCATGCACACAGGGGGAGGACGTGCAGACTCCACACAGACAGTGACCCAGCCGGGAATCGAACCTGGGACCCTGGAGCTGTGAAGCATTTATGCTAACCACCATGCTACCCTGCTGCCCCTTGTATGAAAGTACAAAATCCAGTTCTTACCCCAGATATACATTGAGAATTGGTATGGCCACCTCCAGGTGTACACCATCATTTAGCATTGGGTTTTTGGTTCAGCTACCCCCAGGTATACACAATCATTTAGTATTTATGTTGTTGATCTGCATAGTAACACGAATTTAACAAAGCATGATAGGATGTAACCTGCCCAGCAACAGGTAGAAATCTGCCTAGTGACAGCAGTCGCCAGCATTAAAAAGGCATGCGCGGGAGAACATCTTAATGAGGAAGTGACGACCACCACATGTTAGTACAGAGCAGCAACACACCAAATTATATTACCTTCCGAGTATCGGAAAGAGATTCTGAGATGAGATTCCATTACGGGGACACCTCAGAATAAAGAAAACGCAAGCCAGAATCTAAAGACAGTTTTGTTGGCCTGGTGTACACATGGATGTAGTCACCTTTGGTCGAACCTGTTAACTCTGTGAGGTCACAGGGAAACCACAAGGGGTAAAATTGAGCCAGCACCTTTGACCCCTATCCCACAGTTTGTTGAACCTTTTCCAGGGTCCTAGTCAATCGTGTGGGACCGTTGTCAAGAACACAAGATGGGAATCAATATTTACTAACTATCATGGATATATCCATCCGATTCCCTGAAGCCATATCCTGAAGACCATTACCGCTTGGAGAGTCATAGAGGAGCTCACCAAGTTATTTACAAGATATGGCTTACCAAAGGGGATGCAATCAGATCACGGGTCAAATTTTATGTCAGGACTATTCAAAGAGACCTGGAGTCCAAACAGTAAAAACCATCAGCCTATCATCCAGCATCCCAGGGAGCACTCGAGAGGTGGCATCACACTTTGAAAACCTTGATGAGAGTTTATAGCCAAGACTACCCTCATGATTGGGCCAATATTTAAATGTTATTATTATTTGCGATTAGGGATGCACCAAATGAGTCTACCGAATTTAGTCCTATCGAATTGGTCCATTAGCATGATGTTAGAGAGCCACTGAAATTAATTTCTCGAAGGTTACGAAATACAAAGTCAGAGGCTGGCCTTTGTAGACTATGGGCGGAATTCTCCGCAAGGCCCGACGCCGTCGTGAAACCTGGAGAGGTTCACGACAGCGTTGGCAGCCTCTCCCGGCCCCTATTCTCCCCTACCCGGGGGGATAGGCGGGCCGTACTGAGAAACTCGGCGGCCCTGGCTTCAAGGCCCGGCACGCCAAGAATTACGCCGTGGCGGAGCCTAATGACGTCAGCCGCGCATGCGCGGGCTGGACAGCACAAACCCGCGCATGCACGGTTGCCGTCTTTCCCCTCAGCCGCCCCGCAAGACGTGGCAGCTTGATCTTGGAGGGGAAAGAGTGCGTCCCTTTGAGACGCCGGCCCGACGATCGGTGGGCACCGATCGCGGGCCAGTCCCCTCCCGAGCACAGTCGTGGTGCTCCATCCCCGATCCGCTCCCCCCAGGTCCCACAATTACCTGGTGCACCATGTTAACGACGGCAGCGACCAGGTGTGGTTGCCGCCGTCGTTACAGGTCGGGAACGGCAGGCCGCTCGGCCCATCCGTGTCGGAGAATCGCCGGTCGCCGTGAAAAACGGCGGCCCGCGTTTCGCCGAGCGGCTGGACGGAAAACCGGACACGTCATTTGGGGGGGGGGGGGGGAGAATAGCGGGAGGTGCGGGAGCGGACCTCCCGCTATTCCCCCACCCATCGTGGTTGCGGAGAATCGCGGCCTATGTCTCAAATTTCAGGGAACGACTGACTGGGGCCTGTGAGGTGGCGAGAAAACATCTACCAACAGCCCAGCAGGGATTGAAAGCAAGGGCTGATGGGAAGGCCCAGCCTCGTAGTTTTACTTTTGGAGAGAGAGAGGGGCTCGCGTTGTTACCTGTGTCAGGCCAACCCCTGAAAGCTAGATTCAGTGGTCCGTATCCAATTGAAAGGAAATTGAGCGAGGTAAACAATCTGGTACGCACCCCAGGTTGATGCAAATCACACTGTGCGTGCCTTGTGAACATGTTGAAGAAGTATTGGGTTCGAGGAGATGAGAACCAGCAAGAGGTCTTGTTAATTATGAAACAGGGGGAGAGATAAGGGGTAAAATTCTGACTGACTTCTCTATAATATCGGCAAGGAGGAAGTACTGGAAAACTAAAACCATCTCCCAGTCAAGTGCTGGAGCAAACTATCAGAGTTACTGCAGTTCTATAAGTGTATTTTTGAGAATAACTCGGGTAGAACGGAGTTAGGGACGCATGACGGAGATGTGGGTGACACCGTTTCAATCAAACAACATCCATAGAGGTTAAGTCCCGCAAAGTTACCACAGGTACAGAAGGAAATTGAGCATATGCTCGCGAATGACATTACTGAATTGAGTTCTAGTGATGGAGCCCCCCCCTGTCGTCATGGTATCAAAACCGGATGGAACCCAGAGACTGTGCGTGGACTACAGGTGGGTGAATGCCGCAGCTGAGAGGGAATTGTTTCCTATTCCATGTTTGGAAGATTGTACCAAAAGCATTAGACAGTCGAAATTCATCACTAAGATGGACTTGCTGAAGGGCTATTGGCAAGTACCTTTGACTGAGAGGGAAAAGGAAGTCTCCGCTTTTGTGATGTCACAAAGGACTTTATCAATTCAAAGTTATGCCATTCAGATTGAGGAACGCTCCCACCATGTTTCAGAGGCCCACGAACAGAGTAGTTTGCGGTCTGAGTCACTGTGCCGTATACATCGATGACTTAGTGGTGGTCGGCCAGAGTTGGGAAGACATCTACTCCACCTAAAGGAAGTCTTTAGCCGATTGGAAGAAGCCAATCCCGTGATAAATCCAGCAAAAAGCAAACTTGCTGGGGCCCAAATTTCACAGCTGGGACACGATGTTGGCCATCCTCAAATGAAATGAAATGAAATGAAAATCGCTTATTGTCACGAGTAGGCTTCAATGAAGTTACTGTGAAAAGCCCCTAGTCGCCACATTCTGGCGCCTGTCCGGGGAGGCTGGTACGGGAATCGAACCGTGCTGCTGGCCTGCTTGGTCTGCTTTAAAAGCCAGCGATTTAGCCGAGTGAGCTAAACCCCACAAAGTGCAAAAATACAGGCCATTTGGGACTTCCCAGAACCCACCACAAGAAAAGAGATTGTTAAGATTGCGGGGCATGAACGGGTTCTACCATAGGTTCCTGCCAAACTTTAGCAGCACCACTCACAGAGCACGTACAAAAGAACAAGCACCTGAACTGGCTGGAGGGCTGCCAGACAGACAGCGTTCAGCCATTTAAAAGCTGGCTTTAAAATTGAGGTCAAACCCAGAGTTATGGGCACCCAGTTAGAACACGCAGTTTAAACTGGTGGTGGATGCGAATGGCGTTGGTGGCTTTGCAAAACGTCAAACCTGGCATTGAGGAGCCGATAGGATATTTTTCAAAGAAATTAAATCGTCACCACCAGAAGTAGTCGACCGCTGAGAAAGAGACTTTAATCCTGGTGCTGGCGTTACAACATTGCGAGGTTTATGTTGCCAGACGCCCAGCCGGGACAAGCATACATACAGCTCAAAACCCGTTCAAAATTTCTGGAGGAGCTTTGAGAGCATAACACCAGGTTATCCCAATGGCGTTTTGCTATTGCGACCATCTAACTTAAAAACCTTTCATGTGGCCAGGAGAGCAAACATCATTGCGGACGCTTTATCACGAATTTAGTAGAGATTTGTGGGAACAGAGAGTGTAAATTCTCCGGAGTATCTTCCATGTTAATGCATGCTCTTGAGTTTTGTGATGTTTACTCAGATAGAACTGAAATGAAATGAAATGAAAACCGCTTATTGTCACAAGTAGGCTTCAAATGAAGTTACTGTGAAAAGCCCCTAGTCGCCACATTCCGGCGCCTGTTCAGGGAGGCTGGTACGGGAATTGAACCGTGCTGCTGGCCTGCCTTTGTCTGCTTTCAAAGCCACCGATTTAGCCCTGTGCTGAACCAGCCCCTGATAAGAAAAGGGTTGAGAAGATTATCATATATTATCATTGAATTTACAGTGCAGAAGGAGGCCATTCGGCCCATCGAGTCTGCTACCGGCTCTTGGAAAGAGCACCGTACCAAAGGTCAACACCTCCACCCTATCCCCATAACCCAGTAACCCCACCCAACACTAAGGGCAATTGTGGACACTAAGGACAATTTATCATGGCCAATCTACCTAACCTGCACATCTTTGGACTGTGGGAGGAAACCGGAGCACCCCAGAGGAAACCCACGCACACATGGGGAGGATGTGCAGACTCCGCACGGACAGTGACCCAAGCCGGGAATCGAACCTGGGACCCTGGAGCTGTGAAGACATTGTGCTATCCACAATGTGCTGCCCAGAAGTGTAACATTTTATCAAATTGAGACATTTGATTTGTAAAAAGGGGGGGGGGGGGGCTATATCATGGATCTTCGTAATAAGAGCAGCAAAATGGATTTTACAAATCATGCTAGGATGCGATCTGCCCAGCAACAGGTAGAAATCTGCCTAGTTACAGCAGTAGCAAGCATTCAAAAGGCATGATGTGATGCGACTTTCCCAGTAACAGGATTAGTGGGCATCTAAACAGAATCAGGTGTAAATGACCCCTATTAGTAGAAACAGCTTATCTAGACGACTGAGAGATCAGTGGAAGTACAAACATGCCAAAAATCTAGAATCAAGGAACTTGAGAGGCAGACAGCCAAATAAACAGAATTAAGAATCAAAGGGTAAAATGATAAAATTGCCAGAACATTCAGAGTCGGCAGACCAGTTGCACATCTTACAACCTGAGGGGCCAGTTTACATTTACCAGCCTGATAGACAAGTGTATAACTCACAGCCAGGGGGCTAACTTTAAATCTAGGCCTTAGACAGAAACCTTCATAAAGGTAGTGTAAATATCTTCACTGGACTAGGAAAAGATGTCTCCCAGACTTAATTATCAGCCCTGTATTATGTGGTAACTATAACCTGGATTTGACATATACATTTATTTAATTTAGATGTTGTTGGGTGTAAGGGGAAGTCTGAAGGAGTTCAGGGTTCTTAGATATGTTTTGGAATAAGGGGTTGATTCCCCATAAACTGTGTGGTTAGTGATTCATATACTTAATTATCCTCAAGCATTGTCGTCCTGCTCATGTGTAGTTGTCTTTTCTTTAATTTAATAAATAGTCTTCAATGATTGTTACATGACGACAGGGCTGGTTATTTTCACTGGAGTTTCATGTGACTCCACATACCACCCCAAAAACAAAACTATACACCCCCATGAACCAGGGTTTCAAATTAAGATATTGTCGCAGATACAATCAGCGTAGTTCATGACAGAAAATGGTTTGTGACATTGTCTTTTGTTTGGCTATCCCCAGGTATACATCGGCAGGTATACACCATCATTTAGCATTGTGACTTTGTTTCGTTATCTCCAGGTATACACCATCATTTAGCATTGTGACTTTGTACAACTATCCCCCAGGTGTACACCATCATTTAGCATTGTGACTTTGTACAACTATCCCCCAGGTGTACACCATCATTTAGCATTGTGACTTTGTACGCCTATCCCCAGGTGTACACCATCATTTAGCATTGTGACTTTAGGGGCAGCAAGGTAGCATGGTGGTTAGCATAAATGCTTCACAGCTCCAGGGTCCCAGGTTCGATTCCCGGCTGGGTCACTCTGTGTGGAGTCTGCACGTCCTCCCCCTGTGTGCGTGGGTTGCCTCCCACAGTCCAAAGATGTGCGGGTTAGGTGGATTGGCCATGCTAAATTGCCCATAGTGTCCTAATAAAAGTAAGGTTGGGGGGGGGGTTGTTGGGTTACGGGTATAGGGTGGATACGTGGGTTTGAGTAGGGTGATCATGGCTCGGCATAACATTGAGGGCCGAAGGGCCTGTTCTGTGCTGTACTGTTCTATGTTCTATGTTGTACACGATCGGTAGGTTATAAAGTCGTTTATCATTTTGACTTTGTACGGTCATAACATACATAGAACGTAGAACATACAGTGCAGAAGGAGGCCATTCGGCCCATCGAGTCAGCACCGGCCCACTTAAGCCCTCACTTCTACCTTATCCCCGTAACCCAATATCCCCTCCCAACCTTTTTGGTCATTAAGGGCAATTTGTCATGGCCAATCCACCTAACCTGCACGTCTTTGGACTGTGGGAGGAAACCGGAGCACCCGGAGGAAACCCACGCAGACACGGGGAGAACGTGCGGACTCCGCACAGACAGTGACCCAGCGGGGAATCGAACCTGGGACCCTGGCGCTGTGAAGCCACAATGCTGGCCATTTGTGCTACCGTGCTGCCCAGATGTACAGCAGAATTTAGTGTTGTGACTTTGGCCTTGTGAAGACAATATTGGTTCTTGGAGGATGATAAAAATACACAATTATCACTGCTGCTTCACAGCACCTAGGATCCGGCTTTGATCCCAGCCCCAGGTCACTGTCTGTTTGCAGGGTAGGTGGAGTGGCAACGCTATAAAGCCCCTTCATTGGAAAAGAAGATTTGGGTCCTCTAAAGTTTTTTTAAAACAAAGAAAATAATACAATAATTGGATAAAGAAAAAGCGCTGCCAACATATTTTATTTCCCAAGGAGAGCACAAATAGAAATGGCAGGTTAGAGTCAGTTGTAATTTTGGATAGATATGTGTTTGTTTAATAAAAGCTGTAATTGTTTGTAACAAAGCAGGGCGATCACCTGCAGAGCTGCCTATTAGCAGGCTGCTCGTTGGGGCGGGTGGTGCCGTTTTGGACCTACAGCTTCCAGTCCCTGAGAATGTTTTAATACTGAGTCAGCCCCACTAATGCAAAACAGAAGACGCTCCATCTGATAAACAATCAGCCGCAGGGTTTCTTTCTCCCCCACAAAATATATTTTGTCTGGGGGACAGTGTCCGTTAGTCAGTGATTTATTTATTTTTAAGTATGTTTCATCGGAATTTGTATTTAAAAATAGAGCTTCGCAGATAAAGAATAACACAATAACAACGGTAATAGTAATTAACAAATTTAAAAAATGACAAAACATAAGCCCCACGCTGTCACTATATCCATGACTGAGGTCCCAATACTATTTTACATTATTTATAATAATGTTCATTGATACAGTATTTTAAAGGGCCTCTACTGTTTAGCTCCCAGCTTTGCCCATATATTTACATACCCCCCCCCCACCCATCGCTTTGTGCTTGTCTTCTTTTCGCTGGGGAGGGGGTGGGGCGTCGCATGCCCCCCCAGAGTTTAGGAGGGAGGGTGGGTCAGTCTGTTCTCCCAGATTAGCCCGGGTGGGAGGGGTTCGTGTTCCCTCCCATGGCCGGCCCTCCTTCCCATTCCTTCTCCACAATTTGCGAGCTCCCTTCTACCCAGGTGGTGTTCCCTGCCCACCTTCTACTGCGCCCCCCTCACCACCCACCCCTCCCCCCCCCCCCCCCCCCCCACCCAATTAGCTGCTGGCCATGAATAGATGTGAAGAGCTTGTAATTTCGATCAGCAGAGATAATGTTGGAACAAGCACGGGGTTTGCACAACTTTAAGAACGCAGGTAGCCTCACGGCACAGAGGACCCGGCTTCAAACCCGGCCCCGGGGTACTACCCCTTTGGACTTTGCACATTCTCCCCCTGTCTGCGTGAGTCTCATCCCCACAACCCGAAGATGTGAAGGATAGGTGGATTGGCCGTGCTAAATTGCCCCTTAATAATAATAATAATAATAATAATCTTTATTACTGTCACAAGTAGGCTTACAGGGAGGCACAATGGCAAGCACAGCTGCTTCACAGCGCCAGGGTCGCAGGTTCGATTCCCGGCTTGGGTCGCTGTCTGTGCGGAGTCTGCACGTCCTCCCCGTGTCTGCGCTGGTTTCCTCCGGGTGCTCCGGTTTCCTCTCACAAGTCCCGAAAGACGTGCTGGTTAGGTGAATTGGACATTCTGAATTCTCCCTCCGTGTACCCGAACAGGCGCCGGAGTTTGGCGACTAGGGGCTTTTCACAGTAACTTCATTGCAGTGTTAATGTAAGCCTACTTGTGGCAATAAAGATTATTTTACATGAACACTGCAATGAAGTTACTGTGAAAAGCCCCTAGTCGCCACATTCCGGCGCCTGTTCGGGTACACAGAGGGAGAATTCAGAATGTCCAATTCACCTAACCAGCACGTCTTTCGGGACTTGTGAGAGGAAACCGGAGCACCCGGAGGAAACCAGCGCAGACACTGGGAGAACGTGCAGACTCCGCACAGACAATGACCCAAGCCGGGAATCGAACCTGGGACCCTGGCGCTGTGAAGCAATAATTGGAAAAAAAAAGCAATTGGGTGCATTAAATTTTTAAAAAACTTTAATAACCCAGGCGATCAGGAATTTAATCACTTCCGACCGGCGTGGGTTATTGATAAACTCAATCCAAGGCAGCAAGCGTGATGCACAATTCACATTTACCGTGCTACCTTCGAATACATGGCCCACAGTAAATTGCCTCTTCGACTTATTGCAAAAGGGCTTTTAATGTGATACAGATCGAGCCAGATTCCATCCCTACCCCCCTCCCAATTCAAGACCAACTTCAGTAAATGCGAAGAGCAGGGAGATTGAGATGAATGTGGAGTGTGTCTATGGTGTTCGTTGAAAATCTTAAATAGCACATTTCTCGGGGCAGGGGACTGAAGGGGAAGGGGAATAGGAATTTGTATTGTGGAGGGGAATTTGAGGGGGGGGGGAAGGAGGAGGGAGGGAGAGGGGAGACAGGGGGTGGAACTGTTCAGAAGGTGATAGCCTGAGAGAGAGAGAGGGAGAGATGGTGTGACTGGGTTGTGGTTTAGAGGGAGGGGGAGAGTGAGAGAGAGAGTGGTGGGGAAGGGGGGAGGATCAGTGCTGGCGCCAGCCCACTCCAGCTCCCTGGCAGAGGGCTCCACAGACGCAGAGGTCAATCCCTGACTGCCTTTGCGCGCCCCTCTGCTGCCGAGAGGCTGCCAGACAGGCACATCCTCGGCATAATCAGATGCATGTGGCCAGGTACCCGGGAGCAGAGACAGAAAGATCGCAACCCCCAGATAACAATCATTCGGCTGCAGCTAATTTCAGTCCCTAAATGAAAAAAAGGTGATCGGGCTGACTCAGATCAAAGGGAGGGTGTTTCAAAGATAAAATGAAAGGAATACAAAAATAGGCAAAATTGTAAATTGTTTTTCTTTTAAATTAAATCTGGCGCCCAACATTCCCATAGACACCCTGAGACCCATTCCCCGCTCAGCCGAAGTTTCCAAAGGCTGCAACTCCTGAATCCTCTCTCTCCTTTCAGCACGCATCTCAGAATGTAAGGGTTTTCTGGCCCTTCCCGCCGGCCGTATCTTCCGGTCCCGTAGGTGGAACCTGGGTGGCGGGTTCCCCGGCTACAGGTAGGGGGAGCCAGGCAAAGGTTCAGCGGGACGGGAAGATCTCTGAGGGGGTCCACCGCCGGAAAATACGCTGAGCTGTGGGCGGGAAGTGATGGCGGGTATGGAAAATCCCAATTGTATATGTCTTTGACCACATTTTTGGCCACCTCCTATCTCCTTCTGTACCTCAGTGGCAAACTTTGTTTGCAAACCTTCTGAAGCATCTTGGAATATTGCACTATGCAAAAGGCACTATATAAATGCAGACTGTTTTTGCTGTCAGCACTTGGCCATTATTCCTGTACCCGCCTTTGGATTTGTGATCTGGTTAAACAACTTGTGACACTTGTTACCCATTGTTCAGGTAAAAATTTCTTGGCGTGACTCTATGGGCGGGATTTACCGGACATTTCTGTTCTAAGCGCGATTGGCGGGGTGTTTCCCGACGGCCGCAATGGCGACACGAGCCCAACACAGGCTTCTCGCCATTACTGGCTGTCCCACCGTCTGATTTGCCCGATCCTCAGCGACTTCGCCACTAACAAGGGGGAGCTGCTTTTAAACGCTCCCTCACCACTCGCTCCCAGTCCACACATGAGCACAGTAGCGCCCAGACCTGCTCCTCGATTTGGAGATGCCGACCTGGCCAGGCATCTGGATGCAGTGGATGAGAGATGAGATATGCTGTTGCCCCTGAGGTGGGGGGGGGGGGGGGGGGGCGCTGGTCAGAGAGCTAGCAGGACCACCAATCCCACCTGGGAGGCAGTGCAGCGGCTGTCAGTACGGGCGGCTCGACCATGGGGACCGCTGTTCAATGTCTAAAGAAGACCAATGACCTCCACCGAACTGCAAAGGTTAGTTATCAGTTTTGCCCGCCTCCCATCCATTGACGCCATCTACACCCCACCCCCCCACCCCCGCTGCCTGGGGAAAGCAGGCAGCGTAATCAAAGACCCCTCCCACCCGGCTTGCTCACTCTTCCAACTTCTTCCATCGGGCAGGAGATACAGAAGTCTGAGAACACGCACGAGCAGACTCAAAAACAGCTTCTTCCCCACTGTCACCAGACTCCTAAATGACCCTCTTATGGACTGACCTCATTCACACTACACCCTGTATGCTTCACCCGATGCCGGTGCTTATGTAGTTACATTGTATATCTTATGTTGCCCTATTATGTATTTTCTTTTATTTCCTTTTCTATTCATGTACTTAATGATCTGTTGAGCTGCTCGCAGAAAAATACTTTTCACTGTACCTCGGTACATGTGACAATAAACAACATCCAAATCCAAACCCCTGAAATTTCCCCCCTCCCCCCAGCCCCCACAAATCACTGGCTGACACCTCACACACTCACCCCACACCCAGTCTTCGTGCTTGTCCCTCAGCACGCCTTGGCACCCACCTGCACAAACTTCCAGTTGTGTTGCCCACGCATCTGTATTTTATACAACATAGAACATACAGTGCAGAAGGAGGCCATTCGGCCCATCGAGTCCTCACTTCCACCCTATTCCCGTAACCCAATAACCCCTCCTAACCATCTTTGGTCACTAAGGGCAATTTACCATGGCCAAACCACCTAACCCGCACGTCTTTGGGCTGTGGGAGGAAACCGGAGCACCCGGAGGAAACCCACACAGACACGGGGAGAACGTGCAAACTCCGCACAGACAGTGATCCAGTGGGGAATCGAACCTGGGACCCTGGTGCTGTGAAACCACAGTGCTATCCGCTTATGCTACCGTGCTGCCTCATTGCTCGGCACAACATCGAGGGCCGAAGGGCCTGTTCTGTGCTGTACTGTTCTATTATGTTTGCCCTATTATGTATATTCTGTTCAGGTACAGAATGATCTGTCTGAGCTACACCCAGAACAATACTTTTCACTGTACCCCGATACACGTGACAATAAACAAATCCGTAGATCCCCCGATCCATCAAGCATGCGGCTAACGGTGCCGTCTCTCTGTCCCCCGCAGAATAGGTTGGCCCAAAATAGATGTGAAAATGCCAAGAGTGGTGGCAGAGTACCAGAGTCCGAACCCCCTGTGAGAAACGGGCCCTGGAGATCGCGGGGCTGACCGGGGAGAGTGCAGTCACCGACAGCGAGATCCACTGTCCCTTCACCCAGATGACCTGTCTCAAGTGAGTTGTCAGACAAAATTATCCTCCCCTCTCATTGACCACATGTCCATTCCCTCAAAGGATCGGCATCTGATTGGGCCAGGCCACCACCGCAGCCCCCACCCTCGAACACCCCAAGAGACCACCTCGGAGGGGAGCTTCGAGGAGACCACCATATCCGTATCACAGTTATCACCCCCACCTTTCATTGTGTGGAGATGCACACCTTGACAGACAGGTTCTGGGCATAATCTGGTGAGCACTTCAAAGTTGCTGAAGCACATCATGTGGAGGCAGGAACATCCAAGGGAATCAGCCGTCGGAGGCCTGCTGGATCCCAGGACTCGGCTGAGTCCCAGCCAGATGCCGAGCCTCTGGACAAGCTATCCCAGAGTTGATGCAGATGCTCGGACATGGCCGTGATATTCAGGAGGCGTTGTCAACCACACACCGGTGGGTGTAGAGTCATCTGGAGGATTCCCAAAGGATGCGGGCACAGGAGACGATGTCGACAATGCGTGGCACCGAGAGTGACACTACTAGGGTGGCGACCGCAGTGGGATGCCGAGAGCACCACGTCCGGGTCTTGATTGTTGTTGTCCAGGGCGTGGCTCAGTCAGTGACGACCATGGCTGAGGGCCCCAATATCATGTCCCAGTTGGTGAGGGACTGTGGTGAAAGTATATTGTGCTGTAATTTTCTTTCTTCTTTTTGGAAAATAGGCGACAGGTTTAGATAAAGGATCTGGATCGGCGCAGGCTGGGAGGGCCGAAGGGCCTGTTCCTGTGCTGTAATTTTCTTTGTTCTTTGTAACAATTCACCATATGATTATCTGTATTACGCTGTTGCCCATGTGGGCTCCACCTATGGAGCCTTGTATGGTACTGCCTATAATGTAGCATGCTGGGGCCTAAGTGGGCCCCGCCCCTGACTCCAAAGAGCAGTTGCCCTGTAGGCGGCTCGCACTAGCAGACCAGCCACAGGCAGGCACTGTTATAGTTGATTAAAGCCACAGTTTACTTCTACTCCTGGTTTCGTGTGAATTGGCATCAGGGATATTTCACAGATGCAGATGGATATTGCCGAGCCACTCCAGAGTGTGGCTGAGTCACAAGGGAGCATCGCCGAAGACATCAAGAACATGGGGAGGCGCCAGAACTGGCGGAGACGGATAATGCAGAGGCCCCTGAAGCTCACTCCAGCTGCCCGCCATCCCATGGAGGCCGCCAGGGGCCCTCCAGACACAATCAGGAAGCGCTGGAGGCCAATCTGGGGCCTGCCGCCAAGGAGGCAACATAAGCCTCCAGTTCTTCTGAAATATATAACAAAAATGTACACGTGAGGTTGTTGCCAATCACAATCTTCAAAAACAATTAGAATCTGAAGGGATGAGACCCCATATTTGTAAATTGATTGGCTGTTGATTGGCAATCATTAGCACTTGTTACATTGTTAAAAGGTTACATGGAGCTGGTTTTACAGGGTGCTGTAGTCTATGCACCCCGCGGCTAAAAAATCAGGAGGGTGGAGCCTGCCCAAGATCTCGACGGCTACCTTGCAGAAATCCAACATTTAATTGCTTTAAGGTCAGATTTCTCCTTTATCTTGGGAGGAGATCCAGCCTTGGAGAGCTGCTGGACAATCAGATACCTGGCGGACTGAATTTCCAGCATTGCCAGTTGAATGCGATGGGCACTGTTGGGACTACGGGCAGACCCACCATGCTGAAGAGCCCAGGTAGGTCCGAGGGGCTGTGGGTCTCAGCGAGAGAAGTGGGGCAGGGGGTGTTAGTGAGTTAAAGAGGATGACGGAAAGGGTTAGAAGGTGGTGGTGGGTTGGGGGGTGGGGGGGGGGGGGTACCTGGCAGGGCACAGGGGATCTGCAACAGAGGTCCTCCGTCCTTTGTCCATCAACCAGCCCCCCACGCAGCTAAAGCTACCAGGCCCCCTGCCTGACCCTTGGGAAGGTGATGGTGAGCTGCCTTCCTGAACCTCTGCAGTCCACGTGGTGTAGGTAGACCCACAGTGCTATTAGGGAGGCAGCGCCGGCCCTAGGGTTGCTGGCGCCCCGGGCAAGCTGAACTTCGGCGCCCTTGGGGGGGGTCGGGTCGGGTCGGGTCGGGGGGGGGGGGTCGGGTCGGGTTGGGTCGGGGGGGGTCGGGTCGGGTCGGGGGGGGGTCGGGTCGGGTCGGGGGGGGTCGGGTCGGGTCGGGGGGGGTTGGGTCGGGTCGGGGGGGTCGGGTCGGGGAGGGTCGGGTCGGGGGGGGGTCGGGTGGAGTCGGGGGGGGGTCGGGTGGGGTCGGGGGGGGCAGGGGGGGTCGGGTCGGGTCAGGGGGGGGTCGGGTCAGGGGGGAGGTTAGGGGGGGTCGGGTCGGGGGGGGGTCGGGTCAGGGGGGAGGTTAGGGGGGGTCGGGTCGGGGGGGGCAGGGGGGTCGGGTCGGGGTCGGGTCGGGTCGGGGTCGGGGTCGGGGGGGTCGAGGTCGGGGGGGGGTCGGGGGGCGGGGGGGTCGGGGTCGGGGGGGTCTGGGTCGGGTCGGGGGCGGGGGGGTCTGGGTCGGGTCGGGGGCGGGGGGGTTCGGGTTGGGTCGGGGGCGGGGGGGGTCGGGTCGGGTCGGGGCGGGGGGGGGTCGGGTCGGGGTCGGGTCGGGGGCGGGGGGGGTCGGGTCGGGTCGGGGGGGGCCGGAGTGACCTGGTATATGATCGGGACTCACCGATCGGCAGCCGGTCTCTCTGTCGGCAGGTCTCTGACGCCGGTCACGCACTCGTTGATGGCGCCCCCTAGATGGCGACTGCCCGAGTTGCCGGTACCTTGAGCCGGCCCTGTAGGGAGGGAATTCCAGGAATTTGACCCAGCGGCAGTGAAGGAGCGGCGACTTATAGCTCCAAATCAGGGTGGCGAGCGACTTGGAGGGGATCGTAAGCAGTGCTATCGGCAAGAAACTTCAGAAAACAGGGATTGTGCAAATTGGGAACAGTTTGGCATGTGATCCAAACCACACACTGAGTATTTTGAGAAATGAAAAATTCAATCCAAAAGTTAAAAGATTGACATTTTCAAAGAATCCGGAGCAAAATTCCTGCTGTTCTGAAGCCTTCTAAAGCAAAACAAACACATGGACATTCTTTCCTGAGTAGACCACACAAAGGATGCGCTGGAATAATTAATAACTGACAAAAAAGTCATATTACTGAGGTATAATTATACCACCCAGGTACAATAAAATCTAATTAACAAAGAGCTGAACTTTTGTGGGCCAACTATGAAATCAAACTCAATTTTTGCTGTCGACGTACAATAAATTTAGAAGATAGACATTTGGAAATTAACATTGTTTCATTTCGTTTTGCCTTCAAAAGAAAACACTCAAAACAAAGTAGAGCGCTGCCAATAATGCTACTTTGAAGCTGTGGGACTTGCTACAGGGATGTTTGTATTGGCATTGCCATAACGTGACCTGATTTGCCTTTTGGCAAGGCACAGTTTTAGACGCATCACATCATTAATGGGCCCTTTGTTAAATGCCAGCGTTCACTTCAGCACCGCGCCGTGTCTAGTCCTGGCATAAACATTATACATTGCGTCATGCACAGGCTACGCAAAGCTCTTCACTTTGATCGGGGCGACTAGCTCAGTGGCTATAGAATGTTGCTCAGCCTGTCGATTGGAGGAGGGAGCGATCGGGTCTTCTGTGGACATCTGCCGTGCTCACAAGGCAACCAGACACCAGGCTATGTCCGTCTTCCCTCACTCCTGGGGGATGTTGGTGTGTGTGGGGGGGGGGGGGGGGGTCAGCATCTGAAGCCACTTGTTGCCCAGTAACTGCTGAGTTGAGCTCCGTCACTGCACACCAAGGACACTGAGCTGTGACCTCCAGGACCGGCTGTCTCGACAACAATAGTCAATGTCTAATAAGCCATGGGAGGAAAGAATTTGGCCCTTTTTATTTCAGAGTGCATTCTACAACACACATATTTAGCAAGATTTTCCTTTGGTTACCAAAGGCATGGGGACATAGGAGTTACTGGGTAAGATTCAGGAACTTTTTAACCATCTTGTTGCAACCTGATACAGCAATTGCACAGCTGTTGTCCAATCCTAGAAATCGATCTCTTTCAGTTAGTCGACAGCAGACTCAGACGTGAGCGGAGGACAACCCTAGCGGAGGAGAGTTACCCACCAATTTGCATTTGAATGCATCAGCACTACCATCTTACTGTGGAATCTGCATCATAGATTGACCAATTGGCTCATGCATTTCAACAATTAGTCTTTCAGGACATGAAACGCGTTTTTTGAGATCAAGATGGCAGGAGGGTAGCAGGGTAGCATGGTGGTTAGCATAAATGCTTCACAGTTCCAGGGTCCCAGGTTTGATTCCAGGCTGGGTCACTGTCTGTGTGGAGTCTGCACGTCCTCCCCCTGTGTGCGTGGGTTTCCTCCGGGTGCTCCGGTTTCCTCCCACAGTCCAAAGATGTGCGGGTTAGGTGGATTGGCCATGCTAAATTGCCCGTAGTGTCCTAATAAAAGATAGGTTAATGGGGGGGGGGGGGGGTTGTTGGGTTACGGGTATAGGGTGGATACGTGGGTTTGGGTGGGGTGATCATGGCTCGGCACAACGTTGAGGGCCGAAGGGCCTGTTCTGTGCTGTACTGTTCTATGTTCTATGCATCCTAGAGGCACCAGATACGGTGGAGTTGGTTGCTACGTTTTACCCCTTTCTTTGCTGAACGTTTCTTTGAGTTCCGGCGGCAGGGGGCAGAGTGGTTAGCACTACTGTCTCACAGCTCCAGGGACCCGGGTTCAATCCTGGCCTCGGGTGACTGTGTGGAGTTTGCACTTTCTCCCCGTGTCTGTGTGGGTTTCTTCCGGGTGCTCCGGTTTCCTCCCACAGTCCAGAAATGTGCAGGTTAGGTGGATTGGCCATGCGAAATTGCCCCTTAGTGTCCAAAAAGATTGTTTGGGGTTATTGGGTTACAGGGATAGGGGGTGCTGATGTGGGCTTAAATAGGGTCCTGTTTCCAGGGGCCGGTGTGAACTCGATGGGCCGAGTGGCCTCCTTCTGCACTGTAAATTCTATGATTACGGTGGTGGCCCTTTGTTAATGAAAGCCGCATTGAGATACAGAGCATTTTCTGGCAGAATTAATCCCTGGCTGGCCACAAGGGATGTACAGGGTGTAGTAGAAGGATCTGGTACATAGGGGGTTAATGAGTGATGTAAGAAGGCTCGTGACCTCAACTTAATGTGGTGTTGGCCAGAGTTGACGTAGGATGGAGATACCTATGCCCTTTACTATATAGTTGTCTATAGTCACAAGTAGCTGATAAAGACTTACTACAAAATTATGGGGGGCATAGACAGAGTGGATCGTCAGAGACTTTTCCCCAGGGTAGAGGGGTCAATTACTAGGGGGCATAGGTTTAAGGTGCGAGGGGCAAGGTTTAGAGTAGATAGAAGTTACAGTGCAGAAGGAGGCCATTCAGCCCATCGAGTCTGCACCGGCTCTTGGAAAGAGCACCCTACCCAAACACACACCCCCATCCTACCCTATTACCCAGTAACCCCACCCAACACTAAGGGCAATTTTGGTCACTAAGGGCAATTTAGCATGGCCAATCCACCTAACCTGCACATCTTTGGACTGTGGGAGGAAACTGGAGCACTCGGAGGAAACCCACGCACACACGGGGAGAACGTGCAGACTCCGCACAGACAGTGACTCAAGCCGGAATCGAACCTGGGACTTGGAGCTGTGAAGCAATTGTGCTAACCACAATGCTACCGTGCTAGATGTATGAGGCAAGTTTTTTACACAGAGGGTAGTGGGTGCCTGGAACTCGCTGCTGGAGGAGGTGGTGGAAGCAGGGACGATAGTGACATTTAAGGGGCATCTTGATAAATACATGAATAGGATGGGAATAGAGGGATACGGACCCAGGAAGTGTAGAAGATTGTAGTTTAGTCGGGCAGCATGGTCGGCATGGGCTTGGAGGGCCGAAGGGCCTGTTCCTGTGCTGTACTTTTCTTTGTTCTTTGTTCTTTGTTCTTTGTTTAACACACTGAAAACTCTGCAGTTCTTTAACGGGCACATTCCATATCCAACTGCGTCCCTACACAGGTGAGTGGGACTAATCCAATGAGCGAACAGAGGCACTATAAGCTCTACGATTCTCCTGCGCCAAATGATTCCACTATAAAAAAACTAATATAACTGATGTGCAATTTCCATTTGAGGATATTAGCATTGCAACATACCCTGTCTGTTAATGATCATGAAGCAATTGCCCACAGTTTGAGGATAATTACATTTCAGTGACGCATAATGGTTAACTCGAGAGCTGTCATTGCTAATTCCTCTCTTTGTAAGCTTGATAACGTGATTTGCATGTGGCTTTCCCAGGATGGGAGTGCCCTTTAACCCCACAGAGGAGTATCTTATGGGAAAATAAACGGAGGCATATGTCAGAGGAAATATGAGATTCTTGTATGAAAGGTGCCAGGTGGACTGCTGTTCGGGATAAAAGAGGGAACGCTGGAATTCTGGAATTACACACAATATCACCATCTGTTTCACATCTTCTGAACTTTGTGCTTCAGTGAAGAGTCCCTACCCGGAAAGGTTTTGCTATCCATTCACACCACATGGGATCCTTTGGCAAGACCAACATTTAATAGCCAAGCCTGGTCGTCCTTATGAGTGGCATGTTAGCCACTTCAGAGGGCAGTCACCTTGCTGTGGGTCTGGAGTCACACTTAAGGCCAGATTAGGTACGCATGGCAGATTTCCTTCCCTAAAGGGCGTGAGTGAACTACAGATAGATGTCATGACCATTCGGTCACACATGGTCACCATAGCTTTTTATTCCCAATCTAATTAATAACTGAATTTATATTCTCTGGCTGCCATGGATAGGATTTGAACTCAGGTCTCCAGATCATTAGCTAAGCCTGTAGATTACTCATGGAGTAAAACAATGGTTAGCACTGCTACCTCACAACTTCGGGGACCCGGGTTCGATTCTGGCTTGGGTCACTATCTGTGTGGAGTTTGCACTTTCTCCCCGTGTGTGTGTGGGTTTCCTCCGGGCGCTCCGCTTTCCTCCCACAGTCCAAAGATGTGCAGGTTAGGTGGATTGGCCATGCTAAATTGCCGTTAGTGTCCTAAAAGGCCAGATGGGGTTACTGGGTTACGGGATAGGGTGGAGGTGTGGGTTTAAGTTAGGGAGCTCTATCCAAGGGCCGGTGCAGACTCAATGGGCCGAATTGCCTCCTTCTGCCCTGTAAATTCTATGATTCTAACCACTATGATATTTGCTACTGTACGTTGGGCCCATTTTCTATTTTTAGGTCAGATTATCGCCATTTGCAAATTTAATTTTTTTAAATCTCTGGTGTTGGATTGATTTGAAAGTGTCATGATGGTGGGAACTTGTGACTGAGTGATATCCACCTCTAACCTCATGAGCAAACCAAAGAAACTTACTGAACTGTGTAAAGAGAGGACCCTTTTGTTTAATACAAAGAAAAACACTGACCAACGATGGCTGCCACAGGTCACCTGATGTAAGTGGACCATTTCTGAATAGTTACTGTATAGATTGCACTGAAGACATGCTCTGACATGTTGCTCATGGAATTTCACACCTGAGGTTGCCAAGCGCCACTTCAAAAAGAATTAATGAAAGAAATGGACATGTTATTTGCAGCTTACCTCTCCAGTAGACAGTCCATCAAGACAATGGGGAGCTGCTAGCCAGCCAGGAGATACAACCAACAAAGTCTCCCTGCAGAGGATGAAAGAACTCCATCTCCTGCTGATTTATACTATCTTGGAATGTGTAAAATGTTTGTGAAATGAAACATCAAGATGTGATTACTTATTCAGGGGTGATACAGTGGTTAGCACTGCTGCCTCACAGCGCCAGGGACCCGGATTGAATTCCAGCCTCGGGTGACTGTGTGGAGTTTGCACATTCTCCCCGTGTCTGTGTGGGCTTCCTCCGGGTGCTCCGGTTTCCACCCACAGTCCAAAGATGTGCAAGTTGGGTGAATTGGCCATGCTAAATTGCTCCTTCAGGTGAGGTTACAGGGCTAGGATTGGGCCGAGTTAGGGTGGCCTTTCGAAGGGCCAGTACAGACTTGATGGGTTGAGTGTACTGTAGGGATTCTATGTTCTACAACAATGACTATAGCAGGCATGGTAATCAAATTCCTTTGGAATATACAGTGAGCAGGACTTCATGAAGTGGGTTTGCCGAGCAGAGCAGAGGAATCTGGAGAAGCTGCCAATAGAGCAGTAAGAATCTCTCTCTCTATTAAAAGTGATGTCCTATCTGTGCAGGCTAAAAATACAGCACAAGAGATAGAGAATTCCCATTGGAAAGAACCTCTGGTGTGTGGAATGGAAGAAATTGTTATATATATTGTATTTTATATCTGTTGCAGTAATGTTATTAAAAGCCTGGGCTAGGTATATATTTGTTGCAGTTATATTATTAAAGAACCTAAGTTAAAGTATCCAGACTACGTGTCCACCAAAGCTCTAATGAAGGAGTCGTAAAAGGTGAGGTAATGATTGATTTTAACCATTTACTTTTTTACAGAGAGATGGCTAATGGGATATTGGATATTGTTTCGATTGCTGGAGATTCCCTGGAGAGCAGGTAATTTCTGAGGGATTGTATTTAGTCCGAGTTAAACAGGTGATGGGACAACTTAGTGGGATAATGATTATGTAATTGTTGATTGGAACCAGGTCTATCTGTAGTTTTGCAAGCTGCTGGAATATTTAAAGTTGAACAACAGTTTGCCATAGGATTTGAGGCCTGAAACGAAGGATTTTCAAGTTCTTCCTGACAGGATGTCTCTCTACAAAGGTCTGCACAGATAAGCATGTAACCTGTTTTGTTAACTTTATTTCAAGTGGCATTTGAACTGCATTGGATTGCTTAATTGGAATTAGTGGCAGGTGTAGATAGCAAGTTAAAGTTTTTCCTTTTATTTCATAACTGTTAATTGTAAAGCTTTTTCCATGATGGCAATGTGGTTAATTCTGTGTTTAAATTAAAGTTTGTTTCAACATAAAAAATATCTATTGGCCAGAGTCATCACTCCTGGGCAGCACGGTAGCACAAGTGGATAGCACTGTGGCTTCACAGCTCCAGGGTCAACAGGTTCGATTCCCCACTGAGTCACTGTCTTTGCGGAGTCTGCATGTTCTCCCGGTGTCTGTGTGGGGTTTCTCTGGGTGCTCCGGTTTCCTCCCACAGTCCAAAGACGTGCAGTTTGGGTGGATTGGCCGTGATAAATTGCCCTTAGTGACCCAAAAGAAGGTTAGGAGGGGTTATTGGGCTACGGGGTTGGAGGAGTTATTGGGTTACGGGGATAGGGTGGAAGTGAGGGCTTAAGTGGGTTGGTGCAGACTCAATAGGCCGAATAGCCTCCTTCTGCACTCTCTGTTCTATGAAATATCCTTTCCTCACAGTTTTACAAATTGAAAAATTGTTGGAGGTTCTTGCCCGATATCCTCAGATAAATTGGGGTCTGGTCTGGTATCCTAACACAGGAGAAACTCATCGATTTCGGTGACAATAAGCAATTTTCTTTTTCAAGATGGATTAGTACGAAGGAAATTGTTTCCAGCAAATGCAGTTGCAAGAATTTCAATTTAACGCCAGGATTTAGAAGGAACCAACTAACTTAAAACGGCCGCAACATTCAACAATCTAGGACAAGCAAAAGACTGAACCATATTTTTATTCGGTCTCAAACTTATTTTACTTCTGAGATCTGTTTTCTGTGTAATGTGTCTTTTACAACTTTCCCACAGGTTTAGTAGCTAATAAGCTTTTTCTTTGACTCGTTAAAAAAAATACCGGCATTATTCATTACATGAATAGCATAGAAAACTTTTGGGTTTGGAAAAGTCATCCACAAGATAAAATCATTTAAAAAACCTTTGTTGTAACCAACAGAGGAGGTTAAACGGAGGGGGAGCCTTCCCTCACCTGGTTCTAACAGGAGACCAGGAGGGCAGCACGGTAACATAGTGGTTAGCACAATTGCTTCACAGCTCCAGGTTTGATTCCCGGCTTGGGTCACTGTCTGTGCAGAGTCTGCATGTTCTCCCCGTGTCTGCGTGGGTTTCCTTCGGGTGCTTTGGTTTCCTCCCACAGTCCAAAGATGTGCAGGTTAGGTGGATTGGCCGTTATCAATTGCCCTTAGTGTCCAAAATTGTCCTTAGTGTTGGGTGGGGTTACTGGGTTATGGGGATAGGGTGGAGGTGTGGACCTTGGGTAGGGTGCTCTTTCCAATGAGCCGGTGCAGACTCGATGGGCCGAATGGCCTCCGTCTGAACTGTAAATTCTATGAAATCTATGAATGTGCAATTCAGTTCAATTTGATGTTCTCCGTTAAAATTGGGCCCGGGATTTCTGATGTCATGCTCACACTGCATTCCAATTTTCCGTTCATTCTCTTTGAGGGGAGGAATTGCCAAGCTGAGGAATGTGAAAATGGCAAGTATTTGGCCCCCATGATCATGGAATCGGACACCATTCGCCCCTCATATCGGAGTTAAACGATATCAAAAAGGGCAACTGTTTTATGGGGCGCAAGTGAAACTGAAATATGTCCGACAACATATTGGTCTTATGGCTTCCCAGCTGGATATTGCAAACATGTGTTGGTCACCTTACATATACTAACGAGGGCTCGAATGCCAGTTTAAAGACCTCTCCGCAGACTTCGCTGTTGCTGAGTGGAGCAGTCACCCATCAAACTGCCCTATAATGTTCCAGCAATAATGGGCTCAACCAGCAGCCGCCAAGACAATGGGCATTTGTTTAAATTTTCCTTTCCTTTCAGGCGTAACTTGGAGCTCCTCACGGCTCCTCGACACTCCTGGAGGCCCCTGATCAGGCCCCAGTCCATCCTTCTGTGAGACCACCTCCTCACCCGCTCCTGACCCACCTGAGGGACACTTGTGGGGGAAAACCTGCAGCCCTTGTCGGTGCCCACGCCTTGCTGAAAATACACCGATGAGGCCCAAGGTGCAATTTTGTGTGAGAATCCGGCTCCTGATCACAGTTATGAGGTAAATGGTGGCACAGAATGAGGCAATTTGGGTCCAGCAAGTCAGCATCGGCTCCCCACAGAGCAATCTAGCTGTCAGCGCATTATCAAGTTCAGTCGATTTTATCCTTTATAATAACTCTATAATTAGTTAACAGAACATCGTAAATACTCTAACAGATACTCCTTGAAAATGCGGCATTGGGAATCTTTTGTTCTTCTCATTTGCCTCTCTATTATCCAGATAACCGGTCTGTCATCAAATCAAGGACTGTATGGGTTAGCTCCACATGGCTTAGCTCACTTAGCAATTGAGTCATTTGGAGAATCCTGCTTTGGGCTTTGTGATTTACATTCATGCAACAGAAGAACTCACTTATGGAGAGCAGCCTTAAATCATAAAAACATGGATAATTTCCCAGTTAAAAAGGATAATGAGGTGGATCACGTGATGTGAGTGCGGGGGCGGCTGCATTTTTTGGGAACTCTAGCTGTTTCACCTTTTAATCCTTTATTTCATCTGAGTGTACATTTTTTATTTTTTTAATTTCAGGGCAGCACGGTGGCGCAGTGGTTAGCACTGCTGCCTCACGGTGTTGAGGACCCGGGTTCGATCCCGGCCCCGGGTTCGACACCGGCCCCGGGTCACTGACCGTGTGGAGTTTGCACATTGGAAAAAAATAATTGGATGCTCTAAATTAAAATTAAAATCCAATTAAGGGGCAATTTAACGTGGCCAATCCACCTGCCCTGCACATCTTTGGGTTGTGGGGGTGAGAGCCACGCAGACACGGGGAGAATGTGCAAACTCCACACGGACAGTGACCCAGAGCCGGGATCGAACCTGGGACCTTGGCACTGTGAGGCAGCAGTGCTAACCACTGAACCACCATGCCACCCTAACTGAAGTGTACATTTCATATTTGTCTCTTATTGACATATATGTTGTGCACTTTTCTCACTGCCTTGTTGGACCTGATTGGATTATTGCGATGAGGAGCCGTATCAAATCTTAGAGCATCCTCATTTGACAGTCATGGTCGGAGTTGACTGCGGTGGGGCCCAGCCTGTAGTGGTATTGTTACCGGTGGGCGGGCTATGGCCCGGCATTGCTCTGTGCATCGGGATGATAGCCGCCATTGAGAATGTTGTTCTGGATTTCAGCTCCGTGGTGGAGGTCTTTGGAATTACTTAGAAGTACTGCGAGGTAGCCATGGGTCAATGGTGGAGGCGCAGGAAAGCGGCCTTGTACCTGATGGAGTACTTTCCCTGGTAAGGGCCTGCCTTTGATTCGTTGAGATCCTGCTGCATGGTGTGTTGTCCGCTCTGATGGGTTCGCAAGGTGGGGGCCGGAGAAGGAGTGTCCATGAGTCTGGTCCCTGGGGAGAAGCGGGAGGCCAGTTTCCGATTCAGTTAGAAAATTGGCATGCATTCGTAATCTTGATCTGGAGGTTGGACGTATCAGGTTCGACGGAGCACAGTGTAACTGGTCTTCGAGGCCTGGGGTCGATTGGGCTCCCCAGCCACTGGCCCTGTATTATCCTGTTCTCGATGCTCATTGTGAGGGGTGGGAGGTGGCTGATCTTGTCGAGTCAACCCGACCGGCCAGGTCTTAGGTTGGGGATTGCTTGGGCGCCAGACCGGCTGCACGGTGGAAGTTAGAGTGCTTAATTTGTTGGTGTCCTCGAGAGATCCTGAGGAGTGTTCGATGATCCTGCCATGGCTTTGATCTTTTCGAGCAACGCAGATCATAGAATTTACAGTGCAGAAGGAGGCCATCCAGCCCATCGTGTCTATACTGGCTCCTGAAAGAGCACCTGACCTAAGCCCACACCTCCAAGCTATCCCCGTAACCCAGTAACCCCACCTAACTTATGGATACTACGGGGCAATTTAGCATGACCCAATCCACTTAACCTGAACATCTGTGGACTGAGGGAGGAAACCGGAGCCCCAGACACCCCTTATCTCATTTATAATGAAGATGGGTGAAGCCACGGCAGGGTGATGGATGGTTGGTGGGTGTGGATTTGGGTGATAGGGTTAGTTAAGTCCTCAGTGAGATTGAGGAAAGCCCCTTGTAGCAGGTCTTTATTTTGTTTTCTGTTATTTGAAGTTAAGGATCAGTGCTTGTCTCCTTCGATGGCCTGAGCAGATTCGGTATCCTGGAATGATTGGGTTCCTTCCGACTTTACCTTGAGGTTGGAGTGTTGTGCTTTTGGGTCTTTTTTCTTTAGAGCTCCTAGAATAGATGGAATTGAGTGGCGGTGCACGCTGAGGTGGGTTTGGTCAATCCTTGACTGGTTTGGTGAAGGGAGAGACTGTTTGCTATACCTCTACATTGTCGAAGCCCTTCCCTCGTGTGGGGATACGTTTGATGTGCGAGTTAGGCACCCTCTCGAGTGGTCTTATACGTTGGTTTCCTCAGTGTCATCCTCATTTTGGTTGGGTTTTCCATGTGGAAGAAGTGTTTGGGGCTCTGCGGGGCAGGGTTGCTGCTTCGCTTAAGTTGATTCTTGCAATAGCGTGCAGTGCGGGCGGCTAATGTTCCCAGACCAACTCAGGGTTTTTCCCTCAGGGTTTTCTTCTCTTCTTCTCTTCGTTAGGATGAGCAGTGTGCTGTTATATATCCTCGTCCAGTGGTCTACAAGGGGTTCCCTGTGTTGTACAAGTAGGGAGGGAATCACTGCCCCCCCCCCCCCCCCCTCTCCTGCTCCCAGGGTGCCCAATTATTGGATGTCCTGATGATTCCTCTCTTCAGTAATGGGGCCTCCCTGGCTGGGGCTGACGTAATCTTTTTGTTTAGTGTGATGGGGCTGGTGCACTTCCCTGGGTGTGGTTGGTTAGGTGCTGGATCGGCTGGGGTATAGATTTTGGGGTTTGCTGGAGTTCTAGGGGGTACTGATTCCTGTGTGTGAGAATGTGCTGAACTAGGCTAGTTCCAGTGCTGTGGCTGGTATCCTGTCCCCACCCCCCCCCCCCCCCCCCCCCCCCCCCCCCCCCCGCCCCCACCCCGGAGCTTGGGATGTCCTTTCTCGAAAGCACTTATTAGGGACATGATGAGAGTCTGGGTTTTGCTCCTTCTGTGCCCAGGGGCCTGGGGTTGAGCTAAGTCCTGTAATTTGGTTAATATCCTGCTGCCCCTCCCCTTACTGATTTGGATTCCTTCTTGTTAGAATGAGCAGCTTCCCTTTTTCGTTGATGGATGATGGGTAGCGGCCACGGGAATATGGACCCATGGTGCGGGCCCTGATCCTTTGTCACCCTGTGATCCACTCCTGTTCATTCTAGTTTTCCTTTCTTTCTGTTTTCTTAGAAGGTGTTGAAAGCGCTGATCAGAATCCAAACACAATGGGCGGCACGGTAGCACAGCGGTTAGCACTGTTGCTTCACAGCATCAGGGTCCCAGGTTCAATTCCCGGCTTGGGTCACTGCGCGGAATCTGCACGTTCTCCCGGTGTCTTCGTGGGTTTCTTCCGGGCGCTCCGGTTTCCTCCCACATGTCCCGAAAGATGTGCTTGTTCGGTGAATGGGACATTCTGAATTCTCCCTCTGTGTACCTGAACAGGCGCCGGAATGTGGCGACTAGGGGCTTTTCACAGTAACTTCATTGCAGTGTTAATGTAAGCCCACTTGTGACAATAATAAAGATTATTCTTAGGGCAGCACGGTGGCTTAGTGGTTAGCACAACCGCCTCATGGCGCTGAGGCCCCAGGTTCGATCCCGGCTCTGGGTCACTGTGCGTGTGGAGTTTGCACATTCTCCCCGTGTCTGCGTGGGTTTCGCCCCCACAACCCAAAAATGTGCAGAGTAGGTGGATTGGCCACGCTAAATTGCCCCTTAATTGGAAAAAATAATTGGGTAATCTAAATTTATAAAAATAAAATAAAAAAGATTATTCTTATTATTATGTTGCTGGCCCTCTCTGTATAAATGTATGGAATGAAGTTGTTTCTGCACGGGGCTTGAGACTGGCGTTATGTTGTGTTATATACGTAAGACCCTTTTCGAACTGGGTTCTCGTGTATTTTTGTTGTATTCTTTTTTTTAAGGTTGGGTATAAGAATCGGTGATTGGTTCCTGCAGGAGTACAGCTGGGCCCGGTATCCGAGGGGAGGAGGTTGCGGAGTGCCATTGGTGCCCCCAGCACTGCTGGAGTGGAGGGAGATGTATATTAGTGCACGCCCAAACATGGCACGCAAAATGTATCCTGAACTCTCGTGGCTATTGCGAGCAATCATTGCGTGGGATAGTGTGCACCATTTTACTGTGTTTTCGATGGCCTTATCCTGTTTCTCCCTTGTTCTGTGATATGGCTTATAGAGGCATCAAATTATGACTAATGATTGTATGAAGCTAGTTCCACTGTTGTTCACCTATCCCCCTCTGTATTCCCCCTCAGTCCTCCACCCCCACCTCCCCCCCAGTCCCTCTCAGCCCTAAAGGGGCTGGTTTAGCACAGTGGCCTAAACAGCTGGCTTGTAATGCAGAACAAGGCCGGCAGCGCGGGTTCAATTCCCGTACCAGCCTCCCCGAACAGGAGCCGGAATGTGGCAACTAGTGGCTTTTCACAGTAACTTCATTGAAGCCTACTCGTGACAATAAGCGATTATTATTTTATTATTCACGTAGCTGAGGCATTTGTTTCTTGCTGCGCTGTATCATTCTTGTGGTTTTGTTGTGTTGTTTATCAAAATGTGAAACCTCGGGCGGCCGCAATGGCGCAGTGGCTAGCACTGCTGCCTCACGGCGCCAAGGACCCGGGTTCTATCCCGGCCGCCGGTCACTGTCCCCGTGGGATTTGCACATTCTCCCCGTGTCTGCATTAGTCTCGCCCCACAACCCAAAAAGATGTGCATGGCAGGCGGATTGGCCACGCTAAATTGCCTCTTAATTGGAAATTTTTTTAAAAACGTAAAACCTCAGTCATCATACTTTTTGAAAAAGGATCATCAATCCTTCAATTCTGTCCCAATATTGTAATTAATATTGATTACTTCATGATGAACTTTCAGAGATCTGAGCCTCACGTCTCCACAATCTCCTTTTGCAAAAAAACAACCATTCTTTCAGTGAAGAAATGCTTTATTCATTGTCTGCTACATCCCTTCCCAATTTATTCTCAAACTCACACCCTTCTGCAACCCTCTATCAAAGTGAATATCCCGGACTGATTCTCGACCTTGCTAAGCCTCATTGATTTGACCTCCAGCGTTCCCCCTCTCGATCCCTCAAACCCAATTTTAAAATTGGACTAATTTGAAACATCTTTGAAGATGATAAAATATTTTGAATCCCCCTGGGTGTCCGTGTAGCTGCGAACTACGACACTCTGACTGTCTTCGAACACTGACAGCTTGACGTTGATGAATTGCAATTATCTGTCTATGATAATCTTCTCATGGATTTAATTCTCCAATGCCTTATGCATTCCAGTGCTTCTTCCATATGCCTTTTTGGCAGCTCTGCTCCATTCTTTCTGTCATGAAGGTTCCTGAGCTGAACATGGTATTCCTGATCAAACTTGACCAGTGCTGGCCACAACAGCAGTGTACCTCTATTGATCTCCATTCCATTCTGCTTCTTTTGGCGCAACCTAACATTTCTTTTGCCTTCTTGATAGCAGCAAGATTCCTTGATTGACTGGTCTACTCCCCGATTCCTTTCCTGTCTACTCTTTTCCTGTGTTTTCCTGACCATTTCTATTATCCCTGTGTTTACTTTGCAACTCTGTGCATAGCTGCACACTTCATCTACCAGCCGGGAGCCTTCTTCCCCGAAGGGTCCATCCTCTTGTTGTTTAACACCTTCTTTCATCGGAGTAAGCTATTTCAGTGTTAAGCACAAGGATGGCGATGAAGCCACACTCTTCAGCTTGCTTCTGCAAATGTCGAAGAGCATCAGTCCTAACACTGAGCCTTGTGAAACCCCATTTGATGCAGAATATGGGCATTTGATGGTCAACTCTCTGTCCTCAGCACACCAGCGGCATTGCCATTATCTCCGATCACCCTCCTTACCAAAAGCTGCATCAAATTCTGATCATCTTGACAATGGATGCCTTGCCTCAGTAATTTTCCTTTCGAGCAAATTTCAATTGGAACGTTGAATAAATGAAGGAAACATCATTCACAGGAGAGTAAACACATGCGTGACAGAAACAATTCACATGGGCCTGCCGGATGGGAGGGTGGGGTAATGCTGAATTGTGTTTCACTCTTTCCTCTGATGAATCCCATACTGCATCTTGTTTATATCACACCATGTAAAATATGTATGCTATGTTAATAAGTTAGAGGCAGTATACTGATTCATTCTGTGGAGCTTTATCATGGTATGTTTTTGAGCATACACATCTCATGATGAATCACAAGATTTCTGGAGCTAATGAAAGTGCTGGATGGAGAGATATTCTATTGAGAAGATATATGGTAGAAAAACATAGATACATAGAATTAAAATAGGAGCAGGCGGAGGCCGTTCGGCCCTTCAAGCCCGTTCCGCCATTCATGGTGATCTAGGCTGATCATCCAATTCAATAGTCTAATCCTGCTTTCCCACATAGCCTTTGATCCCCTTGGCCCTAAGTGCTATATCTAACTGCTAACTACTTTTCTAAGAACTGCCGAAGATCATTGCGTTCAGACTGAGATGCTGCAATATAAACTAAATGGAGCGATTTTTAACAGGGTGCAGGAAAAGACAGACTTGGGGGGGGGGGGGGGGGGGGGGGGGGGGGGCCGGGATCACACGCTCAAATCTGTGAAGGTGACTGAGCAAGTTGTTAAAGAAAACATGGGATTGTGGGCTTGATAACAGAGCCAAACAAGCAGGAAGTTGTGCCAGACCTTTATAAACCAATGATGTGATGTCCGATTCTGGTTTAGAGTTTAGAGAAATACAGCACAGAACAGGCCCTTCAGCCCACGATGTTGTGCTGAACTTTTGTCCTAGGTTAATCATAGAATTTTGGACACTAAAGGCAATTTATCATGGCCAATCCACCCAACCTGCACATCTTTGGACTGTGGGAGGAAACCGGAGCACCCGGGGGAAACCCACGCACACACGGGGAGGATGTGCAGACTCCACACAGACAGTGACCCAAGCCGGGAATCGAATCTGGGACCCTGGAGCTGTGAAGCAATTGTGCTATCCACAATGCTACCATGCTGCCCTTAAGAAGAAATTAATCGACACTCCATTATTCTACCCTAATCCATGTACCTATCCAATAGCCGCTTGAAGGTCCCTAACGTTTCCGACTCAACTACTACCACAGGCAGTGCATTCCATGCCCCCACCTACTCTCTGGGTAAAGAACCTACCTCTGACATCCCTCCTATATCTTCCACCATTTACCTTAAATTTATGTCCCCTTGTAATGGTTTGTTCCACCCGGGGAGAAAGTCTCTGATTGTCTACTCTATCTATTCCCCTGATCATCTTATAAACCTCTATCAAGTCGCCCCTCATCCTTCTCCGTTCTAATGAGAAAATGTCAAGAGAATGTCAAGTCCTCGGCCTGGGTGTTGAGCAGATTTACTGGAATGGTCCCATGGATGAAGACATCCGGGGCGGGATTCTCCGGTCCCCCAGCCGCGTGTTTCTTGGTGGCACGCCGTTCGCTGGCGGCAGGATTCCATCCTCCCGCCGCTCGTCAATGGGATCTCCCATTGAAACAACCCCACGTCGCCGCAAAACTCGCTGGCGGGGGCGTGCGCTGTCGGCGGGAACATGGAATCCCAACCGCCGAAGAATTCCAGTCCATGTTGTGTGGGGAGGCTGGAGAAATTGGGATTGTTCTCTTTCGAGCAAAGGGCTGAGAGATGATTCCCTTCAATGTTTCACCCATGAACTCCTCCTGTGTGTGTGGATCCTCAGACTAGGCCTTAACTTGCTGGATTTATGCAGTATGCGTACAGGGACTAAAAGTGGGATTGTAGGGCTACTCCAGGCCAAGGATGTTCATGCGGCCCATTGCTGCTGCATCAAACTGTGCATTTGGTGTCACTGGATATATAAAAGGTGTTACATATGTGGGTTGTTGTTGCATGGTCACTTTAAGGGTCTCGTCACGTGATGGTCCGTGCCGTCATTGGCTACTTCGAGGACCTTGCCTCAGTCTCGAGCAAGACTTTGTACAGTTCACAGCCATCTACTAAATCTCTGTTGATTATTGCGTTCAACCCCACGTTCTTCAGCATTTCCATTCTTTTGTCCTGCACGACAAAAGGTTATATTTTTGATTTTGTATACCACTGTTTATTTGAACATTAATTGATGAGGTGGATGTGGTTGGGTGAATAATGAACAATCATGGAACATTTCAGAGACAGAAAGCGGTGTTTCGGTTCATCGTTTCCTTGTTGGTTGACAAAGAGCCAGGGCCGGCTCAAGGTACCGGCAACTCGGGCAGTCGCCCGGGGCGCCATGTGCTAGGGGGCGCCATGAAGGAGTGCATGACTGGCGTCAGAGACCCGGCTCCGCGTAAAAGACTCGGGTCCCGCGCATGCGCAGTTGGGCCGGTGCCAACCAGCGCATGCGCGGTGGCCGCCCTCCCTCAGGCCACCCCGCACAAACATGGCGGATGGATCCAGGCTCGCCGGTGGTCACTCCGCCCCCCCCCTCCGCCCCCCCCCCTCCGCCGCCCCCCCCCCGGCCCCTCCCCTCTGCCGCGCCCCCCCCCCTCCGGTCCCCCCCTCTGTCCCCCCTGGCCCTGGCCCCCCTGGCCCTGGCCCCACCCACCCCCCCGGCCCCACCCCCCCCCCCCCCGGCCCCCTCCCCCGGCGCCGCCCCCCCCCCCCCCCCCCCCCCCCCCCCCCCCCCCCCCCCCCCCCCCCCCCCCGAAGGGCACCGAAGTTCAGCTTGCCCGGGGCGCCAGCAACCCTAGGGCCAGCGCTGTAAAGAGCCACCCGTCTAATCCCATCTCCCTGTATGAAGTCTGTAAATATAGAACCGTAGATTCCCCACGGTGAAGAAGGAGGCCATTTGGCCCATCGAGTCTACACCAACCCTCTGAAAGAGAATGCTACCTAGGCCCACTCCCCCGCCCCATCCCCGCAACTCCACTTAACCTGCACATCCCTGGAAACTAAGCGTCAATTTTAGCCAATCCACCCAACTTTCTCACCTTTAGTCTGGAGGGCGGAAACCGGAGCACCCGGAGGAAACCCACGCAGACAGGGGGAGAATGTGTAAACTCCACACAGACAGTCACCCAAGGCCAGGATTGAACCCGGGTGCCTGGCGTTGAGAGACTGCAGTGCTAACCACTGCGCTACCGTGCCACCCCACCAGCAGGTCACAGCTCAACAGGTTGACAGTCAGGTTCTTTTTGGTCTCTCGCACCTTCCGGGACCCTACCAACTGCTCTGTAAAGACATGTTTCCCCATTTACCCTCCAATACGTCTACCAATTACTTAGAACACACATATACAGAATTTGCTTTCCTGGATTGTGTCTAATATATTTTGTTTGAATGCGATTTGGGTGGACTTCAAATCGCATTGGAAGATTTTGGATAGTAAGATTGGTTGTTTTTTGTTCATTCAAAGGATGTTGGTGTCTGGGCCAGCATTTATTGCCCTTCCCTAATTTCCCCTGAGGTAGTGGTGGTGAGCTGCCTTCTTGAATCACTGCAGTCCATGTGGTGTAGGTGCACCCACAGTGCTGTTAGGGAGGGAGCTCCAACATTTGGACCCAGCGACTGTGAAGAAATGATTTCCAGGTCAGGATGGTGAGTGGCTTGGAGGGGTGTTCCCAGGTATCTGTCCTTATCCGCCTACGTGGTAGAGGTCGCAGAAGAGGCGCCCAGAGGTCGCAGAAGATGCTGTCAGAAGACCATTGGTGAGTTGCATCATGTAGATGGTGCACACTGCTGCCACTGTTTGTCGGTGGTGGAGGGAGTGAATACTTAAGGTGATGGATGGGGTGCAAATCAAATGGATTACTTTGTCCTGGATGGTGTTGAGCTCCTTGAGTGTTGTTGGAGCTGCACTCATCCAGGCAAGTGGAGAGTATTCCATTAGACTCCTGACTTGTGCCTTGTAGATGGTGGGCAGGCTTTGGGGACTCAAGCGTGAGTTACCGTTTGTGAATTCCCAGCCTCTGACCTGCTTTTGTAGCATCAGTATTTATATGCAGGTCCAGTTCAGTTTCTGGTTGATGGTCACCCTTCAGAATGTTGATAGTGGGGGAATCAGCAATGGAAGTGCCATTGAATGTCATGGGAAAGAGTTGGATGCCCTCTTGTCGGAGATTTAGAATTTAGAACAGTACAGCACAGAACAGGCCCTTCGGCCCTCGATGTTGTGCCGAGCAATGATCACCCTACTTAAACCCACGTAACCCGTATACCCGTAACCCAACAATCCCCCCCATTAACCTTACACTACGGGCAATTTATCATGGCCAATCCACCTAACCCACACATCTTTGGACTGTGGGAGGAAACCGGAGCACCCGGAGGAAACCCACGCACACACGGGGAGGACGTGCAGACTCCACACAGACAGTGACCCAGCCGGGAATCGAACCTGGGACCCTGGAGCTGTGAAGCATTGATGCTAACCACCATGCTACCTATGCCTATGCCTAACACTTGGGTAGCGCAGATATGTACTTTTGACTTGTCAGCCCAATCCCAATGCTGGCGGCATGGTAGCGCAGTGGTTAGCACTGTTGCTTAACAGCGCCAGAGTCCCAGGTTTGATTCCCAGCTTGGATCACTGTGCAGAATCTGCACGTTCTCCCTGTGGGTTTCCTCCGGGTGCTCCAGTTTCCTCCCACAAGTCCCAAAAGACGTGCTTGCGAAGTGAATTGGACATTCTGAATTCTCTCTCAGTGTACCCAAACAGGCGCTGGAAAGTGACGACTAGGGGCTTTTCACAGCAACTTCATTGCAGTGTTAATGTAAGCCTACTTGTGACAATGAAGATTATTATTATTTGCTGTATATGGGCTACCTCTGTATCTGGGGAGCTGCAAATGGTGCCGACCATCGTGCAATCATCTGCGAACATCACCCTTTCTGACCTTCTGGAGGAAGATCATTGATGAAACAGCTGAAGATTGCTGGGCCTGGGACACTAACTTGAAGAATTCCTACAGTGATGCTATGAAGCTGAGCTGATTGACCTCCAACAACCACAACCATTAGATTGGATTTGTTTTGATTTATTGTAGCATGTACCGAAGTACGGTGAAAAGTATTTTTCTGCGTGCAGCTCAAACAGATTATTTAGTATCTGAAAAGAAACAAAAATGCATAATAGGGCAACAGAAGGTACACAATGTAAATACATAGACACTGGCATCGGGTGAAGCATCCAGGAGTGCAGTATTAATCAGGTCAGTCCATAAGAAGGTCGTGCCAGGTATTGACTACAACCAGTGTAGAAATTTCCTTTTGATCCCCACTGAGCCCAGTTTTGCGAGGGCTCCCTAACACCACACTCGCTCAAATGCTGTCGTAATGTCAAGGACAGTCACTCTTGCCTCATCTCTTGGTTAAATCCACTTTGGTTTACGAGTCAGAAAGACAAAAATTACAAATGGATATCATTGATGGGGTTGAAAAATTATGATCGCATTGTGGGTGAGTCTGAATACGAAAAGTCGAGATTAAAGTTTGTTTGGGTCATATGGTTTTGACAAGAACCTGCTACTCAATGATCTGTGAATAGCAGATGAAGGCATCTAGTGCAAAACAAATAAAGCCCAATTAATTTCTCAGCCAAAATCCTGTTTACTGCAAATAACAAACTGCACATTTTGCCGTGACTTGATGGAACACATAATCTGGCAAACAATTTAACACATATGGCCGTGAACCAACAGCATTAAACATTGCTTTTGATCCTTAAATGGTCGCCGTTCAGGACTTATCTCAACACCATCTCACCCCCCCCCCCCCCCCCCACCCCCCCCCCCCCCCCCCCCCACCCCCGCACTCCCGGACAGTAATGTGAGATCATTAATACAAAATGTCACAAGGTTTCAAATGGATACAAATTGATGGAGTGAGTTTCATGGAAATACTTGTTTGCAACACATGGATGCGTAATTGTGAAATGGTCTCATGCCACCAATTATGGACAATTTCTTCCAGAAATGCAAGTGCAATTTGCTCCTTCCCAAACCATTTAACCTCCTGGGGCAGGAGAATGACAAATGGCACAGATGACAAATTTGAAGCAGAAAATCTCCACCAGCACCAGCTGGTAAAGCCGTCACATCGGCCCCTCAACTGCAAGAGGCCGGGGTTCCAATAACTTGGGTATGAAAGCTGCGGCTTCATTCTACCCTCGAGGAGGATGCCACTCTGGGGAACTCCTGTGAATGAAGCCAGGCGGATACTGTGAGCGATAGGTGCCACCTGCCAGCCGTTTACCGATGAACATCAACTCTTAGCTTTCCACTGGCTGTCCAGCCGTGAAAAACAATCCTAGCACCCTCAGAATTCAGGAGAAGCCTTTACGAGGAGAGTGGTGAGAATGTGGAACTTGCTACTGCATAGAGTAGCTGAGGTGAATGTTTAGCTCCTGTGATCTTCACAGCACTATTAGACTTTCAAACTTAGACTGCTATATCTTAATCCTCATGAAGGAGGTTAGAGGCCCATTGGCAAAGAGGGTGATGTGGTGATATGCCTGGAAGCAATATTATCGATGGATGGTGTATGACCTCCAACCAGTAGGTGGCGGTGCAGACAGATTATGCTGTCCCATGATGGTGGTCATGTGACCAGGGTCTCCAATATATGTGGGGACACATCCGGCCATTGGCAGACGGTTGCAGGAGATGATAGTAAGATGTACAGATGAACAGCCGTGCTAGGTGTAGTTCCAGAGGAGTGCAAAGAAACTCCATGATAACTTGCTGTGCAACAGATCATTATCTTACCACGCGTGATTCAATAAAGATCCTGGTTTGGACAAGACAAGGTGTTTGGTGGATTGTTTTCCAAGACATAGAAGACCAAACACAACAGGTGACAGTAACTGGTAGCTCTCTGAGAGCCAGCACAGGCACTCAGTGCAGAATGGCCTTCTTCTGAGTTGTATCATTCTAAGTGTAACTTCCCTTCTCGCAGGCTTGGTGTCAGAGGTTAAAACCGAAAATGGATCCCAATTCTTCAAAGTGTATGGTTGGTGACATTTTATAAAGTAGTTTCATTATATCAATGTTGAAATTGAGATTGAAAATGTGAAGTGAATCTGGGTCTATTTGCAGTAATTACAAAGATTCTGCATGACATGTTACTGCTCATGGCGACAATACAAAGTATCAGAGTGCATAGATGGTTTGCTGTACATAATTGGATAGGCTGCTTCATGGCCTCTGGTGTTTAATGCTGAGATCATCTTTAATTCTTGTGTCGGCCTTTCTCTCTAAGTAAGTATCCAAATACCTGATACGTACAATCTTGCTGACAAGAATATCCACTGCTCTCCCTCTCAGTTGGCTCGGCCTGTAATTTATTTCCTCCAATTCCACAGCTACTATCGCGCCCCCGTCAGGGAAAGCGATTTTTTGACAAGAAGAGACCATTCAGCCCCTCCAGACCCTCGGTAACAGCAGGGAGCCGGTTTGATGGCATTAGTATCACAACGTCTTGTCCAGCGCTGACTTTAAACCCACACTTTCCCCCACCTCACCCCTCTATCTCTGAACAACCCAAGCATTTATACTGAAATAAAAACAGAACGTTCAGGAGAGACTTAGCAAGGTCTGGCAGCATCTGGGAAGAGGGAAACAGAGCTAATGTTTCCGGCCCAGTAGGACTCTTCCTCAGGGCTAAAGAGAGGGAGAAAAATGATGGGTTTTGTACCACTTAAGAAGGGGAGGGGGGAAACAGGTGGAGCAAAGTAGAAGGTCAGGGATAGGTGAGAGCTGGCAGATGATTGGATGGAGATGTTTGGAGAAGAAGACAAAGGAAGTGTTAACGGTGGCGTTAAGGACTAAAGAAGGTGTTGATAGTGGCATAAAGTTATTTAGCAGAGTGTGTCGTTGGCAGAACAAAGGCCAACACTCTGTGAAAGTGTTTATACTCATGGATTGTACACCACTGGTCATCTGCAACTGGTTGGTAACATTCTGGTAACAGGCTGGGGCCCAAATGCTCCTTTGAAATTTTGGTTTTCTCGTTGATGTATTAAGTTCCGGCTCCGCCTCAGGTGGATGTGAAAGATCCCACAGCACAATTTCGAAGAAGAGCAGAGGAATTCTCCCTGGTGTACGAGTCAATGTAGATCCATCAACCAACATTATCAAGACAAGTTACTTAGTCATTATCATTCCGTTTGTCGGCTGTGGGAAGCTGCTGTCTGGAAATTAGCCACCGTATTTCCGACATTATAAAATCGACTACACTCCACAACTGCTTCAGCAGGACTTGTGCGAGTGAAAACCACTAAATAAATCTTTTCATTGTAACAATTGGAAAGGAAACACCATGAGGCACCCTCAATTACGATGTGAGAGCGAGGTCGGTAATCAAAAGGCTTTAATCTACAGAGAACTGAACAGCATCCGAGAGAAGTGTGCTCACCACATTGGATTTTCGGTGTCTACTCACAAAGTAGTTTAGTGGGCAGATTGAGGGCCTTCCCTCAGGTAAAGGCACTCTGATTCAGATGAGTACTGGATGTCACTGACTTCAGATACAAGGCCCTCTGTCTCCACGGTGGACTCGCACAGTTGAAAGACTGATGCCATTATTCTCTTCTTTACGAAAGACACAACCAGTCGGGTCACTGGGTGATGCAGAGTGAAAGAGAAAACGTTTCAGAACATCACAATAGTTTACAAATACTCCACCCAGACGTGTACTGAACAATTTGACCATGTTTAGGGGTAATCCAGGCCAAATCACTAAAAATGATAAGAAAACATCAAGACAGAAAATAACAGTGAAAGTTAGGGTGCCAAGGCAAAATAGGCACTTCTGTAATTGTATCTATTTGTGAAGACTATTTGCAGGACATAATGGAAGGCTTTCGCTATGAATCCTCTGTGGTCTATGCTAGCTTCCTGTTCTGAATGTTCTGCAGCCGATTCCTTATCCAGATTCTTTGCCCCCCACCCCCCAGCTCTGTCATAGCTCTGGACACTGTACAGCAAGTAAGACAGCAACGTGTGATATGGGGCAGCAGACGGCAAGACTTCTGGATATCTCGTGTGGTTGTACGACAATGACTCCCTCTCCAACTGAGGGCCCAATTTGTCGCTGGTTTGTGCTGTACATGTGGGTGGTGCAAAGATGTCATTAGCAGTGATTATGGTGGTTATCCAAGACCCCCATACCCCGAGCTTCATTCTCCTGCAAGCAATGGAGCCTTGCCCGTTCGTCTTTAAATAAAACCATTGTGCGAGTTCCCAAGAAAAGGAGCTATATTATGCACTGGTGGTCACATATTAAATTAGGGTGCAGCAGCAGCCAACACTGCATCATTAAAAACAATGATTCCAACACAACATTGGTAAGGAATGCAGTTAAATGAATGTTATGGACTGTAAGTTGCGTCCAGCAATACAAGCCCTTAATTATATTGTGCAGCCGTGATGCTAAGTAGGGCAAAGATGAGACGCCAACAAAATAAGGATTGTTTTTAACAGACAAAGACTCACAATTAAACAACAAATGACAGGAAGAGAACAGCATTGGCTTCTCCAGTGAAGTATTGAGGGAGTGCTGTAATGTCAAAGGTGAGACTTTACACAAGGGGCCCATCTTGTTGCTTAGGTGGAGGTAAAAGATCCCACGGCACTATTTTGAAGAGGAGCGTCAGAGTTAACCCCGGTGTCCTGGCCAATAATTACCCCTTAATCGACATCACAAGAACAGACTATCCGCTGATTATCACATTGCTGGTTGTGGGAGCTTGCTGTGCCTAAATTAGTTGCTGCTTTCCCTACATTACAACAGTAACTAAACTTCAAAAGTACTTAACTGGTCGTACAGCACTTTGATAGCATATATAAATGCTATCTTTCTTTTTCTTTTTCACATGTAAGTTTTAAAAGTACCGGTAGATCTATTTTGACCATTAAGTGATTGCACAAACGTGCATTTGATTCCCGAAATGATTTTGTGCCAAGGTTTCCTGAATGTCTTGCAGGCTCTGATTGTTACTGCATATCCCCTGTGGCACTCGTTTTGAGAAAGTCCCCAGTGGTTATGACCTGGGGAGTTCCTCTGAAGCCACTCAGCTCTGGTTCCTCAGTTACTAAGCTGGTGAGGAAACACTGCCCCCATCAGCATGCCAGTGTAACTCCCCTGGCATTGATTATCATAGAATTTACAGTGCAGAAGGAGGCCATTCGGGCCATCGAGTCTGCACCGGCTCTTGGAAAGAGCAACCTACCCAAGTCCACACCTCCACCCTATCCCCATAACCCAGCTACCCCACCCAACACTAAGGGCAATTTTGGACACTAAGGGCAATTTATCATGGCCAATCCACCTAACCTGCACATCTTTGGACTGTGGGAGGAAACCGGAGCACCCGGAGGAAACCCACACACACACAGGGAGGATGTGCAGACTCCGCACAGACAGTGACCCAAGCCGGAATCGAACCTGGGACTCTGGAGCTGTGAAGCAATTGTGCTATCCACAATGCTACTGTGCTGCCCGTGCTACCGACTCACAGGACAGGCTCTGTTTTTATGGTGGCGATGTAGCACCGAATAACCATTGAGAATTTGGTCTGTTGTTAAGCGCACACTTTCATAAACGTGTCCCTTAAAGTCTCCTCCAATTGATATAGTGAGCAGAGCTTGAAATTCCTCAGAATTGCTTTGTTGTTTGACAATGAGACCTTGTTAGCTACAGTTTATAATCATCCAGTCATTTCATATCATAGAATCCCAACAATGTAGAAGGAGGCCATTTGGCCTTTGGAGTACACCAACCCTCTAAAGAGCACCCTACCTAGACACACTCCCCCACCCTATTGCTTTAACTCCCATCTAACCTTTTAGACACTAAGGACAATTTATCATGGCCAATCCACCTAACCTGCACTTTTTCAGACTGTGGGATGAAACGGGAGCAGCCAGAGGAAACCCACGCAGACACAGGGAGAAAGTGCAAACTCCACACAGATGGTCACCCAAAGCCGGAATTGAACCCGGATCCTTGGCGATGTGAGGGCAGCATTGCTAACCACTGTGCCACTGTGCCACCCTTGACAAGGGCCAGAATTACCCCCCCTCCTATTTTCATCAGGCGTGTACAGCAATGGGAGCAGAATATGTCACTGAGAAATCCCAAATCATGTTTCACGTCGATGTACACATGTGACACAATTGTTTAGTCAATGGATGGGAGACAGGTTCGTAAGATGGACCGAGCTGTGTTCACGACTCTCTGAAGTTTCTTGCGGTCTTGGGCAGAGCAGTTGCCATACTAGGCTCTGATGCAGCCAGATAGGATGCTTTCTATGGTGCACCTGTAAAATTTGGTAAGAGTTAATGTGGATGATGAGACCATCAATTCACTCGGAACACGATTGGAAGTCAACTGTGGTTTTAATAGTCTTACAACTGAGCCTGCCTGCGACCAGAAGAACTGAGGGCAGGCTCACACGGCTGCAGCACTTTATACTTCTGGTAGTGGGAGGGGCCATGAGCGGAGCCATGGGCGGAGCCAAGGGTGGAGCCCTGTACAAGCTCCTCATCTCCCCCTATGGGCAGAGCCGCGCAACGGCTCACAGACAGAGCCCACAAGGACATAATACAATACAATGCAATACAGTGTGAATTACATTCACCACATTCACCCCCTGTAAACAAAATCAAGTCCAATGGGGGTGACGAGTCTACAGGTTGAGCCGGTCCGGTGGCCGAGTCGTCCTTTGGGATCGGCGGGGCACCGGGGTTGCAGCCTCTTCGGGTGGCTGGGTGGTGACGGACGGTGTGGGTATGTGAATGGACTCTGGGGGTGTTTCGGTCCAAGCTTCATTCCTGACCGGTGCGACGGGCGAAGGGGGGCGCAGGAAACCTCCAGGTGTGAGGGCGCAGGGCGTGGGGGTTCGGGTGGGGTGTAGTGTGAGGGGTACTTCGGCGGTGGTGGTAGTGTTGGATTCTGCAGGCGCCAGGTCCCGGAGGGAAACGGTGTCCTGACGGCCGTCGGGGTATTCAATAAAGGCGTAGTAGGGGTTCGAGTGAAGCAGTAGCACTCTCTCTACTAGTGGGTCCATTTTCCCGTACCAGCCTCCCCGGACAGGCGCTGGAATGTGGCGACTAGGGGCTTTTCACAGTAACTTCATTGAAGCCTACTCGTGACAATAAGCGATTTTCATTTTCATTTCATTTTCATTTTCTGTGTCCGGACGTGCTTCCGGAGGAGAACCGGGCCCGGTGTCCTCAACCAAGATGGGAGCGAAGCCCTTGTGGTAGTGCCCCTAGGGGAAACAAATAATCGTTCGTGAGGGGTCTGGTTGGTGGCGGTGCATAGGAGGGACCTAATTGCATGGAGCACGTCGAGGAGGATCTCCTGCCAGTGGGAGGTCGGGTGATTCCTGGACCGGAGGGTCAGTAGGACGGTCTTCCAGACCGTCGCGTTCTCCCTCTCCACCTGCCTGTTCCCCCTGGGGTTGTAGCTGGTAGTCCTGCTCGAGGCGATGCCCTTGTCGAGCAGGTACTGACGCAGCTCGTCGCTCATGAAGGACGAACCCATGTCGCTGTGCACGTAGCTGGGGAAACCGAACAGGGTGAAGACACTGTGTAGGGCTCTGATGACTGTGTGGGAGGTCATATCGGGGCACGGGATGGCAAAGAGGAAGCGGGAGAACTCATCGATAACGTTCAGAAAGTACACGTTTCGATTGGTCGAGGGGAGTGGCCCTTTGAAATTGATGCTCAGGCGTTCAAAGGGCCAGGAAGCCTTTACCAAGTGGGCCTTGTCTGGTTTATAGAAGTGCGGTTTTCATTCCGCGCAGATCGGGCACTCCCTGGTGATGGCTTTCACCTCCTCGGTGGAGAAAGGCAGATTTCGGGCTTTGACGTAGTGGGCGAACCGGGTGACCCACGGGTGGCAGAGGTCATTGTGGATAGCCTTCAGGCGGTCATCTTGCGTGCTGGCGCATGTTCCGTGGGACAGGGCATCTGGGGGCTCATTGAGCCTCCCCGGTCGATATATGATATAATTATAGGTGGAGAGTTCGATCCTCCACCGCAAGATTTTATCATTTTTTATTTTGCCCCTTTGCGAGTTGTCGAACATGAAGGCAACCGATCTTTGGGCGGTGATAAGGGTGAACCTCCTACCTGCGAGGTAGTGCCTCCAGTGCCGTACGGCTTCCACAATGGCTTGAGCTTCTTTTTCGACTGAGGAGTGTCGAAGTTCCGAAGTGGAGAGGGTTCGGGAGAAGAAGGCGACTGGTCTCCCTGCCTGGTTCAGAGTGGCGGCGAGAGCGACCTCTGAGGCGTCGCTCTCCACCTGAAAGGGGACGGATTCATCCACCGCCCGCATGGCAGCTTTGCCGATGTCCTCCTTGATGCAGTTGAAGGCGGGCCTCTGCTGACAGTGGGAAGAGTGTGGTCTTAAATAGTGGGCGGGCTTTGTCCGCATACTGGGGGACCCACTGGGCATAATAAGAGAAGAATCCCAGGCACCTCTTGAGGGCCCTGGGACAATGAGGGAGAGGGAGTTGTAAGAGGGGGCGCATACGGTCCGGGTTAGGACCCAGGACTCCGTTTTCCACAACATAGCCGAGGATGGCTAGTCTGGTAGTGCGGAAAACGCATTTCTCCTTATTGTAGGTGAGATTGAGTTTCTGGGCGGTTTGGAGAAATCGGTGGAGGTTGGCGTTGTGGACCTGCTGGTCATGGCCGCAGATGGTGACATTGTCCATGTACGGAAACGTGGCAAAGATTGACACACAGGATAACCAATGAACACTCACGACACAGAACAACCAATCACCAGACAGGACACCACCACTATAAAGCCTACATGGCATTAAGGCTCTCCCTCTCTCACAGGACACGGCCAGGGAGATAGTCGCAGTGCACAGGCCAATGAACATCATCACAATGTGATAGAGAGCTAGTCTGGTCAAGCCAGAAGGAGGTTATCAGTTAGGTTAATAGAGTGTCAACCCACAGCAGATTATGTACAGCAATCAACAGGTTCAATAAAACAGTGTTGGACCATCTCCTGTGTCGGAAGCCTGTTTCTCGTTTTACTGCATCCAGTTGCAGTCGATGTTAGACCAACACAGATAACACATCAGTCATATCATCAGCAAACTTGTAGATGGAGTTGGAAGCAAATATAGGGAGTTTAGTAGGGAGATAAGTGCACAGACTTGCGGGGCACTGGTTTTGAGGACTATTGTGGAGGTGGTGTTGTTGTTTATTCTTACTGATTGTGGTCTGTGGGTCAGAAAGTCGAGGATCTAGTTGCAGAGTGAGGAGCCAAGTCCTAGGTTTTGGAGCTTTGATATGAGCTTGGCTGGGAATCTGGTGTTGAAGGCGGAGCTGTAGACAATAAATCGGAGTCTGATGTAGGAGTCCTTGTTTTCGAGATGCTCTAGAGATGAGTGTAGAGCCAGGGAGATGCTGTCTGCTGTGGACCGGTTGCGGCGGTATGTGAATTGCAGTCGATCAAGGCGTTCTGGGATTATGGAGGTGATGCACTTCATGACCAATCTCTCGAAGCACTTCATTACGACTGAAGTCAGGGCCACCGGACGGTAGTCATTGAGGCACATTGCCTGGTTCTTCTTTGGCTGGGACCGGTATGATGGTGGGTTGGAAGCAGGTGGAGACCTCGGAGTGGAGTTGGGGCAGGTTAAAGATGTCAATGAACACATCTGCCAGCTGGTCCTCGCAGGCTCTGAGTGCATGACCAGCAGCGCCGGCCCTAGGGTTGCTGGCGCCCCGGGCAAGCTGAACTTCGGCGCCCTTTGGGGGGGTCGGGGGGGGGGGTCGGGGGGGGGGTCGGGGGCGGGTGTGTGGGGTTGGGGGGGCGTTGGTGGGGGGTTGGGGGGGGTTGGGGGGGGGTCGGGGGGGTGGGGGGGAGGTCGGCGGTTGGGGTGGTCGGGGGGGTTGGTCGGGGGGGGTCGGGTGCGGGGTCGGGGGGGGGTCGGAGATGACCTTGTATATGATCGGGACTCACCGATCGGCGGGCCGGTCTCTCTGTCGGCAGGTCTCTGACGCCGGTCACGAACTCGTTGATGGCGCCCCCTAGCACATGGCGCCCCGGGCGACTGCCCGAGTTGCCGGTACCTTGAGCCGGCCCTGATGACCAGGGATCCCATCCGGTCCCGTCGCCTTCCGACGGTTCACTTTCAGGAAGGCCGATCTGACTTCTGAAGCTGCGATGTTGGGTACGGGTGTGTTTTGGGCTGTTGGGGCAATCAACAGCGGATCGATGGTTTCCTGCTCGAACCGAGCATTGAGATCGGGGAGGCGTGCGCTGCTGCTGGAGCTACTGCTCAGCTTCGCATGGGTGACTTGATTCCTACACTAGAGTTTGATTGCTAAACTAGAGTGATTATTGATCGGCAGTCCGATTTACTGAAATAATATTGTAAAACACCTTTTGTTAGAGTTTACAGAAAACATAGGTAAGAACTATTGAGACGAATTTGAGAAATTCAGACTTGCGGAACCTTAGTTTTCCCGACGATCACAGTGAAGCGGCTCCAGCCATTTTCTTGTATTGCCAAACGATTGAGGCAAGCATTCTGAAAACAAAATGCCCCCCCACCCTCCACCCACCACCCTCAAGTATTCCCTATGCCGGTGAAAGAAATAGAACGTGGTGATCTATATAGATTTTGCCAAGTGCAAATGATTAGAAGGTTTCCAGAATTAAGCCAATTGCTCCATAAATGAAGACTGCCGGAGAATTTTAAATCCATTATAAAGTATAAGTACAGGCTGTAAAAAGAGGAATCAAGCACTGTTGAATGGATATAAATAACCATATTTAACAGCAGCTTAACTTAGCATGCAAGATATATTGTGGCCTGCTCATTGAATACAAAACCTACTCAATACATTATGTTAGTAAGGCCGCTCGGGTGTTTCTGATGCATGAGGCATGGTGTCAGAACTAAATGGGTTTCCCAAACCCACACTCAGGAGTAGCTGTGTGTCTGGGAGCCGGCCTCCTCATGGTCCACCTCGGTGCTACTGCCCCGTGGCCTTGCAGCACAGCCCGCCCGCCCAACCAGAGTGCCAGCAGCCCTCGCGCCTCGGCAACCCCGCCGGGGGCCGTGGAGGCTGCCGAGGCAGGTCAGGGATGGCAAAAGTGCCTCAACATCCCACAGATGCTGGCGGTCCTCGGGAACGCACGGGGAGCTGTCCCAAACGCGGATGCCCCTCATTTTCCCGCCTCCTCTTCCTCTCCAAAGCTGGAATTGTGATGGCCTCCATTCCCTCCTTTAGGACGGACATCGGACGAATGTTGCTGAGGAGCATTTCCCAGTTTCGCTCCACTCGGCATGTTCAGTTCTCCTTCTTGTGGGAGGCTATCCCGTTGAGGTGCCCCTTAGGTGGGCAGGATGGGATGCATCTTGTCGATAATGCATTGTCTCCTTTCTCAAGCTATTTTCTCCTTGACCAAAAAATTTCCTGCACAGCCTCAATTTTGAGGTGGGGGTGGAGGAGTTTTGGGGGGGGGAGGCCAGAACTAATCCAAGTTAAATCTAGTGTGGGGAAGGGGTATCTCCATCAGAAGCCCCTTCTACCAGGGGGAGACCTCCCTGAAGGCCCTTTGATCTCTGGATCTCCCCCAGCCCTTCCTCCAGCCCCCCCCCCCCTCAGCCGAATCCTGCTCATCTCCTCAGGACTCCCTCATGCCTCTCCTGCCCACCTCCTGGCAGCACGGTAGCATTGTGGATAGCGCAATTGCTTCACAGCTTCAGGGTCTCAGGTTCGATTCCGGCTTGCGTCACTGTCTGTGCGGAGTCTGCACATCCTCCCCGTGTGTGCGTGGGTTTCCTCCGGGTGCTCCGATGTCCTCCCACAGTCCAAAGATGTGCAGGTTAGGTGAATTGGTCATGATAAATTGCCCTTAGTGTCCAAAATTGCCCTTAGTGTTGGGTGGGGTTACTGCGTTATGGGGTTAGGGTGGACGTGTTGACCTTGGGTAGGGTGCTCTTTCTAAGAGCCAGTGCGGACTCGATGGGCCGAATGGCTCCTTCTGCACTGTAAATTCTATGAATCTATGAATCCTGTCTGGTGCAGTTCTTCATCCGGCCACTGCAGCGCTGTTGCTGCAACGACTGGGGAGTGGCCGGCTAATCTGATTGGCTGGCTGCTCCCCAAGGCGGGACTTCTGAGGTTCACCTGTCCCACCTACTGAAAACCAAGGCTCGTTTGAGTGGAAAATGGCAGCAGGTCAGCCGTCCAGGGATGTGTTCCTGGCCGCCTCTCAGCGGGGGCTGAGACCTGCCGTCCTAAAAATGTAGGCCCTTAAGATTTCAATACAGCACTATCACTGAGAAAGGCTAATAAGGAAATCAATAGATGAGGGCCTGTGTCACAAAATGATTATATCACACTCTGACGTTTGGGTGCAGTATAGCGAGGAGGGTGCTACTCTGTCTGACTCTCTGTCTTTCTTGGATGAGATGTTCAACTTCAGCCCTGCCCTGGCCTCTCAGGTGAATGTAAAAGATTTACTATAAAGGATATCCTGACCAAGGCTTATCCCTCAACCTGCAGCTAAAGGAGCAGATTATCCAGTCGTTAATCTCATTGGCTCAGGGTTCAGGGTGAGCCTAGAGGGAGGGCGGGGGGAGATCCACTGCCTTACATTACCGCAGTGACCACATTTCAAACCTATTAAGTTGCCTGTGAAACACCTTGGGGCAATGATGGGCAACCTGGGCTAGTGACTGGGCCGCATGAGTGGCCCTCCTTTAGCTCAGTGTGCGTCGCATGATTCAAATCGAGCTTGTCCGCTAACCACGTTCCAATGAATAAGATTAAAACTTTTAATGCACGACAAATATTTCAGAATGGGTGATAGAAAATGCTCAATCATTCATATATTAATAGAACTGTCAACTTCAAATGGTAAAAAGAAAATAAATATTTCCGCTTGATTGGGCGCAGAGGGAGCGCACGGTTCTCACAGTCAATGTTGTGAGCAATCAGCGCGCACCTCACTTCACCTCACCTCACTTCACTTAACCTCACCTCACCTCACTTCACTTAACCTCACCTCACCTCACTTCACCTCACTTCACACCTCACCTCACTTCACTTCACCTTACCTTACTTCACCTTACCTTCACTTTACCTCACCTCACTTCACTTCACTTTACCTCACCTCACTTCACTTACCCTTTCTTTAAGCGCAAATCACTTCAGTCATACCAGTTGGAAAAAACGCTACGTAGATGGAAGCCAGAGGAATGTGACAACCCTGCGCCTGTGCAATGGTCAACAAAATGTCTCGTGGACCGCACTCAGATCCCAGATGGGGCACATCTGGCCCCTGCGCCACAGGCTGCCCACCACCGCTTTGGACCATGCTGGGGTTGCCAAAGACTCTACGGCCGTGATTCAGCGGACTTGAGCTAAAGTCCGCTGAATGGCGCATTTAGCGGCCGAGAAACAGCTTTCTATTCAATTACATGTTGGCGGTTCTTTTGTCCTCGGGGAGATTCTTGACGTCGCACTTCGAGGGATTTCCTGCTGGCGAGCTTGTTTTGGAAGTCTCTCCCCGATACCCCCCTCCCCTTTTCAGGCCCCCGCCCCAAAGAAAAAGCTCTGTGAGATCTCCAGGATCTCGAACTGGCAAGGCCCCCAACCTCGTTGGCTTGATCCCTGGCAGTGCCGACCTGGAACCCTGGCACTGCCATTTGGAAACCCCGGCAGTGCCAAGGTGGCAGAGAGTGGATGCCCAGGTGGCTGGGCTGGCAGTGCCAAGGTGGCAGAGAGTGGATGCCCAGGCAGTGCCAAGGTACCTGAGTCCCATGGAGAGCCAGGGTGCCTCCCTGCCCTGTCCCGACCACCTGAGGGTCTCCAATGGTCTGGGCGACCCGCCCTCCTACCCACCCCCTCCCAGGTGCCATTACACCTGGTCCACATCTGTGGGCTAGAACTGAATCATGCCCTCTCTATTTGTAAGATCGTTCCTTCTCCTCTACTCCGAGCCGAATTTATAGTGTGTGACACAAACCAAAATCAGATTAGTGGGCACAATGAACTGATTTTCACATTATGGATCATAATGTGGCTTTTCTGAGGGAGATTACGCTGGTTTTGGATGCAACAGTCTGACTGCTATTTAAAGGTCTGGAAATTGGTTTACGAGGGCTAATTTACAAGTGCAACTAAGTATGGAAACAAAACTGGATAAAATCAAATCATGACTGGAGTGGAATTATTAAAAATAGCAGTCAATTAGTCTTTCGACAACCATTGAAAGTTGTGGTCTTCGTTTTTTATCAATAGTGCTGTGTGGCGCAGAGTAACGAGGACCATATGATGACTTTTCAGCAACTTTTAGAAATTGATTTGGAAGGGTTTCAGAAAAATATTGCTGCAAGATTTTTGGAAGAAAATTGGATCTTTGGATTACATTAAACAACGGGCAAAGAGAGAACGAGGAAAATAGCAATGCACGAGAAATGACAGACGGGAAACGACCAACTCATCCATCTAAACACAAGAGAAATACTTTGCCAAAGGCCATGGGATTCCGGGGAGAGCAGACAGACGGGATATAAATCCTGCACAATTCGGAAGAAGATCAACGGGAAAATTCCTCTTCGATTCCATTAGGTGGGTTGAAACTGGTTCTGCAAACGACTATAAGATCATAAGACGTGGGAGCAGAAGGAAGCCATTCGGCCTATTGAGTGTGCTCCGCCATTCAATGAGAACATGACTGATAATCCTCAATTCCACTTTTCCGCCTTAGCCCCACATTCCTTGATTCCCTCACTGATTAAAAGTCTGTCTCTCTCAGCCTTGAACATACTTAACGACCCAACCTCTACAGCTCTCTGCAGCAAAGTGTTTCACAGATTCAGTGTCCGCTGAAGGAAGAAAATCCTCCTCATCTCTGTCTTAAATGGGTGACTCCCTCACTCTGAGATGATGCCCTCTGGTCCTAGACTCTCCCACAAGGGGAAACAACCTCTCAGCATCGACCCTGTCAAACCCCCTGTGAATCCGATCTGTCTCAATAAGGTCGCCTCTCATTCTTCTAAACTCCAATGAGTGCAGGCTCGACTGACTCAACATCTCCTCCATAACCGGGATCAACCTGTGAATCTTCTCTGCACTGCGTCCGATCACCCTAGCCTGATTAATGTCATACACAACCTATACTTTTGTTCAAGGTGGTTTCTCCCTCACCAGACAGAAGCTGGCCCCCTCCAGATCGATTCAACAGATCAGCACCCATTGCAAGAATCAGCAACCTGTCCCAAAAGTCTATTAGTCCCTGGGGAATACCCTTGTGTAATAGGAAAATCCACGATCAATAGCAAGTATAAATTCCACAGATATTATTCATCTTGCTATTTCCATTCCATAAACATTTAATTCGGAACTTCATGGAACCTTGAGGTAGCCTCTGTTGTTATGGGCCAGGGTTTAGAGAACCCCAAAGTGTATCATGGAGTTCACCTGACCCACAACTTTTAATAGATTGTGGTATGGGGAGCACACGGCCCACTCTACAGGTGTGGTACAGCAGATATGGGATAGTATTTTTAAAGCAAAACAATGTTTATTCTATGAACTCAAGTTAATCTTTTTAAAACATACAGTGAACATCTTAGCAACCATCAATTCAAATACAAGCCACAAAGACTACAACACTAAGTAAACCTTTAAGCTTTCCTTTTTTAACATCCATACGACTTAAAAACAAAACCTTTATCAGAAGCACATCAGGTTAAAGTCACTACTGAAAACATTTACAATTCTGAATTCAACAAATGATCAAGAGATAGTCTTTTGATGGCAGAGAGAACAGCAGTACACCTGCTTGGTCTGGCTTCAGCTCCAACACTGAAAAAAGAAACTAAAACACACCCTGCAGCCTGCTCAAAAACGAAAGTAAAAAGCTGACAGACAGCCCAGCTGCACCCACACTCTGACATCACTGCAGTAGTAAACACGCATTTCTTAAAGGTACTCTCACTACAGATATTTATATACACACCCATTTATAAACACCCATTTCTTAAAGGTACTCTCACATGACACTGTATACACTGAGAGCAGCACCTATTGAATATAATCCACGTCGAATTTGTATGGGACATAAGAGCACACAGGTACCACATCCCAGACATCCCACTCCCGATATCCTAATCTGTTACAGTACTCCAAAATGCTGGGTCAATAATCTCCTTTCCCCCTGCCCTCCCACCTCTTCCTAACCCCAACCCTTCTCTTATCAATTTGTTTCTTTTGGGTTTTGGGCCACATTGGGGAATTGGTTTGCCCAAGGGGATCATCCCAAACCAAAACCTTCGAAATCCAAGAATTCTTGCAAATTCCTCTTAATACAAAGCGGTGCCCTGGATCTCCCTTTGTCATTTCCATTCCTCTGCTCCGAGTTGGTCCTGCTATACCCTGTTCTCTATTCAACATTGTCTCATCTCTCATGTTATGGACTCTTTCCTCTGTTTACATGGTAATCATAGAATACCTACAGTGCAGAAGGAGGCCATTCGGCCCATTGAGTCTACAGCGACCCTCTGAAAAAGCACCCTACTGAGGCCCACTCGCTCACCCTGTCCCCATAAACCTGCCTAACCTGCACATCTTTGGACTGTGGGAGGAAACCGGAGCAGCCGGAGGATACCCAAGAAGACACGGGGAGAACGTGCAGACCCCACCCAGACAGTCACCCAAGGCCGGGATTGAACCCGAGTCCCTGCCGCTGTGAGGCAGCGGTGCTAACCACCGTGCCTCTATGCCGTCCATCAGCAAGGTAACTTCCATCGCCCCTTAGTTTTGTTTGGTGCTTTATGTCCTTTCCACTGTCAGATCTTTATTTTTGTAGCGTCACGGCAAGGGTCCTTTAGTGCCTGTCTTCTGCTTGACTAAACTCACTTTTGTGAGTGTCGCTGTCTTTCATTTTTATTTTCTTTCTCTCCTTTGTCCACATATTCATCAAATAAATGCCATCCGCACTGTCACCTTCTCTCTTTCAGGTTGCCAGAAGCGTTGTTTTACATCTTTTGACATGATTTTCCTCAGGAGCGCAATTCTCCGACAAATCTCCGATTGATATTGCACTCCCAAGTGTCCATGAAGCCACATTCCTCGGTTTTATGCTTAATGCAAAAGGTATTTACTGGGCATTGTGTTTTTAAGCCTCGAGGGAGATCAAATACTTTGTTGCTTTTATTAGAATCCTTTCCTGTACTTCCGTCTCCCTTTTCTCTCTTGTCACATTCCTCTTCATTCTTCCATTGGGAATGTTAGGAGGGCTCTGGCTGGAAGACCGACACGTTTGCTTTCAATTCCACTTTCGATTGCATCCCATGTTCATCAAACAATACCCTGGTTCCCATTGTTAAATACATTGAAGAAATAACAGAAGCTGCAAGGATAAATAAGCATGAATGGGTGAAAGCCAAAATCTGGAGGAGGGGGGAAATGGAATTTTAAAGACATACCGTTCAGGAAAATAGGTCTGGACACTTTTCTCTCCCTTTCAAAGAGTCGCAAGTTAGGTTTTCATTACTAGCTGCCGTTTGACTAAACTTAACTTGCCAGCGTTGTCAGAATTAGCAACAGGTCAGGGGCCGAAGTTAGCCCCTTGTCTTGTCTTTGAGCCTTGCTCGTTGCTAGGATTAGCCACACCATGTGACATAGGAGCAGAATTAGGCCACTCGGTCCATCGAGTCTGCTCCGCCATTCAATCATGGCTGATATTTTTCTCATCCCCATTCTCCTGCCTTCTCCCCATAACCCCTGATCCCCTATTAAACCAGAGCCTATCTATCTGTGTCTGAAAGACACTCAGTGATTTGGCCTCCACAGCCTTCTGCGGCAAAGAGTTCCACAGATTCACCACCCTATGGCTGAAGAAATCTCTCCTCAGGAACAATCTTTCTCCACTGACTACTATTCTCCGCTTCCCTCGTTGCCTGCTCCAAAGAGAGACCAGCCCACATTCTGATATTATCCATCCATGCCATCTTAGCTCTTCCATGCATCTTTTCCCGCTGTTTTGCCTTGCATTACCTCCAGTTACCTACAGACTTGACTATTCCAATGCATTCCTGGCCAGCCTTCCACATTTCTGTCCTTTGTAAACTGGAGGCAAACCGGGCAGCACGGTAGCATGGTGGTTAGCATAAATGCTTCACAGCTCCAGGGTCCCAGGTTCGATTCCCGGCTGGGTCACTGTCTGTGCGGAGTCTGCATGTCCTCCCCGTGTGTCCGTGGGTTTCCTCCGGGTTCTCCGGTTTCCTCCCACAGTCCAAAGATGTGCGGGTTAGGTGGATTGGCCATGCTAAATTGCCCGTAGTGTCCTAATAAAAAGTAAGGTTAAGGGGGGGGTTGTTGGGTTACGGGTATAGGGTGGATACGTGGGTTTGGGTAGGGTGATCATGGCTCGGCACAACATTGAGGGCCGAAGGGCCTGTTCTGTGCTGTACTGTTCTATGTTCTATGTTCTATGTGCAGGTTAGGTGAATTGGCCATTACTTTTTGTGGTACGATACATCTGTCTGTGTGTCCTTGCTATAAAGCATTGTTAAGAACCACAAGGGTATCAAACTTAAATGTTTGCCATGCAAAGCATCAATTACTAAAAATATTTTGGCAGTCGGCAAGAGCAGACGTACGTTGTGGTATGTCGGCGCAACAACCTCCTCCCACTGTGTTTCAACAGGTACGTAGCCAAAAATGGGACCACATGTCACAGCAAAGTCCAGGAATAAACCTTCCCCAAGTTGTGATTGTGAAATTCAAGGTTGTTCTTCAGCAACCCGTGTCACAGACAGAGCATTTCTGCTCTCTTCCTGCCCACAATCCATACGACCACGTGACATAGGAGCAGAATTAGTCCATTTGGCCCATCGAGTCTGCTCCGCCATTCAATCATGGCTGATGGCTACAAGGCACAAGTCAGGAGTGTAATAGAATACTCCAGCATCACTCCAGAAGCTCAACACCATCCAGGACAAATCAGCCCGCTTGATTGTTCTCCCTTCTGCAAACATTCAAACCCTCCACCACCGGCGAACATTGGCAGCTGGGTGTACCATCTACAAGATGCACTGCAGGAGCTCACCAAGGTTCCTTAGGCAGCACCTTCCAAACCCATGACCACTATCATCTAGGAGGACAAGAGCAGCAGATACCTGGGAACCCCACCACCTGGAGGTTCCCCTCCAAGTCACTCACCACCCCTGACTTGGAAATATATCGCCACTCCTTCACTGTCACTGGAACAACATCCTGGAACTCCCTAACAGCACAGTGGGTGTACCTACACCTCTAGGAGTGCAGCAGTTCAAGAAGGCAGCTCACCGCCACCTTCTGAAGGGCAACTAGGGATGGGCAATAAATGCTGGCCTAACCAGCGACGCCCATATCCCGTAAATGGATTTTTAAAAAATATGTTTTTCATCCCCATTCTCCTGCCTTTTCCCCATAACCCCTGATCCCCTTATTAATCAAGAACCTATCTATCTATATCTTAAAGACACTCAGTGATTGGCCTCCTCGGCAGCAATGAGTTCCACAGATTCACCACCATTTGGCTGATGAACTTCCTCCTCATCTCTGTTTTAAAGGATCGTCCCTTCAGTCTGAGACTGTGTCCTCTGGTTCTACTTTCTTCCACCAGTGGAAACATCCTCTCCACGTCCACTCTATCCAGGCCTCTCGGTATCCTGTAAATTTCAGTAAGATCCCCCCCTCATCCTTCTAAACTCCAACGAGTATAGACCCAGAGTCCTCAGCCGCACCTCATATGACAAGCTCTTCATTCCAGGATTCATTCTTGTGAACCTCCTCTGGACCCTATCCAATTTTGTTTTTTATGGAAAGTGGTATCTTCTCTTACCCTTGGAGTGTGAATTTGGTTCGCGAGTGTTCTGCAGGGAAGAAAATCGACCATCCTTTTCTGGCCTGGCCGACATGCGACTGGTTGACTCATAACTGCCCTCTGAGAAGGTCTTGCGAGCCACTCAGTTGAAGGGCAATTAGAGATGGGTAACAAATCCTGGCCCAGCCAGCCATGCCCACATCCCACAAAAGAAAATTTCAAAAATCTATTGGCTGGGAGTATTGGTGAGGGATGTGTACATTGTACCGCGGCCCGTCTGCCCTCAGGCACGTTTCAATTAATGGGACAGCCTGGAAACCATCCATAGGGTTCCTGGTGCAAGTGGTGTGCCTTTTAACTTTTCAAAAATTCTTCACCTCCCGCGCAGAGAGAAGTCCCATTCATTAGTCAGCTTGCTTCCTGTGGTAGTCAGCACCGTTGTATTGTATATACTGCATACAAGGGCATTACGGTAAGGCCCCTGTACTACAGGTGCGGGTTGATCCCTGCCTGCTGGCTCCGCCCAGTAGGCGGAGTATAAATATGTGTGCACACCGAGCCGCAGCCATTTCAGCAGCAGCTGCGGGAGGCTCCACATCTCTGCGTAATAAAGCCCCGATTACTCTCTACTCTCGTCTCGTCGTAATTGATAGTGCATCACTACCGAACTCAACAACATTTCCAGAAACTCCAAATGTCATAGAACAGTACAGCACAGAACAGGCCCTTCGGCCCTTGATGTTGTGCCGAGCAATGATCACCCTACTCAACTCCACGTATCCACCCTATACCGTAACCCAACAACCCCCCCTTAACCTTACTTTTTAGGACACTACGGGCAATTTAGCATGGCCAATCCACCTAACCCGCACATCTTTGGACTGTGGGAGGAAACCGGAGCACCCGGAGGAAACCCACGCACACACGGGGAGGACGTGCAGACTCCGCACAGACAGTGACCCAGCCGGGAATCGAACCTGGGACCCTGGAGCTGTGAAGCATTTATGCTAACCACCATGCTACCGTGCTTTTGTGTCCTTTCGTGTTTCATAGCCTCGTCCTCAAGAGAGCAGTCACAAGCTTTTAAGTTTACTTTTCCACTTAATGGGTGACTCAGAGGTTAAAAAAAAAAATACACCTTGTTTCTTTATGATTCGTGATGCGTACGCACAGTACCAGCTTCCAGCAGCTCTTGTATTGGATTCAGTCGTGAGGAATATTGGGGCTCACTACATTCTTTTTTGGAATACCAAAGGATCATTGATTCTTTTGCTTCAGTTCCACTGAAGTCCACTTAATTTAAGTCAGTCATTCATTTGGCAAGTGTTCGCTCGAGGGAACATTCTTCCCATGACTCATAATCTGGATATTGACTCAGAAAGGGAAGGTGCTGGGGGGAGTGGGTGTTGGAGACCCCCCCCCAAAAGAGAGTGGGTGGGGGGTGGGGAAACAGGAAAACGTGGAACTGGAGTGTACCCTTGTCCAAACTGGTCTTGTCGACCTTAAAAATGGAACCCCAGAGTTTCTGATTTTTACTGTGACTTGTACAGACGGACGGGGAATGAATTGGACGACCTGTTTAAGCGAATTATAAAGTAACCTGTCGCTGCATTCCACCCGACGGGTGCAACTTGCCGCTGCCCCCAGCGCTGAGGCCTTCCTTACACCGTGGAAAATCACAATTAGCTGCACGATTGAGATTAAAATGGAAGAATTTACCTCAGTGTACCTCCAGCGATAGATCATTTGAAAAGCATCTGTGAATATACGGTACGTTCATTCATCCCATCACCCTGAGGCTGCTGTTTGTTCCTGTGTAGCTGGAGCGGGAAGTCACCTCAGGTGACCCATTGACCCCAGGTTCAAAGGGCATGTCAGATCCGTACAATCCTTACAGTGCAGGGGGAGGCCTTTCGGCCCATCGGATCTGCACCGACCCCAAGTGCACCCTACCTAGGCCCACTCCTCTTTGCCTCATCCCCATAGCCCCGGAATCCCACATAACCCACACAACCTTTGGACACCAAGGGTCAATTTTAGCCTGGGAAACCACCTAACCTGCACATCTTTGGACTGTTGGGGGAAACTGGAGGAAACGCACGCAGGCACAAGGAGAATGTGGAAACTCCACACAAGGAGCCACCCAAAGGCGGAAACGAACCCGGGCCCCTGGTGCTGTGAGGCAGCAGTGCCACTGTTATTTGAGCCAACTGCTGGCTCTGATATACCTGCATTTATGTGGGCTGGAAGCAGAGCGAGTGAGTCCGAGAAAGATGGCCTAATGTAGTTGAATGGGCATGGTGCCATTTTCCTTGAGGAGACATCTAACCGGTGTTCACACTCGAATCATAGAATCTACAGTGCAGAAGGAGGCCATTCGGCCCATCGAGTCTGCACCGGCTCTTGGAAAGACCACTCTACCCGAGCCCACACCCTATCCCCGTAACCCAGTAACCCTACCCAACCTTCTTGGACACTAAGGGGCAATTTATCATGGCCAATGCATCTAACCCACACATCTTTGGACTGTGGAAGGAAACCGGAGCACCCGGAGGAAACCCACGCAGACACGGGGAGAACGTGCAGACTCCGCGCACACAGTGACCCAAGCCGGGAATCGAACCTGGGACCCTGGAGCTGTGAAGCAACTGTGCTAACTACTGTGCTGCCCACAGTATTTTGAGAATATGAAGGTCGCATTAGCTCCAGCTCTGCTTGAGAATATATCTCACAGCCTATTTTCCAAAACCTAGTCACGGCTCTGATTTGGAAAAGCACATGATTGTATTCAGACACATTACACCGAATGGTTGGACTGAGAGCAATGATATTTTTACTTTCTCAACCTACCTTCATTGGCCTTCAATGCAAGAGGTTTCGAGTACAGAAGCAGGGATGTGTTGCTGCAATTGTACAGTGAGGCTGCACTTGGAGTATTGTGTGTAGTTGTGGTCTCCTTCTCTGAGGAAGGATGTTCTTGCTCTCGAGGGAGTGCAGCGAAGGTTTACCAGACTGATTCCAGGGATGGCGGGACTGTTATATGAGGAGAGATTGACCAGGTTGGCATTGTTCTCGCTGGAGTTCAGAAGAATGAGGGGGGATCTCATAGAGACTTATAAAATTCTCACAGGACTAGACAGGGTAGATGCAGGGAAGATGTTCCCAATGATGGGTGTGTCCAGAACCAGGGGTCACAGTCTGAGGTTTCAGGGTAGACCATTTCAACAGAGGTAAGGAGACATTACTTCACCCAAAGAACGGTGAACCTGTGTAATTCATTACCGCCTCTTGAATATATTCCAAGTTTTAGCATCAATCACTTCAGTTGATGCTAAAACTTTGAAAAGATTCAAGAGGCGGCTGGATATAGCACTTGGGGAGAATGGGATCAAAGGCTACGGGGAGAAAGCAGGATTAGGCTATTGAGTTGGATGATTAGCCATGATCGTGATGAATGGCGGAGCAGGCTCGAAGGGCCAACAGGCCTCCTTCTGCTCCTATCTTCTATTATCTCTGTATCTATGTACCTCATCAGCATTCAAGGTGTGTTGAATTGTTTCATTTTTAACTTTTATTAACCCTTCCTGGCAATGTCTCAGTTATGTTTTCAAAAAGAGTAAAGCTCTAGAGAAATGATCCCAGAGGAAACCAGGAGCAAACTGTGATGGGAAAGCAGGGAGCAGAAATCATAGTTGTTGAAATTTATGGTTTGAATTAAGATTTCAATCCCCCTGAACTGAATGAAGCGCTTGCTCGCGTGTGGTAATGTAATGGTTATGTTGCTGGATTAGTAATCCTGAAAACTAGGCTAATAATGCCAGGAACTTTAATTTAAACCCCATTTTGAGAACTTTCATTCAGGTTTATTTTTCAGCAAACTGGAAATTAGAAGCCGGTGTCAGTGATTTTAAGCTGTTGGATAGTCATGAATTCCCAAACTGGTGCACTAATTTCCTTTGAAGAAGAAAACCTGCCTGTCTTTCCCAGACGGGTCTAAATTGCCTTTATTTTAGAAGAATGAGAGAGGGTCTCACTGGAACACGCTAAATTTGGAAGGAACCTGATAGGGTGGATGTGTAGAGACTGTTTTCCCTGGCTAGAGAGCCTAGAACTGGGTGGTGTAGTCGCTAGGTCGTTGATTATTTAGGTCTGTGATGAGGAGGGTGCGATTCTCCCAGGCTGCACCGCATGGGAGAATCGCCGTTCGTGCCATTTTTTCCCGTGGCGCCAGTCCGACGCCGGCAGGCGATTTTCCGAGGAGCGGAGAATCGGCGCCGTTTGCGCCGGCACGTTTGGCGCGGCACCGGTCGCGGGCCACTGTCCTTGATGGGCCGAATGGCCGCATGGAAAAAGCAGAGTCCCGCCGGTGCCATTCACACCTGGTCACTGCCGGAGGGAACTCTGCGCGTAGGGTCGGCGGCCAGCCTGTGGGGTGGGGGAAAAGCGCTCCTTCACTGGGGGGTGGGGGGGGGGGGGTCTCCAATGGCGCCTGACCCGCGATCGGGGCCTACCAATCGGCGGGCCGGCCTCTCCAGCCCCTTCCCTATTTTATTACGCGGCCGGCCCCTGAACCCCCACGCCATATTGGGTCGGGGCCGGCGCACTGAAGAAGTCCCCCGCGCATTCGCAGGTTGGCGCGGCCCAACTGCGCATGAGCGTGTTGGCGCGGCCCAACTGCGCATGAGCGTGTTGGCGCGGCCCAACTGCGCATGAGCGTGTTGGCGCGGCCCAACTGCGCATGAGCGTGTTGGCGCGGCCCAACTGCGCATGAGCGTGTTGGCGCGGCCCAACTGCGCATGAGCGTGTTGGCGCGGCCCAACTGCGCATGAGCGTGTTGGCGCGGCCCAACTGCGCATGAGCGTGTTGGCGCGGCCCAACTGCACATGCACGGGTTGGCGCGGCCCAACTGCACATGCACGGGTTGGCGCGGCCCAACTGCACATGCACGGGTTGGCGCGGCCCAACTGCACATGCACGGGTTGGCGCGGCCCAACTGCACATGCACGGGTTGGCGCGGCCCAACTGCACATGCACGGGTTGGCGCGGCGCCCATTTGGCTGGCCCCTAGTCCCGCGCCCGTTTCATAGAACATAGAACATAGAACAGTACAGCACAGAACAGGCCCTTCGGCCCTCGATGTTGTGCCGAACAATGATCACCCTACTTAAACCCACGTAACCCGTATACCCATAACCTAACAATCCCCCCATTAACCTTACACTACGGGCAATTTAGCATGGCCAATCCACCTAACCCGCACATCTTTGGACTGTGGGAGTAAACCGGAGCACCCGGAGGAAACCCACGCACACACGGGGAGGACGTGCAGACTCCGCACAGACAGTGACCCAGCCGGGAATCGAACCTGGGACCCTGGAGCTGTGAAGCATTGATGCTAACCACCATGCTACTGTGAGGCCCCCTGGAGTTGCGCCATCGTGAAACGCGACGGCGCAAACACTCTGTCTCCATTTCGGAGAATCGCGCCCATGGTCTGCACTCAGACGTTCACTCAGTGACTTTACTCTGTCCCTGTGAATGCTCAGTCGCTGAGTGCATTCGAGGCTCAGATTGATAGGTTTTTGCACTCCCAAGGGAACTGAGCGATCAGACAGGAAGTTGAAGTTGAAGATCATCCATGACTGTATGAAAGAATAGAATCATAGAATCCCTACAGAGCAGAAGGAGGCCATTCGGCCCAGCGGGTCAGCACTCACCCTCTGAAAGAGTGCCCCACTCAAGTCCATTCCCCCTGCCCTATCCCAATAATCCCTGAACCTAACCTACACATCTTTGGACACCGCGGGAAATTGTAGCATGGCCAATCCACTTTAGTTGCACATCTTTGGACTGTGGGAGGAAACCGGAGCACCCGGAGGAAACCCACGCAGACATGGGGAGAACGTGCAGACTCCACACAGTCGGCCAATGCCGAAATTGAACCAGGGTCCCTGGTGCTGGGAGGCAGCAGAGCTAACCCCTGTACCACCGTGCCTCCCTTGTTGGTGCCGGAAATGGTGGAGCAGGCTTGAGGGGCTGAATGGCCTAACTCCAGCTCTTATTCCTTACATTCTAGTCCCAAGAATACCTTAAAATAAATGTGATGAACTTGCTTTATTCTATTGCTCATGCTCCCCACCACAAGCTGGTATGGATGAGGGAGAGCACATGTTCCTCCGTTTGAAAACAAAGAACGAAGATGTGGAAATGAGGGAGGTGAAGAAGCAGTTCCCAAACAAATTGAGAATCTTGTTGCAGCTGGAAAACCTAACACATCTGGCTCGTCAACTTTTATTTCTCCACAATGCCAGTTAATCTGTTCAGGATGAGGAAGTGATTCAAAAAATATCAGCATGGAGCCCATGGCAAATGTCCTTGCACAGTGTGTGTACACATGCTTTGTCTATTTGCCCATCTCCATCTTTCACTGTCAAGTTCAACTTGTAGAATCTGCTGTTTCTGTTTCCATTGGGGTTCCAAGCTGATAACACTGTCACACAGAAGAAATTATTGGCATTTAGGAATAATGATGATAATGATCTTTATTTATTAGTGTCACAAGTAGGCTTACATTAACACTGCAACAAAGTTACTGTGAAAATCCCCGAGTCGCCACATTCCGGCGCCTGTTCGGGTACACAGAGGGAGAATTCAGAATGTCCAAGACACCTAACAAGCACGTCTTTCGGGACTTGTGGGAGGAAACCGGAGCACCCGGAGGAGACCCACGCAGACACGGGAAGAACGTGCAGACTCCGCACAGATAGTGACCCAAGCCGGGAATCGAACCCCGGACCCTGGCGCTACCCCTACCCGGCGAAGGCCTTTCGGCCCCGGGACCCCCGCTGGGTAGGGGAGAATCCCGGCCCAGATTAGGAAGTTAGAGGTCAATAAAGAGGCAGCAACCAAAACCAATAAGGTACTAGATAATAAACTCATTGTGACTAAGGGGAAGAGTTGACAGGGAAGAGATGATGAATGCAAAGGGATAGGTGGTCTGAGGTGCATTTGTTTTAATGCGAGAAGTGTAGCAGGTAAGGCAGATGAACTTAGGGCTTGGATTAGTACCTGGAAATATGACGTTATTGGTATTACTGAGACTTGGTTGAGGGAAGGGCAAGATTGGCAACTAAATATCCCAGGATATAGATGCTTCAGGAGGGATAGGGAGGGAGGTAAAAGGGGTGGAGGAGTTGCATTACTGGTCTGAGATGATATCACAGCTGTGATTAAGGAGGGCACTATGGAGGATTCGAGCACTGAGGCAATATGGATAGAGCTAAGAAATAGGAAGGATGCAGTAACATTGTTGGGACTTTACTACAGGCCTCCCAAAAGTGAGCATGAAGTAGAGGTACAAATATGTAGACAGATTATCGAAAAATGTAGGAGCAACAGGGTGGTTGTGATGGGAGATTTTAACTTCCCCAACATTGAATGGGACTCATGTAGTGTCGGAGAATACAGCAAAATATAGATAGATTGGAGAGTTGGGCAGAGAAATGGCAGATGGGGTTCAATCCAGGCAAATGCGAGGTGATGCATTTTGGAAGATCCAATTCAAGAGCAGACTATACGGTCAATGGAAGAGTCCTGGGGAAAATTGTACAGAGAGATCTGGGAGTTCAGGTCCATTGTACCCTGAAGGTGGCAACGCAGGTCGATAGAGTGGTCAAGAAGGCATACCATGCTTGCCTTCATCGGACGGGGTATTGAGTACAAGAGTCGGCAGGTCATGTTACAGTTGTATAGGACTTTGGTTCGGCCACATTTGGAATACTGCGTGCAGTTCTGGTCACCACATTACCAGAAGGATGTGGATGCTTTAGAGAGGGTGCAGAAGAGGTTCACCAGGATGTTGCCTGGTATGGAGGGTGTTAGCTATGAAGAAAGGTTGAGTAGATTAGGATTGTTTTCGTTGGAAAGACGGAGGTTGAGGGGGGACCTGATTGAGGCCTGCAAAATTATGAAAGGTATGGACAGGGTGGATAGCAACAAGCTTTTTTCAAGAGTGGGGGTGTCAATTACAAGGGATCAGGATTTTAAGGTGAGAGGGGGAAAGTTTAAGGGAGATGTGCGTGGAAAGTTTTTTACGCAGAGGGTGGTGGGTGCCTGGAATGCTTTGCCAGCGGAGGTGGTAGAGGTGGGCACGATAGTATCATTTAAGATGCATCTGGACAGATATATGAATGGTGGGGAACAGAGGGAAGTAGATCTTTGGAAAACCGACGACAGGTTTAGATGAAGGATCTGGATCGGCGCAGGCTGGGAGGGCCGAAGGGCCTGTTCCTGTGCTGTAATTTTCTTTGTTCTTTGTTCTTTGTGATCTTCCCTTATGGAGAAAGAATTACTCTGATAGAAACTTACAGAAGGAGGTCATTCAGCCAATACTGTCTGTTCTAGCTCTTGGAGAGTGAGAACATGCTTCGTCCCATGATCCTGCATTTGTCCGTAACCCTGTAGATTTCTCACTGCATATACCGGTCCAACTACCTTTTGAAATTACTTCTGGAATCAGCTTCCACCATCTCTTGTTGAGTTACTCAGGTCACGACAATTCTCCAAATGAAAAAAAATGTTCACCCTTTTCGTTTTTATAAAAAACATTTTATTAAGGCATTTAGAAATTTTTAACAACAATTTCAAGAGGAAAAAAAGTAACACCCACCCAACCAACCTCACTCTTTTCTAATGTTTCCGAATCTATGACCACTGTAAAATATTACCATCTGTAAAATACAATGGAAACTATTACTGGGGCCAGCTTGATCTTAAGTTGAAAGGTCAAGGTTCACACCATGACCTGATGTCCAATTGTGATACTGGGTGAGTACTGCCTCGTGGGAGGGGCCTCTCCTTGGGGAGGGGGGAATGTGAAGCTGAGGTTCTCTCTGCCCATGGGCTGCATTCCTGGCTGGTCCACCCGACTGATCCTTGCAACGCTCCTGGGTCATGAAGCCAACTTTCCTGCATTTCTTTGCCCAGATGCCAGCCATCTTTCCAAAAACGTATGGCAAATTTAAAATTAAATTAGAAGTCTTCAACTTCAAAGACTTTCAGGATGCTACTGATTAGAATCCATTAGTTGGAAGGCAAAGCTTTGTGCCTGTTCTTCTCATGCATGTATTTACTTCTTATTAATCTTCTTTTAAAGCTATTAATTAATCATAGAGCACCATCATCTCAGAACTTCCACGCCATTAGGCATGTCAATGCATTTTATGTTTAAGCATCTAATTTTTTTCTACTTCAGGGGATTAGAGGTGCTTGCAGACACCTGTGAGCAATGGAATTTACGATCTGTATTCAGTCAAACTTGTTACAGTTACCGTAATTGGTTACTTAGTGCTCACTGTGTGAAGCAAGCTGGCAGACATCTGATTATAGCCCTCACTGCGAAATCATATTCCGTGATTCCAGCTGATGTAACATTCTGGTTGCAGTCTGCCCAGTTTACAGATGTACCAGGCCTGATACTAAGGTGAACGCTGTTGGCCAGTCCCGAAGATGGTCAAGCTGGTGAGGTTCTGCTGCCCTCAATGCACGTCAGAACATGACAACCTTAGAAGCAGGAAATCAGATGACATATCGCCACTTATTGGAGAACTTCACAAGTCGAATATCCATCAAACAGGCCTCTAGGATAACAGCCCCATTTTAAAATCCACCTTAATGCCTGCAAATTGTGTCGCACTAGTCCACCATTCAGGATGCCAGACAGCTACTTTAAGTCGGTCACACTCGATCGCCTGGTTAATAAACTGAGGCAGTATTTTAACCTAATTGCCTAGTATCATCAATACTGTGCTTCGAGTGACGACAGTCGGTCTAGGTGACTATATGGGCACAGCTGATCTCTCCAGTGATTCATAGTTGATGCATTTTGTCCCTGTGTGCAAATGGAGGCTGCACAACATATTGGTTGACAATTGGAAAGGATTTCTGTTCAGTTTGTGCCAAGACCATCAGCTGTGTTATTGCCGTCTCCACAGCTAGTCCTTTTACACAGGACATAGATGTTCGCAGCTTTGTGCAAGGTGCTTTATCCACTATAACCAGGCCAACTCACTATAACACCCAACAGTCAACCTGTTTCTCAGATTGACAACGTAGTTAGATTCACATCCTGACTCTCCAAAGCTTGACCACCACGAACAGGCCAGTGGAATACTGTCCACGTGCCTGGACAAATACGCCTCTAACAACACTCCAGAGGCTCAGTACCATCCAAGAAAAAGAGTCTGCCTGACCAACAATGTGCCTGCCACCTTCAATTTCCATTCCTTCCTTTGCCCAATGCTTTGACTGGAGTGTGTACCATCTACAGGACATCCTGCGGCAACTCGCCAAGGCTTCTTCAGTGGCTTCTCCCCCTGTAACCTCTACTACCTAGACGGATAGGGGCGACAGATACTTCCTTTCCAATCCTGTTGATTCCTAGAGATCCCTGGCTCTTGTCTCTGTGGGCGATAGGGAATGCTACATTGTCAATCTTCAGAGTGTATAGAGCCACATAGCCCTATCGGCACAGAGGATTGGCGTATGGGGCTGCTGTTACTGGCTGTAACCTGGAAGGTTCCAGGAGCTTACAACTCGAGCGCGACTGTGACCTTAACAGCCACAGGAAATGAAGTCCTGAGTGTCCTGTGAGGTCTGAGTCACCCATCCAGGAAGACACACATCTCCGTAATGACTGCCCCAATGAACTGCAGCTTCCTCATGGCACTCGTCTCTGGTCATGTGAAAGTAAGAGTTCTCAGAAGATACCGAACGGATAGTACCTCCGACTGAGATTGCCCCCTTGCCCTCTTCTCCCACTCTCTCCTCCAGCAGTTGATGCTATTTTGCTTATCCTCATCTCTTCCTCCCAATTGTCCTCCAGAGCAAAAGGTAACAGCTGACAAGATCCTCCCGGACAGACCATTCCCTCTCGCTTGGTGACTCCGATAAGGTACTGCGGCTGGGGGAATGGAGAATCCAGCCCCCCGCTGTCTCACCAATGCTCTGACTAACTGAAGCACACCATTCTTACTTTTATGTTCAATTTCTCTCACAATAGAGGAGAGCATTCCACTAGCCTTCCTAATGAACCAACCTACCAAGAAAACCACTGTGATTGAGAAATCTGAACCTGCGTTTACAGATGCTCAGTACACCGATTCCTGGAATGAGCGGGTTGCCTTATGAGGAAAGATCAGGCAAATTGTGTTTCTTTCCGCGGGAGTTTAGAAGAGTGCAGAGCGACTTGCATGGGGTATGTAAGATCCTGAAGGGTTTGGACAAGGTGGACATTGAAAGGATGTTTCCTCTTGTGGGTGAGTTAGCACTCCGGAATTCAGAGTAACTCTACAGAACCTGATAGATTTCCCACTCGTGGGGCGCAATTCTCCCATCGGGAGACCAAGTCCCGACGGCGGAATGAAAACCGGAGTGTTTCACTCCGGCGTCGGAGGCCGCTCCCAGCCCCCTATGCTCCCAGCCCCCTATGCTCCCGCCCCCTATGCTCCCGTCCCCTAGGGGCTAGGAGCGGCGCCGTGTCATTTACACGCGCCGGGCCTTAGCGCCGCGTAAATTACGTGGCCAGCGCTGCGTAAATTACGTCACTTGCGCATGCGCAGGTTGGACGGCGCCAACCCGCGCATGCGGGGTTGCCGTTCTCCCTGCGGCTGCCCCGCAAGAAGATGTCGGATGGATCTTGCGGGGCGGCGGGGGAAAGGAGGTTCTCCTTCAGAGACGCTGGCCCGCCGATCGGTGGGCACCGATCACGGGCCAGACCCCTTCTGAGGTTCCCCCAGGTGCAAGAAACCCCCTTCCCTGCCCACAGGCCGTCCACCCCAGAGTTCCCGCGCTGTTCCCGCTGGCAGCGACCAGGTGTGGATGGTGCTGGCGGGAACCTGCCGTGTTGGACAGGCCGCTCGGCCAATCCAGGCCGGAGAATCGCTGCTCGCCTGTTACAAGCGGCGAGCGGCAATTCTCCCAGCGGCCAGCCATGAATCTCGCTGCGCCGGTTTGGGGGGGTGGGAGAATTGCGTGTGGGTGCCGGGTCGTCGTGACAGGACTCGCTCGGCGCCCTGGTGATTCTCCCACCCGGCGTGGGGGGGGGGGGGGGGGGGGGGGGAGGGAGAGAGAATTACGCCCGTGGTTCCAACGTCTCAATGGATAGATTGGCTTTAGTGGGTGGAAGGTCAGGAAGCAAAGTTTTAACCCTTTAAGCCAGTGTTTTTCAAACTTTTTTTCCGGGGACCCATTTTTACCAACCGGTCGACCTTCAGGACCTACGCCGGCTGACCTTCGCGACCCACCATTTTCTCTTACCTTGTTTGCTGCTGAAAAAATGGAGGAATCGCAATCGCGCCCAAAACACGTGACGTCGACGTTCGGAGAGTCGTGACCTGTTCTCTGACTCCCTTCAGCCAGGAACATTACAATAAATTAAAGAAAAAATCTTCTCCTACGTCTCCGATTGCGCAAATTTGCGCGCAATAGCGGGCTTTTAACAATGCCGGCTGCGAGCGACCTTCAGAATGACGGCCGGCACGATATAAAAAACATACGAGTGCACCGCACATGCGTGTCCGCTCATTGGTGCGCATGCGCAGAACCACGGTGGGACTATGGCGACTTTATTTTACTTTACCTTATTCACCTTAACCACATTCCGTGGTCGCGGGTTCTGCATCCTCACCACTCTGAGTAAAGAAGTGTCTTCTGAATCACTTACTTGATGTTTTAACGACTGTTTTCTCTCGAGAACGTCTAGTTCCCCAGAAGTGAAACATTATTTATTGAGACTCTCAGTACTTTGCGGCAGAAGCGGGTTGGCATTTTCCGCGTGGATGACGATGAGCTCCAATCTTCTCTGAGTATTTCTCACCTTCTGTCCGTTCTGGGCAGCTTCTCTCCGCCCCTCAGCAGCAACGAGAAGGCAGAACCCCAGGGGGTGGAAGGTGGCAGAAGGAGAGCCTTCTGGGGGTTTACAGGCGCCAACAGCAACTTTCGAGATGAAAGGGAGCAGAGATTCCACTTGATGTGTCTCCAGGTGTAATCCTAGGCTGGTGATTTGGTAGCTAATGGGCCTTAAATTAAAATAAAACTGACAGAATGCGAAGTGCTGTGAGAGAATAATTTTCCATATTAATTTCATATGTGATGAACTTTAATAGCTCTTGGGGAGAGTAATCGAAGTGTAACGCTGGCTATATTTAGGCATTTTGTCCCAATATCTCCCTATTGTCCTTATCACAGTACATCTGAAATGAACACTGAAGCTGTGAATAACTAAAAGGTTATCGTCTGAAGGTTTAAGGCAAATTCCTCACCAGGTATATATCAATAGCAGAAATAACCAGTTTATTTAAAAGGGTTAATGTCGCGTGACGGAGCAGGGAGCAGAATGAGAACATAGAACATACAGTGCAGAAGGAGGCCATTCGGCCCATCGAGTCTGCACCGACCCACTCAAGCCCTCACTTCCACCCCATCCCTATGTAACCCAATAACCCCTCCCCAACCTTTTTGGTCCCGAAGGGCAATTTATCACGGCCAATCCACCTAACCCGCACGTCTTTGGACGATCCTCTTATGGACTGACTTGATTAACACTACACTCCTGTATGCTTCACCCGATGCCGGCGTCTATGTATCTACATTGTGTACCTTGTGTTGCCCTATTATGCATTTTCTTTTCTTTTCCTCTACCAAATGATCTGTTTGAGCTTCTCGCAGAAAAATACTTTTCACTGTACCTTGGTCCACGAGTACACGTGACAATAAACAAATCCAATCCAATACCACCATATCACTGCCTCCCCATGCCAAATCCCTCCATTCTCTCACTTCTTCTTCCAACGCTTGTGTTTATTCATTAGCTGTTGACTGGGCAGGGAGACGTCAGGAAAATTCTCAACCAGAGTTGGTGAATCAGAGACTCATGGTTGGCCAACAGGATTGATATTGGTCAGTTGGCCATCTTTTGGAATCGGCGAACTAAGAGGCCACATTGATCCTCGCACGCACCCAGAGACATTGGGGTTAACTTGCATTTACTTGTCACTGAGCAAAGACATCATACTATATTTTTATGAAAAATATGTATATATATATATCAACATGGCTACTTCATAAAGACTTCTAAAAGGCTGAAGCAATGTACTGCCTGTAGCCTTGAACAAGAGGAACCGGCTGGTAGATGCGGAGAAACAAGAGGACATTCCAAGGTGTAAGGCCCAGCCAGACAACGGCACGAATACCAGTGGTGAAGGGATTCAACTCAGGGGTGTGTTACGAGGCCAGAATCAGAGGAGAATGTATTGGAGGGGGTTGTGGGGCTGGGGGAGGTTAGAGGGAACTGATGTGTTGGGTAAGCTGGGTCTGCGAGGACTGGGTTTACTGCAGTAGTGAGAGAGACAGGCTTCCAACACTTGAAGAAATGCAACTCGATTTTATTGAACTCTGAACTATCATACGTACTTTAACTGTGAGTTGACACTATGCTGACTTGACTGGAGACCTGAGGCTAACCTGACCAGACTATCTTACTACCACATGGTGTATGTTCTAGTTGCTGCTCACGGGCTCTGACTGTCTCAGAGGCTGCATCCCGAGAGAGCGGGAAAACTGGTGACCTCTGGCTTTATCGTGGTCGTGTCCTGCCCGGTGATTGGCTGCTGTGTTCTGTGTGCTCACTGGTCATCCTGTGTGTCCATCCCTGCCTGTCTGTGCACCATCATATACCTGTGTGTATATTATGACAGGAACAAGTGCCATTTTGGTCACAAAACATTAACTCTGTTTCTCGTGGCTCAGACGCTGCCAGACCTGCTGAGGATTTCCAGCATTTTCTGTTTTTATTATTAGAGAGAAGGAAAGTTCAGACAATGGAGAGATGTGGAGACTGAGATGTTGCCAGGCCGGGAGCCAATGTAGATGAGCGAGCACAGGGGAGACGGATGAGTGGGACTTGGTGAGACCGAGGATACAGACCGAAGATTTTTTGATCGGCTCGGCTTTATGGAAAGTGGAAAATGAGGTGTCGGCCAGGAAGAATATTCCAGACTTGGGATAACAAAGCCAGGCCTGGAATCTTACACATCCCTGTGGGGCAGATTGACAGCCGGGGCGAGATGTAAAATTGAGCACCATGGCAGCTCTGCCGTACCTATAAACTACCTGTCCCCTTTTTGGCCTCCAGCAGGAGGTCTTTGGCACTTCAGGATCTTCTCCTGTCGCTGCTGGGATTTTCCCCACGTTGGGACAGGCCATTGCCCAGTGACCAGTCCCCAAGATAAATCAAGGTAGAGTTATAGCTGGAGCTGGGGAATGGCGGGGTCGGGGGGGGGGGGGGGGGGATTACTTCCTCCTTAACTGCTCAGCAAGGAATTTCTCCATTCATTCATTTCGCCCCCCCCCCCCCCCCCCGGACAATCCCGGAAGGGCCCCACCCCCTTCTCCAAGTCTGGACTCCACCAGTGTCTTATCTTTCATGGTTGCCACCTCGATGGGGGAAGGAAGACCAACATCAGATCAATCAATCAGTGACCAGAAAACCATAAAATACGTGAGAGAAAAAACAGCCATATGGAAGTGGCCTCACCCCTGGCTGTAGGGTGATGGTTTGCGGGGAGGGGTGTGGTCGGAGGACGGCCAAGGCTATCCACCCACACATAAGATCCGATCCCTGATGCACAATAAATGGACAACATAGGTGAAGTCCGAAACGAAAGGCTTTAATTAGCAAGAAGTGAGCCCGGCAGCAGACGTACAGGAAATGGCCTGGCTGCAGGGGAACACGGGTTCTTATACCCCGCCTCATAGGCGGAGCTACCTTCCTCTTAGCCAATAGGGATAAGGAGCACACGATACTTGGGCCAATGGGCAGCGAGCCATCTGCACCAATGGCAGCTCACACTCCCAGGTACCGTAATACCCCTAGTCATACTACCACAATCCCTCATATTCCACTCACCTGATAGTCCACCAAGGAAGTTGACAAATGTATTTCTTGGTATCTCCCTTGATAGAACAGAGAATAATCCTTAGATAGTGACTAACATAATTTTACGCTAGTATTTTGAGTATTCTATGCTGTCAAGTAAAGGATCTGAGGGAAAAGAGCCAAAAAATTGTTTTTCTGAAAACATAAATTGGTTGCCTCCAATTATTCATGAAATGAAGGAGGACAATTCTGCTGGATTTCCTGTGGATTGTTATTATAGCAGCAGAAAATTATTTGTTCTTTGCTTTTTTGATTGAGCTATGTTGTGAATATGCCTGGCTTCAATGCATGCACTTTGCAATAAGCGACTGGAGGAGGCAAAGTGCAAACAGCCTTTTATTTCTGCACAGTTTCCCACTCAATGCAATGAAATTGCCACCCTTCCTTCTCCCAATCAAGAAGACAAAAGGACCAATTCTAACACAGGCTCGGAATCAGGGTTACGCAAGCTGAGGAGACGAGGGAGCCACCCGTCCCCTGCACCCCTCGGTCCTCATTCCTATGAAAAATGAAATGAAAATCGCTTATTGTCACGAGTAGGCTTTAACGAAGTTACTGTGAAAAGCCCCTAGTCGGCGCATTCCGGCGCCTGTTCAGGGAGGCTGTTACGGCAATCGAACCGTGCTGCTGGCCTGCCTTGGTCTGCTTTCAAAGCCAGCGATTTAGCCCAGTGTGCTAAACAGCCCCTGTGCTGCGTAAAGCCTGTGAATTGACATTACCACCGGCAGATGGAGGTGTGTGTTATGTGTGTGGGGGCCGGGGGGAGGGGGGGGGGGTCAAAGCTTGAAGCTTGAAGGTTAGGCTGTCATCAGGATGGTGAGGTTGGCCAGTTCATAACCCGGAGAGGAGTGGTAAAACCAGGGGTAGGGGAGGTCGAACATCCAGTTCGAAATGGCACAGTTCACAGTTAAAATGGCGGTCAAGGCACAGCGATGTCATCAGGACATGGAGCGCCCATTTAAATTAGTCCTCCGTCCTTCTGGGAGTGGGTGACGTTGGCGTCACCGGAAAATGCTGGCTGGTGGGGAGAGGTAGGGGGGGGACCATGTTGAGCACTTGCTATCTTGAAATGATGATGGGTTCAGAAAATAACCCAGGCAGGATTTAACCAGTATTCATTTGGGTCCCGCCCATCCAAGAACCCCTTTTCCTCCAAGCTCTGGCCAGAGGCTAGTGTAGGAATGGGGGGGGGGGGGTGAGCCAATTCCATTCCTTCCCATGGATGGTGAGTGCCAGTGGCTCGCAGGCTTGGCTCTCGCTGTCCCTCAGCGGCCCGGCCCAGTCAATGCTCCTCTTGTGCTGTGCAATGCTCTGCACCGTGGGACATCTATTGAGGTAAAGTGGGAATGTTCATACTGGAAAGAAGGAAAGTCTAGAGGCAATGATTGCTATTTCTAGCATTCCAGAGGGATTAGGTCATGAGGCTGGTTCACCTTACCCAGATAATCACAACCAGAGTACACAGGTTGGAAAAGAAGGGAATTAAATTGAAAACAAATCTGCCGGCCATTATTCCACTGAACAATATATCGAGCTGGCTGGCAGGACAATGGTGGGAGCAGATATTATTGATAATTAAAGATAAGGGGCAGAATTCTCCGGCCGTTCACTGTCGCCGTTCCCGGCGGGATTCCCGGCGGTGCAATGGAAATTCCCGTTGACAGCCGAGGGAGCAGAGAATCCCGCCGCCAGTGAACTGCGCGCTGCCTCCCGCTGCCGGGAATACACGTGGCTGGGTGGGGGGGGGGGGGGCGGTGGCGTGCAGAATCCCGCCCGGAATACTGCGGAATGTTGGCGATCCGAAATGAAAACGGGACGTGCCAATAAAAACTCAGCAAGCCCGCGACATCTGTGGAGAAATGCAGAGTTAACGTTTTGATCCAATATGACTCGCCCGCGGAGCTCAGATAACATTTTTGAGATACGGTGCCGGGTTATTTCGAGACATGACGTAGGGTAATGAATAACATACACGGGAGAAACAGGTGAATTTGATTCCACAGTTCCCAAAGCTTTGCCCCTCTGTGGGTTCCTTACCATGTGTTGTAGATCAATGAATAGGGTTTGATTGCTCTGATTGGTCAATAATTCCATCATTCTTATATAATACAAGGGTAGCGGAAGGTGAACCAGGCTATTTTTATTTGGCAATCCTGTGGTCCTATCTGAATGTGCACACTATTATAGGATTAGTATAGATGCCTCAGTGCTGAGGTAATGGAAATGTGTGCTCCCACGCTATTATTTGTTCTTGTAGTTTGCCAACCTATTCATCATATTTTGTGCATTTATGTACACGTATTGTAGTCCTGTTTTGCATTCTTTCTTCTTATCAATTATGGTTCTACTTCCATCTTTGGTACTGTCCAACATTCTCACTTTATTCCTCTTTTCTATTACTATCTGCCGGTCTCTATCCCAACTGCCAATTTAGTTGACATCCTCCCCAACGACACTAGTGAACCTCCCTGTGTGGACATTGGTCCCACTCCAGTTGAGGTGTGACCTGTCTCGTTTGGATAGGTGCCTCTGCCCCATGGCTGGCCCCAGTGCCCCAAGAATCTGAAGCCCTTCCCCCCTGCCCCCATGCTTCAAGCCCCACATTGATCCTTCCCATCTTCCTATTTCTACTCTGGCTCGCGTGTAGCGGCAGGAATAATCTGGAGATGACTACATTCGAGGTCCCGCTTTGTAATTTCCTCCTTACGTCCGAGAAATCTGACCTGATAGGACCTCAATATCTGATGCCTCCAAGTTGTTGGTACCAACACCTGGCTTACTCCCTTCCCCTGTAGAACATGCTGCATTCTCTCCATTATGAACCACCCATTTAGAGAATAGTGGCGATATAGTGGCTTGGAGAGGAACTTGCAAGGTGGTGGTGTTGCAATGCATCTGTTGCCCTTGTCCCTTGTAGGTGGGAGAGGTTGTGAATTTGAAAGATGCCGCCCAAGAAGCCTTGGTGAGTTCCTGCAGTGTATCGTCTAGATGGTGCACACGGCTATTACTGTGCGTCGGTGCTGGAGGGAGTGAGCGTTGGAGGTGGTGGATTGGGTGCAAATCAAACGGGTGCTTTGTCCTCTTCTCTCAACCTCTCTCTCCTCAAAATACTCCTAAAAATCCACCTTTTGGCCAAGCTTTCTTCACCAGCTTTAATATCTCCTTATGTGGTTCAGTGCCGAAGAAGATGTTCAAACTCACAGCCCCAAACCTTCAGCTCAAAAATCAGCTGGAGTTACTGGGTCTGAACCTAAGTCATGGCTTGGTTGACACGACTCTTGACTCTGAATCACTAGGTTCAAGGTCCACTCCAGGTCTTGAATACAAGCATCAAAGCCAACTCTCCAATTCAGTACTGAGGAAGTGCAGCACTTTCAGAGGGTCTTTTTTACCGATGAGATGTTAAACTGTGGCCCTGTCTGCCTATTTGGATAGATGTAAAATATCCCATGGCACTATTTTGAGAAAGAGCATGGGAGTTCTCTCGAGTATCTTGGTTGATATTTATCCCTCACACTTAATATCAAAATGGGACAGATTACCTGGACATGTTTGTGGGAACTTGCTTTGTACATATTGCCAAATTTCCTGCATTACAGCAAAACACTTCATTAGTTGTTAAATACTGTGAGAGTGTCTTGTGGTCATGAAATGAAATGAAAATTGCTTATTGTCACAAGTATGAAGTTACTGTGAAAAGCCCCTAGTCGCCACATTCCGGCACCTGTCCGGGGAGGCTGATACGGGAATTGAACCGTGCTGCTGGCCTGCTTGGTCTGCTTTAAAAGCCAGTGATTTAGCCCAGTGAGCTAACTCAGCCCCTGATAAAGAGTGCTATGTCAATGCAAGTCTATTTTTACCTTAGCATTTCTTATTCAGCCTGATAAAGGGTCACGCCCTCCTCCCCTCATGTCTTCAGTAAGGTCAGAATGCAGAGGAACTGGGGGCTGGGATGGACCCTCTCACTTCCTGACCATTAGGATTGTTGATGGTTTTGTCCAGTGAATTCTCTGCCTGTAGAAAACCAAAAGTGGGCACTGTGAAAGGGGAGGGGGGGGGGGGGGGGGGGGGGGGGGGGGCGCGGAGGGGGGGGGGGGGGGGGGTTGGGGGGGGGGGGTAATAATTGCGGTAGAGGTAATCTAACTGAGGCCTAGGTTGAGGGCCTGGGAGGCATGTGTTCAGATTCCAGTACAGCCCAGTGACCCCGGACCTATTATGGACTGGTGTAAAATCCCACCCCATTTACTAAGGTCCTTTGGGGAAAGAAATCTGCCATCCTCACCTGGTCTGGCCTACGTGTGACTCCAGACCCACAGCAATGTGGTTGGGGATGGGGTTTTGAACGGCAGGATGAGAATTTTAATACTGAGCCATTGGGCGGGTGGGGAAACAACGTAAAATACTGCGGGTGTTGGAAAGATGAAGTAAAAGTAGAAAATTCTGGAAATCGGAACTCAGCGGCCTGACATTTTCTGTGGAGGGAAAGAATTGGGTAATGCTTCAGGTTGTTGACCTTCTGTCCACATCTCAAACGTTTCCTTTTATTTCATTTCAATAAAGTTAATTTATTACCGAAACTGTTAAATTTGAGATCACAGTCATCAGAATGAGAGAGATGGAGTAACACCAATGAAGTGGCGTTTCCATGGATACCATTCATGCTCGCCCTCCGCAGTTCCACAATTTTAACTCCTACCCACGCCCTTTCACCCTTGACCCTCTGCCAAGCCATGCAGCGGACGTGGGCCACTTCACCGCAGCACCATGGCGACATTAACAGTTGCTGTTTCATTGCTAATACTTTCTCCAGCGGTAAAATGAAGTCTTTATTTTAAACAGCTGGTCAGGAACAATTGAGAAATGGATAATTGATTACGCAGGTTATCACGCATTTCCAAACAAATTCAAGTAGGCAGGACGATGCCTTGCGTCAGACAATATCCAGGGCTGGATTCTCCGGTCCACCGGCCGCATGCGACATTCACTGGCAATGGTGGATTCTCTACTCCAGCCGCTTGTCTATGGAATTTCCCATTGAACTCATCCCATACCGCCGGCATACACTGCTAGCAGGAACAGAAAAACGACCGGCGAATTCCAGCCCCAGGAAAACTGGCGTCAAAAGGCCACAGATTCACCGACTTGCTGGGGCTAGCAGACAGCTGTCGTGGAGCTCGCAGCTCCAGCTGCCGATACGGCCCCCAGCACTTCCGGGTCAGGGGCCGCGCATGCGCCCGGCGGCGGACGCCAGCGGCTGCTCCGTGCTCCATGGCTGACTCAGCCCACGGACCTGGACCGGCAAAATGGTCCCCCGCATCGGCCGCTCGCGCGCCCCGGATCGCCCGCACACATTGCCCCCCAGCCCCGAATGACGCCCCTCCCCAGCCCACCGATCGACCCTTCCCCGACTGTGGCGGCCCCGGACTGAGTCCGCAGCCACCATGCTGGGGGATCCCGGACGGTGGGACCATGAGAGATCCACATCGTTGGGAATTCGGCCGGTTGGGGAAAGAGCATCGTGGGGTGGGCCTCCACAAGTATGCCGATTTTCAGGGGGCGGAGAATTGAAGAACCGGCTCCCCTCCCACTTTCATGTGGCAATTGGGGGGATTTGTCAGGGTGAGAGATCCAAAAAGAGACAGTTAAGAACATATGGGAATGATCAAATGTGAAGGTGCGCAACGCTTCCAGGGTCATAGAACATAGAACAGTACAGCACAGAACAGGCCCTTCGGCCCTCAATGTTGTGCCGAGCCATGATCACCCTACTCAAACCCACATATCCACCCTATACCCGTAACCCAACAACCCCCCCCCCTTAACCTTACTTTTATTAGGACACTACGGGCAATTTAGCATGGCCAATCCACCTAACCCGCACATCTTTGGACTGTGGGAGGAAACCGGAGCACCCGGAGGAAACCCACGCACACAGGGGGAGGACGTGCAGACTCCACACAGACAGTGACCCAGCCGGGAATCGAACCTGGGACCCTGGAGCTGTGAAGCATTTATCCTAACCACCATGCTACCCTGCTGCCCAGGGTCAGGGTGGACGAAAGGTGGGATCTTTCTGCCTTGCATGCCTTCTCTTGCTCACTTGCTTGCCCAACCAAAGCATCGGGGCAGACGCCAACTATCACCCTCGCCTTCACGTAGAGCACAGCTTTCAATGATAAGAGGCTGATCCTTAGTGCATGAAAAATATTATTGTTTTGTGCCTATGAGGTTTAACATCTTACAGTGTTTTGCATGACTCATGATACTGAAGGATATCACATGTATCTATTTCAAACACTCCCAACCTGCCAAATGCTTTGCAAGGAACCCGTGGTAACTTGGACCCGTTGAGAATACGAATTAGCAGCATGCGTTAGCAATGACATCTGCTAATTGCAAGTGGAACACATTGGTATCGGATTTAAAGTGCAAATTAGAAGCAGATTGAACATTTTTAGAACAAACTTGCATTGGCAACAAAGAGGGATGACTTGCCGGAAGAAATGTTTGCAAGATTGATTTCTAATTTGTATTCTGCGGGAGGTCTCCAACTAAAAATAAAATTCGAAGCAGTCCTCAGCCATGTTTCTTGTCGATTGTTAATTCAGCGTCCAAGAATTCCGCCTTGAAGGGGTGCGAAAACATTCAGGTGTCGAGGTAATTTATTCCCATGGATTTCTGAAGAAGTAAATTAAGGGGTTGAGTGCGACAACTCTGTTGAAAAGCGAATGCAAAGTCCCATTTGGCTCCTTGATTGTTTTTACAGAAAAATAAATTTGTGTTCGGCTCCACCTTTCGGTCTGGAAGTGCTCTGTCTCGTTGGGCCGTGGCCAAAGGAGGGGTGGGTGGGTGGCAAAATAGATTAAATCACCCCGCTCTTGATCATGAGCCACTGAGCTCAGTGTGGGAGGACAGGATTGGGGCCTTGCAGCGATGCCCCCCCCGCAGTAAAATTGCAAATCGTCAAAGTATTCCAGCGAGGCGCCAAGACAGGAGGGGAGAAAATTGGCCGATAAACGGGTGTGGCCAAGAACTAACCATTTAAAAGATGAAACACTTTTAAAAATAGGTTTACGTATTGCAGCCAGGGATCTAGGATCTCTGCACAAATTGTAAGAGAACCATGATTTTTTTTTTTTTAGATAGAATCCCTACAGTGTAAAGGAGGCCATTCAGCCCATCAAGTCTGTACCGACCCTCTGAAAGAGCACCCTACCTCGGCTCAATACCCCACCCTATCCCCGGAACCCCACCTAGGGGCAATTTAGCATTCCAATCAACCCAACCTGCACACCTTTGGACAGTGGGAGGAAACCCACGCGGACACGGGAAGAATGTGCAAACTCCACGCAGTACCCGAGGTCGGAATCGAACACGGTTCCCTGGCACTGTGAGGCAGCAGTGCTCGCCACTGTGCCACCGTGCCGCCACTAAAAATAAACAAATTGCACACGAATCCCGTGGCGAAGGAAATAAGTCTACAACAACAACTTATATTTATATAACACCTGTAATGTAATAAACTGTCCCAAAGTGCTTCATGGGAGTGTTATGAAGCACAATTCGACTGTGACCAACATATGATGATATGAGGGCAGATGAATCCACAACCAGGTCAAGGAAATAGGTTTTAAGGGGTGTCTGAAAGAGAATTCGAGCGGCGGACAGATTTTAATGATCATCTTTATTGTCACAAGTAGGCTAACATTAACACTGCAATTAAGTTACTGTGAAAATCCCCTCGTCGCCACACTTCGCCGCCTGTTTGGGTACACGGAGGGAGAATTCAGAATGTCCAAATTACCTAACAAGCACATCTTTCGGGGATTTGTGTGAGGAAACCGGAGCGCCCGGAGGAAACCCGCGCAGACACGGGGAGGACGTGCAGACTCCGCACAGACAGTGGCCCAAGCCGGGAATCGAACCTGGGACCCTGGAGCTGTGAAGCTATTCCAGAACCTACAGGTCATTGGCAGCTGAAGGCACAGGGACCAGGAGTGTAACGATGGAAGTACGGGATCCTTAAGTGTCCAGAATGAGGTCAGTAAGAAGTCTTACAACACCAGGTTAAAGTCCAACAGGTTTGTTTCAAACACGAGCTTTCGGAGCACGGCTCCTTCTTCAGGTGAGCCGTGCTCCGAAAGCTCGTGTTTGAAACAAACCTGTTGGACTTTAACCTGGTGTTGTAAGACTTCTTACTGTGCTCACCTTAGTCCAACGCCGGCATCTCCACATCATGGCTAGAATGAGGTGAACGTTGATACTCCGAAAGACTGGAAAGGATGAGAATTTTTCCAGAGATGTCGCCTGATTGGGAGTCGGTGAGGGCAAGACAGGGATGAAGAATTTAATAGAATTCAAGCCGAATTTGAATGAAACATTGTAAAATACAGCTGATAATGAGGAAAACGCTCCTACTGAGGGTTCGGTGAGAACAGGTTCCATCCAGACTTTCACACAGTAAGGTGGCCCAATAGGGACAGACAATAAAATGCAGGCCTTGCCACACCCAGTAAACAAGTACTCAAGAAATTGGCAAAATATTGGAATAAAACGATCTATCGGCGACGCTACTTCCAGTGAATACACGGAAAATTCCAGGGCAGCAGATTTGCCAGGTGGTGCCTTTGATAAATGATGGATTGCTTTGAAGTGCACATTTGAAAGCGAGATAGCTTTTTTCTCAATGACATCCAGTCAAACATCTCACTCTACATCTGTGCCGTGCTCCAAATGATTTGATCTTTTCAAGCATATCTTTTATGGCATTTGAAATCGGTGTTCTTGTCAGAGGCTGAAACTGACTGAAGAAATGCCAAGGAGAATCAGCAAAACGCACAAACAAACAAGAAGCCACCATAAATCTGTTGCTAGGGGCAACCCCCTCAGCGATGAGCAAATCAGATCGTGCTGTAGTTTCATTTACTTTTAGATTAGCTCCAACGCTGTGCTGCTGACGTGCGGCCATTTGAAGTTGCCCGTTCCGGCGGTCGTTGCGGACACAGGGTCTTTCAAAGGGCCAGTGCAGACTTGGTGGGCTGAATGGCCTCCTTCTGCACTGTAGGGATTCTATGACAGGCCTGGTGCGCTGCAGGGGCCGGTTTAGCTCAGTTTGGCTGGTTCGTCATGCAGAGTGAGGCCAGCAGCGTGGGTTCAATTCCCGCACCGACTGAGATTATTGATGAAGGCCCCGGCTTCTCAACCCTCTCCCTCACCTGAGGTGCGGTGATCCTCAAGTTAAATCACCACCAGTCAACTCTCCCCCCCCCCCTCCCCCTCCCCCCCTCAAACTGGAAAACAGCCTATGGGCATCTGGGATTACGGCGACTTTACCTTCTTACTAGTGGCTGCATCCATTAGAAGTGAATAACCAGTTATGAAAGGATGAATGACTAAAGGCCATTTGGGCCATTTCGCAGACCACTTACCCGACATCATTCCCTGCCCCATGCGAGGGAAAGTCCTGAATAAAATGTTCCCCTGTCCAAGATCATAGGAAATCTCTGGCCCCGAAGCAATATCGAGCAAAACACCAGAATATTCCGTCAGCCTTTTGCAATTCTCTTTCGCAGCCACAGCCACCTGTCATCCAAAATAAAGAAACAAAAGCACTAACGCAGTGGGGGTCTACCCGAGAGGACAGGTTCGGCCTTTGTTTTATGGCTCAGACAGTAAAACGGCACCTCCGCCTCCGTCACACTCCCCGAACACTGCACTGGAGTGTCAGCCTGGATGATGTGATCATCTCTCTGGAGCGGAACTGGAATTCGCAGAGTCAAGAGCAACCGAGCGATGGCTGACATCTTAAAGCTCTTTGTCTATTATTTAAGATACCAAACATGTTGGCATGCAGAGACAACAAGGCCGTTCATAGGGTGTGGCGTCGCTGGCTGGGCCAGGATTTATTGCCCATCCCTAATTGCCCTTGAACTGAATGGCTTGCTGCAGCGTGGCCATTTCAGAGGGCAATCAAGAGTCAAGCACATTGCTGTGGGTCTGGAGTCACATGTAGGCCAGACCAGGTAATGATGGCAGATTTCCTTCCCTAAAGGACATTAGTGAGCCAGGTGGGGTTTTAGACAATTGTTTCATGGTCATAATTAGACTTTTAATTCCAGATTTTTATTGAATTAAAATGTCACCCCCTTCTGTGGTGGGATTTGAACCTGCGACCCTAGAGCATTATAGAACATAGAACAGTACAGCACAGAACAGGCCCTTCGGCCCTCAATGTTGTGCCGAGCCATGATCACCCTACTCAAACCCACGTATCCACCCTATACCCATAACCCAACAACCCCCCCTTAACCTTACTTTTTTTTTTTATTAGGACACTACGGGCAATTTAGCATGGCCAATCCACCTAACCTGCACATCTTTGGACTGTGGGAGGAAACCGGAGCACCCGGAGGAAACCCACGCACACAGGGGGAGGACGTGCAGACTCCACACAGACAGTGACCCAGCCGGGAATCGAACCTGGGACCCTGGAGCTGTGAAGCATTTATGCTAACCACCATGCTACCCTGCTGCCCCACATTATCTTGGGTCTCTGGATTATTAGCCTAGTGAGAATATCACTACCCCACCGCCCACCGCCATGTTGAAGATCTGCATGGACTCATTTGGTTCCACAACGTTGGCACCTCGATCCGCGGCAGGAGACATCCTCGCAATGGCCCTGGCCTCAATCCACTCGTGTAAATTTGTCTCCTCCACTGTCTCACCAATGGTAGACCATCGAAGGCCTGCCAGTATGATGGAGAATCTCTGCTGCCCCTCAATGATTAGATTATCCCATTCATTGACGACCAGCCACCCCCTCACCCTCCCTCCATCTCCAATGCGGACTCCCTTTGCCACCACAATCTGCTCACGGGTGAACCGTGAGTCAGTCCCCAAGTGAAAATCTGGCTAAACCCCCTAACTCTACCCACTGAAGTGAGAGACTCTGAGATGGTGCTGTTAACTTAACATGTACTAGATGCTGTGGTATGAAGAGGCAAAAGTTCCACTCCTTTTTCACCAACACACCTTTAATGGTTCAAACTCACTCTGCACAGAACTCTACAGATCATCACAAGCTCCAGAGTCCACCTGAAACCCCTTTACATATCAGTGTCAATCATTGAACACTTAACATAAATGAGACAATCATTGAACACTTAACATAAATGAGACAACTAATAGCAATGTCTCTTAACCCATTACTTAACAGGTGCATGGCTTGTATGAGATGCTGGGTCCTCAGAAGGACTCAGCTCGCCTGAGGATTCATCATCTGGGAGATTGCTCTCTGTGTGAGGAGAGCAGGTTCGTACTTGGCAAGCTAATAATGTTGCAACATGGCATTATGAAGGTGGTCAGATTTCACTTTGTGTTGAAATCAGGGTGAAGCCAAATTGAAATCATCGTATGTTGGATGAGGGGTGTGTTGCTGGTACTTAATTCTGTCATCAAGTAACTGGGTGACCCCGATTTCTGCATCTCCCAATGTCCGCGATGGTGAAATGTCTCCAATCTCCATAACGGGCAGCACGGTAGCATAGTGGTTAGCATCAATGCTTCACAGCTCCAGGGTCCCAGGTTCGGTTCCCGGCTGGGTCACTGTCTGTGCGGAGTCTGCACGTCCTCCCCGTGTGTGCGTGGGTTTCCTCCGGGTGCTCCGGTTTCCTCCCACAGTCCAAAGATGTGCGGGTTAGGTGGATTGGCCATGCTAAATTGCCCGTAGTGTCCTAAAAAAAAGTAAGGTTAAAGGGGAGTTGTTGGGTTACGGGTATAGGGTGGATACGTGAGTTTGAGTAGAGTGATCATTGCTCGGCACAACATCGAGGGCCGAAGGGCCTGTTCTGTGCTGTACTGTTCTAAATAACTCCTTATCTACAGGTGTCGATTGGAAAATCGGTGGAGAACCTCCTTTAGTTCCCTTCCTCTCTCTATGTTCATACTTCTCCTGTGGATGAGGTGGGTGATTGGGGGGTGGGTGGGGGTAAACAGAGCAATAAGTGACTGCGGTGACTATCAAAGAGAGGCATCAAATTCCGTAAGGATGAGGGGTGAGTGGATGGATTGTGGGAATCTGCTGATGGATGGAGACGAGTGTGTCTGTGAAGGAAGTGTGCGCGAGGGTTGACGAGATGGAGTAATTCTGACAAAACAGAGCAAGGATGGGCTGAGTGATGTTGGTGGATATATAATTGACCTTTCCTGACCTAGTTAGGTAATTTAAGCCCTTCCAACGTTGAATCCGTCGCATAATTCTCTGACTGACCCTTGTGCTCACCTCCAGTCACGTCTTCCTGGCTGTGCCAAAAGGTTTCTGCCCTCTGTTGCCAGGGGAGCGAGACGATCTCTCCTATTCCTCACTGATGCCAGCAGCCCATCCAGCGGTGGAACATTTTACTGAGGCATGGCTGAAACTCCCGTCTCCTCCAAACTCCATCCTTGGATGGGAGTTGAAGCACACCGGTCAAAATTGAGTCATGCGGCCTGCTCTATGCCAGCCCGCAACACGATACACGAGGATAATTTTTAAATGAAGTAGCTGCATTAAAATCCCACAACCAATCCACTCTTCATCGAAGCAGAATTTTGTCTGTAAACATTGTACCGTAAACCTTCTAATGACCGACTAAAAGGTGGTAATCACTTTCCATTCCTGTTTAAATCTCTGAATCGTTTTGCCATTTTATTTGTTTAGGAATGACTGGCCATCAGTTCTTAGGATTGTTAGAGATAGAACTTACATTGTTTGCTTTTTTTTTTGTTTTGTTTTATATGATTGGGAAAATGTTCTTATATTTGGAATAATTCTTGTTCTGGACTCCACCTGTTTTGCATTGAAAATATGTGTGCGGGGCAGCACAGTGACGCAGTGGGGCACGGCGCCGAGGTCCCAGGTTCGATCCCGGCCCTGGGTCACTGTCCGTGTGGAGTTTGCACCTTCTCCCCGTGTCTGCGTGGGTTTTGCCCCCACAACCCAAAGGTGTGCAGGGTGATGAGCCATCAATTGCACGCGAGACGAGTTGCTGTACAAAAGTTAGGATTTAATAAGCTAGAACTTAGCCCTGCGGTCGACTACAATAAATGGACGACCGCCGGGCGTTCTGACTATTTATACCTCGGTATGGAGGCGGGGTTAACTCAGCCTCTCGACTAATTGGAGAGCCGTCACATGACTGGTCTCAACCAATCGGTCGAGAGGCACATGACCAACCAGGGCCAATGGTAAGCCGGTGTTCTGCACCAATGGCAGACAGCAATGCAAATCATACCACCACACAGGGTAGGTGGATTGGCCATGCTAAATTGCCCCTTAATTGGAAAAAATTCATTGGGTACTCTAAATGAAAAAAAAAGAAAATGTTTGTGTTGTGTTATTTGTAAAAAAAAATAACCCCAGTAAAAGTTTAATTTTGAAAAAAAGAAGTGACTGATTGATGAGTAAGGGATGGGTGATCTCTCTGTAACTGGCTGATTAACAGTTCCTTTTGTTCTCACACTTGTTGGAGAACAAACTGTTTGCAGCATCCAGGAGGAGAGTTTGCATTTCCCCGATTTCTCCGGGCACCTTTCCAGGCAGTGCTCATTAACTGGACAGACAGAACAATGCATGGATCAGGAGAATGAGTCAGAGTTAGGTTGCCTTGTCAGATCAAATGGCATGACCACAATGATGCTGGCCCAGGAAAGGGTAAGCTTGATCCGTGTGTCTCCCCGTTGTCTCTTCCCTTCTGACTGCCTTTCTCACCCTGGCCCCTTTATTGACTAAAAGCCATGTAGCAACCTTCGGCTCCTCCTGATTGATGGCACCAGAGCACACTCCGCAGCGATGCAGCCCTCTCAAATCAATACGGTTACAGCAGACGAGAAAGGCTACAGGTTGGGAAAGGTATGTGCATTCTGATTAAACGTTCCTGAGCCAAGGGACCAAGGGGGTAGCAAATGGAGAGAAAAGATCAGCGATAAAGTGTCATTTAATCTCAGAATATAACGCGATTGCCATGTGCATGTTGAAAGCATTTAATCGATTGGCTCGCAGGATTGGAGACTTCAAATCAAAGCTCTTTTCCTGAGAGACTTTACTGAGTAGCTCCCTACCCAGCAGGGTAGGTTTTTGAAAGCAAGCATTCTAGTAAGGGCAGACGTCAGCAAAGGAGAATGTTTCTTTTCAACCCAGAGTGTTCAGAACATGGGACATATATATAATAGTTGAGGAAGGTGGCGTAGATGCATTTATGAAATTAAATGAAATGAAAATCACTTATTGTCACAAGTAGGCTTCAATGAAGTTACTGTGAAAAGCCCCTAGTCGCCACATTCCGGCGCCTGTCCGGGGAGGCTGGTACGGGAATCGAACCGAGCTGCTGGCCTGCTTGGTCTGCTTTATAAGCCAGCGATTTAGCTCAGTGAGCTAAACCAGCCCCTGTTGGGAGTTGGGAGCTGTTAAGCAGACGCGTCAGAAAGGATCGGGGGGATATGATGTTCGTATGAAATAAAGCAGGATGATAGGAGACTTTACCCCAGAGGGATCATAAACATTGGCAGAGGCCAACTAGGTCAACGGGCTGTTGGTTCTCTATAAACAGGCCAACACAAAGTCATTGAATAAAAGCAAAATACTGCAGACGCTGTGTCCCGTTGAAACGGAAAATGCTGAGGGGAAAGAATCAGCAGGACTGGCAGGATCTGTGGAGAGAGAAACAGAGTTAACGTTTCGAGCCCAGTGTGGCTCTTCTTCTGAACCGAAGAGCTGAAGTCACTGAAAATGGGTCTGAGGCGATGAGGTCGGGGATAAAGGTAGGAAATATTTGAAATACGGAATTGCAAAGTAAAAACGGGGAAAAAGTAGAGAAATTAATTTAAATGGAAAACTACTTTGGAAAGTCAATAGAACCCCAATGAGCTGAATTACTGTAAATCTATGAGTTACAAATGTACGTATTCATAGAATTTACAGTGCAGAAGGAGGCCATTCGGCCCATTGAGTCTGCACCGGCTCTTGGAAAGAGCACCCTACCCAAGCCCACACCTCCACCCTATCCCCATAACCCAGTAACCCCACCCAACACTAAGGGCAATTTTGGACACTAAGGGCAATTTATCATGGCCAATCCACCTAACCTGCACATCTTTGGACTGTGGGAGGAAACCGGAGCACCCGGAGGAAACCCACACACACACGGGGAGGATGTGCAGACTCCGCACAGACAGTGACCCAGCGGGGAATCGAACCCTGGAGCTGTGAAGCAATTGCGCTATCCACAATGCTACCGTGCTGCCCTGTTTATATTTTTGAAGTCAGCTAAAACCCTGAGGTAGCCTTGAGACCGTCAAAGACATACATTTTAAATTTAGTAACTTAGTTTCATTTCTGTGACAGTTTCAAGGACAATAATTAATTTTCTCATATTTTATTAAACGTACACTTAATTAGAAGTAACAGCTGCTCATGGAAAATATTCTCGAGAATATTAAATTGCCTGGCGTTAAAGATGGAAAATTAATTCCAGAAGACTGGTACGTTACCAGCAAATTAAATCTGGTCTTGTTCTGAATATTAAATGAACACACAAACCTTGATCGGTTAAAGGAAGCGAATCAGTTTGAAGTGATGTTATGTGGTGTGGCAAAAAGCAAAATGTTCTTTTACCGGGATTAGAGATGTGAAAGGTAAAGTCGCCATAGTCCCAGGTGACCATAGGCTGTGAGGGGGGTGAGCTGACTGGTGGTGATTTAACCCAAGGGTCACCACACCTCAGGCGAAGGGTAAGGTTGAGACGTTGGGGCCTTCGTGAATAACCTCATATGGTATGGGTGATGTAAACCGTGTCTATTCAATGCAGCAGTTGACGTAGATTGAGTTAGCTGCCTCTTCACAATTAGCCTTTCTGCCCCCAGTGGGTACAGCCACATGGACAGTTGAACTGGGGGATTTTGTACAACGTGAAGCTCTGAGTGACTGGTGGTGGGGACATGGTAGAGATTGCTTTTGCCACACTCACTGTTGGAAGATGTTAGCGAAGTGAACCTCATCCATTCCCAGGATGAACCAGTCACTCCCAATGCACAATTGTTTTCTATTCACTCATGGGATATGGGTACCACTGACAACGCCAGCATTTATTGTCCATCTCTAATTGCCCTTGAACTGAGTGGTTTGCCAGTGTTACGATCCCAGAGCAGACAAGACCCCCGACTAGAATACTGGATCGAAACCTTAAAAATGTTAGTTTATTTGAAAGACTGTGCGGAAAGAAGGATTCTTTCCAGGAGAGATTGCATGAAGAAATAGGGCTTGGTTACTTTGAAACCAAAACTTCATTGGAACTATAGGGCTACAGCGCCAGAGTCCCCCGGTTCGATTCCCGGCTTGGGTCACTGTCTGTGTGGAGTCTGCATGTTCTCCCCGTGTCTCCGTGGGTTTCCTCCCACAGTCCAAAGATGTGCAGGTTAGGTGGATTGGCCATGTTAAATTGTCCCTTAGTATCCAAAAAGGTTAGGTGGTGTTACAGGAATAGGATGGAGGCTTGGGCACTTTCCAAGGGCCAGTGCAGACTCAATGGGCAGAATGGCCTCGCTCTGCACTGTAAATTCTGTGATTCTATGATTCACAGTCGTTGGGAGATTTCCTTGGATCCAACTAAATGAATACAATCTGGGAGACGGCGCTAATCTCAGTAATGGTGACCATGAAGCCACCTGGATCGTCATGAAAGCCCATCTGGTTCATTAATGCCCTTCAGGGAAGGAAATCTCCCGTCCCCATCTGGTCTGGTCTACATGGAACTGCAGACCTACAGCAATGTGTCTCTTAAATGCCCTGGCTTTAGCTCAGTGGGCTAGAACAGCTGGTTTGTAATGCAGAACAAGGCCAGCAGCGCGGGTTCAATTCCCATACCAGCCTCCCCGAACATGTGGCGACTAGGGGCTTTTCACAGTAACTTCATACTTGTGACAATAAAAGATTATTATTATTGTTAGAACTTGGAGCTAGGCACCAAGTTCTCAAGGGGAATTGGGGGATGGAAAATGAATGCTTGGTTTTGCCAGCAATGAATGAATGGACAATAAAATAAGTTGCTGACATATCGGAACCCAGCAAATGCGAAATTTGGGGTCTCTGCTGCTTTTTGCGCCCAACAATTCAGTCAGCTCCAAACCCAGTGGCAACAGAAGCAGAGGTTGGTGGTGAGTGGCACTCTGTGGAGTGGGCAGATTTGAGTCAGGTATCTGGTTCCAGCTCGTTCCTTTTGCCGTTCTGCTCTCAGAACGGAGAGGGTAAATCCTGTCACAGGTGCAAAAAACAAAAAATAAGATTCACTTTAAGGAGGGAGGAGGAGCGAACCGCTTGAACCAGGGGAGCGGACAGGGGAAGATAGCGTTAGAAATCAGCGGGAGGGCTGGAAGGCAGCAGGGGATGAAGTGTTAGAGCTGGGGCTGCTTCTAAATAACCTGCTGTCCGAGATGACTGGGATCCCACAAGGTAGCGAGATCCTGTGTATACAACGTTTGTTTCCCGTTGCCACGTCGGCGAGGCAATAAGCAGCTTGTCGGTTGATAATGATGACAGGAAATTTCTGGGTCAAACATAGAACAAAGATAGAACATACAGTGCAGAAGGAGGCCATTCGGCCCATCGAGTCTGCACCGACCCACTTAAGCCCTCGCTTCCACCCTATCCCCGTAACCCAATAACACCTCCTCACCTTTTTGGTCATGAAGGGCAATTTATCACGGCCAATCCACTATATGTCTTTGGACTGTGGGAGGAAACCGGAGCACCCGGAGGAAACCCACGCAGACACGGGGAGGACGTGCAGACTCCGCACAGACAGTGACCCAGCGGGGAATCGAACCTGGGACCCTGGCGCTGTGAAGCCACAGTGCTAGCCATTGTGCTACCGTGCTGCCCAGGGGCTGGATCCTCCATTTCTGTGGCGAAGTGCCGACGCCGGAGTGGGAACGTCACCAAAATCGGCGCCGAACTCTCACCAATTGTGGGATCAGTGAGGAGCTAGCAGCAGCATCAGGTAGAATTCCCGGCTGCCGTGCCAAAAACTCCCGGAGAATGGCCAGATCCGTGGCCGCACAGGCGCACGGCAACGGCCTCCAGCGGTCGTGCCGTACAACATTGCATCGGTCGTACGCGGACACAGCCTGCTAAATATGGCCCCACAGGACACCCCCTGGCCAACCCCCCCACCCACCAGTCACCCCAGCCCTCGCAGAAGCCCCCCCCCCAGCCAGCAGCACAGCTCAAGGCCGACTGTGGCGGAGCTGGACACAGTTCGCGGCCGCCACGTCGGATTCCCGACCGCTCAGACCACAAGTCAACCGCGCGGTCGGTAACTCGGCCCATCGGGGACAGAGCATCAGGGGTCAGCCTTCTGTTGACTCGCCTCGGCTGTTCCAATGGCGTGCGGTGTGATGACGCCATTTTGGAGGGGGCGGACACTCGGAAACTGACGCCAAACCGCTGCTGCCCCCAATTTGGGCGTCGGAAGGGATTCAGACAATGGAGAATCCCACCCCAGAACATTTTCGTGATTGAACATCCAAATTCTAGTTTTGAATTTCACAGATACATGTATTATAGGAACAACACCCAAAAACGCTGCTCAAAAATACTCGGATGTCAAAATAAGTTAATGGGCAATTTCTGTTTGATCTCATTAAATTCCTTCAGAAATACAGTAAGATATAAATATAAAAGCAAAATCCCAATTAAATAAATTGCATGCGTTTCCAGTGAGTCTGCACACAGGAAGCCTTTTGAAGTTAAGCTTGCAGGTCTCAGGACTGGAATTAGCTACTGATTATACAGGATGGAAGTACCTTCTTTGTTGATAGAGGGAAAAATGAAGACACAAAATGTATATAATTTAAAATTTTTTAAAAAGAGCCGTGTGTGGCTCCTCCATCACTGGCCATCAAAAACTTATCAACGAGTTCCAGAGCACTTACTATGAGTTACGTGACCCTTACTATGAGTTACGTGACCCTTACTGTGAGTTACGTGTGAAGGGTCGTCTGTTGGTTTTGAAGAGATACTGGATTTAGTCATCAAAAAAGACATTGGAGTGACACTGGTCTTTTTCATGGGTACAGAATAGGCTCCTGGTGAGTCAGCAACCATTATGGAAAAGAAAGTTGAGTTTAGTGTAAAATTAACGGCTGATTCACGAGGAAAGAAAGCCTTGTATGTACACACATAGTTTCATAGAATTTACAGTGCAGAAGGAGGCCATTCAGCCCATCGAGTCTGCACCTGCTCTTGGAAAGAGCACCCTATCCAAGGTCAACACCTCCACCCTATCCCCATAACCCAGTAATCCGACCCAACACTAAGGGCAATTTTGGACACTAAGGGCAATTTTATCATGGCCAATCCACCTAACCTGCACATCTTTGGACAAGCAGCACAAGTGCCAGACAATGACTGTCTCCTACAAGACAGCTGTACTCTGTGCTGTACTGTTCTAAAATTCTAAAATTCTAAGGAGCTAACCATTACCTCTTGACATTCAATGGCATTACATCGCTGAATCCCGCATAGTCATCATCCTGGGGGTTACCATTGATCAGAAACTGAACTGGACTAGTCATATTAATACTATGGCTATCAGGGCAGGCCAAACACTAGGAATCCTACCGCGAGTAACTCATCTCCTGACTGCCCCCCCGCCCCCCAAAGTGTGTCCACTATCTACAAGGTTCACCTGAATTCACCTGAGGAAGGGGCAGTGCTCCAAAAGCTAGTGATTTGAAACAAACCTGCTGGACTTTAACCTGGTGTCATAAGACTTCTTACCGTGCTCACCCCAGTCCAACGCCGGCATCTCCACATCAAGTCAGGAGTGTGATGGAATATTCTCCACTTGCCTGGATGAGTGCAGCTCCAACAACACTCAAGATGCCCGACACCATCCATTGATCCATTGATTGTTCTTGCTTCCTGTCGCTGGGGCAAAATCCTGGAGCCCTATCCCTAACAGCACAGTGGGTGCACGTACCCCTCAGGGACTGCAGGGGTTCAAGAAGGCAACCCACCACCACCTTCTGAAGGGCAACTAGGGATGGGCAATAAATCCTGGCCTAACCAGCGACGCCCACATTCCGTAAATTAATTTTTGAAAAGATAGCGGGCGGTATTCTCCGCTCCCGATAAAAATAGGGATGGCCGTCGTGAAATCGGCCGAGGTTCACGATGGCCTCGGGGCCCGCTCCCTGCACCTAATTCACCCCCACCCAGGGGGCTAGGAGCGGGCCCCCGTTGTTCCCGGCCGCGACCTTGTCGCGCCGGAAATGACGTGGAAACGGCGCTTTTCTGATGTCATCCGCGCATGCGTGGGTTGCTGGTTCCAACACACGCATGCTCGGATGACACCAGCGCGTAGACGGCACGAACCCGCGCGTGCGCGGTGCCGTCTTTCTCCACCGCCGCCCGGCAAGACGTGGCTGCTTGATCTTGCCGGGCGGCGGAGGGGAAAAAGTGCGTCTGTTTTGGATGCTGGCCTGACGATCGGTGGGCACCGATCGCGGGCCTGTCCCCTCCCGAGCACAGTCACGGTGCTCCCGTCCCAATCGGGCCCCTAGATGTCCCAAACGGGCACCTGGCGCCCGTTTCACGAATGCAGTGACCAGGTGTGGTTGCTGCCGTGGTGAAACGGGCGTGAAGGGCCGGCCGCTCGGCCCATCGGGCTCGGAGAATCGCCGGGGGGGGGCTCGGAGAATCGCTGGGGGCGCCAGGGGGGCGTATAAAATGTCGGGAGGCCCACCCACAATTCTCCCACACCACGGGGAGTGGAGAATTCCGCCCAGCATCTTTCATGACATTGATTCATCCCAAGAGGCTGAGGAACCAACTAATCGCTTTCTAGTCTCTGTTGTATTCTAAGAAACCCAGCAGCCAAATTGCAGTTAGCAAGCTTCTACAAACAGCATTGCGACATGTAGCACGAGTGCATTTTGTGCCATTGGCATGAACCAATTCTTTGTTTTTACTTTGCAGAGTCTGCTGTATTTTCTTTTTGGTGGGCACAATGTCCTTAAGCTCGACGCTTTAACTGACCTTAGAACTGAATAAAATTTACCTCAGACTATCAAGCAGCATCACTCCAGAGCTTCCAAGAGTCACTCAAAAGTGTTCCCTCTTATCCAATAAATCTAAAACAGTTAAATTTACCCTGCGAGGATCTGATTTATTGTCGTATCTCATGCAGTTGAATTCATTAGAGAGTTTGTTGATGCATTATTGTACTAACATTGTTATATCTGGTTTAATGTAATAGGGATTACGTTGGGAGATATCCATAAATTGTGATGAATGATCGTCTTTCGTAACTCAAAGAAGCAAGTTCAGTTTTCCAAATTCACTTATATCTGCTCTTTTTTTTTTACACAGCTACTTTTCCTGTCATGAGTATAGATTGCAAGAAAGAAAACTGTCAAATAAATCCTTCACCATCAGAACGGAACTCAGCACTGCCTCACTACTCCCTATTGAGATTGTTTATTAAAGTCAAGGTCTACAAAATTACGAGGGGCATAGACAGAGTGGATAGTCAGAGGCTTTTCCCCAGAGTGGAGGGGTCAACTACTAGGGGGCATAGGTTTAAGGTGCGAGGGGCAAGGTTTAGAGGAGATGTACGAGGTAAGTTTTTTTTTACACAGAGGGTAGTGGGTGCCTGGAACTCGCTGCCGGAGGAGGTGGTAGAAGCAGGGACGACAGTGACGTTTTAGGGGCATCTTGACAAATACATGAATAGGATGGGAGTAGAGAGATACGGACCCCGGAAGTGTAGATTTTAGTTTAGACGGGCAGCATGGTCGGCGCAGGCTTGGAGGGCCGAAGGGCCTGTTCCTGTGCTGTTCTTTTGAGCTTGCAAATTCCTGGTTCCAACTGGCTAATAACTCAGGTAGTCACAGAGCACTGACTCTGTCGCAATCTCCCAATGGGCGCATCACCTTGGAGCCAACTGAGCCACACAGAGACTCTTCTTATACCCCTTTTCAAGTTGAAGGGGTGTAAGTATCCCAGCCCCTGGCAGATCTTTTGCCTCCTTAACAGAGCAGCAAGGAGACCAGCCGTCGCACACTCCTGACGGCGGAATCAATGCAGAGCACAAAATGTATCAAATAATCGCTTATTGTCACGAGTAGGCTTCAATAAAGTTACTGTGAAAAGCCCCTAGTCGCCACATTCCGGCGCCTGTCCGGGGAGGCTGGTACGGGAATTGAACCCACGCTGCTGGCCTTGTTCTGCATTACAAGCCAGCTATTTAGCCCACTGTGCTAAACCAGTCCCTAGTATCTAGGATGTTGCAGGACGTAACGCAACAGGCGGACAATGTATTCTATAAGCCATTATTGGAAGACAAGCAGGAAAATGGTGAGAAGTCAGGACAAAAATACATTTATTTGGTTATGCCACCAATGGAGGAAGTTTGCAATTTGGGAAACTGCGACGCATTGCAAAAGAGCAGAAACATAACCACCGCCACCCACACCCCTTCCCTTTCCCCACTAGTGTCGCGCTTCTTACATAACCTTTCGCAGATTAGAACATCTCAAACTAGAAAAAGAAATCACAACTACATTCTCACCAAAGCACTGTGAAGAAATCAGAACAGCTTTCAACACGCTGCATTGTAAATGATAAAAATGCATCTTGAAAATGTATGAAGAATTATACTTGGTATCATGATCACTGAAGCAGTTTGATCCATAAGGCCTTGCATGGGGCAGAAACAGGCCATTCTGTCCAATCTACCCCTACTAGAGTTTATCCTCCACATGTGCCTCCTCAACTACTCTTCATCTAACCTTATCGGGCTTTACCTTCCATACCCTTTCCTCCCCCCCTCACAGAATCATATAATTTACAGGGCAGGAGGCCATTCAGCCCATCGAGTTTGCATCAGCCCTTGTAAAGAGCACCCCAACTTAAGGCCACTCCTCAGCCCTATTCCTGTAACCCAGTAACCCCACCTAACCTTTTTAGGTTGTCCAATTTAGCATGTCCAATCCTCCTAACCTGCACATCTTTGGACTGCGGGAGGAAACCGGAGCACCCGGAGGAAACCCACGCACAGGAAGAAAGTGCAAACTCCACACAGTCACTGGAGGCCGGAATTGAACCCAGGTCCCTGGAGATGTGAGGCTAATCACCATGCCGTTACATGCTAGTCCAACTTCCTCTTCACTGCAATCATGGATTATGGATGGAAATCTATCCTAGGCAGCTTGGGGGCGGGGGTGGGGGGGGGGGGGGGGGGGGGGGAGAGCTGACCCGTGGTGACTTAACCAGAGGGTCACCACACCTCAAGGTTGAGAAAGGGTGGGGAGGGGGTGGGGGCGAGACCATCATGAATAACCTCAGCCGCTACGGGAATCGAACCCGTGCTGTGAACCTCGCTCTGCGTCACGAACCAGCCGCCCAGCCAACCGAGCTAAACCGGCCACTGTCTGCCCTTGGCACTCCAGTGATAGGCCAGTGGTTTTGGCTGGAGGCTAACCCTGGCTACTGGTCATCAGCCACTAATGCACACAAAGAAGCCAAGAGACCCAAAACGGAAGAGGAAACTGTCCATTTATTCATCAGTTTCAAAGCAAGTAATCACTATTTCCATTTTGGCACTTAAAACACCTCAAAGTGCTGGCAGCGATGTGAAAGTCACAAGATCTATAAATACATACAAAGTGTTGCTAAATTAACAGAGTGTGATACAGTTAACGTTAGCCATACTAAGACGAATGCTGACAGAAGTGTCACAACAGTATTACGACATTTATTATACCTATTAGAAGCAGCGTCTCATTAGATTTTTAGACAAACATAGGTGACCTGCAGAAACTTAATTAAAAATCTGTCAGCTCCAGTACTCCTATTTGCAGTTGAATGCCATGTACATAAATGAATGGGTTAGTTCCACAGCAGGATAGATTGACATTTATACCATGATGAAGGCAGTTCCTCCTGATGCAAGTTCCCTTTTGCAAGTTTGTACAGCACTTTATTTGTGCCCGAACTGGTCAAGCTCGGAGTGGCCAGAAGTGGCCGTGTGCACTCCAGCAAGATCTCGGGCTGAATATAAAGTGTCAATACTTGGAGCTGCATCAAGTGACACGGAGATTTTCACCCAAACTTTATAAAGGACCCAAAGTGCTGGGACATCTGAAAACTCTAGACATCGGTAGGGCTACAATGACTGTCAGCTCCACCATTTTTTTCAGTCTGCTCAGAACCTCTTACATGTTTTGGCACCAGACAAAGCTGCCTCTTAATTTACTCAACATCCTCAACTCTTGGGAGAACCTAGACAAGCACAGGATCATTTCCTCCATCTTCAATCGGGTTCACATAATCTGCTCTACGCAATTGCTCCCCCCCCCCCCCCCCCCCCCAGAAACATCCTCCATTTATTTACATTGAAAGAAATACCCTTTTTGTCTTTATGAATCTAATGCGGCGGCAATTATTGATTCTTTGATCGACTGGGCTGTGTGTGTTAATGTCAATCCCGGCCTTTCTCTTTCGATGGCTGTGACTCAACTTCCAGCCACTCATTTCCAAAACCTGCTGTGAATCATTTTGCCAGGTCTGTAAATAGAGCAACTTAACTCCTCACTGACTGCTAGGATAAATATTATAGTTTGTTCTGAAGGCAATAACTCGCACCAATGTACGCCTAATATCTACTGAAGCGCACATTCCAAAGTAGCCACTACCATGATATTTGAGCCATAGCTTTATACAGGCCAGTTCTGGGACATAGTCTAGAAACTCCTCTGGTGTCAATACCTCTTCAGCTATGAAAACCGTAAAAGAAGAAAAAAAATCAATAGTGGGATTATGTAGCATCTCTGAGGAAATGCTCTCTCAATATAGCAGAAGGAACATAATCATCATAGAGTCCCTACAGTGCAGAAGGAGGTCATTCGGCCCATCGTGTCTGCACGACCCTTTGAAAGAGCACTCCACCTACGCCCACTCCCCTACCCTTCCCCAATAACCCCTTAATGTAAGACGCACATAAGCTCCCAGTTTCGATCCCGTCTCTGGGTCACTGTCCGTGTGGAGTTTGCACATTCTCCCTGTGTTTGTGTGAGTTTCGCCCCCACAACCCAAAGATGTGCAGGGTCGGTGGATTGGCCGCGCTAAATTGCCCTTTAATTGGAAAAAATGAATTGGGTATTCTAAATTTTTTTTTTTAAATGTAAGTCGCACATCTTTGGACACGAAGGGGCAATTTACCGTGGCCAATCCAACTAATCCACACATTATTGGGCTGTGGGGGGAAACCGGAGCATCTGGAGGAAACCCACGCAGACACCGGGAGAACGTGCAGACTCCACGCAGTCACCCGAGGTCGGAATTGAACCTGGGTCCCTGATGCGGTGAGGCAGCAGTGCTAACCACTGGGCCGCCTTAGGGTGAGAAGTAAGTACAGACACATTCCTCCAACCGCTGCTCACACAATATGAGCGAGATAATAAAAGAGCAGCAGAGCCACATATATATATACATATAGAGAGGTAGCTACGCTCTAGAATCTTCTATCCGTCCATCTTGACCTGTCACGGTCGGGGAACTGATATGGACAAGAACATTAGAGAAGAAACATGATCTAAAAAGGCGCACCTGGACAAGCCTAGTGTTCACGCGAGAGCGAATGAGCATAATTTAAAGCTAATTAAAATCAGATAAGCTAATTTGAAGAGAGAGCAGGAAAGATTCAAGAGAATGGTTCCATGGATAGGACAGCACGGTGGCACAGTGGTTAGCACTGCTGACTACGGCGCCGAGGACCCGGGTTCGAACCCGGCCCAGGGTCAGTCCGTGTGGAGTTTGCACATTCCCCCCCCCCCGTGCTTGCGTGGGTTTCGCTCCCACAACCCAAAGATGTGCAGAGTAGGTGGATTGGCCACGCTAAATTGCCCCTTAAAATGGTAAAAAAATAATAATAATTGGGTACCCTAAATTTAGGAAAAAAAAAGAGAATGGTTCCAGGGATGGAAACTCCAGTTATGAGGATAGATGGGCGAGGTTGGGACTGTTCTCTATGGAGAGAAGGCGGCTGAGAGGTGATTTGATAGGGATGTTCAATATCGCGAGGGGTCTGGACAGAGTCGACTGGGAGAAACTTTTCCCGCCTATAGAAGGATCAAAACTAAGAGGGTCCAGATTTAAAATAATTGGTAAAAGAAACACGAGTGATGTGTGGAAGAACTTTCTCACGCAGCGAGTGGTTAAGGTCTGGAATGCTCTGCCTGAGAGTGGGGTGGGAGGCAGGTTCAATCGGAGCATTAAAGAAGGAATTAGACTGAAAAGGAGGAATGTGTAGGGTTCCGGGGAGAATGGTACCAGGTGAGGGCCGGTGCCTGGTACACCATGGGCTGAATTTGCCGTAGCATATATTCATTTTTTGAAATAAATTTAGAGTACCCAATTCATTTTTTCCAATTAAGGGGCAATTTAGCGTGGCCAATCCACCTACCCTGCACATCTTTGGGTTGTGGGGGCGAAACCCACGCAAACACGGGGAGAATGTGCAAACTCCACACGGACAGTGACCCAGAGCCGGGATCGAACCTGGGACCTCGGCGCCGTGAGACAGCATTGCTGCCACTGCGCCAGTAGCATATATTCATAACAGACAAGAACAAGGTTACATGGGGCGGCTCTACTGCCTTGTGGCACCGAGGACCCGGGTTCGATCCCGGCCCCGGGTCACCGTCCGTGTGCAGTTTGCACATTCTCCCCGTGTCTGCGTGGGTTTCGTCCCCACAAGCCAAAGATGTACAGGATAGGTGGATTGGCCGCGCTAAATTGTCCCTTAATTGTAAAAAAGGAATTGGGTATTCTAAATTTATTTTTTAAAAAGACTGGGCCGCTACAATGAATCATTGTGTACCTGTGCTTGTCAAGCTGTTTAACGTGAATCATAGAATCTCAACACTGTAGGAGGCCATCTGGCCCATCGAGTCTGCACCGATTCACTCCATCCTATACCTGGAGCCTAACCTGTACATTCCTGGACACTAAGGGCAATTTATCACGACCAATCCATCTAACTCGCACATCTTTGGACTGTGGGAGGAAACCGGGGCACCCGGAGGAAACCCACGCAGACACGGGGAGAACGTGAAAAACGCCACACAGACAGTCGCCTGAGGCCGGAATTGAACCCGGGTCCCTTGCACCGTCGGGCAGCCATGCTAACCGTTGTGCTACCAATGGTGACGCCACAATTGGTAACTCTCCAACATTTTGCAGTGGGGCCTTTGCGAAATTCCAAAGAATAATATCAATGTTAGTGATGCGGTGGAATAGTCACAAAACCAGATAATGGTTGCCAGGTATAGATTAGCCCATTCATTGGGAACATTAGAATAATGAAAGCTAATAACATTAATCATTGCACGAAAGGGGTGGAGTTATCTGTAATCTTGGGGTTACATCCCTTTATAATCCATGCAATTTGTCTTCGCCCTCCCATAGTTTCACTGCAACCCACAGGCCCTAAAGGTTAACATTATTTTCAGCCATAGATGTGAGGAGAGTGAGTGGGTTTTGCTGAACCAATAGAAACTGAAGCCACAAATTTGGGGCTAGGATTTGGAATCACCTCCTTAAATTGTAAATCACGAGCTCGCCAGCCCTTTCACACGGTTAACAATCCTTTGTTGCTGAGCGTCCATGCTTAATAATGAACAGCAAGGTTTAGGTGGGAAAAGACGATAGCATTATTGAATTTGGATCGTGTGAAATGACCGGAATAATCACAGCAAGGCCTGGAAATATTTGTGGGTACTTCAGAGAGCGGACACGGGCAGGGCGGGAGAATTGGCTCTCTACTGTACTGCCTGAATCCACGATTCATTTCTTGAAAGCCCTGTTTGAAAACTGGAGCCTGAGGCCTTAATGTCTATAAAGTGTGTTGATAGTAAGATTCCTGCTTCTGCTATCTTCCCTACCACTGCCATACTGGGTTTGCTGAGAGCTGACCCAATTAGCTTTCCGTTTTCACCCAAACACTGATTCAAGCAAACCAACCAAATGTAATTATGTCAAGTAAATTGATTGTGGTTCCCACATGTACACACACGCACACACCAACATAGACACTTACATAGACACCCACACGCATACCCACACTCACCCAGACACACACACACATACCCCTAAGAGAAAGAATTATTATTTGAAAAGAGAATTACGTAATGCCTGGAGTACTTCAGAATTTCAATCAACAATAAGAGATGAATTTGTTTTCCTTCTTTAATCTTCTATTGATGGGAGCTGTTAGGTTCTTCTTTTGATTTAGCTGGTCCTTTCAAGGCAGGAAGCACCGGTAGCCATGGCGATGACAGATCGGGGATGGTTCTCTTAGCCTGGCTTAAGTGGCTAATAACCGTGTAGAGGCTTCCGCGGGGACCTGCTTCCTGCTCCGAGTAATACATCTCCAGAGCTGCTGGGGTACAATGCTTATGCTGCAGGAGAGAACAAAAAGCAGAGTGTGACAATTACACAGCTCAACAGAGGGGTCCTTACCACACCCTCCACCAACCCCCAACCTTCTGCAATGAAGCCCCCCCCCCCCCGGAACTTATGTTTATATAATCATGGAGCGAAAAGGGGGGGGGGGGGGGTCTTCAAGAACCTCCGACCGGCCGTCGTTTCGGCTCAAGGCCAACATGTCCTCCACTCCTTCAGCAGAAGTGCTAGCTCATACATTGACAAGAACATCAGCAGGAATGGCATACAGTAAAAGACAAGAAAACTTTGCCCATGAAAGTGACACGACAGCTGTTTCAAGTTCTAGTGGCCCGTGGGCTACTGTCTCAGTTTCGCTGGGCCCAAACTGTGCCAATTGGGTCCAGGTTGTGAGAGAAATCTCAGCTCCTCCGCTGAGCCCACCAGCATTTTTTTTAAATATTCCCCCCCCCCCCCCACCCACTCTGCAATTTATTTTTAAGTTGACATTCTGGAGAGAGCGAACCCGCACAGGAGTGGTGCAGCGCCTCGCACGTCCTCGACAATACATCCTGTCGCACTGCCGTTGCCATGGTGAATCACAAATTTTCAAATGGTCTCACAACGTGACATATCACACTGGTGATATCACTGCCGTCAGGATCTCTCACATTGTACAATAATGGTTCAAGTGTGACTCCCTTTTTCCAGACACAGGAATACAATTACTGAATTTGCTCCTTTGGAAGCTGCCCAGTTGCGCAATCAAATTGTGCATTCGATACAAATCAGAACTTCCATTACAGGCTTTATTGCAGCTCCACGTGAACCTTTATAAACTACATTCATGTCACTGCTGATGCTGGGCAAGTTAACCAAGTATAATTTAAATGCGATGACTTCTTCTCAAATATCATCCGGCGTGTTTCATAGAATCCCTATAGGGCCTCCGAAAGAGCAACCCGCCCAGGCCTCACTCCTATCCCAACCCTGTAACCCCAGCGAGCCGACATACCTTTGGACACTAAAGGGGCAATCTATTATGGCCAATCCACCTAATTTGCATATCTTTGGACTGGGGGGGGGGGGGGGGGGGGGGGAACCGGATGAAACCCACGCAGGCACGGGAGGAATGTGCAGACTCCACATAGACCGTCACCCAAGGCCGGAATTGATCCCGGGTCCGTGGAGCTGTGAGCCCAGGTATGTCCTGTACATAAAAAAACAGGGCAAATTCTACCCGGGCTATGATCATCCCATGAGCTCACTCTCGATCATCAGTAAAGTGATGGAAGGAGTCAACAATGCTCGCAAGTGGCATTTACATGGCAATATTCTGCTCACCGATGTTCAGTTTGGGTTCTGCCAAGATCACTCAGCTCCTGATCTCATTACAGCCTTGGCTCAAACGTGGACAAAAGATCTGAACTCCTTGACAAAGCAGTGTTTGAACCCACATTGCATCAAGGGGTCCGAGCAAAACTGGAGTCAATGAGAATCGGGGAGAAATTTCCGTTGGTCAGAGTCATACCCAGCACAAAAGGAGATGGTTGTGTTTGCCGGAAGTCAGTCATCTAAATGTGAGGTTATCCATTTTGGTAGGAATAACAGCAAACGGGATTATTATTTAAACGATAAAATATTAAAGCATGCAGAGAGACTTGGGTGTGCTAGTGCATGAGTCACAGAAGGTTGGTTTACAGGTGCAACAGGTGATTAAGAAGGCAAATGGAATTTTGACCTTCATTGCTAGAGGGATGGAGTTTAAGACTAGGGAGGTTATGTTGCAATTGTATAAGGTGTTAGTGAGGCCACACCTGGAGTATTGTGTTCAGTTTTGGTCTCCTTACTTGAGAAAGGACGTACTGGCACTGGAGGGTGTGCAGAGGAGATTCACTAGGTTAATCCCAGAGCTGAAGGGGTTGGATTATGAGGAGAGGTTGAGTAGACTGGGACTGTACTCGTTGGAATTTAGAAGGATGAGGGGGGGATCTTATAGAAACATTTAAAATTATGAAGGGAATAGGTAGGATAGATGCGGGCAGGTTGTTTCCACTGGCGGGTGAAAGCAGAACTAGGGGACATAGCCTCAAAATAAGGGGAAGTAGATTTAGGACTGAGTTTAGGAGGAACTTCTTCACCCAAAGGGTTGTGAATCTATGGAATTCCTTGCCCAGTGAAGCAGTTGAGGCTCCTTCATTACATGTTTTTAAGGTAAAGATAGATAGTTTTTTGAAGAATAAAGGGATTAAGGGTTATGGTGTTTGGGCCGGAAAGTGGAGCTGAGTCCACAAAAGATCAGCCATGATCTCATTGAATGGCGGAGCAGGCTCGAGGGGCCAGATGGCCTACCCCTGCTCCTAGTTCTTATCTCAGTTCTAAGGCAGCACTGCAGGAGTTCCTCAGGATGGTGAACTCGGCCCAACAACCTTCAGCTGCTTCATCAATGACCTTCCCTCCACTGTATTGGCAGAAGTGGGATTGTTTGCTGATGACTGCACAATGTTCAGTATAATTCACGACTCCTCAGATACTGAAGCAGTCCATGTTCAAATGCAAGAAGACCTGGACAACATCCAGACTTGGGCTGACAAGTGGTAAATCCAAGTGCCAGACAATGACCATCTCCAACAAGAGAGAATCTAACCTTCACCCCTTGACATTCAAAGGCATTACCACCGCTGTATCCCATACTATCAACATCCATCCACCAGAACCTGAACTGGACTATCATACCAATACTGTGGCTCGGAATCCTGTGGTGAGTAACTTGCCCAAAGTCTGTCCACTATCTACAAGGCACAAGTCAGGAGTGTGATGGAATACTCTCCACTTCCCTGGATAAGTGCAGTTCCAACAACACTAAAGAAGCTCAACACCACCCAGGACAAAGCAGCCCACTTGATTGGCACCCCTTCCAAAAACATTCAAACCCTCCACCAACACACAGTAGCAATAGTGTGTACCATCTACAAGATGCACTGCAGGAAATCATCAAGGCAAGGCTCCTTCCACAGCATCTTCCAAACCTGCAATCTCTCCCATCTAGCTGGACACGGGCAGCAGGCACATGGGAACAAACAACACCTGGAAGTTCCCTCCAAGCCCCTCACCATCCTGAAATGGAAATATATCGCCGTTCCTTCGCTGTCGCTGGGCCAAAACTCCGTATCTCCTTTCCTGACCACTGTGGATGCACCACATGGACAGCAGCGGTTCAAGAGCGCAACTCACCACCACCTTCTGAAGGGCAATTATGGATAGGGCAATAAACGCTGGTCTAATCAGCGACACCCATATCTCATGAAAGAATAAAAATTCAAGAGGGAGTGAACATTCACTAGACTTATCCCTGCGATGGCAGGAGGGTCCTCTGAGGAGAGATTGAGGCTGGGCCTGTATTCTCGACAATTTAGAAGAATAAGAGGCAATGTCAATAAAACATATGAAATTCTTACAGGTTGTGACAGGATAGACACAGGAAGGATGAATTCCCTGGCTGGGAGGGAATCTAGAACCAGGGAGCAGAATTAGATGCAGGTTATTTAGGACTGAGATGAGAAGAAATGTGTTCACTGAGAAGGTGGTGAATCTTTGGAATTCTCTACTCCAGAGGGCTGTGGAAGCAAAGCCATTAAGTATATTCCAGAGATCAATAGTCCTACCCATTAAAAACATCAAGGGATATGGGGATAGTGCAGGAAAATTATTGGGATAGAAGAGCAGCCATTACTTGGTTGAATGGAAGAGCAGGCTCGAGGGGCCGAATGGCCCATTCCTACTCCTACTTCCTATGCTCCTGCATGCTTATAGCTTGGGAAAGAGGCACATCAGACGGGAGATTCCATGAGGGGAAAAAAATGCAGAAGGAACAAAACTCCTCAGTCTCCCCTTGCTGCTCTCTAAATGCTTCAATTTTTCTCGGAGGCCGTGTTGCTTGTACAGTGAAAGTTCCGGGGCCTAAGCTGCATTTTTAGAATGCAGTTCCCTCAGAACACATCCCCAATGTCATTTGCAAATGAATCCTCCCAGGAAACCTGTACACTGGTGAACTGGGTAATATTCCAGTGTAATTACAGCGCAATGGACATGGAGGAAATTCATAATAAATGAAGAAATAAAACTAATATTAGAGCGAACCCAGTCTCTGATGAATGCTTGGATCAAGATATGTCACTATTATAAAGGGCCGTCGCAGCTGCCTGATCACATGAACATGATGTGGCTCCATTCTCTGTCCCCAGGCGTTAAGAAATCAAATGATGAAACCATAAATCGATTTTGGGAAAACGTGCACGCGAATTTTAATGAAATGCTGCCCAAGTGATGTGCACTGAAATCTAGGGCACATTCACACAGCAAGGTCAGCATCGTCACAAACTGATTTCACTTATGGGCGGGGGGCCAAATTGCCAGCTTAATTTGGAATTAATTCATGGAATTAATGGCCTGATTCAGGAGTGAGGCGGGGAGAGACTCTCTTGGGTGGACTGCCTTGGTCTGACACACTGCCGAATACAAATCGAGTGGAGTGGCAAACCTGCCGGGGCGACATGCTTGGGAAGAGCCGGGCGCTTTGCAAATCCACTTGACCTGAGCTGAAAATGTTCGCGAATCCGGGAACCCCATATTCTTAAGCATTTCAGCTTCTAACGACTGGAACCACCCAATCATGTGCCGAGCTCCACCCTGAACCAAACTGTTCCAGTTCCTGACAGACAGGAGTAGACATTGCCCCGTCCTAAAGCAATGGATTTACAGAATCGTACAGTGCAGAAGAATGCCATTCGGCCCGTCTTGTCAGAGTTATCCCGTTTGTCCCACTAGCTGTTTTCCCCCTACAGCCCTGTCTGTAAACATCGCCTTTACGGAAACATTTCCAATTCCTTCTCGTAAGTTATTATTGAATCTGTTCTCTTGCAGACAGTCCATCACAGATCATAAAACTTGTGTAAAACAAAAATAACTCACATTCCCTCAGAATCTTTTTATCACTTATCTTAATTTTAACAGCTCTCCTTATCGACCATCAGTTCCACGCCCGCCACCACCCCTCGATTCTATCAAAACACTTAGCACTTGTATTAAATCTCCATTTAAGTGAGCAATCCCAGCTTCTTCACTCTCTCAATATTCATTCATTTCTTGTACCACTCTGAAAAATCTCCTCCACATTCATTCCAAGCCCTTGACATTAGTCCTAAGATATGGCGGCCAGAATTGGACTCAATTCTTCATCCTTTCATAGGATGGGGGAATCATCGGTAGGGCCAGCATCTATTACCCTTCCCTTTTTTTGCTGGGCCATTTTGAAGGACAATTATAGGTCTGTTGTCACATGTAGGCCAGATCAGGTAATGGATGGCAGATTTCCTTCCCTAAAGGACACACTGGTGGTGTTTTAAACCAAGATTGATGATCGTTTCATGGTCATCATTACTGGCACTAGCTCTATATTTGAAATGAAATGAAAATGAAAATCGCTTATTGTCACAAGTAGGCTTCAAATGAAGTTACTGTGAAAAGTCCACACTCCGGCACCTGTTCGGGGAGGCTGATACGGGAATTGAACCGTGCTGCTGGCCTGCCTTGGTCTGCTTTAAAAAACAGATATTTAGCCCTGTGCTAAACCAGCCCCGGTACATATTTCAGATGTATTGATCCATCAGCTGCCATGACAGTATTTGAACCTGTGAGCCCACAGCGTTAGCTCCACACACACACACACAGGGGCATTTTAAAAATCTAGGCCGCAATATTAGCTCAGTTTACGTTCTCTCGTTCGGTCTCCTTTCCTAGCGGAAATATGCCAACCACAATAAAAGGACCATAATTTACCCAGCCCATTGTTAAAACCTCTCTCTGTGCCTTTGGTACGTCGCAGTTACTTCGGAAAAACAGGAATTATTTATTGATCAGCTGCATCCAGACGTACTGCAAATTAAGCTCTGAAAGCCAAATTTAAAAATGCTTTTTGGAGATCAACTTTAGCAGCTTTTTGTCGCATCTCTTATTCCCAGCACTTATTCACGATTAACCTTTATGCAAGAGATAACCAGTTTAAAGTGACAGTAACAATGTGAGGGAACGTCAAGGGCACAAACGATTTATGTTTTAATCAGAAAGACAGTCATTGCCTTGAGGAAAATCTGTGCCAAAACCGCCCATCTCTGTCCAAAAGACACGGACAGCAGAGGCCTCAGGGGTAGATGCGAACAGGAGGAAGGAGGCCATGTTTCAGTGGAGGGGATATGTGGCCCTCAGGGAACATTCTCAGAACGGATTGGATGCCTCTTCCCTGAAGGACATTAGTGAACAAGTTGAGTATTTAATGACATGGTTATCATAGTCGCTTTTAACTGTTGTCAGTTTTGTATTTCCAGATCTAAAAAAAAACTAAGTTGCCAAGTTTCCATGCTGGGATTTGAACTCACATTCACATCCGGCAGTGCAACAGCGCAGACGCACAGCCACTCACCATACCCGTTGTAGCAGGAGATATCAAGCTTGAAGAGGAGGCCATTTTTGGTGGTGGACAATCTATCCAGGAGGCCCGAGGTTGATTCAGGATTAGGCCTCAGTAGGGCCTCATTCATATTATCCGGGCAACCCACCAGTGCCTGTAGTGTCTGCACAGGCCACTCCACCCATCTGCAGGAATAATGTTCAGGGTGCTTGCCCTCGCTGCATGGCAGTGGGATGAAGGTCAATCCTGAGCAAGGGGTTCCGGAGGGGGCAGTGTGACACCCTCGGGAGATAAGACAATACTCCCTGAACTTATGCATTCTTCGGCATTCCTGGTAGTGGAGAGGAAGTCTGGTGTTTGAGGCTCAGATCTGGCTTGAGCAGAATGTCTGGATCCCGCACCATTAGAACAAGCTATCAGGGAGAGATATTGATGTTCAGAGGCAGGAGAAGTTTCTGGCAATGGGCTGAAAACAATGGCTTCAATTTTCAACTTGTGCAACCGGAGTCATTTGTGACTCATCCATCAGCAATGACGGTATTTTAGGGATCTCTTTATGCAGAATATGAAGCAGTATTGTTGGTACCCCATGCTCGCTTCACAATTTTTAATGATTAACCCAACATCTCTTCTCATTGATCGAAACCGTCAATCCGAAAGAAGCGAGGATTCCATGGATCAGAACATGGGAGTTCTTTACAATGAACCAAAGTCTTACAGCACAGAAACTGGCCACCTGACCCGAACAGGTTCACACCCCTGCGTTCACACCATCCCACAGGCTCCACATTACCACTTCACGTCATTTCAACCTATCATCACATCCTCTTATTCCACTTCACGTCATTTCAACCTATCATCACATCCTCTTATTCCTACGCCCTCACTTGCTTATGTCGCCCCCCTCAAATGCATCTTCGCCATTTGCCTTGACCAATCTATGTGGCAGCAAGTTCCACACTCTCGCCACTTGCTGGTTGTTTGCCGTTATTATAAATTTATGGGCCCGAGTTCTGGATTTGTTGCAGCTTAAGTGGGTGGCACGGTAGCACAGTCGTTAGCACTGTTGCTTCACAGCTCCAGGTTCGATTCCCTTCTTGGGTCACTGTCTGTGCGGAGTCTGCACGTTCTCCCCGTGTCTGCGTGGGTTTCCTCTGGGTGCTCCGGTTTCCTCCCACACATCCCGAAAGACGTGCTTGTTAGGTGAATTGGACATTCTGAATTCTCCCTCAGGGTACCCGAACAGGCGCCGGAGTGTGGCGACTAGGGGATTTTCACAGTAACTTCATTGCAGCGTTAATGTAAGCCTACTTGTGACACTAATAAAGATTATTATTATCAAATTGCCCCTTGGTGTCGAAAAATGTGTAGGTTAGATGGGGTTAGAGGGATGGGGGTGGGGTGTGGTCTGCCCTAGGATGCACTTGGTAGGGCCAGTACAGATTCAATGGGCCGAATGGCCTACCTCTGCACTGTAGCGATTCTCTGGATTCTATGGTGTTCTTCAGAGCATTGAAGATCTTTAACAGCTCACTTCGCATCCTTCTCAATCTTAAGGAAAGGAATCACCTGTTTGCTCTTTCCTGATAGCTGTGTAGCTCTCTCTTGTCCCACTCCACAGTGTGAACTGCCCATTTACCCCACTCCTGGCTCCCAGTTCTGGTGAATTGCCATTGGCTCTGTACCAGCGTCGGCATTAAAAAGGCATCCAATGGCTGGAGCTAAGGGGGGAATCAATTAATCTGGAGAAGCAGTTGTCATCCCACACGGGTGTCGATGAGAAACTGTTTCTATAATTGCTAGCATCGATGTGGGCCTCACGTTCTGCCAAAGATGTTCGAATGTTATGGTTTAACGGGAATTGCAATTATAAATCATCCCCACAGCTTTGTACAGCAAAGCCATATCCATAATCTACCAATTAATATGATGGATGGTATTTATTTTGTCGGCCCTTTTTAAATAATTGGTGTAATTTAACTAATAAACAAAGTAAAGTGTCACTGTTGGACATGGTTTCAATGCAAGAAACCAACCATACAAATGTATTGAGTTCATTCTGAGCCAGCTCATATTTTCATTGAACTACTGGGGGGGCTACAGCCAACAGCAACGAAAAATGGGCAGTAGTGTGGGGGCGGGGGATCATCTCGTTTAAGGTTATGATAGACAGGGAGGCAAGAGAGGAGCAGCAACGGCTGGTGAGGAGGAAGGAGTTGCAGGCACGGTTTGACCTTCTGTCTACAGGGAAGGCGGTTCAATAATTAAGGTGGGGGGGAGGGGGTAGTGTATGGAAATGGGGAGAAGGCCAGTCTGCTGGTTGGCCAACTCTACCGGCAGATGGCTTCCCGAGAGATTGTTCATATCCGGGATGGGGCGGGGGAGTAGGTGGTGGTGCCGGAGCAGGTGATCAAGGTATTTGAGGGGTTTTATAAAAAGTTGCATAGGTCCGAGCCCCCAGGGGGCGAGTCGGATATGAGGGATTTTTTTGGGGCGAGGTTGGAGTGTCCTAGGGTCGGAGAGGAAGAGAGGGCAGCGCTGGAAGGGCCAGTGGAGATGGAGGAGGTTCCAGCGGCTATTGGGAAGATGTAAATGGCAAGGCGCCAGGACCGGATGGGTTCCTGGTGGAGTTTTATAAGGAGTTTTTGGATAGGTTGGTGCCGTTGTTGGTGGAAATGTTTGCTCTGGTTGAGGGGACACTCCTGGAGATGATGGGATAGGCATGCATTTCATTGTTGTTAAAAAAGGTTCAGGACCCGGTGGAGTGTGGGTCATATAGGCCTATATCTCTGCTAAATGTAGATGCCAGAATCCTGGCCAAGGTGTCGGTGGTTAGGTTGGAAGAGTGCCTTCCCCAGGTGATTGGGGAGGATCAGACGGGTTCCTGAAGAGTAGGCAGTTGTCTTCGAACGTGGGGCTTTTGTTAAATGTGGTGCTCTCCCCATTGGAGCAGAGGGATGTGGACGCGGAGAAGGCAATTGAGCATGTGGAGTGGAGCTATTTGCGGTGTTGGAGAGATTTAGGATTGGGCCTACATTTGTGGTGCGGGTCAAATTGTTTTACAGGGAACCCAAGGCGAATGTGCGCACAAATGCGGTGAATTTGGGGGTACTTTCAGTTACATCAGGCAACGCGGTCAGGGATTTTTGTTCTTTTGGTTTGCTTTGTTGGGTTGTATGCTTAGCATGTTAAAATGTTAAAAATCGAATAAAAATATTTTCAAAAAAAGAAAAAAAATGGGTGGCGGGATTGTGATGTGGGATTAATCCGCGGTCGGTAACTGAGACGCAGGTGGGGCGCCAACTCTGTGCTGCCCGATCAGCCTCCAGCCAGTTTGGTCATCACATTTGTGGTCGGTTGGATGTGGAATCTGACAGGCACTGAATGTGACCGGGGACACTCAACATGGGCTAACGCGAGCTTCAAGGTTCTGCTTCGGCAGAGGTAGAAGGCTGGTCGGACAAACACTCAGAAGGCAATGGGAGCAGACAGACAGCCATAGAGGTCAATGACAGGGGTCAAATAGTGAGGACTGAATGCAGTGCGCAAGAAGTTCAATGACCTCACAGGAGTGGCCAAGGTAAGTGACTGCATCTTCAAATGTGACCAGCCTGACCATTTTACAGGACGTGAGCGCATTGGCTGGGCCAGCATTTATTGTCCGTCCCTAACTGCCCTCCATTTCAGAGGGCATTTGAGAGTCAATTTGGATCGGGAATCACGTTTAGGCCAGACCAGGTGAGGGCGGCAGATTTCCTTCCATAAAAAACATCAGTGAATCAGGTTCAACAATTAGGCAATGGTCATCAGTAGACTTCTAATTCCAGATTTTTATTGAATTCAATTGTCTGCCGTGGTGGGATTTGAACCTGGGCCCTAGATCTTGCTCTGGATTACTAGTCCAGTGATAATACCACTGTGCCACTACCTCCCCTGATGCGTGAACTGTACCACGAGCCTCAGTCACTGCTCCATTCACCCCATCACTAGTTTACCAATAATCTCAATCAATCAGGACCGACATTTTGAGATGACCCATCACACCCACACCCACTTCACAACCCTCATGTCTCTCAGCCTGAATACACTGTCGGCTATCCGGCTATGGCAGCCATATCAATGACAGTCCCCTCTCTCCTGAAGGCCAAGGTTATGCACAGCTGTTGGCAGCAGGAGCTAAACTGGGCGGTGGAACGGGCAGGTTGGGGCGCTGGGGAACGGCTATGCTGCATGTCAAACCTCCTGTGGAGGAGACAGTGCCGGTCCCTACTGGGACGGTCATTGCTGAAGTTGGGGCCAGCAATGGGGCTGAAAGTATCAAAGAGACTGGAATCCTCTTAACCAATTCTCCTTCGCACATCTCGCCTCCGCTCAACTCCCTTCTGATTTCCGAGCTGCATGAACCCCTTACTACACCCGACCTCCCCTCACACCCACCCCCTCGTGTCTTTCCCCTTTCAGATACCCAGGATGTGTAGCCCTACCAGGTACTGTAGCAAAAGGAAGAAAGACAGCGATGATGAAGAGTTGAGTTTGCAGCCACCAGCTCAGATATGGACACTGTGTAATTTGGAGGAGCAGCAATTATGAGGCATGAACAAGTGGGTTGCAGTGGGGGGCAGGGGGGAAAGAATAACGCAGTTTTCTGCTCTCCGGAGAGCAAAGTCACACTCATGACTTGCCGCAGAGGTACAGGATGAATAACTCGATAGGGCCACTGATAGAGATGCACTACAATGTTAGGGGCTTTGTGAAGCCTGTCTTGAATCCTGAGGTCAATGCTGCAGAGCATGGTCAAGACCAGCACTAACTTGGCACAGGGCTTCACACAGAGGGGTGGAGCCCATTTTAACCAGGGTGGAAGTGTTGGCCAAGACCATTCGCACATTTATAGATACAACCAGAATGGCCAATGTTGCAGCTTTGATTGCAGCTACAGGAAGGTGACCTCCAATGTCTTGTTGCTGCAGTGGAAGATCAGACTGCTATCATGCGAGGTCAACTTGCCTCTATCATGCCTATGGACTACACTATTTAAAGGCTGTCTCCCAACAGAGATCCCACGCTGGGGAGTAGCAGTGGCTCAATGAGCACAAACCTGTTGTTATTTTACAGTTATCATGGGTAATCATGAAGAAAATCAAAGATATATATTAATATAGACAATAACGTCATGGTAAATGTGAACTGTTTAAGTTAATCACAATGGAAGCCATATTTATAATCACAATTAGATTGTCATCTAGCCTGTTCGGGCACTGTACAATGTGCAGTCCATTGTGCAATGTGTTGACCCACTAGTGCCAGACAATGCATTTTTCAGTGTCAATAAATAGTACAACGTGTTATATGGTGCTAGCATCGCACAGTTTGTTGTGCACTATTTACTGTATAGTGTGCTGAATAATGTGGCTGTCCACAGCGTATTGCTCTATTGTGCTGTAATGTCAGTACACTCTGGCATTGTACAATGTGGTGTGTTGAATAGTGATTATAGAACACAGTGGCATCATAGTGTGGTCTGCTGTGATTGTGTACACTATAGTAGTGCATAATGTCCATACACTATAATATATACTAGGAAATTGTGCACTACATGTCAGTATACAATGATATTGTATGATGTACTGTTCAGAGTGTCGCTACACTAAGGCATTACATAGTATGTTGCATTGTGTGCCAGTACAGTGTGATATTATAAACTAGTTTATAATATTACACTAATGTAATACACTGTAATATTATGCAGTGTTGCACCATTTAGTAGAACACTTTTGAACATGTACAGATGAAAGAAATATTTGTTTTCATAGATACCCTGTGCTCTTTATATCATAGAACAAATACAGTGCAGAAAGTGGCCATTCAGTCCATCGGGTCTGCATTAACCCTCCGAAAGAACACCTCACCTCGGCCCACTCCCTCACACTATCCCGGCGTCGCCATGACCCCACCTAACCTGCACATCTCTGGACACTAAGGGGCAATTTAGCACGGCCAATCCACCTACCCTGCACGTGGTTGGATTGTGGGAGGAAACCCACGCAGACACGGGGAGAACGTGCAAACTTCACACAGACAGTGACCCGAGGCTGGAATTGAACCCAGATCCCTGGCGCCGTGAGGCAGCAGTGCTAACCACTGTGCCGCCCAAATATCCCGAAGGAATACGTTAAGGTTGCTTCCTAGACCGACAAGCAGGAGATGAGTTATCTCCGGGTCAAGTGAACAGGTTATTTCCTACTTCTCCTGAAGGGTAAATATGTCCCCAGCTGCATCGTTGGCAACTAACAGAATTCACAACACATGAGGCGATTGAGTTCCAATGCCAATCACATCAACTTTAAAAAGGGTTCCTGTGAGATTTTGCTACTTTGAGCTGAGCGTTAAGGATTTAATAGTCTTGACTGCGACAACAAGTAAGGAGGTCTTTTCCGTGCAGCATTTCCAAATGATATTTCTTTCATTATCCATAATCTGCTGTGTAAAATCTTGAAATAATAAGAGGAACACTGACTGTCACCTTACCTTAAATACAAAACCCTCCGGGCAGCTTAACTGATCGTACCAGAATGCCTTGTACATGACCAGCATTAGCAGGCAGGCCAGGAATGCCATCGTAATGAGAATTAATCCAGTCAGCTAAAGAAGGAGTCAAATCATATTGAGAATGAGGAGCTGGCAACACATACATATATATATTTATGTTATTCCTCGCGCAGGTTTGATGATGAGAAATTAACTTTATTGAAAGTGTGAGCGAGCTCTGTCTGTGATGGTTCAACAAAGTTACCTTGACTTTCTCTGAAACTTCATCGTAAAGATTAATGTTCAGCTTCTTAATTCCAGGGATGTGCAGCTTTTTCTTCTTCTTCTGTTGCAGCTGATATTCTGTCCTGGTCTTCACCACAACCTGCGGGCAATTGGGTGGAAGTTAAGAACCAGGCTTTGGACAAAATGTTCAAAACGCGGCTGGCGGCACGTCAAAGTGAAATAAGTTTGTCACCAGATTTTGATTATGCTTTTTCCTCCCCCCCCTTAGTGACTTGCGCTTGATGTTCCCACTTCTTCTTCGAAAAAAATGTCCCCTCTGTCCCAGCTAACTTTGAAAGAGTCAGCACATAATTGATGGGCTGAATGGTCTCCGTTCTGTACTGTGCTATTCAATGTCTCAGCTGCAAAGCGATCAAACTGTGCCGTGTCCCAGCTTCGTTGGAAGGGCTAACTTCATTGGCTTGCAAGCTCTTTCACCATTGAGGGGAAGACCGGACAGAATGGAAGGCAGATATCATCAGCTGTTGTCTGAAGTCATTTTGAAACGAAAACAAATCTTAGAATCCTCACAGTGCAGAAGGAGGCCATTCGGCCCATCGAGTCTGCAACAATTCTCGGAAAGAGCACCTCACCCAGGACCACTCCCCCACCCTATTCCCGCAATCCCACCTAACCTCCGGGTCAGTTTTTATCACGGCCAATGCACCTAACCTGCACGTCTTTGGACTGTGGGATCAAACCAGAGCACCCGGAGCAAACCCACGCAGACACAGGGAGAACATGCAGACTCCGCACAGACAGTGACCCAAGCCGGGTATCGAACCTGGGACCCTGGAGCTGTGAGGCTGCAGTGACAAAAAAATTGAAAAATTGAAAATCGCTTATTGTCACGAGTAGGCTTCAATGAAGTTACTGTGAAAAGCCCCTAGTCGCCACATTCCGGCGCCTGTCCGGGAAGGCTGGTATGGGAATCGAACCGTGCTGCTGGCCTGCTTGGTCTGCTTTAAAAGCCAGTGATTTAGCCCAGTGAGCTAAACCAGCCCCAGTGCTAACCACCTATTGCCACAGCCAATAACATGGAAAGCCTGACACATTTCTTTCCTGATATAGAGCAGCAATTTCTTCAGATGACTGGGGTGCGTTGGGAGAGTTTTTAAGACCAGACACTCCTCTTCAACCACACGTTGTGATTGGCCATCCCTTTTCTCTCACAACCTTCCTGTTCCACATTGATTATCCACACCTCAACGGGGCACATATTCAAGCTGCAACTTACAATTGTAAGACTGGCTGATGACAGCAAATTATTTGTAGCAGCAACACGTTCGTTTACCCCAAGAACCCAAGCAAGCAAAATACAGTGGACCACATCATGGCAGCCAAGTAGGGGATGAGCCCAGGGTCCGGGGTCTGTAAGGGTCTGGGGCATGTAAATCCCCTCCAACTGCGGTACAACTACTGTCCTGGGACAGACACTTCAAAGTCAGCCAGTAGTACATAGAACAGTACAGCACAGAACAGGCCCTTCGGCCCTCGATGTTGTGCCGAGCAATGATCACCCTACTCAAACCCACATATCCACCCTATACATTACAACCCCCCCCCCCAACCTTACTTTTTAGGACATTACAGGACAATTTAGCATGGCCAATCCACCTAACCCGCACATCTTTGGACTGTGGGAGAAAACCGGAGCACCCGGAGGAAACCCACGCACACACAGGGAGGACGTGCAGACTCCACACAGACAGTGACCCAGCCGGGAATCAAACCTGGGACCCTGGAGCTGTGAAGCATTTATGCTAACCACCATGCTACCGTGCTGCCCTGTAAGATTATTTTAACAGGAAATTATATCTGTGTAAATAGACATGAAGACATGTGCCAGTTACACTAGTCACTTGTCTCCAAGAGTTCTAGGTTACCTTCAGCCTCACCATTCATCTTATAATGGACAGAGAATTGGCAGATGGAATTTAATCCTGAAAAGTGTGAGGTGGTACACTTTGATAGGAGCAAAGTGACAAGGGAATATTCAAGGCATGACCTGACAATGGGAAGTCCTGAGGAACAAAGGGGCCTTGGTGTGTTTGTCCATAGATCTCTGAAGGCAGAAGGGCAGGTTAATAGGGTGGGGAAAAAGGTATTTGGGACACTTGCCTTTATCAATCAAGGCATAGATTATAAAAGCAGGGGGGTCATGTTGGAGTTGTATAGAACTTTGGTGAGGCCACAGCTGGAGTACTGTGTGCAATTCTGGTCGCCACATTATAGGAACGATGTGGTCACACTGGAGGGGGTGCAGAGGAGATTCACTAGGATTCCCCTGGATGGAACATTTCAGTTATGATGCAAGGTTGGATAGGTTTGGGTTGTATTCGCTGGAGCAGAGAGGACTGAGGGGCGACTTGATCGGGGTCTACAAGATTATGAGGGGCATGGACAGGCTGGATAGGGAGTAGCTGTTCCCCTTAGTTGAAGGGTTAGTTATAATAATAATCATTATTAGTGTCACAAGTAGATTTACATTAACACTACAATGAAGTTACTGTGAAAATCCCCTAGTTGCCACACTCCGGTGCCTGTTCGGGTACACTGAGGGGGAATTCAGAATGTCCAATTCACCTAACAGCACATTTTTCGGACTTGTGGGAGGAAACCGGAGCACCCGGAGGAAACCCACGCATACATGGGGAGAACGTGCAGACTCCGCACAGACAGTGACCCAAGCCGGGAATCGAACCCGGAACCCTCGTGCTGTGAAGCAACAGTGCTAACCACTGTTGAGGGGTCACAAGTTCAAGGTGAGGGGCAGGAGGTTTAAGGGGGCTATGAGGAAAAACCTATTTACCCAGAGGGTGGTGACGGTCTGGAATGCACTGCCTGGGAGGGTGGTAGAGGCGGGTTACCTCACATCCTTTAAAAAGTACCTGGATGAATATTTGACACGTCATTACACAAATACATGAATAGGATGGGAATAAAGGGATACGGACCCCGGAAATGTAGAAGATTTTAGTTTAGACGGGCAGCATGGTCGGCGCGGGCTTGGAGGGCTGAAGGGCCTGTTCCTGTGCTGTACTTTTCTTTGTTTTTTGTAACATTCAAGGCCAACTGCTGGCAAATGGGATTAGGTAGGCAAGTCAGGTGTTTTTCATGCATCGGTGCAGACTAGATGGGCCAAAGGGCCTCTTGTGCACTGCATTATTCTGTGATTCTGTCATTCTGTGATATGCGATGGATGACCTTCAGAATAAAGTCTCGATGCAAGGTTTAGACCTTGCATTTAGATTCTACTCTTCCACCAGAGTTCTGCTCCGCACTGCAGCATTCCAAACTTCCCCACGTAATCTGTTTTCTGTCATTAGCAAAGACAAAATCCCACATTCCCAGCGAAGGGCTGTTCACAGAGGGGCTGAGAATCGGGGGCTAGGCTACAAATACTGAAGCATGGATTCTCCTGTCTTCGCTGCTTTCCAGCACCGCTCTCCACTGGGACCTCGGCATCAGCGACTTTACAGACAAGTCTCTGCAATGCTGTCAACTTGCTCGAATGCACTGGCCTGAACAGTCACACTTAAGAGCGGCCGTGTCAAACTCAGCCAGGGTACAACTGAAAAGTTCCTCCTTCACCTGATCCAAGGATTCAGTGGAAATAGCAAATTATAATAAGATTGGAACTACATAAAGGCTCAAGGGCCAGAATTATATTGAGTGTGAAAGGTTATTAATGCGCTAAGCTGAATTATAGTTTGCAAATAGAGGTAGTGCTGCTAAATCTATTCATTTCAAATGGACTCAAAGTCAAAGATAATATATGGCTCTCTGTTTCCCACCATATAGGACTCTTTGTTCACAACATGCTCTTACATTGGTGAAAGTATCTAAACCAAAGCTAGTTTAGTACTTGACAATGGGGTCATTGACAGTGAGATCATTGGCAATGGGATCATTAATAACGGGGTCCTGAGCAATGGGATCATTAGCAATAGGATGAATGGCAATGGGGTCATTGGTAATGGGGTCATTCATAATGGGGTCATTCGTAATGGGGTGCTTAGCAATAAATAAATAACCTTTTTATTGTCACAAGTAGGCTTTCATTAACACTGTCATGAAGTTACTGTTGAAAAGCCCCTAGTCGCCACATTCCGGCGCCTGTTCGGGTACACACAGAGGGAGAATTCAGAATTCTCAGCCGGTACGGGATTTGAACCTGCGCTGCTGGCCTTGTTCTGCATCACAAACCAGCTGTCAAGCCCACTGAGCTCAACCATGGGGTCATTGGCAATGGGTCATTACTAATGGGGTCATTGGTAATGGGGTCATTACTAATGGGGTCATTGGTAATGGGGTCATTACTAATGGGGTCATTGGCAATGCGGCCATTGGCAATGGGGTCATTGGCAATGGGGTCATTACTAATGGGGTCATTGGTAATGGGGTCATTGGTAATGGGGTCATTACTAATGGGGTCATTGGTAATGGGGTCATTGGCAATGGGGTCATTGGTAATGGGGTCATTACTAATGGGGCCATTGGCAATGGGGTCATTGGCAATGGGTCATTACTAATGGGGTCATTGGCAATGGGGCCATTGGCAGTGGGGTCATTGGTAATGGGGTCATTGGCAATGGGGTCATTGGTAATGGGGTCATTACTAATGGGGCCATTGGCAGTGGGGTCATTGGCAATGGGTCATTACTAATGGGGTCATTGGCAATGGGGCCGTTGGCAATGGAATCCATAGCAATGTGGTCATTGGTAATTGGGTCACTGGTAATGGAGTCATTGGTAATAGGGTCATTGGTAATGGGGTCATTAGCCATGGCATCATTAATAGTAGGGTCCTGAGCAATAGGGCCATTAGCAATGTGCTCATTGTAATTGGACCATTAGCAATGGGGTCATTGGCAACGGGGTCATTGGCAACGGGGGCATTGGCAACGGGGGCATTGGCAACGGGGGCATTGGCAACGGGGGCATTGGCAATGGGGGCATTGGCAACGGGGTCATTGGCAACGGGGTCATTGGGAAACGGGGTCATTGGCAACGGGGTCATTGGCAATGGGGTCATTGGCAACGGGGTCACTGGCAACTGGGTCTTGGCAATGGGGGTCATTGGCAACGGGGGCATTGGCAACAGGGGCATTGGCAATGGGGTCACTGGCAACTGGGTCTTGGCAATGGGTGTCATTGGCAACGGGTTCATCAGCAAATTTAGAAATTGGAATTTAGAAACCAGGTTGGATTGTTCATTCTGATAGCAAGGGACTGGAAATGTGTCCGATGATTTTGGACTCACAGCAGCATTGTGAGACCAGCATGCACCCTAAACCAAGGTGCCTGAGGATCCATAGAAAATGGCCCTCGGGTTTCATGTGGATCTTTGAGGCAGGTTTCCAGCTTCAGTTGCATCTCCATAGACAGCTCGCCACTGGGAAAAAAACAACTTAAACCTGCCGAAAGGGCAACAGCCCTCAGATATGCCCCAGGAAATTGTGTGGTGGTGTCTTGTTTGGTGGGGTGGGGGTTACGGGGGTGGGGCGGTGGGGCGGGGGGGGGGGGGGGGGGTGAAATGGATGACCGGTGTGGGACTGGATGGTTGTACGCTTTCATGGGCAGGGTAATCAGAATTTACAGTGCAGAAGGAGGCCATTCAGCCCATCGGGTCTGCAACGGCTCCTGGAAAGAGCACCCTATGTCAGTCCACACATGAACCCTATCCTCGTAACTCAGTAATCCCACCTAACCTAAGGGCAATTTAGCATGGCCAATCCACCTAACCTGCACATCTTTGGACTGTGGGAGGAAACCAGAGCACCCGGAGGAAACCCACGCAGACACGGGGAGAACATGCAAACTCCGCACAGACGGTGACCCAAGCCGGGATTCGAACATGGGACCCTGGAGCTGTGAAGCAACTATGCTAACCACTGTGCTACCGTGCTGCCCTCCCACTCATTTCTATCCCACTCATGAATAATTTGTTTCACAATGGAAGTCCTTCAATGCGCCCCTTGCTAACACATTCAAATCGAAGACCTGATGGGTGTCTCAACAAATGGGCCCTGTCAATTTAGCAGTGGGACCAACACCTACACAGACTGGATGCTGGCTATCTCACTGCTCAGTTGGTTTATTTTGCCTCCACTTTGTGGCCCCAAAAAAACAGGCCCAACACAGACCAATTGCTAGCCAGTGGTCCCAGCATCCTTTGCAAATGTAAATATTGACAGTAAATGATGTCAATTCAGCAGTGCTTTGTCTCCTTTGTTGGTTAATTGATTTATTTTAAAATTCATCTGACTAGTAAGCGTCGATGATATCATCAAGATGCTGGTTAGGAGAAACCTTCGGCACCCTGACTAAATTATAAGTGGGCAGCAGATGGCAAATGGAGCGGTTTGTCTGTTAAGACGGATGAGTGTGTGATTGTCTTTTTATAACCGAGTCCTGTTCAAGTGGCAGAGCTTTAATTTGTGATTTGAATCGTACAAGGAAGTTGACTGCCATCAGGAGATTGCAGGTCCTTAACCAGTGGTAGACCATCTTAAGCTGTGTTTGTTTTATTCCTCTCCCTCTCACCGCTGGGCCCACAGTAACAGCTGAAGATACTGTCCAAGACATCTTGTGACTGGAACTGCAGCATCGAAAGGTCTATTTTAAGCTGTGAATGCTTTGGAAATAAACGTCGCCACCATACATTGCGGTTTCCGAGACTTGTGTTAACATTTTTCACAGCTGCCTGACAGCTGAACTGGATTGAGTGATTTATTACTGAACCATACGGATCAGGAAGACTCCAGGTTTAATCTTTGGTCCGTGGTTTTATCTCAGCCCCGATAGCAATAGTACATTGCAATTGGCCTCAACGTCCCTGGACTGGAAGGGGGGGGGTGCAATTAGGCATGAATTTTGACCCTCATTGCTCTTAATTACGAATAAGGGCGGCACGATAGCACATTGGTTAGCACTCTTGCTTCACAGCGACAGGGTCCCAGGTTCGATTCCTGGCTGGGTCACTGTCTGTGCGGAGTCTGCACATTCTTCCCGTGTCTGCGTGGGTTTCCTCCGGGTGCTCCGGTTTCCCCCAACAAGTCCCGAAAGACGTGCTTGTTAGGTGAATTGGACATTCTGAATTCACCCTCAGTGTACCCGAACAGGCGTCGGAGTGTGGCGACGAGGGGATTTTCACAATCACTTCATTGCAGTGTTAATGTAAGCCTACTTGTGACGATAATAATGATTATTATTCTTCAGGTACATGATAGGAATCAAATTTAGCTTTGATGGAGCTGCTCAGGTTAAGAAGCTTGCCGTTAACCGCTGACTAGACTACATATAAGAATGGTCACTTCAGTAAAATACCAAAAGGGCCATTTAGTTCCACAGAGTTGCATTGTCGAATCAGTTGGTGCCCTCAGAAGAGGGTCAAGGACAAATGTTGATGGAGTATCCGCATCTCTATCCATTCCACGAGTGCAGTGCCCAAAGGCAGTTCCTCGGTTCATTGTCTGCTGATGCGTCTACTATGTCTATTGAATTCACATTGTTTTCACTGGGAAAACAAAGAATTGGGGATAAAGTGTCTGGGACCACACAAAGAGAGAGCTCAGACATTGTTCTTTGCCACACGGTCCTTTGAACTAAAATAATATCCCAACTGTACGTATATTCCTGCTGGGGTAAAGTGACTGTCGCTCTCTTTTTGGACATTGGCTCCTATTGTGATGTAGAGAAGATGGAGCCGGATTGATGTTTGTTAATGTGCATTATCTACTAGGAGGCATATTCATTATGGTGCCTTTAATTAGTATGTTTTTCAGTATTCTACATTATTTACAGTCCATAATTAACATAAATCACCATAATGGCTTCAGTCTTCAATTAGACTGTTCTCATTATAAGCAAAAACAAGCATGTGCATTTGTACAAAGTCCTGATTTTATCCTGGTATAACTGATACTGTTCTGAAGTATTTATCTGGACCCATTGTGATGAAGGTATGAACTTCCGATATCTTGTAATATATATGTTTGGTGCAGTAAAGGTTAAACGCCTGGGTTAGTGTGTGTGACTGCTGCAGTCACGTTTTTTAAAAATCCTGGTTTGAAAGATAGCAAGGCTTTTTGGAGCCAGAGGTGCAATTAAAGCATCGTAAAGGTTTGGGCTAATGGATTTATATTTGATATTAAGGGGGAGCCCTGGGGAGTAGATAATTGGAGACAGTGTTCAGCTAAGTCAGGTGATGTAGTTAATGGGAGGGGCCAAGTGTTGAAACAGTCAGATATTGAGCTTTGCAGAGTTACTTTTGGCTGGCAGGTGAGTTGAGAAGGTTCCTGAAGAATAGAGCCAGACATTATGCATTATTCTGACAGGGTGACAGGTCTATTTCTTTCCAGCAATCTCAAAAGATCTCTCCATCTCAAAATGGAATATCCAAGACATCTCTTTACAGCAATTATTCCAGAGTGCTAACTGTATTTAAAAGTGGATTGGGATCTGAGACGGTTTTGTTGTTTGAGTGGAAGTAAAGATAGCAGTTAAGGGTTATTGCGTCACTGTATTGATCAGCATTGTTTAAGTGGTAATTATAAGCTATTTTCTTGCGTGATGTTAAAGAAACTTTAATACTGTGTTGGTAATAAAGTGTGCTTTAATTTACCATATCTTATTTTGTGTGAAATCACTCCTGGAACGAGGTGTCCTTTCCTCACAGTCTGACAAAATTAAAATAAACTATTGGGTTTCTGTCCGATAGCCGAGCAACTTTTGTTGTCTGGTCTGGGGTCGTAACACCCTGAAATTATAAAATGGATTCAACTGTATTCAGGCTTATCACCTTCACCTGACATTACAACCATCACAATTTCAGCAGAGGTATTAGCTTGTTTAAGGTAGATGATTTGCCCCTCCACTGAAATAGCAGAGGAATTCCCATGAATGTGTTGTGGTTTTGTACCTTAGTGCCCGGTGGTGTGATCGATTTCTTAGTTAATGGCTGCTATCGGCCTTTAATATCTTGGCACACATGCTGGGTGCTACCTTTGCCATTTTAAGTGCCTTTTTCACCCCTTTTGGTTTTGGTCAGGTTCTAGTCTCTAAACAAGAGCCAGGGCGAGTGGTCTGCTTTGAGAGCGCTGGGCAGCGAGCGACCTGAACGATCACAGGAATGTCTGAGGACACTTACTTCCCAATTTCCACTTTGCCCAGTGTGGGGACCGGAGGTTTGAACCCACATCCTGATCTCCAAAGAGCCAGTTCTTCATTTCGCTTTCTCATCAATAAAATCATTTTTGCTGTGTGGCGTCAATGCAAGTTGCCCCCCCCCCCCCCCCCCCACCCACCCACCCCCGCCCCCCCCCATCAAACCCCAGCATGGTTGCCGAATATTTATGTGTACCTTCTCAGGGATTGGCTGCTGAAGCTGATTGACATCAAGTGGAGTTATCAGGGGGATGTTATCAAATCCATCATCGGCACCGTGCTCTTTCTCTGTCTTCTCAGAGAAATTGCATCCAGGCTTCACCATGTCGGGCTGGGATGACGGACGTCACCTGAAAAAAGATTTCAAAAACGTTAACGAGGAACTTCTTTTCACAAAGGAACTTGCGATTTAGCTAAACTCCAATTTAACTTTTCAAGATCCCCTGTTCCTGGCTCCACTTTATCGAGGAGCATTGTTGATTTATTAAAGAGAGTTCACCCAGGGTCGCCAAAATACCGCAGTTACCAGAAAATTGAAACGTTGCCGCTGTTTCTCTCCCCGCAGATGGTACCTGATCTTCTGCGTATTTCTGCTATTTTCTATTTTCGGGTCAGTAAAATCTGCTCTGTATTTCTTGCTCCTGAATTCACGCCACGCCATGGAGCGGACTTCGGGCGGAATTGACAGGAGTTTGGATGCAGGGGAGGGGGGCTGTGGAATGGGGAAGGAGCTGCCTTCGCGCGTCCATTTGGTTAAGTCCGGGGCAGGAATGGGTGGCCTTCCTGCCTGGGTGTCAATTGAGGCCCTTCAGGGGGCCGAATGAGCATGTACGTACCTCAACCTGCTGCCGCTGGTACTCAACCAGTGGTGGACAGGGGAGTAGCCACGTGGGAAGTCCAAAAAGCAAACTTTGTCGGGTTTGCTGGCAGGCGGGCCACTCAAGTGCCTCATATTTCTTTACACTTAAAAGCTTACCGAGCGTGTAACGATTTGGTTCTATGCAGTCATATCCTTCATCGCCCGGCTTTCTGGGGCAGAACATTAGCTTGACGTTAAAAACCTCACGGCACTATTTTGGAGCAGAGCAGGGAGTGTCCAATATTTATTCACATCCACAAAAAAGATGATCCGCTGATTATCACGTTGCTGCCTGTCGGAGCTTGCTGTGCGCAAATGAATTGCCCTGTTTCCGAAATCACCAATAGTACCTGCTCCTCAAAAATACTCCATTGTTTCAAAGCATGTAACAGCCTTCATGAAAGGTGCTATATTAATGCAAATCTTTCTTTTAAAGTCCGTTCTTCTCTACCTCTGGACTAGGGTCGAGCAGCAAAGTTCACCCTTAAGTTCTCCTGGCAGCTTTCCACGTTCCCTCTCCAAATGTAGCCACCATTTTTTTCATGCCAAGTGGCGCCCGTTGTGATCAGCTCACACTCACGAGCGACAGAGTTCAGTTTGCGCCAAGACATTGCACATACGACCTCTGCGGACAGTCAAAGAAAATGCCGGTTCTTTTATCTCACTAGTTTGCACGAGACGTGAATGTAGATCACAGGAGGCAAAGGACAATGTCCTAACTGTACAACCTCGCCCAATCGCCACATAACATCAGTAATCAAAACTGGTCACTGGTCCATGGAGGAGCGTCAATATTATACCGTTTACAGACTAATGCCTGATCTTATTGGAGGTCGCGGCAGCTTCGTCTGATTCCTCAGAAAATCCTTGCATTTGAAGCATCCAGCATGCCTGATTACTCCTTGCTCTGTGACTGAAGCCAGGCCCAAGGGCTTCCCCATTTTCCCAGGAGCGGATCTGGATGATAGTCTCCCTTACAATCAACATCTGACAAAAAGCACGGCTAAACGGAAGAAACAGATTTAACTGAATCCATAAATCAGCAAGGTCCACAGACACTCAGCACACATTCGCCTTGACCCTTGTTTAGCTGGTGGCTGAACATTGCACACCGGCATGGCGAGGAAACACACAGAACACCAACAATCTGGCTCGCTGCCCTCAAATGTATTTTACTGAGCTGCCTCTCAGGAGAGAAGAATCAAGAGAATGTAACCTTGAATTTGTCGATCAGTGACAATCTGCAGAAGTTACCCCGAGACACGCCCAGGAACCCATTCCGGTTGGCAGCCCTATCTCTCAAAATCTCACAATTCCCACCAAAAGACACGTGCTGGAGGATGTGTGAAGCACAAAGACCAGTGGTGGCATTGCCTGATACATAAATGGAACAGAATGGACTGCCCCTGCGGAGATGCCCAAAGCATGGAGCATCTTGGCAGACATCGCTTGGTGAGACGTTCCCTGGGGTAATAGTTTCTAAATCACTCTGTACTACCAGAGTGAGTGAGTAACCAAGGTGCATATTGACGTTTAATGTTGCTTTTCAAGCTGCAGCAAGGTAGAATACTTGGCCAGTGAAGCAACTGATATGATTATCTTTAGCTTCTCAACTTGTGCAGATGGATGGCGAAAAGCTATGAAATACTTCCACAAACGTCTAACATGACTATACGTTTATATATAATTGTGCAAACAATGGTTTTTTAAAATCTATTATCTACCTTTTCATACTTCTGAGCTTTCTGACAGAACTGCAACATCGCAATGGCCATCTGATCAGAGGTACAAAGTTGTAGAAACCACATTCTGAGCTAACAACTTGCAGCAGTTTGCACTTTGAGAAGATATAGGCCCATTAATTCCTTCACGTAAGGCGGTGGATGGGTCTCGAAGGGGACAGACAGTCAAAGTATTTTTGCCCATAATTTGGAAGGAAATTCTCCTCTGAAGAAATGTTCAATTGACTATTAATGAAAATACCGGTTGGGGAATGGGATTGACGCCGGGAACAGTTCCGTAAGGAACAACAAGACAGAGATGTGACAACTACAAACCTTCAAAGTCTCAGTGGTGCCAGCCAAGCCCCAGAATTTCATCCTCAGAATTTCTTCTGTTAGAAGTAAAGAGTTTCCCCTCGAAACGTCTCTCCCTAATTAACCGTAAGTTGGATTATTTATTGGAAAAAGGCGGCGTTAAAAGGAGATTGATTGGGTGAAGGTGCATCATGTCAGAGCCAAGTGTGTATTGCATGGAGCTGAGATTATATAAAGAGGAGAGACCAGGAACAAAAAAAGAGACTCAGGCAGTTTGAATATATGGTCGTAGAGTCACAGAGGTTTACAGCATGAAAACAGGCCCTTCGGCCCAACTTGTCCATGCCACCCAGTTTTTAACCACTAAGCTAGTCCCAGAACCCGCATTTGGCCCATAACCCTCTATACCCAGTCAGTGATCCTTTAAAAGAATTGGATATTTCCAACTTTTGGACTTATTGATTTGATACTGTGTGTCACTAGTTGACCTAATTCACTCAGTTTGCCGATTGCTATATATAATTGATCTTGTTAAATGGCTCTACAATAGTGACTGGTATTAATGTAATCCCTTTAACATAGTAAATATGTCCCAGGGTATTTCTGAGGAACATTATCAAAGACAATTTTGACACTACTTGAGCCACACACCAATGTATTAGGACAGATGACCAACCGTATGGTCAAAGATGTTAGTTTCAAGTAAAGTCTTAAAGTTGGAAAGAGGGGTTGAAAGACAGAAACGTTCAATGAGGGAATCCCAGTACTTTGGGCCTCAGCAGCTGTAGGCCCTGAAGTTGGGGATATGCAAGAGGCCTGAACTGTACGAGTCTAGATATCTCAGAGGGACGTAGGGCTACAGAGGGAGGGAAAGGCGAGGGGATTTGGAAACAATGAGAATTTTTTTAATTGAGCCGTTGTTCAGTCAAGAGCCAATGGAGGTGTCTGCAAATGGGGAGGTGGTGGGTTGATGACACTTGGTGCAAGCTTTGATGCAAAGTTTTCGACGGACTTGAGTTTATGGCAGATGGTTCCCAGCGAGGAGTTCTTTGGCATAGAGAAATGTAGCAATCCAGCACGGAGGAATGTTTCTACAGCAGGTGAACATGACAGCACCCAGACCGGTGGTGGAATCTTGCTGTCCATTGACCCGCAGAGGACCAGAGGTTCTACGTCTTTGGTTGGGTCAGGAAGAATCCTATCCTTCTAAATCCAAATGATCTGCTGTTTCGGCTAATGTTAAACGGGTAATCCCCAACTTTACTCTTGATAACCCATTCTACTATTTAACCTAATATTGGTTCGGATCCACAACACTGTTGTGAGAATGATGGACCTCCAGTCATTCTGGGGCTGTTTTATCCACTTATCTCAAAATGCTATCATGTTTCTGATCTATCAAGCCTTTTTCAATATTCAGTAACTCCCTTGTAAAAGGCATTTAGCACATCACAAATCTCGGGCGAGCGGGCCCCGGAGTCCTGGGGGGGGCGGGGGGCGATCGAACTCCGGGGGGTGCCCCCACGGTGGCCTGGCCCGCGATCGGGGCCCCCCGCTCAGACTCCGGGCCAGTGCCCTGGGTGCACTATTTTCCTCCGCGGCCACCATGGCCTTCGCCATGGCGGAAGCAGAAGTGAACCCCACATCGTGCATGCGCCGGTAGTGACGTCAGTGGCCAGCTGCCGCTGACGTCACTGCTGGCGCATGCGCCGACCGGCGAAAGCCTTTCGGCCAGCTCCGCTGCTGGGGGCGCCGGTTTTTTGCGCCAGTCTGCTGGTGCCAACCGCTCCGGCGCGGGGCTGGCCCCCAAAGGTGGGGAGAATTCCCCACCTTTGGGGAGGCCCGACCCCTGAGTGGTTGGCGCTACTCCCCTACGCCGGCACCCTCCATCACACTGGGTAGGGGAGAATGCCGCCCCTCATCTCTTGTCTTTACGAATACTTGCCGATAATTACTATCCATTGGGTTAATATGATTTTTCGCCCTTTCTATTTGTCTGTTACTGCGATCCCATTTATTTGGATTAAGACTGATCGGCAATGGTATTTCACTTGCATTATTGTTGATGATTATTTAGAGGAAGTAATCATTGGGTTTATTATCTATTATCTGGGGCGGCATGGTTAGCACTGCTGCCTCATGGCACCCGGGCCCAGGTCACTGTCCGTGTGGAGTTTGTACATTCTCCCTGTGTCTGTATGGGTCTCACCCCCACAACCCAAAGAATAGGTGGATTGGCCAAACTTAATTGGAATTTCTTTTTTAAAACAACTATATTTTATCTTCATCCTCGTTGATGTATCCTTTACGGTTCTCATTTCACCGTAGACCTCCCACTTACTGTTTCACGACTGAAAACATTTCATACATTTGTGTTTCTATCTGAAACTTTGCTCATTGTCAAGGTTAACTTTCCCTTCTCTCTCTCTGGGCACCATGCCCAGAAAAGGTGTTAGTAACCGTGGGCACCTGTGCTGGTCCACGTTTCCACTTGGTACGATGCTGCAGTGGTTTGCCATTGACTTATGCAAATGCCTGACCAAGAAACCCCCCCCCTTTTACCACCTGCCCTCGGCATATTAGAAGAACCATAGAATCTCGACAGTGCAGAAGGAGGCCATTCAGCCCATCGAGTCGGCACCGACCTTTGGAAAGAGCACCTGACTTAGGCCCACACCCCGACCCTATCCCCGTAACCTAGTAACCCCACCTAACCTTTTGGACACTAAGGGGCAATTTACCATGGCCAATCCATCTAACCTGCACATCTTTGGACTGTAGGAGGAAACCGGAGCACCCGGAGGAAACCGACGCAGACACGGGGGAGAAAGTGCAAACTCCACAGAGACAGTCACCCAAGGCCGGAATTGTACCCGGGTCCTTGGCACCGGGAGGCAGTAGTGCTAAGCACTCTGCCACCCATTACAGGTTGCACTGTAGGTATATTACAAACGCATCTTGCTGGGCCAGCTGGGCTGTGACTTTGGCTCAGAGGTCCGGATGCAGCCCACTACATCACAAGACATCGTCCATCCCTGGGATTACTCTTTATAATTGTCTGGGGCTTTTTTTTGAGTGTTCAATTAATGGTTCCGGAGTTTACATGTGATTTTCTCCTGCAGAACTTGTAACACTTACTTCCACTCTGTGTCTCAGTTCTGATAGTTTTGTTAATTAATTTAGGATCTTACTATTTTAACCCACGTTTGTTAATCCAACCAGACATAATCTGAGAACAGAGGTGAGTTTTAGCACATTGCCTTCAGTGTTTCATTGTAATACCAGCTGGCAGTAGAACGTGCTGCTCTAAAACAGTAAGCCCTTTAAAAATAAACCCAAAATTGATGGAACGTCTGAAAGGGTTGATGCGGCTAAAATTAGCCGTCATCCAGAATCGGCACTTCGCTACCTCTGCTCACACTCTCGTGGCGTCCAAGAGTGGATCAAGGTGACTGGAAATGGAACAAGGTGATTTAATCATTGACATAGCGGCAGCAGTGTCTACCCTCATCGTGATCAATGCATCAGGCACAGCATCAACTTCGCAACGAAAAGGAACTAATTTGAGAAACAGTGGAGTGGGCGTATGCGGGATTGAGCCCGATGCCAAATAAACTGCACACAGTCTGTGCTGAATGTCCTTTTGAAGAATACATGCACAATTCTCCACACACCGTGTCTACTGCACACCTTTCCATTGTGTCTTACAGTAGAGGAAGTCAAGGCAAACACCTTGACATTCAGATCTTTAAGCTATGAGTGATGTTGTAGCCCCTCTTGTCTGTGCGTGTTGGTCTAACAAGGTCGGGCAAAATGCAAGAAATATTATTTCACTCCAGTTTAGAGATTTCCATTGGACCAGTAGCTAAGTTGGATTGCATCTCCTCTGCGTTTGGGAATTTCAATCCCATCCCAAATACAGCTCAGCACGCAGTCTTATTCCATGAAGCAATTCCCTGCGATGATCCCACAGTTTTGGGCAATGCTCTCATTGCCTGGCTCTTCTATCTACCAGTTCAAGTGGCTGGAAAAGTCCAGGTCGGCAGCGCACCTCGGTTGCCCCCAAGTAGAGCTCCAGGTGATCCTCACGGGGGAACAGCGGCCTTCGTGGGGAAACCTCACTCGAGACAACCTGGACAAAGGGCCGAGAAAATGGAAATCCTGCTGCTGCGGAAAGTGGGTAGATTGTTGTTCGGGAGTCGGAAAGGAATAAAATTCAATTTGCCAGCCTTGTCAATGTGGTCTTGACGAATTAAAAATGCATTCAAAGTAGTTAATAAAATGGATGATTTATTTAATAGGTTACCTGTTGGCCATTAATCAAATCCAACCTGTAGTGGGTACAAATTGATATTTATGATGATTCATTGTGTTTTCGTCACAGAATTTAGAGTGAAGAAGGAGGCCATTCGGCCCATCGAGTCTGCACCGGCTCTTGGAAAGAGCACCCTGCCCAAGCCCACAACTCCACCCCATCCCAACACTTCCACTCTATCCCCGTAACCCCACCTATCCTTTTTTGGACCCCAAGGGGCAATTTTAGCATGGCCAATCCACCTAACCTGCACATCTTTGGACTTGTGGGAGGAAACCGGAGCACCCGGAGGAAACCTACGCAGACACGGGGAGCACGTGCAGACTCCGCACAGACAGTGACCCAAGCCGGGAATCGAACCAGGGACCCTGGCGCTGTGAAGCAACTGTGCTGACCACTATGTGACCGTGCCGCCCACTCTGTTGTTGCTTTTGCCTCCTTGAATCAAACGTTTCCAAGTCCAAGCAGTCAGGTTTCACATAACATGTAGAAACATCCTGATGGATAACTTCTCCAGTGGTCCCATACGTAACTACAGCCAGATGTAGTACGAGGCCCAGCAAGGCATGAGGTCTCCGTTCTGTCCGAGGATCATCTTGAGTTTGCTGTTTCCCAGCAAAGAGACACCTCACCCCAAACAATCAAGAGCGTTTCAGTTTCTGATCAAGATGGGACTGGGAAATACATATACGTAGACCCTGGGTGAAGTTGGGATCGTGACTAAATGAGGCTTCCTCTCATGAACTAGATCCCAATGTCTAACATGCATATATGCAGCAGTGGGAAAAACGGATGGCTGGTCCCAGTGCGCGATGGGCCGAACGGCCTCGCTGAGTGGCTCTTGTGGTTGCAACAGCCTGCTGACAATCAGCACGAGGAATACTCCCTGAGGATAGAGTGCTGGAAATGCAACCCATTCTGTGTCAGCACCTCCGGGGGGGGGGGGGGGGGGGGGGGGGGGGGGGATAGCAAAGGAACGGGAAAAGAAAAAGGATCCATGGGAAGGGGTCCGCCGAGAGATTCTGGACCTCCTGTGCAGCGAGACCAGATATACAGACACCGCCAGCTTGGCGACAGTAAAATGGACCAATTTAAGTGTCATTGGAAGAGCAGTGCATCTATAATACCCAATCAGCAGGGATAGGCTTCTATGCATGTTGTGTCCATTGAAACTGTAAGTTTCTTTCTAAATAATACATTTACAATTTTGCCACATACGGAGCATGGAAGAAATCGTCCCTGCTGATCTCACAATGGGAGCATAAAAGGAAAGTTCACCGCTATTCAGAACTACTCTGCTTTGTGTGGCTTCTTCATGCTATGATTCCGCAGCAAGCTCACTCACCCATCAACCCACATCGTCACTGTCTTTTCTATACCTCAATACATTTTGTACAAAATCATTCTCCTTGCCAGGAAATGCTTCTCATGTCCTTGCTCCCCCTCCACACACCCCCCCCCCCCCACCCCACGCCAGCCCAAGCTCTCTCTGCAACCTCCTCCTGAAAATAACATCTTCTTGACTCTACACTTCCTTCGTATTCATCAGCCGCCGACCCTTCAGCATTTCATTCTACTCTGTAGAACTCGCTCACTCAACCTGTTGACTTCTCCACGTCTTTCTGCCTTTAAAAACCTTAAAACACATTTATTTAACTGATGGGTCAGCATGGTGGCACAAGGGGGTGTTCAGCACCTCTGCCCCACGGCGCCAGGGGCCCTGGTTTGATTCCGGCCTTGGGTGACTGTTTGCACTTTGTCCCCGTGTCTGCGTGGGTTTCCTCCGGGTGCTCCTCCCACAATCCAAAGATGTGCCGGTTAGGTGGATTGGCCATTCTTAATTCCCCCTTAATGTCCAAAGATGTTCAGGTTAGGCGAGGTTCCAGAGACAGGGCGGGGTTACAGAGACAGGGCGGGGTTACAGAGACAGGGCGGGGTTACAGAGACAGGGCGGGGTTACAGAGACAGGGCAGCGGTTGGGCCTCAGTAGGGTGTTCTTTCGGAGGGTCGTGCAGACTTGATGGGCCGAATGGCCTCATTCTGCACTGTTAGGATTGTATGGTTCTATGACTTTGTGAACCCTTATCCCAGTCGCAACCTTTCTAGCTCATTTTCATCACATCTATTTGCAAAGATCCTGAAGGGTTTTTTTTTCCATTAAAGGTGTGATATCAGTGTAGGTTTTCATAATATATATCCCTACTACTTACCTACTTCTTCTCTCAGTATGGCACATTTTATTATTATTGTACAAAATAAGTTCAAATTTTATCACGGAAACTGCTGATTTAGGAAATAAGGAATCACAGGTTTGAATGCCTTGAACTCGGGGCTGGTTTAGCTCACTCGGCTAAATCGCTGGCTTTTACAGCAGACCAAGCAGGCCAGCAGCACGGTTCGATTCCCCGAACAGGCGCCGGAATGTGGCGACTAGGGGCTTTTCACAGTAACTTCATTGAAGCCGACTCGTGACAAGAAGAGATTTCCATTTTCATTCAACTCTCACAGAACCAAGTTAAAGATGGTACAATATGCATCTTTACAATCTACTTGTATTACCGTCAGATGTTATCTAGGCCAATGACACTTTCTATGTATCAACAAGAAGCTTGCAAAAGGATTCCACAGAGCCAGGGTTTGAGCTAAAGAGGTTTTGTTTTATTTGAGATACATTGCATAGTTCATAATATTAATAATCTTATATCTGTTCTGCCTTCCTGTTTACAAAACCGCATGTTTTAGTCACACTTATGTGTGAGCTTTCCTGTTATAAATTCCTCTGTCTGCATTAATGATGAAACCTGGCTGTGTACACACCTTCCTACCAGTGGCTGCTCTATCGTGCCTCTGCATGGGTCCCCCAACTCTTTGTCGTGGAGATGCAGAGCAGCTCCTATTCTCCAACCAACTCTACTCCTCCACTTATCGAGTTTTCTTTCAACTATCTGACTCGTAATAACATCAAGTTGAATACGATATAAAAAATCAGGGCTCGAATTTTTGCAGCAACTCACTCTCTGTAACTGCGGAGGAAGACTGTCAGAAACATCAGAGAGAGGCAATGGGGAACCACTCACACCAATTCTTTGGATCTTCTATCGAGGAGGAAGAGGGGGTTCAGAGAATCCCAGTGGAAATCCCAGTGGAAATTCCACATCATGGACAGAATGTGCTATTCCAGCACAGGCAAGGGCTTGCTTTTTCTGCTTCTCTTGACTGTTTCCCAGGCATAACCCATGACTAAGAGGCCGGCTGAACTAACTACCCTCGAGCATTCTGAGACTGACCAGCAAGAACAGCAACAACCTACATTTACATAGCGACTTTAACATATGCAGCGTCCCAAGGCATTTTGTCGGCGCAATATAAAACAGGGCAGCACGGTAGCATGGTGGTTAGCGTAAATGCTTCACAGCTCCAGGGTCCCAGGTTTGGTTCCTGGCTGGGTCACTGTCTGTGCGGAGTCTGCACGTCCTCCCCGTGTGTGCGTGGGTTTCCTCCGGGTGCTCCGGTTTCCTCCCACAGTCCAAAGATGTGCGGGTTAGGTGGATTGGCCATGCTAAATTGCCCGTAGTGTCCTAAAAAGTAAGGTTAAGGGGGGGGTTGTTTGGGTTACGGGTATAGGGTGGATACGTGGGTTTGAGTAGGGTGATCATTGCTCGTCACAACATCGAGGGCCGAAGGGTCTGTTCTGTGCTGTACTGTTCTATGTTCTATGTTCTAAAGTGGAACACGGAGCTACATGACAGTGTGGGGTGACTCACCCTGGACTTTTGCTTCTTATTCTGTGAGTATCTACTCAATGCACATTCGTTGTGATCTGACTGAGATCAGTAACTCGCTGTGTATAAGCCGACATTGTTACACTCTTATCAGCGACACGGTGGTTAGCACTGCTGCCTCAGGGACCCGGGTTCAAATCCAACCTTAGGTGACTGTCTGTGTGGCGTTTGCAACTTCTCCCCATGTCTGTGTGGGTTTCCTCCGGGTGCTCTGGTTTCCTCCCACAGTCCCAAAGATGGACGGTCAGCTGGATTGACCAGGTTAAAATTGCCCCTCAGTGTCCAAAGATTAGATTGGGTTACGGGGATAGGTCGGGGAATTGGACCTAGTTAGGATGCTCTTTCGGAGGGTCGGTGATCATAGAATTTACAGAATTTACAGTGCAGAAGGAGGCCATTCGGCCCATCGAGTCTGCACCGCCCCTTACAAAGAGTAACCCACTCAAGCCCATGTACCTACCCTATCCCTGCAACTCAGCAACCCCACTTAATCTTTTTTTTTGGACATGTAGGGAAATGTATCATGGCCAATCCACCTTACCCGCACATCTTTGGACTGTGGGAGGAAACCAGAGCATCCGGAGGAAACCCACGCAGACACGGGGAGAACGTGCAGACTCCGCACAGTGACCCAGTCGGGAATCGAACCTGGGACCCTGGAGCGGTGAAGCAATTGCGCTAACCACTATGCTGTCGTGCTGCCGTGATCATTGATGGGCCAAATGGCCTCCTTCTGCACTGTAGGGATTCTAAGATGGCACAAAGCAGCACTGGGTGCCCAACATACCCTGTCCGGTGCTTTAACTTTTTCTTTGATACTTTTTAAGATGAATGATTGTACTATTTGCCACATTAGAACAGTGACTACGCTTCAAATAAACATTTAATTGGCAGTAGAACTTAATGTGACATCCTAAGATTGTGAAAGATGATAGCTAAATGCAAGTTCCATCTCTATCTTTCTGCATTTCCACCCAGTGTCAGCATTAGGCAGTCCTGTGTTAGGGATCAGACAGAAGCTCGATAACACAACCCAAACAGCAGAAGGTCACCTCGATTTAATGCCAATTTCTGAGTATTTCTAGTTATCAAACCTTACTTCACTCCCAGTTGGTTTGGAATTGCACATACTCACTTCAAACAGGACGCTAACGGCGGAAAGGAAGAAGATTTTTGTTGTCCTTTTGAAACCCCACATGTTTTCTGACCCACTTTGCCAATGCCTCTCCCCATTCTTAAATTCAAAGCACGAGATGAAAATACATTACAAATAAAACTGCTGTGGGGGGAGGGGGGGTTATATTTTCACTTTCGTCATTTAGCCTGAAGATAGTCACCACAGAATGACAGAAGCTGTGTGAGAAATATAATTTTACATCACCTATTAATTCATATGCATGGCATGAAAAAGTAATGAGTCTTTATCCCCGCAATAAAATCGCTGCAGTGAACACTCAGCTACCACTACGACTGCAATAAAAGTTCCATTGTTTCACAATGAAGATAAGACCATAAGACATAGGAGCAGAATTAGGCCACTCGGCCCATCGAGTCTGCTCCGCCATTCAATCATGGCTGATATTTTCTCATCCCCATTTTCCTGCCTTCTCCCCATAATCCCTGATCCCCTTATTAATCAAGACCCTATCTATCTCTGTCTTAGACACTCAGTGATTTGGCCTCGAAAACCTTCTGTGGCAAAGAGTTCCACAGATTCGCCACCCTCTGGTTGAAGAAATTCCTCCTCACCACTGTTCTAAAGGATCGTCTGAGATGGTGTCCTCTAGTTTTTCCTACAAGTGGAAACATCCTCTCCATGTCCACTCTATCCAGGCCTCGCAGTATCCTGTAAGTTTCAATAAGATCACCCCTCATCTTTCTAAACTCCAACGAGTGCAGTCCCAGAATCTTCAACCGTTCCTCATACGACAAGTTCTTCACTCCAGGGATCATTCTTGTGAACCGCCTCTGAACCCTTTCCAAGGCCAGCACATCCTTCCTTAGATCCAGGGCCCAAAACTGCTCACAATACTCCAAATGTGGTCTGACCAGAGCCTTAAACAGCCTCAGAAGTACATCCCTGGTCTTGTATTCTAGCCCTCGACATGAATGCTAACATTGCATTTGCCTTCTTAACTGCCAACTGAACCTGCACATTAACCTTAAGAGAATCATGAACAAGGATTCCCAAGTCCCTCTGATTCCCTCAGCATTTTCCCAGCTACAGATACAGAATAACCTCTGCCAGGGAAGCTTCAGTGACTAAAACCAGGATGGTTGGACATTAAGCTTGTGGAATTGAAGATATACGGAACCTTTAAATTGAGAGAAAATAGACTATGTTGACATTCTTATACTGGGCTCGGAAACAGTTGTTTATTTATTCAATGCACAAGAGGCATAGAATTTGCACTATCCTTGAGAAAAAAAAGCAATAGGATAGAAATCCTGAATGCAAAGCATTTACCATGCAATGGCTGAAGTCAATCGCAGCGTAACCATGACCAATTTCCACACCATGAGATTCTTAAAATTCCATCGCTTTGTACGTTCTTCTAATTGGTTTCTGTTTGATCTAACAATAGCAGTTTGTGGCCACAAAGCAACAAAGGGGCAAATATTGTCTCACCAATTTATGCAGGCAACAGACACTAATGAGAAACAAGTCCTCCAAGTATGCTGGAGAGAATGGTTGACTTTCTAAACAGGGCACATAATATGATGCCCACTAACCATTGCTACCCTGCATCGCGGCAATTTTCAACCTCAGGGTTTTCATTGCACACTCTTAAACACATTATCATAAACTATCTATCTGCAGTTCAGACCCCGACAGGTATCTTGCTTGAATCCTCCTCTGACTGCAGTAAATCTTGTCCTCCTACGTGAGTCAGCAGTGTTGAATTTGAATATAATGTTTGCACATTGCTTGGTTATATTCTAGAATGTTGGCATTTATTGTTGGCACCATGCTGTCGTCATTTTATAGAGCAAACTGTGCTCACTGACCTACACTGGCCCCTGATTCAGTGAGCCCTCGATTCTAAAAACTTCCTCCTGGTGTTGAAGTATTTCCTTGATCTCACCTCCAAAACAATAACCTTCCGAGATTTTCTGTCCTCCTCTTGCGCATTCCATCACTACTGGTCATCCCTCTAGCTGCCTGAATGCCATCCCCTCTGCCTTTTGTCATAAGGTTTTAAAATATAGGAGCAGAATTAGGCCATTCATAACATTGTGTCTGTCTGCCATTCTATCATGGCTGATATGATCCTCATCCGCTACCTGCAATGTTACAGGCCAAGAGTTGTCCTCAATCTAATCTCTTCCAGTAAACAGTGGTCACCTATGCTAATATTTCTTTATTTGACTATGTTGAATGACATCAGGTAACCGTTTGGTCAGTGAAGCATCTCGGGGCACTTGTCGATGTTAATAGTGCTATATTAGAATTCCTACAGTGCAGAAGGAGGCCATTTGGCCCACTGGGTCTGCACCGACCCTCTGAAAGACCACCCTACCTAAGCCCACTGCCTGGCCCTACCCCCATAACCCCATCTAACCCGCACATCTTTGGACTGTGGGAGGAAACCGGAGCACTCAAAGGAAACTCATGCAGAGACGGGGAGAACATGCAAACTCTACACAGTCACCCAAGGCCAGAATTGAACCTGGGTCCCTGGCGCTGTGAGGCAGTAGTGCTAACCACTGTGCCGTAACCAACCATAGCACCATTGATGCAGGTTGCTGGTACATTCTAGTCTCCTGTTGTAATGTAGATTGATAGAATGTTACATTTTGATTTACTGTTACGTTCCAGCTTATGGCAATGTTATGTTCTAATTCCTCTCCATATATTATGCTCACAATTATTAGAATGTAGGAATCTAGCCTGCCTTTTGTAGCCATCGTAGAATGTTATATTCCACACATTTTGGCCATGCACAGAAATCCCACTGAGGGTGTAAGATGTGCTGGAAGGACGACTGTTCCATCATAGCTGATGTTATTCCCTGGCCAATTCTTATAACTTTCTATTCAACCCAGACAAGGCAGTCAGCATTCATTATACAGGCTCAATCCCTATATCATTGTTTTAGCTCTATTTAAAACATTGAAGCACTCAGCATTGGCTGTTTGATGCTCCATCAACAGTTTCCTTGAGGTTCCCGTCTCCTTCTGGACCCTTCCTGCTTTCTAAAATATATAACTCAGTGGAAAGTCTTAAATTGAGAGATTTAGAAATAATGCACGGCCATGATTGTATTCAAGTTGCAGCCGAAAGGTGCTTATTGGAAAATAAGTAGCTAGTAAACATAAGCCTACATGAGCCTCTTTTGGTTGCTTGGCAATGCGTTAATTGTCCGGTGCGATACTGAGTCACGCAGCAACAGCAGCTGCACCAACAATCGTTTGTATTCATCTAGCACCTTTAACTTGTGAGAACATCCCAAAGCACTCCATTGGACTGTTATCTGACAAAGATTCATGTTGCACCAAAGAGGAGATATTACATTCAATGTGCCACACCTGAGTAAAACAGGTGCCTTTTAAGGAAAGTCTAAATGGAGGAGAGATGGAGAGGTAACAATGTTGAGGGAGGGAAATCCCAGAGTTTAAGGCCCAGATAGGGCGGCATGGTGGCACAGTGGTTAGCACTGCTGCCTCACAGCGCCAGGGACCCGGGTTCGATTCCGGCCTTGGGAGGCTGTCCGTGTGGAGTTTCTGTGTGGTTTCCTTTGGGTGCTCTGGTTTCCTCCCACAGTCCAAATGTGTAGGTTAGGTGGATTGACCAGGTATTCTATGGATAGCTGAAGGCGTATGTTTACTGAGGGGGATGGCGGATACACGAGAGGCTGGAGATGGAGGAACCCAGAGTTCTTGGTGGGTTGGGAAGCTGCAGGAGCTGACAGGAATAGGGAGGGGCAACGGCAATTGAGGGATTCGAAGGGAGCAAATTTTATAAATCGAAGCATTGGTGAACCGGAAACCAATGCGCATCCATGAAGGAAGGGCAATGGATGAGATACACCTGGCGCATGTTAGGATGCTGTGAGCAGATGGCTTTGTCACAATGGATTCTGGTTTCCTACCACAATCCAAAGATGTGCAGGTTAGCTGGGTTTACGAAGATAGGGCAGGGGAGTGGGCCTGGGCAGGGTGCTCCTTCAGAGGGTCAGTGCAGACTCGATGGGCCGAATGGCCTCCTTCTGCTCTGCACAGAAGTGGAGGCAAGCAGACTTTACGATGGAAAAGTTACAATTTGTTCCCCTTCTGTGCTGTCTTAACCTCATCAAGGTCTGACGTTCAGTACAGAACAGTTGACCTTGCTACCTATGGGCTTGAGTGTAAAAAAAACAATCAATCATTATCTAGTGACCCCTGCTGGAAAGTGTGGACATCAGATGAGAACAGCACGATCTCATTGATGCTAAAATTCACTGTCTATGTCTAATAATGAAAAATACACATACATAAATGAGAGAGCCACCAGTGGACCCCAATGCCACCATCAGCCACAGATCAGCAGCAAACATAAAACAGATATATAGTTAAGTATAAAACTGCCTGCCAGGTTGACTATTGGCAAGATAATTACACTGTGCACCCATCAAAAAAGGTTGAATTGGTTTAAATCTTGTGAAACTCAAGCATTCGATCTGCAGTTTTCTGCAATGGGAAATATTTTTAACACTGTTCTAATCGGGGGGGGGGGGGGGGGGGGGGGGGGCACTCGATTAGAATCTGTTCCAAAATGCTCTGTATCAAAAAAATGGCCCAGCCATTCCCACACACAAAAACTGACCCTAATCCGGAAGCATTGTGGCTTCACTTTGCCCACAGAGTGGCAGCAATGAATTAAACATGTTATGGACACCTTCCAAATTGGCCGCATCCATAATCCGTAAAGCCGCAGAATAGCTTTGACAGTGACTGTGAGAACCTGGCCATGTCGTTCAGGAGTCAAGGCCACGTTGACCAGCTATTTTTTTTAAAACCACAGGAAATCAGTGATCACCTCCAACAGGCTGTCAGTCAGTCAGTCCGACAACCGTTTGGACTCCAGCCTTGGGGCAACGCCACTCTGCAACATTTAGACACCCCAGGAACTTTTAGGCTTAAGGCAAGCAGGGAACCCACCATCCTTGAGCATTAACAGCAGCACAGTGGTTAGCACTGTGGCTTCACAGCGCCCAGGGACCGGGTTTGATTCTCGGCTTGGGTCACTGCCTGTGCGGAGTCTGCACATTCTCCCCGTGTCTGCGTGGGTTTCCTCCGGTTTCCTCCCACAAGTCCCAAAAGACGTGCTTGTTAGGTGAATTGGACATTCTGAATTCTCCCACAGTGTACCCAAACAGGCACCGGAATGTGGCGACCAGGGGATTTTCACAGTAACTTCATTGCAGTGTCAATGTAAGCCTACTTGTGACACTGATAAGGATTATTTTAATCACTCCAGCAATTCACGTAAATACAGACATGCCCAGCTCCCTCCTTCCCTGGCACAACAACAGATGAAGAGCAACCTTTACGGTATAAAGTGTGATCTGCTGCTATACTGCTCCCTCCGCCACATCAGTGCAATGGAAATACAGGTCTAAAGTTTAAAAATAAATAAAGTAGATCTATTTTCCTTCGATGGAAGACGCTGCTTAACAACCAGCGTCGGACGTTTAATTACCATCGAGTTAAAAAATAAAACGAGCCCGCTTTCTACATAGTCATAGAATTTACAGTGCTGAGGAAGGCCATTCAGCCCATCGAGTCTGCACCAGCCCTTGGAAAGAGCACCCTACTTAAACCCCACGCCTCCACCCTATCCTCCGTAACCCAGCAACCCCACCTACCCTTTTCGGACACTAAGGGGCAATTTTAGCATGGCCAATCCATCTAACCTGCAAATCTTTGGACAGCGGGAGGAAACCGGAGCACCCGGAGGAAACCCTCGCACACAGGGGGAGAATGTGCAGACTCCACACAGACATATTTCTCCCAATCCATGAGATATATCAATCCCACATTTTACAGTATTCTGTTTCCCTTTTATCCTTTCTCGGGTGTGTTGGTTTCAGAGCGAACCATTAAGCTACCTCACTCTGCATTGTGTCAGCCAAGTGTGGGAAATGGAGGGGGGGGGGGGGGGGGGAGACTGGAGCATAGATGGAGGGAGGAGCCTTATTCCATATGGAGCAGAGGTGATTGGGGGGGGGGGGGTGTTAACAGTAATTTTCGCATTTCAATCTTCATTAACGTGATGGGGTGGGGGCTCTGAACGCCCCGTTTCCCAAGTGAGGGGCAAACTAGTGATTAAGGAAACAGAATGAAAACTGTTTCCCTGCTTGTCTTTGTACAGAAAAAGGGTGATAGATATGACTCGCCTGCCCAAAGACACCAGCAGCCCCACAGATCTAAAAAATCAAAACAGGATGCGCCTGTTGAGGTGTCAGAGCCTCTTTTGTCTCCTCACAGCCGCATGGGCGGATACTACAGGAGGAGGCAGTTCGGAGCTAATCTTTCAGCCAGATTTTCTCATTTGCCCCAACGATAATCTGACACAAATGAATCCCGGGGACCACGTAGCTGCAATTGAAAGCGGGGAGGGGACACTTGCGATTTAGTGAACAATGCTAAAACGCTTATAAAATAAAAATAAAAACACTTCCTAAATTCTGCTGTTTAAAGAAAAAACACAAATAAAGCTTCACCTTCCCTATTTAACCATCCCTGTGTCAATTTCAATCCTTTTTGTTACAATAGCACAATTGAAATAGCACACGTTGTATTTCCTCCCTCCCTCTCAACCCCTTGCTTTCAGAATTGTGAAATGTACATCATTTATGTGAGATTGACATGCTGGTGCCATAGAATATAGTTTGGTCCATTTCATTTTTTGAAAACACAATATATAGCTGGTACTTACCAGGAGCCGGGCGCTTTGATGGGGGGAAAAGAGCTGGTGACTTCCTGAGGTCTTGTCAGGAGGTAGAGTCAGTGAAGAGAGAGAAGCAGACTTGAGAGTGAGAGAGAGAGTGTGAAATGGAACGAGAGACGGAGAGCTGGTTGCCTAGGAGATGCTACCAGCGTTATTTTCTCCCTGGACTTGGTGGTGCTGGAGGTAGCTTTGCAAGCTCCACACGGCTGACGTCTCTGGAATGAATGGTCTGCACTGGGATCTGACCTGCTCTGCCTTATCAACGAGGGCACCTCGGCTTGGCGAGGGTCCAAAGTGCCATCCTAATTGAACCCCACTCAGTATTCAGGTAACGTGAAGGTGAGAGCTCCGTATTGGAATAATAAGGCATCCCTGCTTTTGTTTTCTGTTTCACAGAACTATGCGGTAAAATAGGACGCATTCGTTTTATTTTTAAACAAACCTCGAGAACAGTGACTTTGCACCCTGCAGAGATTGCAGTTGTGCAGGTTTTATTCACCAGCTCACATCTTAATTTGGATTGCTGAGTGTAAATATCAAGCTCAAAATGAGTTGCCTACAGATAGATACACCATTGCGAGTCAGCACCAATAGGAAAGTACCTTGCAACCCATCAAAGTTCAACAAGTAGTGGTGGAAAAATGAAAATGAAATGAAAATCGCTTATTGTCACAAGTAGGCTTCAGTGAAGTTACTGTGAAAAGCCCCTAGTCGCCACATTCCGGCGCCTGTCCGGGGAGGCTGGTACAGGAATCGAACCGTGCTGCTGGCCTGCCTTGGTCTGCTTTAAAAGCCAGCGATTTAGCCCAGTGTGCTAAACCAGCCCCTGGTGTTGCCACTGTTACACATCCTCAGTAGATGCACATGTCCAACCACCCATTGCATGGATCTCAAATGGCAAATCCTGGATTCCATCATTTCCCACTGCAGGAGTTTGAGACAGGGAGTTACCATTGTTCAGCATTAATGTCCAAAATTGGCATGACCTGTATTTCCCAATAAGACAGCATGGCATTCCGTAACACTGTGTAAGTGTCCTTCCTGCCTATTTCCTTTGTTGCCATTTCTTTTATTGTTTTGGTCGGTGGATCAATAATTGGGATGTACCTTTAAGTGGAGAGAAGAAGGCACAAGACTCCAAGTTTAAATGCCTGCTTGTGAGGATACTGTATTCTCAGGCTTTGTGTTTGGGAGAAGGAGAAACTAAACCCGTGTATCAATGAAATGGGAGGAATTTATTTTGGCGGGAGTCAGTTTGATTAGTTAATTGGAAACTGGTTGGCTAGGGACAGTGTTCGGCCTGACAACAGTCAGTGATTAGTTCCTGCTGGGTGACGTTTCTGCTCTCTGGATTGGATTGGATTTATTTATTGTCACGTGTACCGAGGTACAGTGAAAAGTATTTTCACTGAAACTGAAACTGAACGTGGAAACTGAAGATCTTTTCAGTGTATCAAAACCAGCAGCTTGCTGTTCTTTAGTAAAATAGTGGATCTATTGTTTTGAAAGCAGTGAGTGTCCAGTGTATCATTTGCTGTGAACCTGAAATGATGCTGAGTCTGCAGGGAAGGTAGATAATCTTGCCTAAGAAGATCATATAGAAGTGCGGTGCAGTGGTTAGCACTGCTGCCTACAGTGCCGAGGACCCGGGTTTGAATCCGGCTCTGGGTCACCGTCCATGTGGAGTTTGCACATTCTCCCCTTGTCTGTGTGAGTTTCACCCCTACAACCCAAAAGATGTGCCGGGTAGGAGGATTGGCCACGCTAAATTGCCCCTTAATTGGAAAAAAATAATTGGGTACTCTAAAGTTAAAAAAAATGTTTTTAAAAAATCATATCAATCCTGAAAGAAAAGAAGTACCAAATGGGAAGACTGAACTTCAGAAAGACATTGACTGGAACTCATTCTGGCAAATAAAAGATCCCTATCATTTACTTTTAGCAATATTTTATTTTCCTTCCCACCACTCTTTCCCTCTATGCTGTTTGTCTATATGTATGTGTAAAGAGTTGGGTGAGTTGAAAAAGGGGGGAGTGGGATTGGTAGTATATAGACAACTACATCTTCTGTCTGGTTAATTAAAGATACTGTTCATAATAAAAGATTACTCATGCTTTAAAGGTACAAACCAGGAGACTGCAGTTTATTGGACTCAACCAAAGATCTTGGGTATTTAAAGAAATCTAATTTCACTGGTGTTGCGAGTCAGGGTTAACTGGGGCTGGAGTTGGCCATGCACTAACTCAGGGTTCGTAACAACTTTACTTTGAAGACTACAGACCTAGAGGAAAAACAAATCAGTGAGCCACGTAACAAATATTGATCAATCAAATTGTATCCAATTAGGGTTGTAAACTCTGGTTGGACATGGGGTGGGGGAAGTGGGGTTGGGGAAGTGGGGGGGAAGTGGGGGGGGAAAGTGGGGGGGGAAAGTGGGGGAAAGGGGGGAAGTGGGGGGGAGAAGTGGGGGGGAAGTGGGGGGGGAAGAGGGGAGGACGTGGGGGGGGTAGTGGGGGGGGAAGAGGGGGGGACGTGGGGGGGGGGGAGTGGGGTGGCAGTATCCCCGATGCCCTGGCCAATATTTAAACTCTCAGTCAAAAGAATACCGATTATCTGGTCAGTATCACATTGCCCCTTGAGGGATCTTGCTGCGCGTAAATTGGCTTCCAAGTACTTCGAAAAGTACTTCATTGGCTGTAGTGGTCAGGTATTTTCTCGAGCCATCTTTTGGTTTTTTTTTCCCTTGCTCTATTACCATCTCCTTTTATTTTGCAACATCATCCTGTTGCAATATAAAGTCTTACCTTCTAGCCTATCTAACTCTCTATCACAGACTTTCTAACCCCCTGCACTTTCCATGCCTCTCTACTTGGTCAACACCTCTGAACATTTTTCTGATGAAGGGTCATTGACATTAACTCTTTGTCCATCTCCACAAAGGCTGCTTGACCTCCAAGGGCTGATTTGAAAAGGGAGAACATGCAGGGTTACTGGGAGAAGGCAGGGGAGTGGCCACTTGGTGCACTGCTCATTCAGAGAGTTGGCCAACACACAATGGGCCAAATGGCCTCCTTCTGTGCTGTAATAATTCTGTGACACTGTGAAATATAGATCAACATGCCTGTGGGATCTGCGTTCAAATTTAGTTCAGATTTTTGGGTTGGATAGGTCCTTTCCTCGCCCATCGAATTGATCTTGCCATTCAATTAGTTTGGCCCGTCTTGAAGTAGGACTCTGGAACCTCGATAACTGCCAGGGGCATGTGCCACAAACCAGTGGCACATCAGCTCTTGGCCACTCATTATAATGGATTGAAAATCAAAGGGTGGAGTTGCACACTTTTATGATTACAAATCCTCTTAAGTGCCCAGGGTAGCGAAATGGAATTTGTATTCCCACGGTGGACACAGGTTTACAGAACCTTAATTTGTCATGACCTGCCACTTGAGTATAACCTGTTGCAAACTCATGCTTAATTTTTAAAAAATGACTTTATTAATTTACCAGCTGGAAACCACCAATTGCATTTTGGAAAGACTGAAGCCACATTCTGGCGACGTGAAGATGTAGCTTCAATCACTCCATGCTCCTATTCCTGTGCTCGTTAGCTCGTGGCACGGGGAGAAACCCTGAAATTAATGTTTTCGAGGTTGTGTTTCTGGACTTATTTTCCAACTTCCTAAAATCTGCTATCAGGACCTCATCCCTCTTCCTAGCTGACCTATCAGACACCCAGGTGGTTGTCGTTCTCCGAATGGGTTAGGGGATGGTCCCATTCACAGTCATTGAAGGTAATTGTCCATACTGGCATTTTCTAGACAGATTGGCTCCACGTTAATAGCATTGCAATTTATCGTGTACAGTGGCACAGATTTTCAGTCATCTCAGAAGAGTTCAACAAGAGCCAATTCCGTGGCATCACAGGTGGCTCAGCTACGTAGGAGGGGAGGAACACAAGTGGAAGTGCAATAGTGGTAGGTTATTTGTTAGTTAGGGGAACAGACATGTTTCGGCAGCCATAGACATAGCTCCAGGTTGCCTCCCTGGCGCAAGGTCAAGGGTGTCACAGACTAGCTGCGGGTCATTCTTTTGGGGGAGGGCAACTGGTCAGAGGTCGTGGCCCACAGGGGCTGGTTTAGCTCACTAGGGGCTGGTTTAGCTCACTCGGCTAAATTGCTGGCTTTTAAAGCAGAACCAAGCAGGCCAGCAGCACGGTTCGATTCCCGTACCAGCCTCCCCGGACAGGCGCCGGAATGTGGCGACTAGGGGCTTTTCACAGTAACTTCATTGAAGCCTACTCAGGACAATAAGCGATTTTCGTTTCATTTCATTTCACATTGCTACCAACGACATAGATAGGAAGAGGGAGGAGGTCCTGATAGCAGATTTTAGGAAGTTGGAAAATAAATCCAGAAAAACAAACTCGAAAACATTAATTTCAGGGTTTCTCCCCGAGCTAGCGAGCACAGGAATAGGAGGATGGAGTGATTGAACATGTGGATGGAGATTTGGTGGAGGAGGGAGAGCATCAGATTCCTGAGGCACCGGGACGAGTTCTGGGGCAGGTGGCACCTGCACAAATGGACAGGTTGCATCTTTGCAGGACAGGGACTCAGATCCTCGCAGAGAGATTTGCTCGTGCTGTTTGGGAGGGTTTACACTAGGTTGGCAGGGGAATGGGAGCCTGGGAGGGAGCTGGGATTGGAGAAAAGCCAAACTGATAACAGGAAGTAGAAGAGTAGTAAACAACATTACAAGGCAGGTAAAGCAAAGGCAAGCATCAAATAGGATCATAATGCAGAATAATGTTGAAAAGGCAAAGTTAGGGCACTTTATCCCAATGCACATAATTCTTTTTTTATTCTTTCAAGGGATGTGTGCCTCACAGGCAAGGCCAGCGTTTATTGTCCATCCCTAATTGACCTCAAGCCAAGTGGCATTTATTTCTTAAGAGCCAACCACATTGCTGTGGCTGTGGATCTGCAGCCTCATGTAGGCCAGACTAGGTAAGGATGGCATATTTCCTTCCCTAAAGGAGATTTTTATCGAGCCTTGGCGAGTTCTAGAGTATTGGGTACAGTTTCGGTCCCCTTACCTAAGGTGGTATATATCTGCCATGGAGGCAGTTCACTGGATTAATCACTGGGATGGTGGAATTGCCTTATGAGGAGAGATTGAGGTGACTGTTTTCTCTGGGGTTTCGAAGAATGAGGCGTTACCTCATGAAATTTACAAAATTATTCCAGGTTGTAGATGTAGATTGGATGTTTCTCCTCGCTGGCGTGTCTCAAGCCAAGGGACAGAGCCTCAGAATAAGGGCCAGGCCATTTAAAACTGAGATGAGGAGGAATTTCCTCACTCAAAGGATGGTGATTCTTTGCAATTCTCTACCCCAGAGGGCTGGGGTAGCTCAATCATTGTGCATGTTCAAAACAGGAATCGATAGATTTCTGAATACCAACGGCATCAAGGGGTTTGGGGATAGGGTTTGAAAGGGGCGTTAAAGTTAATGATCAACTGTGATATAATTGAATAGCAGAGGAGGCTCAGTGGGCTGAATGGCTGACTCCTGATCCTATACGCATCCACCTGGAATACCCTAGCCATGACCATATTTGGGTCACTGGTCGGTTGGAAAGGGAGAGAGAGAGAGGTTCAGGTGACAAGCCAGCTGATTAATTTTGTTTTTAAGGAGCTGTTTTTATCTAGATTAGAGACAACGCAGAAAAAACACCAAAGTGGGAAGACCCAACTATGGGTCTCATTCTTTCTCTCCACCTATCCTACAAGCTCAAATCCTATCTAACGCTTGACTATCAATGTGCTGCAAACAGATTTTAAAAAGAATTCAACCCTTTAGCTCCTTTCTCTCGAAGAACAGATAAATAATTAATTTACATTTTCAAACTACCACAACGTTGAAACCAAGAGGACCTCTGTTGAGGAAGGAAAGAGTTAAGGTTTCCTAGCATTACAACTTACAACTTACAATGACATCAATTTGAAAGAGAAATTTTCCTTCATCCTCCGAGAACGGCACAGGAAGGGTGCTCTGGAAGTTAAATAAATGCATATACGGGTTGCATAACGCTTCCAAAGTTTGGTATTTCTCAGTGAGGTTGGTTTTGTTGAAGCTGAAAGCAGACCCAGATGTGCTTTATCGGTGTGGTATTATCATAACTGTCAGAACTGCAAGGGTTAATGAAGTGTCGAGAGTAGCCACTAGAGGGAGCTACAGTTACAACTATATAAGGCAGTGATGCTGAGCCTTGTGGGAGAGTGTGTGCAGGAGTTAGCTAGAGAGAGTCAGAAGTACAGATAGTGTAAGTGAGAGCAGATCATAGTTTAAACCAGTAGTGAGATTTTGCTGCAGATGAGTATAGTTTAGATTAATCAATTGTGTATTCTTGAGGAGTACGTGTCGAATCCAAGTTAGTAGTGTTAATAAATTGATAGCTTTGTTTAAGCTCAAGCTATTTTGTGGTCTTTTTGAACACTACGCCAACCATCCTGAAACAAGAAACATAAAGAACACCACAATTGGCACCATGGGGGGAAACTTTCAAACATTTTCATGCTGCATGTAGATGATTGTGTGGTGGTTGTGGCAAATTTGAAAATGCTGTCATTAACAGTGTTGGAACAGAGTTCAAAGTTAGAAGTTAGGCCTCTGGAGCATTGAAATACATTGGTTAGAAATCAGGCAGAGAAGTTCACATGCCACTCTACACCAGCAGCCTTAGTTGTAGAATATTAACCCCAAAATAAATTACGCGTAATGGGCCCTCACAAAATGATATGGCGGCTTCTAAAATGAAAGAAGAGGAACTCTGAAGTTTAATTGGGCAGCTGAGCTGGTAAGCGAGACAAATAAGACCGGATGGCAGTTTTGATGTTTTCGAACTAAAATGAACAATCCTAAAGTTGAAGAAATTATTCGAGCACACAAAACATTGACAAAATAAAAATTGGAGAATTGTGTTTTGAAATTCCCAGCTTTAGGTGATAGAACATAGAACATAGAACAGTACAGCACAGAACAGGCCCTTCGGCCCTCAATGTTGTGCCGAGCCATGATCACCCTACTCAAACCCACGTATCCACCCTATACCCGTAACCCAACACCCCCTACTTAACCTTATTTTTTAGGACACTACGGGCAATTTAGCATGGCCAATCCACCTAACCCGCACATCTTTGGACTGTGGGAGGAAACCGGAGCACCCGGAGGAAACCCACGCGCACACGGGGAGGACGTGCAGACTCCACACAGACAGTGACCCAGCCGGGAATCGAACCTGGGACCCTGGAGCTGTGAAGCATTTATGCTAACCACCATGCTACCCTGCTGCCCCATTATTATTAGACAACTGAAACTGATTGTTTACAATGACGCATCTTATGCCAATCTCCCTGCTAGCTTTCCGAATGCAGGAGGTGAAAGCTAAATGTTGTGCTTTGGCATGGGAAACTAAAAAGTTAAGAGTGGTAAAAAGTACATTGGCAATGGAGGCTTGCTCTTGTGGGGAGCAGTAAATATGGATTTTGTTATAACCAGGATCCTGACTGAGTTTTTAAATGGAACAGGGTATTCAGGAACTGCACCCAATAAATTACCACAGGGACAATAGGTCCGTTTGGGAGAATGTCCACTGTATGAAATGGATCAAAGAGAAGAGACTACAGATTGACATCGCAAGTCTAATACAGGTGCGAGAGAAGAGAGTCATAAGATCAATAGGGTGACAGCAGTTACCAATCATATGATGGAAAGAAGAGCTAGCTCAAAGGCGTTATTAGAAATTATTAAAGAGGGGTCCTTTTCCTACAAGGAAAAGATCTGTGAGTGAAAAAAGGGGAAATAGGATGTATTTATTGCACAGAAAAAAGCATACATTTGTGTTCATAGAATTTACAGTGCAGAAGGAGGCCATTCAGCCCATCGAGTCGGCACCGGCCCTTGGAAAGAGAACCCTACTTAAGCCCCACATTTCCATCCTATCCCCTTTATCCCCGTAACCCAACCTAACCTTTTTGGACACTAAGGGAAATTTAGAATGGCCAATCCACCCAACCTGCACATCTTTTTTAGGAAGGATGTGGAAGCTTTGGAAAAGGTGCAAAGGAGATTTACCAGGATGTTGCCTGGAATGGAGAGTAGGTCATACGAGGAAAGATTGAGGGTGCTAGGCCTTTTCTCATTAGAACGGAGAAGGATGAGGGGCGACTTGATAGAGGTTTATAAGATGATCAGGGGAATAGATAGAGTAGACAGTCAGAGACTTTTTCCCCGGGTGGAATACACCATTACAAGGGGACATAAATTTAAGATAAATGGTGGAAGATATAGAGGGGATGTCAGAGGTAGGTTCTTTACCCAGAGAGTAGTGGGGGCATGGAATGCACTGCCTGTGGTAGTAGTTGAGTCGGAAAATTTATGGACCTTCAAGCGGCTATTGGATAGGTACTTGGATTAGGGTAGAATAAGGGAGTGTAGGTTAACTTCTTAAGGGCAGCACGGTAGCATTGTGGATAGCACAATTGCTTCACAGCTCCAGGGTCCCAAGTTCGATTTCGACTTGGGTCACTGTCTGTGTGGAGTCTGCACATCCTCCCCGTGACTGCGTGGGTTTCCTCCGGGTACTCCGGTTTCCTCCCACAGTCCAAAGATGTGCAGGTTGGGTGGATTGGCCATGACAAATTGTCCAAAATTCTATGATTAACCTAGGACAAAAGTTCGGCGCAACATCGTGGGCCGAAGGGCCTGTTCTGTGCTGTATTTCTCTATAAATCTTTATAGCATAGTGTTATAGCATATTGTGATTTGCGTTAAAATGCAAGATCTTTTTCTTTTCAGGAGGAGAATCCATTAGGAAAGAGTTAAGATTCCCTTGTAATCAAGATAGATTTGGGTTTTTAATTTTTTTATAGATTGCACCAATATATAAAGGGGATGTAGGTGGCACTGTTTTGTTGTGAAGAAATGTACACAATAAACTTGGCGTTGAAGAAGTCAAGATTTATTTTCTAGTTCTTAATATAGCGTTACGATTGGAACTCAGCACGAGTGTTTGTGTCTGTGGGCGCACATTTATGTGCGCAACTGAACGTCAAATGCGGAAATTGGACGGTTGTTATTTTTTTCTTAGCCTGGGTAACTCTTCCTGAAAAGCCCAAGAAAACATGTCTGTTTGTGTCTTTTATAGTCACAGCACATAAACAGTCAAATAGTCTGTGAATTGGCAAGCACAGTTTATTATAAAACTGTAGTGATGTAACGAGGAGTGGGAAAAGAAGGGAGCTATTTGACTGTTACTCGCCTGCCCGTAACAAACCTCACTCAGATGGTTACAATTATGATTGGTGTGGGAAATGGAACTATCAGAAAATGCAGTTGGGGCACTTGCACCAGACTGGTGGAGCAGTTGGGATTGCCCTTATTAGACTTAAAAGGTTTAATGCCTTTAATAAATCAATCTTGACCCTGTATGCTTATCCTGTCTCATACCTGAGCTGGGGCAAAAAACATTGTCAAAAATGGTGTGGTAGTGCAGCCCCTTTAAGGAGAGAACCTCATGGTCCACGTGATCAACTGGGGATCAATCCCACTGGAGCGCAAAACCCCAGCCAATAAAGAGAAAGCGCGGGGCGCTGGAAGCAAGGCCCGGATAGTGTGGACCTCGGAGCAAGAGAGTCAAGACCTAACCAGTGCTGCTCTGTGCCTGCGTATCGCTGCCTTTTCCGACTGTTAATAAAACCCCTTTGTTGTTGCTGGAAGTCTCCATTGTATTGTCTCGAGTCGCCACAAATGATTTATTGTACATTTTATAAGATCACAATTGCTTATGCTCTGCATTCCTAGAACACAATCCTTGGTCACTGAAACTAAATGTTTCACCTTTCTTGCCGTGCCACCCATAGCGGTTTGTTAGTGAGTAAGGTTAGCGAGTAATATGCGGCATAGTGGTTAGCACCGCTGCTTTACTGTGCCAGGGACCCGGGTTCAATTCTGACCTCGGGTGACTGTGTGGAGATTGCACTGTTGCCCCGTCTCTGCGTGGACTTTCCTCTGGGTGCTCTGACTTTCCTCCCACAGTCCAAAGATGTGCAGGTTAGGTGGATTGGCCATGCGAAGTTGTGCTAAGGTGGGGTTATGGGGCTAGAGCGGGGGAGTGGGCCTAGGTAGGGGGCTCTTTCAGAGGGTCAGTGCAGATGCGATGGGCTGAGTGGCCTACTTCTGCACTGTAGGGATTCTATGATTCTAATGTCATTGCAATAACAAATCAAACTGTAATCACTTCAAATCCAGCGCTAACGTAACCAAAATGATATTAGCTTATGCTTAAATGAAGATGCCTGGGGCTCCGATTTCAGTCCCTCACTCCTTTTAACTCGGAATAACCATTTTACCACTTGCTGTGTGAAAGTTTGAATTCTGTAGGTAACATCTGACTTTTCAGGAAGGCTAACTTCTGCTATTATCAACCGTCAATCTAAGCTGTACAGATGTTGAACACGTTTGATACAAATGGTGTGACGTAGATCTAAATGGACAGAGGTAGCGACAGAATTGCGGCGTGCCGGAGTGCAAGAAGGCGGAAACCAAAATAGAAAAGTTGTGAGAAATATTCTAAGGAGATAAGCGAGCTTATAAAATCCAGAAGAAGGTTGGTCTTCCCCATCACCAGGCCCCACCACCCAGGAAAGGTTTGACAACCCTGAAAAAGAGATGCTTGTCAATACACTGAAGAACATCTTGTGCAATAAAGCCTCGATTGTTTCACCATTCTCGTCTCGTGGTAATTGACAGTACATTAATTTATTGCACAAGGTGTTGTGCCTCCTGTAGCTGGAATCAGAATGGGAGCAGCGCAGGAGAGCACACACTGTTATACTCCACCTACTGGGAGGAGCCAGCAGGCAGGGATTTACCATGATACCTGTAATACATGGGCAGTACCGTAATACATGCAATGTGTTACTAGTGGTGTTTACCACACTGGTTATTCAATTAATTTGTCTTTTTGATTGCCTCTATTTTCCTGCCTAACAAGAGGCTAATTGGAAAATTGGTTCTGAAGCAATTTTGCGTGTCTTAAGGATGTGAAAAGTCTTCCCAACCTCGCTGACCTCGTTAGCTCCTGACTCCCCCATCATCTCGAATTGAAAATTTTCAGCATTGCATTTAAATGCAACCCCCCCTCCCATATCCTGGCCCCTTTATATATCTGTAATCTGCTCCAGCCCTCCGCTTCCTACTCTTCCCTTCCAAAGGCCCTCTTGTGTTCCCCATCTCTCTTGACTCCCACCATTGGCAGTTCTACAATTGGCAACCTTGCTCCCGCTCTCTAAGATCACCTTTCTTTCAATGCCACCGTTTCCCAGCGAGCTAACCCACTGGCCACACTTCGATTAACTTCTCCCATGGCTCCACACTTGTCACATTTCTGCAACAACACAAAAAACCCTTCAGGCTGTTTTTACTTCAAATCCCCTATATAAATGCAAATTATGGTCAAATTAGAAGTACAATGGTGATTGAGACTGTCTCCCAACTTCTACCTATCCCAGGGAGAGCCTCAGTTGATTTTGTGGAAGCGATACACTTTAATCATTGTGCTCCGTGTGTATGTCTACCTCCAGAGCTGACTGATGTGAGAAAAGATGGCTTTTAAAGTTGGCAATTTCGTGAGGATCTGAGTGGAGCAGCAGATTCCTAGTGCTAACTGAGATAAGAACATGCATTACCACTAATAAACCGTATTAATATTCATGTAACTTTCACAGTCCAAAATATCATATCGTGCAAACCCATGCAGTGGGAACTTATTAATTACACTGTTTACTGTAGGGATTTTGCTGCTGGTGTGTACTGCCAGTGTACTGCCTATCCAGTATCACTGTTAAATTGGATTTGATGCCATGAATTTATCACATGAAGCTGTAGCAGGCAAGGAGGAAGTTACCATGAAAACACTAATGAAGGACCAGGGATATAAACACAGAAATATTACCTCTTCAATGATAAATGTGCACACTTAATATATATGCGAAATGAGGGTTAAAATTGCGCCCTCATCATTTTTTGCATTTGTTCACAGGGTGCGGGTGTTACTGGCGAGATCAGCATTTATTGCCCATCTCCAATTGGCTGTGAGAAGTTAATGATGGGCTGCCATCTCAAACCACTGTAGTCCATGTTGTGTAGGTACACCCACAGTGCTGATAGAGGGTTCCAAGATGTTGGTGCACTGAGGGTGATGGAATGACAATTTAGTTCCACGTTACGATGGTTTGCTATGTGGAAGGGCGCTTGCAAATGGTGGCGCTTCTGCCCTTGTCCTTCTAGGTGGTAGAGGTCATGGACTGGATTCTCCGACCCCCCCCCCCCCCCCCCGTCGCTGTCCCCATCCCCACCGGGTCAGAAAATTGCCGGGGGGCACCGTGAATCCTGCCCAGCTGCCCCGACGCTGGCTGCCGGATTCTCCAGTGCCGGTTTTTCGGTGGGGGCGGGAATTGTGTCGCGCCGATCGGGGGCTGTTGGCAGCGGCCCCCCACAGCGATTCTCCGCTCCGCGATGGGCCGAGTGGCCGCCCATTATCGGCAGTCCCACCGGGGAAATCAAACAAGGTCCTTAACCTGGCTTTGCGGGCGGCCTGTGGAGTCCTCGGGGGTGGGGGGGAGGGGGGGGGGAAGGGTACGGGGGGATCTAGCGGTGGCCTGTCCTGCGATTGAGGCCCACCAATCTGCAGGCGGGCCCATGCCGTGGGGGCACTCCCTCCGCGACGGCCGCTGTAACGGTCCGCCATGGCCGTGCGGAAAAGAACCGCCCTGCGCATGCAGTGGGATCACGCCAGAATACGCTGGCGCTCCCACGCATGCGCCAACTCGCGCCGGCCGGCGGAGGCCCTTTGGCGCTGATTGGCGCCGTGCCAACCCCGCCGGCGCAGGCCTAGCCCCCGAAGATGTGGAGGATTCAGCACCTTCCGGGCAGCCCGACGCCGGAGTGGTTAACGCCACTCCTTGGCGCCGATACGGCCCGCCCCACCGGATAGCGGAGAATCCCACCCCATGTGTTTGAAAGCGCTTGAAAGGAGCCTTAGCGAGTTACTGCAATATTGCGCTGATTGGATTTTGGATTCAATTTATTGTCACGAGTACCAAGGTACGGTGATAAGTATTGTTCTGCGTACAGTCCAGACAGATCGTTCCACACATGATAAAACATAGGACATACAGAAATATACAATGTAAATTCATAGACACAGGCATCGGGTGAAGCATACAGTGTAGTACCACTCAGTAGAGAAGATGCATGAAGAGATCAGTTCAGTCCATAAGAGGGTCATGTTGCACACGGCTGCCACTATGTGTCAGTGATGGACAGAGTGAACACTTAATGTGGTGGGTGAGGTGCAAGTCAAAGTGAGTATGTTGTCCAGGATGGTGTTGAGCTTCTTGAGTGGTGTTGGAACTGCAGTCATCCAGGCAATGGGAGAGAATTCCATCACACTCCTGACTTAAGTCTTGTAGACGGTGGACAGGCTTTGGGGAGTCAGGGGGTGAGTTACTCTCTTCAGGATTCCCAGCCTCTGACCTGTTCTTGTAGCCACAGTGTTTAAATGGCTGCTTCTGTTCTGTTGCACGTGACCTCCAGGATTTGGATGGTGGAGGTTTCAACAATAGTAAAGCGACTGAATATCGAGGGGAAATGGTTAGATTCTGAATTATTGGAAATTCATTGCCTGGAACTTGTGTGGCATAAATGTTCCTTACCACTTGTCAGGCAAAGGCTGAATGCTATCTAAGTCTTCTTGCATGCAATCACAACCGCTTCAGCATCTGAAGAGTTCTGAATAATGTAGGACATTGTGCAATTATCAGCAAACATCCCCCCTTCTGACCTTATGATCGAAGGAAAGTTATTAATGAAGCAAAGAACAAAGAACAATACAGCACAGGAACAGGCCCTTCGGCCCTCTTAGCCTGTACTGGTCAAGATACCACCCTTGGCCAAAACCCTCAGCACTTCCTTGTGCCGTATCCCTCTATACCCATCCTATCCATATATTTGTCAAGATGCCTTTTGAACGTGGTTAATGTATCTGCTTCCACAACCTCCCCTGACAACGCGTTCCAGGCACTCGCCACCCTCTGCGTAAAAAACCTGCCTCGCACACCTTCTCTAAACTTTGCCCTACGGACCTTAAACCTATGCCCCCTGGTGACTGACCCCTCCACCCTGGGAAAGAGTGCCTGCCCATCTACTCTATCCATGCCCCTCATGATCTTGTAGACCTCTATCAGGTCACCCCTCAACCCCCGTCATTCTAATGAAAACAGTCCAAGTCTATTCAGCCTCTCTGCGTAGCTAACACCTTCCCGACCAGGCAAAATCCTGGTAAACCTCCTCTGCACCCTCTCCAAAGCCTCCACATCCTTCTGGTAATGTGGCGACCAGAATTGTGCGCAATATTCCAAGTGCAGCCTTACCCAGGTTTGATACAACTGCAGCATGACTTGCCAGTTTTTATACTCAATGCCCCAACCAATGAAGGCAAGCATTCCGTATGCTATCTTGACTACCTTATCCAATTGTGTTGCCACTTCAAAGATCTGTGGACCTGCACGCCCAGATCTCTCTGACTTTCTATATTCATAAGAGTTTTTCCATTCATGGTATATTTCCCCTCCTACCAAAATGCATTCCTCACATTTGTCTGGATTAAACTTCATTTGCCATTTCTCTGCCCAAGTCTCCAACCTATCTATGTCCTGCAGTATCCTCTGACACTCCTCAACACTATCTGCCACTCTACCAATCTTGGTGTCATCCACGAACTTACTAATCAGACCAGGTACATTTTTCTCCAAATTGTCTATGTACATTACTAACAGATGAAGATGGTTGAGCTTCAGACACTTCCTGAGGAACTCACTCAATGATGCCCAAGGACTGAGATTATACAACCATCCTCCTTTGTGCTCGGCATGACAACAGCCAAGGGAGAGCTTTCGCCCTGGTTCCCATTGTTTCAGTTTTGCTACGGCTCCTCGATGCCACACTTGGTCAAGTGCGGCCTTGACGTCAATGGCAATCACTCTCGCCTCACTCCTGGAATTCAGCTCTTTTTTCCACGTTTGGACCAGTGTTGTGATCAGGTGGAGGGAATCAAATTGTATGAAGAATGTAAAATCTTTGATCCATGCATGTTTAATTACACCCAGATTAGCTGTCACAGATTCTTTTAACAATGTGTTAAGTGTCAACAAACAATGAAAATTAATTATTACAAGTGTGGTGTGTGATCCATCCTGGCTTTACTCACTATTTGATGTTTTAAAAATGAAATGAAATGAGCAAGGACAGGTTTAGTTAGCAGAGCATCCTGTTCGTTTCTCAGCCCCGGCAAATTATGTGCCATTGTGGTAAGCTGCTGTATGCTAATATCACACAGTAAATTCAAGTCTTTATTTTGGCAAACATTTCAATTATCCACATTGCATCACTATATGTCATGTTGTTTGCCGCCGCCAAAACTGTGCTGAAGATAATGTGCTGAGTTCTTGCCCACTGCAAAATGTCACCAAATTTTACCAAAAGGTTTTCATGAAATTGTCTTTGATCATTGAATTGATTCAAGGCAGATTTTTGATAGACAAGGGAGTCTAGAGTTACAGAGAGAAGGCAGGAAAATGGAGTTGAGACCCCAACTAGATCATCCATGATCTTATTGAATGGTGGAGCAGGCTCAAAGGGCTCAATGGCCTATTACTGCTCCTAAAAGTCATATGTTCCTGTTTTTCCACTCTTCAACTCTGGCACACATTCCACAGCATAGAATTTCCCAGAAGTAACAATTAGTCCATCATATAGTATAGCGAACTGAAGATTTGTTGTGATGTATGGCGGGTTCTCCCCTCAGCACGGTAGCATGGTGGTTAGCATAAATGCTTCACAGCTCCAGGGTCCCAGGTTCGGTTCCCGGCTGGGTCACTGTCTGTGCGGAATCTGCACGTCCTCCCCGTGTGTGCGTGGGCTCCGGGTGCTCCGGTTTCCTCCCACAGTCCAAAGATGTGCGGGTTAGGTGGATTGGCCATGCTAAATTGCCCGTAGTGTCCTAAAAAAGTAAGGTTGGGGGGGATTGTTGGGTTACGGGTATAGGGTGGGTACGTGGGTTTGAGTAGGGTGATCATTGCTCGGCACAACATTGAGGGCTGAAGGGCCTGTTCTGTGCTGTACTGTTCTATGTTCTGCTCAAAAAACTGGTAACCACCACACAATCAGAGCATATTAATCAGGTTAAATCTAGCATTCAGATTTATTTACATATAAAATAACATAAAGGAGTAAAATAAACTGTCTCCAAGTCATGTAACTTATTTCTGATTGCTTCTTAATTTATAGCTTCAAGATACAGACAAGGCTTGGGCCAATATGCATGGAGTGAGTGGCTCAAATCACATATGCATGTTGTTGTCGGACATTTTAGTGAATGTTGCTCAACCATTCTGGTTTGGCTCACTCAGCTAAATCGCTGGCTTTTAAAGCAGAACCAAGCAGGCCAGCAGCACGGTTCGATTCATAACGAGCCTCCCCGGACAGGAGCCGGAATGTGGCGACTAGGGGCTTTTCACAGTAACTTCATTGAAGCCTACCCGTGACAAAAAGCGATTTTCATTTCATTTTCATTTTCATTCCAGCCCATAACAGATGTTTGCACATTTCATTTTAAACATAGAATTGGCTCTTTAATTTCATAATTCTTTCACTAGTAGTCCAAATTTACATTCCTGAAAACTTACAGGAGCTAAACATTTGAATAAGAACCACTTAAATTGTTGCAGGGACACTTTGGGATGGAAGACGAAAGAGAAAGGGGCCTGTTATTCCAATGGTTCTACAAAACACGATTCACACCCTAGTGGAATCGCTGTCCACATTATTTTGGCCCTTTTAGTTTCTGTCAGTAAAAAAGGGGCTGGTTTAGCTCACTCGGCTAAATCGCTGGCTTTTAAAGCAGACCAAGCAGGCCAGCAGCACAGTTTGATTCCCGTACCAGGCGCCAGAATGTGGTGACTAGGGGCTTTTCACAGTAACTTCATTGAAGCCTACTCGTGACAATAAGCATTTTTCATTTTTCATTTCAAATAACATCTGACTCATTTTGTTGTTGTTCATTGGGGTTGGGGGGTGGGGGGGATGGGATACATATGGTCTGGGGGTGTTACAGTTATTATGGGTTATTTTGTTGCATTTCATTGTTTGTCATTATGTTTTATATTTTCTGTAAAAAATTCCAATAAAAATTATATTTAAAAAAAAAATAACATCTGACTCATTACCAGAGGTGGGGCAGTTCATTGGCTCTTGTCAGACCTGCAAGAATGGAGCTGGTACTCTATTGGGTGGCTTTGCCTATGACTAGCAGTCAATTAAAGTGATATGTTATCACAGGGATCATAACTGCAGCCGTACACCCCTTTTGCACTTCGAAGCCTTAACACTTACACAGAGGGTAGCGTTGCACAGGGTTCTTGATGCTGGGCCTGTCAACAATTTGTAACATCAAGACTGAGCAAAGCCTCTTTGTAACAATAGAAAGAATAGAATGCAAAATTAGCAAAATTACCCCGTGAATTATTACGATGCAGATTTTCTTTTTAAAGTTCCTTCCTCTGAGTTACTAAACCGATGTGCAGAGTGAATGGGTCAAGTCCATAATCCATCTCTTTCCTTGCCTCAAACACAAATTCAATTTCAATCTAACTCAGCCCCCCTGACAAGGGACGTTACTAGATCCAATCTGACAAGAACAAACTTGATCTTCGCCAAAGTTTTCAAACAGTTGTGGGTTTTAATAGAGTTTATTCAAAACAAATTGTCAAATTCCCTCCCCAAACCTCTCCACCCCCTTATCTCCTTTCAGTTGCTCATTTCAACCCACTTGAACCAGAGGCTGCTTTAGCACAGTGGGCTAAACAGCTGGCTTGCGATGCAGAACAATGCCAGCAAGCGCGGGTTCAATTCCCGTACCGGCCTCCCCGAACAGGTGCCGGAATGTGGTGTCTAGGGGCTTTTCACAGTAACTTCATTGAAGCCTACTTGTGACAATAAGTTATTATTATTATTATTCTTTGACTTAGCTTCCTTTCATGAACTTGTCCAAATGGCTCATTTTGTGTCTCGGTGTCACTTTTGTCCCATGACGCACTCAGGAAGAACCTTGGGTAGGTTGACCACGTTAAAAAGTGCTGTTATGAATGCAAGTTGCTGTTAACAGCCTTGCACAGATGTACTGTGCTTCCAAATAAATGAAGCTTTGTGCAGCATTGCCAAACTGGCGAGCCAAGAACAAACACAAGATCCTTTGCTAGTTCAGCAGTTCCTGCAACAGTTTCTGAGGGAGATGGCTCATTTTGCTTTGATGGCCCATTCAGACTCATCAAGGGGGAGCAGCCTTCAAGGCTTGCTTCCAAGGATTGCTCTGGTAAATAATAATGTTCATTTATGGAATGTTTAATAGTTTGTTAAGTATTAAGGAGAGGAATAATAATTTTTTCCTTGCCCGAAGCTATAGGAAGTTGGCACATTTGTGTTTTCCCACAGTGGGGAGCTAGCGTTTCTTATTGTTACTTTTCTTTCAATATGTGAAGCAAACCCTTGTTGAAATAGTGCCTGAATATTGCACAGATCCTCACTAGGCTTAAAACCTCAGGAAAGGGACATCTGAGTTTCATGCGGGATTAACTGTTGCAATTTCTCTGGGCCTGTTTTTTGCTAACTGAGCTTTGGTAACTGCAAATTGAGTGGTGAAGCAGCATATTGGTAAGCGATGAAGGCAGAATGAAGTGATATTCATGTTTGGCTGTGTGTTAAAGCGCACTCAGGGAGTCCAAGTTGCTGTGGCAACATGCACTTTGACATGTATGTTGCACTCTGAAGCTACAGCTAGAGGCTCCAACATTCTAGCTACATGGCTGCCCAGGAGTGCCTCTCACTCCTACTGTCGGCTGTTAGTATGAGAAGGATTTGCGGGTCGATATCCAACTTGATTGGCAATGTCATGAACACTTAAGATCAGGGCAGCACGGTGGCTTAGTGGTTAGCACAACCGCCTCACGGCGCTGAGGTCCCAGGTTCGATCCCGGCTCTGGGTCACTGTCCGTGTGGAGTTTGCACATTCTCCCCGTGCCTGCGTGGGTTTCGCCCCCACAACCCAAAAATGTGCAGAGTAGGTGGATTGGCCACACTAAATTGCCCCTTAATTGGAAAAAATAATTGGGTAATTTAAAAAAAAAAATGAACACAAGATCATAAGATGGAGGAGCATAATTCGGCCAACTGCTCCACCATTCAATCATGGCTGATATGTTTCTCATCCCCATTCTCCTGCCTTCTCCCGTAGCCCCTGATCCTCTTATTGGTCAAGAACCTGTCTATCTCTCTCTTAAAGACACTCAGTGATATGGCCGTCACAGCCTTCTGTGGAGGCCAAATCACTGAGTTTCTTTAAGACAGAAATAGGTAGGTTCTTGATTAATAAGGGGTTCATCTCCCTTAACCAACAAGTCAGGGCTTTCAACCCTGTTGACTCAGAGGCAGGAACACTACCCAGCGCACCACAAGACCAACATACAATACAAATACATGACATTGGTCTACTGTAGCCTGGAGCGGAGCCCATAACCCAGAATTTAAACTAGCTTGCTCTAGCAGAAACATGTGTTTATGTTATGTTTTGAGGATAAATAAGAATATAATCAGGGACATCCAGTAGGCATCTTACAACAGAGGGGACGGGAGGGCAAGATGTCACGGCAAGTTCAACCAGGAGATGACGACTAGATGTACATGGATAAACTTAGAGCTGGGTTTTGTAACTCTCTCCAGAAGTAAAGACACCTGTTCGCAATGAACTTGTACATTCCACATCACACAAAGTATTGCTTTTCCCAAAATCCGCAGGGATTGTTCACCCATTCACTGTAAGATAGGGAACATTCTTGTTTCCAGAAACTTGGAGATATTGGGCGCAAGCTTTAATTTTAAACATTTGTTGAAGATGGGGGTATGCATCGAGGGACCATTTACTCAAATAGTGCTCGGAACGTCCATCGTCTCCCTTCTTTCCATAGGATCAGAACCCCTACAGTGCAGGAGGAGGCCATTCAGCCTATCAAGTTTGCACCGACCCTTCAAATGAGCACTGTACCCATGCCCGCTCCCCTGTCTACCCCTCCCTATCCCCGTAGCCCCATAACCTAACTTGCACATCCCTGGACACTGATGGGCAATGTATCTTGGCCAATCCACCTAACCTGCATACCTTAATAAATGAATAACTCTGATAATTAATTGTGTATTATTTCCAATGATGCAATATAATAATTCATATTGATTCCGCACCAAGACTGAAATAATTATATCCATTGGGAGTTCGAAGAGTATTGGTTAATTGATCATTTCAAATAAGAAGTTTTCGACCAAGACCTTACTATATTGGTAGATATAGAAACCGACTATGGCAAAACTCAATTAGTTTGTGTAAAATTAGTCCCTGATAGGATTGCATTTCAGAGTAAGGACAGAAAATGCAAAGGGTTATGTCACATTCACTGCTTAAGCACCATTATCCATTAGGGATAATTGAGTTACATTTTTGCCTTGTTTAGGGCATGCGATAAGTCCAGTAAAAGATATTGAATTGTCTGTGTTTGGGTACATTATATGCTATTCATAGCCCTCCAATTGGAATGTGCTCATCGCTGTCTACAGGCTGCTGAAAATCTTTTTCCCAAGCTGAAAGAACAGAGCATTCACAAAGGAATGCCGGAGCGGTAACTTTATCTGCACCATAAGTACCAGTTTGGGAGTAAATGCTTTCCATTCACTGACAGCAGCCATTCATTGCATTGAAGAGCTCATTAGGAGTTTTCATCACTTGACAATTATGTCATACTGTCTGGCTGAAATGTATAAAATGCATCCTTTATGTATGTTAAATTATCAAGTGGTCCAGACTTCACCAACATCGAAGGGAAGCTGAGATAAATTAAGTAGCGGTGGTTAGGTGGTACCAAGTTGGTTTGCACAGCCTATAATTTGTTATGGGAAAGGAAGACCGAGGGTGAAGAAAACGGTTCCCCAGGTTGGAGGCTCTGGGAAAGATTGAACAGATATTTCTATTGCTTTGATTTAAAATCTGGGAGAAGCAGTGGGTATTCGGCAGCTCCCACCATTTTCAGAGCTAAATTCAGTTGCAGTCAAGCGGGCTGCTTTGTTCTGGATGGTGTCGAGCTTCTTGAGTGTTACATAGAACATACAGTGCAGAAGGAGGCCATTCGGCCCATCGAGTCTGCACCGACCCACTTACGTCCTCAATTCCACCCTATCCCTGTAACCCAATAACCCCTCCTCACCTCTTAGGTTACTAAGGGCAATTTAGCAGGGCCAATCCACCTAACCTGCACATCTTTGGACTGTGGGAGGAAACTGGAGCACCCGGAGGAAACCCACCCAGACACGGGGAGAACGTGCAGACTCCTCACAGACAGTGACCCAGCGGGGAATCAAACCTGGGGCCCTGGCGCTGTGAAGCCACAGCGCTATCCACTTGTGCTACCGTGCTGTTGTTGGAGCTGCACTCATCCAGGCAAGTGGAGGGAAGTATTCCATCACACTCCTGACTTGTGCCCTGGAGGCGGTTGATGGGCTTTGGTGAAAGTCATGAGGTGAGTATCCCATTTTGGGATTCCCGACCTCTGACCTGCTGTTGTTGCCAGTATGTCTATGGCTGGTCCAGTTCCATTTCTGGTCAATGGCGAACCCCCTGATGTTGATGTGAGGCGTTTAGCAATGATAATGCTATTGAATGTCAAAGGAAGACGGTTAGATCCTCTCTTGTTGAATATGGTAATTGCCTGATGCTTGTGTGAAACAAATGTTACTTGCTACTTATCCATCCAAATCTGAGTGTTGTCCAAGTCTAGCTGCATAAATACGTGACTGTTTCATTCGCTGGAAAGTTGCAAATGGTGCTGCACATGAAAATGAAATGAAAATCACTTATTGTCACAAGTAAGCTTCAAATAAAGTTACTGTGAAAAGACCCTCGTCGCCACATTCCAGCGCCTGTTCGGGGAGGCTGGTATGGGAATTGAACCATGTTGCTGGCCTGCCTTGGTCTGCTTTCAAAGCCAGCAATTTAGCCCTGTGCTAAACCAGCCCCATAACATTGTGCAATCATCGGCGAACATCCCCACTTCTGACCTTATGATGGAAGGAAGGTCATTGCTGAAGCAGACGAAGCTGGTTGGGCCAAGGTCACTACCCTGAGCAACTTCCAAATTGACACCCTTGGCTTGAGATGATTGGCCTTCAAAAACCCGATCAGCTTCCTTTGTGACTCTGCAGCCAGACACAACTTGGGCTGGCAGAGTGGCTCAACTTCTCTCTGCAGTTTCCCATTGACTACAAGTTATTGGAACTTCTTGATGCCATATTCGGCCAAATGCTGCCTTCATATTCATCTCTGGAACCAGCACTTTTGCCTGTGTGTATAAAGGAGTCTGGGGCTGGGAGGCACTGGCAGATTCAAAACTCAGCATTGGCGAGTAGGTTATTGGAAAGTGCCGTTTGATAGCGCTGCTGATGGCACCTTCCATCACATTGCTGGCAACTGAGAGCGGACAAAGGGGGTAAGAATTGGCCGGGTTGGTTTGGGCCTACTTTTGTGGACCATTTTTTATCTATTTCACCTTGTCCAGATCAATGAAAGCAGAGAAAATGGCCAAAGACTGGTGAGGGTAAAATCAAAACTAATCTGTGGAGACAGTGGGCCGAATTTTATGAGGGGATTCGTGATTCTGATTTCAGGGTACAAAATAGGTACTGAGCCAATACTCACCAGCACCTGGACCACATCCTCAGCCGGTCACTGTCTGCCAGTTAAGGACATCTCAAGAACTGTAAAATTCTGAGGCACAGGGCAAGCCCACGTGGTCCCTCATATCTTTGCTGGCACCTTGGAAGAGCAATTTAAAACAGGTCGCTGTGAGACCTGCCTATCAGCTCCAAATGACCCAGATCAGTCGGCCCCGCTATGTCTCAGTTCCAGCTGACTCAGCACTGCCCTGGAAACATCTGCTCTGTCTGGCTAACTTTGCAGCCGAGAACTGCAGAGAAAAGTTGAGCCACTCTACCAGCCCAACTGATAAGCCTCAGCAGCAATATCGGGGGATTGGGGGGGGGGGGGGTTGTTGGTAAGGCAAGCATGATCATTGGGTGCGGGAAGGGAAAGCCCTCCTTGGGAAGATCATAGGGGACCTGAGGCAGGTTTCCTTGTCCTCTGCCCCTTCTTTCCACTATTAAACATGGACTGTTTTGCTGCCAGGGCTGTGGGGGAGGTGGGGGGGGGGGGGGGGGGGGGGGGGTTTGGCTGGCGAGGGGGCAGTCTCTCGGCATCATGTCCTGTCTTTGGGAAAACAATGCGGTGGCAGGGCCTAGTCAGGAAGCTGCCCTAACCTGGCTCACTGCTATTTTACTGGCTGCCCCCATCTCCAGAGGGCCGGCAATGAGCAAGCGGATAATCCCTGACATCGGCTCCTCAGGAAGCTGATGCAGGTAGTTCATTTTGACTCCTGCAACGTCAAATTTCATAGATTTAGAAAATACAGTGTACCAGTAATGTGAGAGATGAGATGTGGTAAGGGTAGCATGCTTGACAGCAACAGGTGACTTAGACCATCAGACCATAAGACATAGGAGCAGAATTAGGCCACTCGGCCCATCGAGTCTGCTCCGCCATTCAATCATGGCTGATATCTTTCTCATCTCCATTCTCCTGCCTTCTTCCCATAACCCCTGATCCCCTTATTAATCAAGGCTTGGACCCAAGGTTCCCAAAGCTATCCACCACTGTTATTTACCTCACCTGGGATGCTATAGGTCAATTTACAGAGAGTTGTTGTCGAATCAGAAACCCAATTATCCGTGTACCTGTTCGATAGAAGCTGAACTAGATGGACCAGTTTGTCTTTATTTTTGGGGTGGCACAGTGGTTAGCACTGTTGCCTCTGAACGGCAGGGACCCTGTTTCGGTACTAGCCTTGGGTGACTGTGTGGACACGTTCTCCTCCTGTCTCCCGTGGATTTACCCCAGTTTGCTCCCACAGTCCAAAGATGTGCCGGTAAGGTGGATTAGCCATGCTAAAATTGCCCCTTTGTGTGAAAAAATGTGCAGGTTAACTAGGATGACGGGGATAGGGCAGGGGGAGTGGACCTAGTTAGGGTGCTCTTTCAGAGGATCAGTGCAGACTCGATGGGCCCAATGGCCACCTTCTGAACTGTAGGGATTCTATACCAATTCCCATGTTTTATTAAAAATTAATTCATAGAATGTGAGCAATGATGGCTGGGCCAGCATTTATTGCCCATCCCATAACTGCCCTTGAGCTGAGCTGGGCCATTTCAGAGGGCAGCTAAGAGTCAACCACATTGCACGTAGCCCAGACCAGGTAAGGATGGCAGATTTCCTTCCCTAAAAGTACATCATTGTACCAGATGTGGTTTAACGGCAATCGTTTCACGGTCATCGTTAGCCTTTTAATTCCAGATATCTTTTACTGAATTCAAATCTCACCGTTTCCTCCCACAGTCCAAAGATGTGCGGGTTAGGTGGATTGGCCATGATAAATTGCCCTTAGTGTCCAAAATTGCCCTTAGTGTTGGGTGGGGTTACTGGGTTATGGGGATAGGGTGGAGGTGTTGACCTTGGGTAGGGTGCTCTTTCCAAGAGCCGGTGCAGATTCGATGGGCCGAATGGCCTCCTTCGGCACTGTAAATTCTATGAAAAAGCTGCAACTGCTGCGTAGGATTGGAACCTGGCTCTCCAGCGCATTACCCTAGGTCTCTATTTCTAGTCCAGTGACGATGCCAGTACACCATTGCCTCCTCCTGGTCTAAAGGAGAAATTGTAGCCCCAAGTCTTTGGTCCAACACGTATCATGTTTAGAGAACGTTTAGTTCCCTTAATTACTTTCTTTTATCGGTTCAGCTCTCGACATCTGCTTTGAATCAGATAAACAACCTGTGGACAACAATTTAACAACAAAAGAAAAAGAACCTCCTTATGTTTTCCCAAGCCCTCATGAGAGACTTAGCCCAATATCATTCTGGGATTTATTTTTGTACTGAAGCATCACTCAGCATTGATCCCCATGTTCAAGGGTGAACTCATTCCACATGAAAAAGCAAAACAGGTCAAAGAATAACTGGAAAGCAGGACTGTTAGGCATTATAATTTATTGAAATCAACTGTTCCATTACTTCGCAGGATAATTATTCTGCACGGTAATACTGACTGACTCAGATAGTGAAATTGTTCCATAAATTGGGCCTGCTGCTGTGATGCATCCTCCCTGTAGTGAATGTACCATATCCCTTCCTCGTTACTGAGCTCGCATGCAGCCCTCTTTCTCATTCAATGAGGTTAAAAAGTTGCATCGGTCTGGTTCGTGCTATTCAGGCTGGGGGAAGGCAGCAGCCGTCCATTCTTACTTAACCCCAGCCGCATGGTGCGCCACACGGGGAGAAGCACAAAGAACGTTACTTCATTACTTACAACCGTTTCCAAATCCAAGTTAAATAAAAACTCACCTAGCACCTAAGGTGACCTCTTAATCAATAACTCACGTTATTTTTTCATCCCAGGTTACGTGTATTACTAGCCCTTGATGGTCATCCAAGGTTGCCCTTTAGAAGGTCGTGTTGGGCCTCCTTGATCAATCCAGCTTATTTTCCGGGCACAGAATATTTTGAGCTCCCACACCAAGCCTGTTCTTCTGCTATTCTGGATTATGGCTCGATGAATATTGGCTTCCTTCCTGTGCAACAATCAATCGTCAAATATGAGCTTTTGTTGGCAAACTATTCCATCAATGAGGACAGTTTATCTCCTATGCTGCCGCCGCATGTGGACATTACCAGCACTACCCCTTGGACAGCCATCAGCAATTGTAAAGGTCAGAGGCACAGAACAAGGCCACTTGGCCCTTCATGTCGGTGCTGGCTCCTCGGCACAGCAACGTAAAACCTTTCACTGTGAGTCCTGCCTGCTTTTCCTCGTGCCAAAGCTCAAGATGACTGAGCTCAGATATGTCTCAGTCCCGGCTGAGTCAGCGCTGACCTGGGAACATCTGGCTGAGTCAGCGCTGACCTGGGAACATCTGGTCTGTCTGGCTAACTTTGCGACTGCAATTAGCAATTCAACCACTCGGGAGCTAGAGCTTTATGCCTTACTGCTGGATAGTAAGCAGCAAATAAACAGACAGATTTATGATCATGTTACTTGCATGATCCTTTACTCATTGTTGTTATGCTTGAATTTCTGTCAGGCAAAAAGCCAGCAGTTCTAAAAGTTGCTTCCGTCAGAGTGAAGAGTAACTTACATATCTTTAACGCTATCTCTTTCCTAATTCATTCACAGGAAGTGGATGTCACTGCAAGGTCAGAATTTATTGTCCATCCCTGTTTGCCCCTTGAGAAGGCGGTGGTGAGCAAGCATGTCCAAATTCAATAAGACCTGTACAATATCCAGGTTTGGGTTAGCAAGTTGCAGTTAACATTCGCGCCAGACAAGTGCCAGGCAATGACCCTCTCCAACAAGAGAGAATCTAACCATTGCCCCATGACATTCAAAGGCATTGCCCTCACTGAATACTCCACTATCAACATCCTGGGGGTTACCATTGACCAGAAAATGAACTGGTCCCAGCCATATAAATACTGTGGCTACAAAAGCAGGTCAGAGGGTAGGAATCCGGCAGCGAATGACTCATTTCCTGCCTCCCCAATGCCTGTCCACCATCTACAAGGCAGGAGTGTGATGGGATACTTCCATTGCCTGAATGAGTGCAGCTCCAACACTTGACACCGTCCAGGACAAAGCAGCCTGCTTGAATGGCATCCCATCCACAAACCCAAAACCACTACCGTCTAGATGGACAAGGGCAGTGGCTACCTGCGGGCACAATCACATGGAAGTTCCCTCCAAGTCACTCACTATCCTGACTTGGAAATATATCGTTGCTCCTTCATTGACGCTGGGCCAAAATCCTGGAACTCCCTCCCTAACAGCACTGTGGGTGTACCTACACCACATGGACTGCAGCTGGTCAAGAAGGCAGCTCACCACCACCTTCTCAAGGGCAATTAGGGATGGGCAATAAATGCTGACCCAGCCAACAAAGTCCACATCCTCGAATGAGTTGTTTTTTTGAAAAACAACGTCTTGAACACAAATGAACAGTTCGTTCGGTCTCTTCAAAGGCCAGTTCAGAGTTAACCACATTGCTGTGGGTCTGGAGTCAAGGCAGATCAGACGGATGGTAGATTTCCTTCCCTAAAGGATATTATTGAAATAAATGGGTTTTTATAATAATCTGATAGCTGCCCGGTCACTGATACTGAGACTACCATCTTATTCCAGAATTAGTAATTAGCTTAAATTAAATTCACCATCTGCTCCAGTGGTGAGGTTTAAACTCTCTGTCAGTCAAGGCTTCCCAATTCACAGTCCAGTACAGAGCCACTGTGCTGCCGTGTCCTGGCATTGTACCTCACCATGAGCACATGACAACTATTAAACAATCTTGATGCATGAAGTTGTACCTCAGGATCACTGAGCAAGGACTGGGCAATTGTCTTAATGCAGCCAGGGTCTCTTCATTGCTAAACGGAACTCAGCATAACTCCAGGTATTCCAAAATTCCGTGTACCTTGTATAAAGGGATCAGGGGTTATGGGGAGAAGGCAGGAGAATGGGGATGAGAAAATATCAGCCATGATTGAATGGCGGAGCAGACTCGATGGGCCGAGTGGCCTAATTCTGCTCCTATGTCTTATGGCCTTATATTAAAAGTGAGATTAAAAGGACAGATATCCTGAAGTATTCCCTTGCACGGTGGGCAGTGAAGTGCATGCTAGAAAAGATGGCACGGACCAGCGCACTGGACTAATTTATAATAATGTTATAATAATCTTTATTGTCACAAGTAGGCTTACATTAACACTGCAACAAAGTTACTGTGAAAAGCCCCTAGTCGCCACATTCCGGCGTCTATTCGGGTACGCAGAGGGAGAATTCAGAATGTCCGATTCATCTAACAAGCACGTCTTTCGGGACTTGTGGGAGGAAACCGGAGCACCCGGAGGAAACCCACGCAGACACGGGGAGAACTTGCAGACTCCGCACAGACAGTGACCCAAGCCGGGACTCGAACTTGGGACCCTGGAGCTGTGAAGCAACAGGGCTACCCACTGTGCTGCCGTGTTCCGCCCACATTTAAGAAGTGGTTGGAGTTTGGAATTGGGAGATGGAATTCTGAAAGGATGGAGTCAAACTGGCTGAAGAGTTTGCTTCACCCAAATCGATTTTGTAACAGCATCATCAATTTTTTCCCAGTCACTTGGATCTTTGTGGCCCCAACTTTATAAATGCAGGTCGTTTAGCAAAGTTGGTCTGGTGTTTTCCACGAACATTTGACTTGTATTGTTCTCCAAGACAGCCAAAATCGTAGTGTTTACAAAGAACATTGAGCTATATGTTTAAACCAAAGCTAGTTCATTTTACACTACTTGAAATGGTTTGCACAGTCTACTGAGTAACAGCTAACTTATGTTACAGTAATTAATTATCTCTCTCTAATACAACCAACACGCTAACTCAACATCACATTATTATTCTTCATCAGCTATTCCATCAGCTTCTCCCAGAACGCTTAGAGTCGCAGCCTTTTATAACACTACTCAGCGATGCCATCTAGTGTTGATATACATGAACATCATCATGCTAACCCTTTACTCTCCTTCGATTATACAATAACCTCGGCAATATTGTGGATTAAACAGATGCTTTCCCCTCAGTCGTGCAAACATCAATGTGTTTGTGTTACCTCAGTTCATGTTAAAGGCTGTCTTTTACCTGTTCCGCAGCTGTTGTTGTGCAGTATTTCGGCTGATTTGATTACAATAATGACTGTGTTGAAGATAAATTCTCTAAGAGCACATCTGAGGTCGCGTTAAGGGCAATAAAGTGAAGGTGATACCATGCCAATATTTGTAAATACAGATTTCCGATTCACTCTTGTTATATTGGTTTGCTATAACTATTCAACAGCAGATTTTTAAATCTTTTGGATTGTCTGAATTATCACCATGTGGTAACACACTGGGGACAAGAGTTGCCCTGGACAGAGGACAAAATGGACAACAGTGCCTCATCGGCAGCAAATTTTACCCTCGCCCCAGTCTTCAATTCCATTAATGTTCATACGAAAGAGAACTTGCCGTAATGTCAAATAGAGTACCAATTCCCAATTGTCCATATTGTGCATGCATCCACGGTGATTTTTACCCCCCCCCCCCGTTAGCGTCCTTTAGGACTTATCTGGATAGGCACATGAACAGACAGGGTATAGAAGGATACAGGTGGTTTGTCTCGATAGGACACATGATCGGCGCAGGCTTGGAGGGCCGAAGGGCCTGTTCCTGTGCTGTATTGTTCTTTGTTCTTTGTTATTTCTTCAGCTGCCAAATAACACATTTTTACTATGAGCAACATATTGGTACATTAAAGGAGGCCATGCTGACATTCAGATGATACCAATACAGCAAGACACTCAAAGACCCTTTGAGCAGTCCACAGACCAACATCTTCACTTCCCCGTGGTAACCCACATTGAAACTACACTACAGAGTGGACTCTCAACCAGCACTTGACCTGTGCTGATAGCCTTCCTTAAGCCACTGCCCCAGGCAGACAATCCACTACTTCCTGAAAACTGCCTCCTTTTTGAATGTATCATCGCTCTGCTTCCTGGTCCCGATTCAGCATGCTTGCACTAGCTCTTTGTTAGAACAGTCGATAACTAGTCTCCCTGCCCTGCTCTCTGATTACAACAATGGGCTGTCAGCCTTCGCTCAGTTGGGTGCATTTGCTCCTCTGAGTCAGTGGGGTTGGGGGTTCAAGTCCCACTCCTGGACTTGATCACAAAAACCTCAACTGATTTCCCAGAGCAATACCGGGGAAATTCTGCACTGTTGGAGACGCTGCCTCTCAAACGAGATGTTAAACTAAGGTTCTGTCTGTCCTCTCTGGTCGATGTAAAAGAATTAATGGCTCGACTTGCAAGAAGAGCTGGAGAGGTTTCCATTGTGTCTCGGCCAATATTGATCCCTCAACCGAATATCACCAAAACAAATGAGTTGGTCGTTATCATATTGCACGTTGTGGGAGCTTCCTGTGAGCGAATTGGCTGCTGAACGTTCTATATTTTAACACAAATTACACCTCAAAAGTACCTTATGAGCTGTAAAGTGTTTTGTGGCTATTCTGAGATGATGTAAGGTGCTATATCTGCACCAGGCAGATTAGGGGCTGGTTTAGCACAGTGGGCTAAGACCCTGCTTTTAATGCAGAACAATACCAGCAGCGCAGGTTCAATTCCCGTTCCAGCCTCCCTGAACAGGCGCCGGAATGTGGCAACTAGGGGCTTTTCACAGTAACTTCATCGAAGCCTACTTGTGACAATAAGCAATTATTATTATTATTACAGAAATGCAGTTTTTCCATTACGTCAAATATTTATCTAATATTTCCTCAAAAGACAGAATGTCCTGTTTCTGGTGGTATTGTCCCTTCCCCAAAATCTCGGCATAAATACACCAGTCCGCTCCTCGCTCTTACTAATAAATTAACGGCCCTCGACTCCTCAACCAGAGGAAACAGTTTTCCTTTATTCACCTTACAAAAATCCTTCGCAATTTAATAAAAATAGTTAGGTCTCCTCTTTGCCTTCTCCGTTCCCTGTAGGTAGTCCCTTTAATTAGTGTCTCCCCTCACAACTAAGTTTCTCGTCACTAGGTTCATTCTGGGGAACCTATCCTGCACATTTTCTATTCTTTCATGATCTTTCTGCAATAGAGTGCGTGCAAATGCAAACTGCATTGAGACTGAGACATAACTAGTGCCTTGCAGAAACATATCGGCACTTAGTTGGTTTTGTACTCTGCCCCTAACCTGATAAGGTAGTCAATAGTTACCGAGTAGGGGTAATCTATCTCTGTGCTCAGCTTTTCCATGAACTAAGTCTTCTGAACTTTAGTCAGTATTACAAGGATCAAACTCAGTACGTATCCTAAAGTACCTGCCATAGCATTCCGACAACACTTAAGATCAGCTGAGATCGAAGCTTTCTCAAGAGTCCATAATGCAGAGGTAAAGTGGGAATTGCGTTAATATATTTTAATCTTTGTTGACCGTAAAGGTATCCGACATAGTTACAGTTTAAAACCTGGCTATGGTGTTTCTTTTATTTCTAGATCTTAGTGGGGTCTTTAAAAGTCTGAGCCATGTGGATCAGATTTCCACCTACAATGGCAAGCGATATGTTTCATCCTCAGGACTGATAGTTGACCCTGGATCTGCTTTGCGTGGCTTTTGGTCCCTTGTTGGTTTGCATGCTTTCTCCTCCTTGAATAACAATAGCCTGATGCAGATGTACTGAAAGTCATTGATTGTTGCAGGTGTCCCATAAAAAGAAAAAAGAACAATATAGCACATGAACAGGCCCTTCGGCCCTTCAAGCCTGTACCGGTCATGATACCAACCTTTGACAAGACCCTCAGCACTTCCTTGTGCCGTATCCCTCTATACCCATCCTATCCATGTGTTTGTCAAGATGCCTTTTGAACGCCGCTAATTTATCTGCTTCCACAACCTCCCCTGGCAACGCGTCCCAGGCACTCACCACCCTCTGTGTAAAACACTTACCTCGTACATCTCCTCTAAACCTTGCCCCTTGCACCTTAAACCTATGCCCCCTAGTAATTGACCCCTCTACCCTGGGAAAGAGTGCCTGCCCATCCACTCTATCCATGCCTCCCATAATCTTGTAGACCGCTGTCGGGTCACCCCTCAACCTCCGTCTTTCTCCTGAAAACAGTCCAAGTCTATTCAGTCTCTCTACACAGCTAACACCCTCCAGACCAGGCAACATCCTGTTAAATCTCCTCTACACCGTCTCCAAAACCTCCACATTCTTCTGGGAGTGTGGCGACCAGAATTGTGCGCAATATTCCAAGTGCGGCCGTACCAAGGTTCTGTACAACTGCAGCATGACTTGCCAGTTTTTATACTTGATGCCCCGTCCAGTGAAGGCAAGCATTCCGTCTGCTTTCTTGGATCTTGTCTCAAACCTTTGCTGACATTTAGCCACAATGTAACCTCTCTGGAAAACTGACAGAAGCCATGAAACTTACTTGCACACAAGAGAAAGGATTTCCGCCAGCCACTTATTGACGTGTCCCTACTGACGTAATGTAGCAGCCGCCAGTTTTCACACAGCAAGATCCCACTAGCAGCGATGTGGCAATGGGCAGGTCGCCAGCGGCAACACCCCTGCTCTTATTCAAATAGTGCCGTCGGTTCTTTCACTTCCACCTGGCGAGGTAGGCGGGGCGCAACTTTAACCTCGCATCTCAAAGATGGTGCCTCCGACAGTGCAGCACGCCCTCATCCTTTTACACGTGAACTCACAACCGTCTGACTAAGAGATGATGGTGTGCCAACTAAACCACAGCCTGACCCTAGGTGATGTGCAGTGAGCTTCCGGTGGCAGCCACGGAGCGAGTGGCCGCACGTTTGGTGGCTCCCGCTCGAGGTGGATTTTTGTTCGTCCTTCTTCGCCCGAATTGTGTGGTGTTGGATGTCAGAAGGTGCATGAGCACTGAGGGAACGTAAAACTCCTCGGGTGGCATTGGTTTATGGGTCATCGGATAAGAAGTGCAACGAGAAAGAGACATCAGCTTGAGCAAGAGGGTACTTGTGGTGCGACACAGGAGAAGATGGCAGGGCGGCCGCGCCCAGCGGTCTGCGGAGCAGCTGGCAGGATTCCTCAACAATACGTTCCACCAGCAGATGAAGGAGGCCTTCGAGGACCTGGTTAAGGTGGTGGAGCTCCTTAGGGTGGTGTTCGAGCGCATGGATCAGAGGCATGAGACACAGGGCCTGGCGATCGAAAAGGCGGAGTAGACGGTGGGGTAGCATGAGGATCGGTTGACCTCGCTGGAGACGGAGATGGGGATGGTGAGGAACAGCCAGAAAAGACTGAGGAAGAAGCTGGAGGATCTCAAGAACAGCCCCAGGAGGCAAAACCTCCAGATCGTGAGGACGCCTGAAGACACTGAGGAGGACGCCAATGTATGTGACGAGCTGGTGAGGGAGGGGGTCTTTGATCATCCTCTCGAGGTGGATCAAGCGCACTGGGTGCTGAGGAGGAGGCTGCAGGTTGGGGAGCTCCCCAGGGCGATGATGGCGAGGCGGCATCGTTTCCTTGACAAGGAGACGATCTTGAGGTGGGAGAGGCAGACCAAGAACTACACTTGGGAGGAGAGCGAGCTGTGTATCTATCAGGACCTGGGAGCGGAGCTTGCCAAGCAGGGGGCCGGGCACAATGGGATCAAGGCTGCCCTCTACAACAAGTGAGTGAGGTTTGGGGCTCTGTACCTGACTTGTTTGCAGGTTATGTACCAGAAGCAAAAGGGGGTGAAGGACTTTGTGAGAGATTGTGGGGTGGGAGGGGTATGAAGAGATTGAATCTTGGAGTGGTTTTGTATAGAGTGCTGGCACATAGGGTGAGTCGATTGGCGAATGTCATGACGGGGAAGTGGTGAGGGTGGGTATGTCTTTTGTTTTTCCTTGTATCTGTTGTTTGGAGGGATGGGGGTCGAGGGGGGATGAGGGGTAGTCCGAGGCCCCAGGCAGGGGCCACCATGTTAGCTGGTTGGGCTAGTTAACAGGAGTGAAACGGGGGGTTGACAGGAGGAGGGCAGTGGGGGAGGGGGGGGGGGCGGTGGGGGGAATAGGGTTGGTTTTTTGTTGGTTATGGGAGGAGGATTGGGGAGGGGAGAGATGCTGACATGGGAGTGGTTGGTGTGGCACAGTTGGTTAAGGAGGGATGGCACCGGACATCGTGGGCGGGCCTGGTAAAATGCGAGATGCGGACTGGGGGGAGCTGGCTAAAGAAGGGGTACGGCTGATCGGCAGGGGAAGGGGCGGGGAGCCCCTGACCCGGCTGGTTACATGGAACGTGCGGGGGGGGGGGGGGGGGGGGGGGGGGGGTGAATGGGCCTATTAAATGGTCCTCCGTGTTTTTGCGCTCTTGAGGTTTTTGAAGGTAGACGCTGTGTTCCTTCGGGAGGCGGAGATGAAGCTGGGAGATGAGACGAGGCGGAGGAACGGGTGGGTGGGGCAGCTGTACCACTCGGGGTTGGACATTAAGACGAGTGGGTGGTGGTGTTGGTCAACATGAAAGTGACCTTTGGGGTTGATAGTATTTTTGCCAACCCAGGGGGCTGGTGCATGATGGTCAGTGGGAAGCAGGAGAGGACGCCTGGGGTCCTGGTGAGCGTCTATGCCTACAATTGGGATGCTGTGAACTTCATGAGGTGGGTGTTAGGGAAGATCTCGCATCTGAACTCGCACCAGCTGATAAAGGGGGATTTTGGATCCGAGGATGGACCACTCGTGTACCAGGTCGTTGAAGCTATCGGAGGTGACGAGGGAGCTGAGGGAGGTCCCAAGGGTGGAGGAGGAGAAGGTGCAGGGGCTGGGGGCCCTGATTGGGCTGAGGGAGGTGATGGACTGCATAGGCTCGACGCAGGTGGGGAAGGCCCAGGGCCGGATGGGTTCCCAGCCGAGTTCTACAAGACATTTGGTGCGGAGCTGTGGTCCCTGATAGTGGGGATGTATTATGAGGCAAGGGGGAGAGGGGGAGTTCCCCCTCACATTGTGGCAGGCATCCATTTTGCTGGTCTTAAAGAAAGATAAGGACCCCGAGCAGTGTGGGTGGTACTGCCCGATATCGTTGCTAAGCGTGGATGCACAGTTGTTAGCGAAGGTATTAGTGAAGGTGCTAGCATCGCGGATAGAGGACTGTGTGCCGGGGATGATAGGGGAGGACCAGACGGGTTTTGTGACAGGACGGCAGCTGTCTGCAAATGTGCGCAGGTTGCTCAATGTCAGTACGATGCCCTCGGAGGGGCAGGAGGTAGAAGTCGTGGTGGCACTTGATGCGGTGAAGGTGTTTGATCGGGCGGAGTGGGCGCATTTGTTGGAGGTGCTGGATTGGTTTAGGTTTGACCACCGTTTTGTGGATTGGGTTTGGGTCGTGTATAGGGCACTGATCAAGAGTGTTCAGATGAATAGGATGGGTTTGGGGTTCTTTGCGCTGAATTTGGTGAACCTTTTGAATCGGAGGGGGGGGATTTAGGGGTTTGTTTTCATTGATTTGTGTGGGGGAGTTATGGGGGGGGGACTAAGGGGCGGGTTAGTTGTTGTCTGGTGTCAGGGGTTATTGTGGGCCTGTGTTCACTGTTCCTGTGGAATTTTGTTTTTTTGCTATTTCTATGTAATATGCCTTTAATAAAAATATTTTAAAGAACAATAGTGCCCGTTGTATTTTTGTTGCTTACGCTAATTTAGTACTTGAGATAGAAGATGTATCACATATCTATACGGGACAATTAACTTTATTGATGTTCAATTTCTGTGTTCTGTGATTTTGCATGCATCTTTGAATTGGAAATTACTGCGTGTGTGCGTTAAGAACTATTTTTAGACAAATATAACAGGTTCTTCTGTGTACTCTGTAGCTCAGGACTAATTTAATGCAGTCCACCATGTGTGCTGTACAATCCACCACAGTTAAAGTGAGTTCACCAGATACATTTCTTGGTATATATGAATTAATGATTAATAATTACCTTCAATAAAATAGCATGATATGCAAAAGAGAGGCACAACTTAATCTATGTTTTTAAAAAAGCAACGCCTCATGGCTGCCTACATAAACCACTTAGCCTTGGTTTTAATATTACTTGGACTTTGAAATGCATTGTGTACACGCTGGCATAAAAATATTTCATAGATTTCATAGAATGTACAGTGCAGAAGGAGGCCATTCGGCCCATCGAGTCTGCACCGGCTCTTGGAAAGAGCATCCTACCCAAGGTCAACACCTCCACCCGATCCCCATAACCCAGTAACCCCACCCAACACCCAAAACTAAGGGCAATTTTGGACACTAAGGGCAATTTTGGACACTAAGGGCAATTTAGCATGGCCAATCCACATAACCTGCACATCTTTGGACTGTGGAAGGAAACCGGAGCACCCGGAGGAAACCCACGCACACACTGGGAGGATGTGCAGACTCCGCACAGACAGTGACCCAAGCCGGAATTGAACCTGGGACCCTGGAGCTGGGAAGCAATTATGCTATCCACAATGCTACCGTGCTGCCCCCATATTAATGAATTTAAGTAATCACTTCCATGGACAAAGAAATTTTCTATGAAGACACTGTTAATATCCTGATGTTGGCACAGTGTTGTTTCAAGGCATTGATATTTCATTTGGCCAATAATTAGCATGATGTTTTTTAATATGCACTTTGGCACCAGAGCGTGTGTTTATTGCATATGGATTGAGTTTAATTGTATGCAGGTTTTGGGCATTAACAGGGCATTCACTTGAGCCCTCGGTAAATAGACACGGGCAAAAACTGTAGTTGTTCGGTTCGGAGTTTCATGCTAGTAATGTGTAACTCTGCAAATAAATATAAAAGTGTGTGAAGATTGGCTCCAGTTCTAACCTTCATCAACTGGCCTCTTTTGAACAGTGCTATAGAAACCATCATTTTGTAAAATGTGTGTAACTTTCGAAAGGGACAACAGAATATACTCACAAAGGGAAACAAAATGTATGCTATTGAAATAGTTCATGAGGGTGGGAATAATTGGATAGCTTTTTTTTGAGAGCCAGCATGGGTACAATGGGTTAACCAGTTTCCTTTATCTTTTACGCTTTTATTTTATGAATCCCCTAAAGCACTAATTAGGAGGCTAACCTCAAACGATCACCTGTGCTGCAGCTGGAGGCATTCCCCTGATCCACACCAGGCACACTATCTGCCATCTTGAGTAATGTTGTCAATATAATGCTGATATGTGGCTACCTGAGGGTAGGAGTGTGTTGGGATCCACCAGGAACCCGTTAAGACTCCCCAAACCCACTTTACAGAACCAAACAGAGAGATGAGACTTTGATTCCTGTGGTCTGCAATGAATGAACAACGGGATTGTGAGTCTCCCATCATTGATGAAACTCTCAGCCCACAATGGTTAACACAGCATCAGGAACCTGGGTTCAATTCCGATCTCGGGTCTGTCGAGAGTTTGCCCGTGTCGGTGTAGGTTTCCTCCGGGTGCTCCGGTTTCCTCCCACAGTCCAAAGATGTGCAGGTTAGGTAGATTGACCACGCTAAATTGCCCCACCGTGTCCAAAGGTGTGGGGGCTGGATGGATTGGCCGTGATCAATGGGTTATGGGAAAGGAATGGGGGAGCGGTACTATGTAGAGTGCTCTTTCAGAGGGTCAGTGCAGACTCTATGGGCCGAATGGCCTCCTTCTGCACTCTAGGAATTCTACGGATTCTATGAACTGTCTGCCACCTGCACTGAGATGTTGCTGGCAGAGACAAGAAGGTGATTGCAGTGTTACTGTGTACCCCATGTAAATTAAACTTGCAGGTTCCAGGATGGCTTTGCTGTGAACGAGGTATATCTAATCAGAGGGAACATTAGTGTATGGCAATCTCACACTAATAGATGGCCAGGCTAAGAATGTTTCACTACCCTAAGACTTTTTATTTCTCAGAGCAATATTCAAGAAGAATCATTTGGTAAAATCACCAGACAAGCCTGCCACTGCAGTGCCTGCTGTTGTGACTCTGTACAGGTTCTGTTTCCAGGGAACTGCGAGTGTTGAAATCCGACTGATCTCTCCCAGGAAAGATGCTAATAAAAATGTTTGCGGTTTGTGCGGCAAAGAGGAAACCAGCCAGAATTGACGCTGAACTAATGGCATCAGATTAAAACATCAGCAGTGATAAGCAAAGCTACAGGAAAAATAATACTAACCTGGACACTTGCAATACAAGAGAGAGATATCATGTTAACAGGATTCAGAGAAGCTACCAATTTCTCCCACTCACATCCGCCCCCCCCCCCCCTTCTCATTATCCTCAGAGTTGAAAGATTGTGCATGAGCAATTAGCTGGCGCAGTCGGGGGGTGGGGGGGGGGGTTCCTTTGGGAACTTGCCACTGATCAGATGCTGACAGTTCTATTCAAAATGGTTGCAACACAAAAATTATTGGAGTGAGAATGGCCTGTTCTCGATAAGAATGGCACAGGTTTAGTAAGGATTGTTCACCCATTGAGGCAAAGCAGAAGGCGCTAAAGGAGCTCGATGTTAAAACTGTGTGACACATGAGAAGGAACCGCTCCGATTTTCAACCTCACTGATATCTTCTCACTTGACACCGGCGTTTGCACAGTGCACAGTTGCAGATGAAATTAGCCTTATTCAAAAATAAACACACAACCCCTGTGGGCGTGACACCGCAAAGGAAATTGGGAAAGGAAAACTGGCGGGAGCCGGAGACTTTAATCATTCAATTAATTTCTCATCTTTTCTCACAAGTTTTCAAAACTCACAAGCTCAAGAGGCGCAACTTAAGTACGGCCACGTTTGGCAAGGTGCGAAATAGCCGAGAGCTCACTGTCACTGGAATCATCGTTATTGGATCTTTAGTCCAGCGATTGGGCAATAGATACCTGTGAATTTGGTCCCAACACCCTTGGTGCATTATGAAAGTGGCAGCAAACTTTTGTTTTTAATTCGTTCGTAGGATGTTGGCACCGCTGCCTAGGCCCAGCATTTGGGCCTCACGGTAGCATGGTGGTTAGCATCAATGCTTCACAGCTCCAGGGTCCCAGGTTCGATTCCCGGCTGGGTCACTGTCTGTGTGGAGTCTGCACATCCTCCCCCTGTGTGCGTGGGTTTCCTCCGAGTGCTCCGGTTTCCTCCCACAGTCCAAAGATGTGCGGGTTAGGTGGATTGGCCATGCTAAATTGCCCGTAGTGTAAGGTTAATGGGGGGATTGTTACGGGTATACGGGTTACGTGGGTTTAAGTAGGGTGATCATTGCTCGGCACAACATAGAGGGCCGAAGGGCCTGTTCTGTGCTGTACTGTTCTATCTTTCTATTTGTTGCCCTCCCTAATTGCCCTTGAACTGAGTGGCTAGCTGGGCCATTTCAGAGTCAACCACATTGCTGCGGTTCTGGAGTCACATGTAGGCCAGACCGGGTAAGGATGGCAGATTTCCTTCCCGAAAGGGCATTAGTGAACCATTCGTTTTACGACAATCAATTCATGGTCATCATTAGATTTTTAATTCTAGATATTTTATTGAGTTTAAATTCCGTCACCTGCCGTGGTGGGATTCGAATCCGGGTCCCCATTATCCTGGATCTCTGGATTGTAGTGACAATCTCACTACGCCACTGCCTCCCCATGTTTTGTTGCTATATAGGTGTGCGCTTATCGCCTGTTATAACTCTGTGTAACTCCTGTGCAAAGGACGTAAAGACAGATGTGACCTGTGCTGTGGACACCTGTCCAGATGCCAACAGTGATTAAAATACTGGACCAGAGCCGTAATGTCTTTTAATTTTTAAGACTCTGCAGGAAGATCGATTTGCTCCAGGAGTGATTTGCATAAGAAATAGAGCTTAGTTATTTTTGCAAACATAACATATTAAAACAAAAGAAAAATGATATTTAAACTTCAAACATAACAAGAACAGCTAACGTGTATCTTTTAACCCTAACGCACGATTTTTCATTAAAAAGCATGTAACATGACATATACTCCACTTACACAGAAAGGCAACCTTGATACTTGCATTCACAGAACATGGCCGGGATTCTCCCCTACCCGGCGGGGCGGGGGGCCCCGGCGTGTCGGAGTGGCGTGAACCACTCCGGCGTCGGACCACCCCAAAGGTGCGGAATTCTCCCCACCTTTAGGGGCCAAGCCCTCACATTGAGGGGCTAGGCCCACGCCGGAGTGGTTCCCACTCCACCGGCTGGCGTAAACGGCCTTTGGCGCCACGCCAGCCGGGGCCGAAAGGACTTCGCCGGCCGGCGTAAGTCCGCGCATGCGCCGGAGCGTCAGCGGCTGCTGAAGTCATACCGGCGCATGCGCAGGGGAGGGGGTCTCTTCCGCCTCCGCCATGGTGAAGGCCATGGTGGGGGTGGAAGAAAAAGAGTGCCCCCACGGCACAGGCCCACCTGCCGATCGGTGGGCCCCGATCGCGGGCCAGGCCACCGTGGGGGCAGCCCCTGGGGTCAGATCGCCCCGTGCCCCCCCCCAGGAACCCGGAGCCCACCCGTGCCGCCAATCCTGCTGGTCAAGTAGGTGGTTTAAACCACGCCAGCGGGAGAGGCCTGTCAGCGGCGGAACTTCAGCCCATCGTGGGCCAGAGAATCACCGCGGGGGGACCGCCGACCGGCGCGGGGGACCCGCCGACCAGCGCGGCGCGATTCCCTCCTCCGCTGAATCTCGGGGGGCGGAGAATTCAGGACACGGCGGGGGCGGGATTGACGCTGACCCTGGGCGATTCTCGGACCCCCCCCCCGGGGGGTCAGAGAATTCCGCCCCATATTCCTGCTGGTAAGCTTTTTCAGACCACTTTCCGAAAGACTCTCTTGGTGGCAACGTTTCATGACCTGTCTCAGCTGCTTTGCAAAGCATTCTCTCCCCACCTGTTTGAACATGATTCTTTTCTCTCTCTGAGTTCCGCTCAGCCCCTCAAACAATGGCTTTGCTCTGGGGTCTCCAGAGGTGAACTCATACTTGCCATCTGGGCTTTCGATTGCCCATTCCCATTTACACAAACGAACAGGGCAATGAATATGCAATTGACCACCAATTTGCAGAAAAAAAGAGGCCATCATACTCTGTAACGAGCTAATGGCTCATTACAGTGACCCGGAGCACAATGGATCTTGACTGACTCACCCCGGCTGAACAGGGGTATCCTGTTTATTCTCTGAATGGGACAATGCCACTCAGGCCAGGTATGGGCATATACCTCTGACTCAGTGCCAACAGTTTACCCTCAGTCTGTTAACCCCCTAAATTGCCCACTACATCTTCGATCCTCTTTCCGGATCCAATTTCTTAACATCTCCCGATCGTGCCACCTGATACACCGAGGATTCAGATGCCAGCAAATGATTGGGCACAGATTTTTGCTCCCAGTCAGGGCGGTCTATTTCCGCCCTTGAACCCAGAATGAAATTGAATCCTCAGAACTTGCCTATCAGGAATTATCCCAATCAAACATGCACATAAATTGTTTTAGTCCTTTTTGTTCAGTTAAAAACCTGTCAGGCAACCCGAGAAAAGGTTCATAAACGATTGGCTGGGCATTCGCAAATGGAGCAGGTAAGGACGCGCACGTTGGTGGGCACAGGGCTGTTTCAGCAAGACAAACAAGAATGTGGAAATAAATGGGAATTAGTAATTCACATTCCCGGTCACATTCCATGCTGATAATGGCAAGCTGTTGTGTACCGTCACAATCATGCCTGGCTTTTCTACACCAAGCCAGTGATGGCGAGTGAGTGATAATCATCGTTATTCCTGAAATAATCCTTAATTATAGTCTGCAGATCAGGGCAATGACAATTCTTTTCTGCATTTTTCACCACTGACACGGACTTTCGCAGCAGCTTCACTGGATATGTTATGGATGCCAACACGACAGCACATATTTCATATATTATTTTACATTTTCTGAACTACCCAGTGGCTGGTGTTAGTGTCTCTGCAGGGCTGGGCTAAAGCTAATGCTGACAGAAACACAATCACCAGCAGGATGACAGGCACAGCTTTCACCAATGCATCTTCCTGCCCTTTCAGATAGATCTCAAAAGAACAGAAAGCGTCGGATGCACTCTGAATCCAGATTAGGAGCACTGTTTATATACGTGGCGTAGTTGGTCAGGGCTCAGTTGGGGGCACTATTGTTTCCACATTGGACGGCTTTGCGTTCATGCCTCACTACAAATGTGGAAGCAAGTATCTGAGCCGAAACTTCAACAGACCGTAGGATGTAGGAGCAGAAGAAGGCCATTCGGCCCATCGGGTCTGCTCTATCATTCAATCAGATCATGACTGATCTGAGGTGATAATCCTCAACTCCACTTTCCCGCCTTGTCCCTATTACCCTCGATTCCCTCACTGATTAAAAATCTGTCTCCCTCAGCCGTGAACATATTTAATACCCCAACCTCTATAGTTCCCTGCGGGAAAGAGTTCCACAGATTCACTACCCCTTGAGAGAAGAAATTCCTTTTTATAAACCGTACAAGACCTAATGGGGTGGACCAGTTAGCCTCGCCTTGAGCTTTGTAGAATACAAGCTTTCCCAGTGAGGGGCAGGAGCCCATCAATGGAGTAATGGACTTTGCCATAAAAGCCGGCCCAGGTGGAAGGCGAGAATGAGTAGTCCCGACTGGGACATGGAGTGTACAGTGTATAGTTTGCTTTGCAATAAAATACGTTTCTTTCTGCCTCCCATTTTGGACTCCATTGTGGCCCCTAAATTCTTCCTCATCACCATCTTAAATGGGTGACCCCTCACTCTGAGGTGATGCCCTCTGATCCTCGACTCTCCCACAAGAGGAAACAACCTCTCAGCACCTACCCTGTCAAGCTCCCCTGAGAATCCGATATGCCTCAATAAGGCCGCCTCTCATTCTCCTAAACGCCGACGAGTACAGGCCCAATCTACGCAACCTCTCATAGGAAAATCCCTCCACACCCGGGATAAACCCCGTGAACCTTCTCTGGACTGCCCCCAATTCCAGTATATCTTTCCTTAGATAAGGAGACCAAACCTGTTCACAGTATTCCAGGTGAGGTCTAACTAGTACCTGGCACAATTTTGGCAAGACTTCCTTATTTTTATACTCCATTCCCTTTGAAATAAAGGACAACATTCCATTTGTTTTCCCTATCACGAGCTGAACTTGCACGCTCGCCTTTCGTGATTTACACAGGAGGAGCCCCAAAAATTCCCCGTGCTGCAGCTTTTCCAGTCTTTCTCCATTGAAATAGTAATCAGCACCTTTATTCTTCCTACCATAGTACATCATTTCACACATTCCTACATTATATTCCATCTGCCATGTTTTTTTGCATACTCAAAGAGTGTGCACTGTTGACGATGCCATCTTTCAAATAAGGTATTCAATTGAGGCCTCTCAGTTGGATATACACGATCCCATGACATTACTTCCAAGAAGAGTTCACCCATGTGTCCTGGCCATTATCTATCGTTCAATCAACGCCACAAGAAGTGATTTTTCTGGTCATTGTTACATTGATTGTTTGTGGGAGATTGCTCCGTGTCATTTGCCTGCCACATTCCCAACAACACAAAAGTGAGTAGTCTTCAACAGCACGGAAAACACTTTGGGATGTTCGGAGGTTGGGAAAGGCACTATATAAATGCAAGTCTCTCTTTCTAAGGTGGATGAACTTCATCCTTCCCCTCGTGTTATGGTAAGATTAAACTTATGAAAGAACCTAATGCGATGATAAGGGTTAATAAAGGTGAGGCATTTTGAATCTGACAGGAAAGTCTCTTCAACATTCATAGCACCAAATTATTTTTTATAATTTCCCCAGTAGAGAAAGCTTCAGCAAAATTGAATTGTAGATTTAACCATGATGTCAATTCATGACAATTTTGCTTTTCCCATTTTCTGGAATTCTAAATCCACCTAATCTGCACATCTTTGGACTATGGGAGGAAACCGGAGCACCCGGAGGAAACCCACGCAGACACGGGGAGAAAGTGCAAACTCCACACGGACAGTCATCCGAGGCAGGAATTGAACCCGGGTCCCTGGAGCTGGGAGGCAGCAGCACTAACGATCGTGCCACCGTGCCGCACAAAGGGTTGTGAATCTTTCGAATTGGACTTGGGGATGCTCCATGGTTCAACACATGGAAATCTGGGATAGACATGTTTTTGGTCGCTCAGGAAATTAAGGGATTTGGAGAGTTGATCAGCCATGATGATATTGAATGGCGGAGCAGAATCGACAGGCCATCTGGTCTACTCCCGCTCCTGTTTCCTCTTTGTCCCGGTGTCCACTTTTCCTTCGGTCAGTCATTCAGACAATGCATCATTTTACTCCTTTTCATTAGACCATAAGACCACAAAACACAGGAGCAGAATTAGGCCATTCGGCCCATTGAGTCTGCTCCGCCATTCAATCATGGCTGATATTTTTCTCATCCCGATTCTCCTGCTGTCTCCCCATAACCCCTGATCCCCTTATTAATCTAGAACCTATTTATCTCTGTCTGAAAGACACTCAGTGATTTGGCCTCCATAACCTTCTGCGGCAAAGAGTTCCACAGATTCACCACACTCTGGCTGAAGAAATTCCTCCTCATCTCTGTTTTAAAAGATCATCCCTTTAGTCTGAGATGGTATCCTCTGGTTCTAGTTTTTCCTATGTAGCGCTAACAATTATACTCAAAGACGAGAGACTAGTACAATAGAGGCTTTATTGCTGTGTGATGCTATTTCTCCATCTGCAACTGTAGACTAAGGTCTGAGTGACTCACACGCATATTTATACACAAGCTCCCTGTGGGCGGAGCTAGCCGGCAGGGGCTTACCGGAGGAACCTGTATTACAGGTACAGCCATACATCCCCCTACTGCAAGTACACATAACTACAGTGGTTATATCACCACATCCTACAAGTGGAAACATCCTCTCCACGTCCACTCTATCCAGGCCTCGCAGTATCCTGTAAGTTTCAATAAGATCCCCTCTCATCCTTCTAAACTCCAACGAGTACAGACCCAGAGTCCTCAACTGTTCCTCATAGGACAAGTTCTTCATTCCAGGGATCATTCTTGTGAACCTCCTCTGGACTCTTTCCAAGGCCAGCACATCCTTCCTTAGATACGGGGTCCAAAACTGCTCACAATACTCCAAATGGGGTCTGACCAGAGCCTTATATAGCCTCATTTAGATAAACAAATCAAAATTGCCCTTTGATGCTCAGATTTTCTGTTACGTATTACCAGGTTAGATTGCAACTGGGTGATATCGCTTCAGCCATGCTTCTTGTTCAGATTCAGAAGCACTTATTCTGCTGTTTTTAGAAGTTGTGTATTTTAAAGTTACATGAATTAGGAGAGACAGAACAAGATATTTGGCCAAACCAGCTAATGGTTATACTCCACTTCAGCCTCCCCCCTCCATCTACTTTTGACAGGTTAACCCTCTGTTGCCTTCTTCCTCATATCCCTATCTTGTTTCCACTCTCGCATCGATACTGTTCACCTCAGCTTCCTTTGGTAGCGATCTTCTCCTGAACTCTTTATCTTAATTCTTGCTTATTATCTTATATTAATGGCCCCGGGTTTTACTCTTCCCCTCAAATGGACACAAGAGCCGGGATTTTCTGCTCCCTTTCACCCCCCCACCCCAACCCCTCAACTTGGCTTTGAAGGATGAATTGTTTATTAAAAAGAACCAGTGATCTGAAGTATCACCGAATGTGGAATTAAGTAAAGATTTGGGGTGATAGAGAAAACGTGAAAAAGTAATGACGTGGAGATGTCGGCGTTGGACTGGGGTGAGCACAGTGAGACGTTTTACAACACCAGGTTAAAGTCCAACATGTTTGTTTCAAACACTAGCTTTCGGAGCACTGCTCCTTCCTCAGGCTCCTTCCTCACATGAAAAAGTAAAGCACAAATTGCTATAAACACGGAAACACAAAATGACAAATGTTCGATTTAAATCGTAGAATCCCTACATGCAGGAGGCCATTCGGCCCTTCGAGCCTGCACCGGCCCTTTGAAAGAGCACCCTACCCAGGCCCACGTCCCCACCTCATCAATTTAGTTGATGTTCCTGCATTAACTCGTATTTATTCTTCATTTCAGGATCTTTATTCTAGTGGTCGGATCAGTGCTTCTTTTCCAGACTGTTATTGCCAAGCCTGAGGTGAGTCATTTGTTCGAAAAATGTGCTGAGCATAGAGGAGTAACTGATACGTAGAATTGCAGAGCAGACATCCAACCTGAAGGTTTGTAAGGCATCGATTACAACAGGGGTGGGCAAACTTTTCCGTGCAAGGGCCACATTCAGAAATTCACAATTTTAAAGAGCCGCATAGTATATTAATTAATAGTCCCGGTTGTAACCAATTAGCGTGCGGCATATACCTCAGCGCTTCCCCCGGCAGCATCCTGCATTTAGCCCTCTTTTTCTCTACTTTTCAAAAATGGCGCTTCACCCGGTTATGATTCTGGGCGCCTCATATAGAACATAGAACAGTACAGCACAGAACAGGCCCTTCGGCCCTCGATGTTGTGCCGAGCAATGATCACCCTACTCAAGTCAACATATCCACCCTATACCAGTAACCCAACAGCCCCCCCCATTAACCTTATTAAAAAAAAATATGTATATATATTTTTTTTTAAATAAAAATAAATTTTAATTTTTTTTATGACTTGATTTTGGTGGGCCGCATAAAGACCTTTGGCGGGCCGCATGCAGCCCGCAGGCCGTAGTTTGCCCACCCCTGAATTACAAACTGCTGGATACAACACTACATTATTGCATGAACTTGATGTCGTGGAAAAGAATACAGGTTTATCATTTTGTGACAACATTAAGGAGCTTCTTTCATCTACGAGCATTTAACAGAATGAGCGGGATTCTCCAGTCAATATTCCTGCTCAGCTTCAGTCCCCATTACAGCCTGAGTCGAAATGTGGGCGCAAGATCGGAACTCCAGAGGTGAGGTGGGAAAGACGGCAAGTTTGACCTCCAAGGTGGCACTTGACTGAAACACGGTCAGTGGAGGTTCAGAGGGAGAGCTCCCCATTGGTGTAACAGTGAAAGTTCGTTTCAGACTGTCAAGATGAATGATGCATTCTTACAAGATAATAGTACTGAGCCAACTCAGGCAAAAGATTATTGTAATCAAAGTGTCTTGTCCACCAAAAAGCTAAAATAGAACAAATAAAGAGAAATTTGGAAAGCAGTAACAGAACATTGCCAGCTGACAACAAGGGCAGTTTTATTAGAAGTATTAGAACATAGTACAGTGCAGAAGGAGGCCATTCAGCCCATCAAGTCTGCACCGACCCACTTAAGCCCTCACCTCCATTCTATACCCGTAACCCAATAACCCTTCCTAACCTTTTTGGTCACTGAGGGCAATTTATCATGGCCGATCCACCTAACCTGCACATCATTGGACTGTGAGAAGAAGCCCACGCAGACACGGGGAGAAGGTGCAGACTCCGCACACACAGTGACCCAGCGAGCAATCGAACCTGGGACCCTGGCGCTGTGAAGCCACAGTGCTATCCACTTGTGCTACCCAACAATAATAATTGCTTATTGTCACGAGTAGGCTTCAATGAAGTTACTGTGAAAAGCCCCTAGTAGCCACATTCCGGCACCTGTTCGGGGAGGCCGGTACGGGAATTGAACCCGCACTACTGGCCTTGTTCTGCATTACAAGCCATCTATTTAGCCCACTGTGCTAAACCAGCAGAGTTCCTCTAGGCAGTGTTCTAGGCCAAGCTGTCTTCGGCTGCCTACGTCCCTCTCCCCTGAAGGTTAGAAGTGGGGATGTCGGCTGCTGTTTGCACAGTGTTCAGCTCCAGAGGCAAGTCCTCAGATACTGGAACAGTCCACGCCAGCATTGCAGAAATACCTGGCAACGTGCAATCCGAGGCTGGTAAGTGGCAAGTAATGTTCACACCCCACAAGTGCCAGGCAATGATCATCCTTGAGCAGGACAACCAGCTACAACCCCTGGGGAAACGGGCAGGTGGAGCGGGAGAATGGGACGGTCTGGAAGGCCGTCCAGCTGGCCCTACGGTCCAAGAATCTCCCCGTCTCCCGCTGGCAGGAGGTTGTCCCCGACGCCCTTCACTCCATCCGATCGCTACTTTGCGCTGCGACTAATGCAACCCCCCCCCCATGAACGTCTCCTTGCCTTCCCCAGGAAGTCCACCTCCGGGGTTTCGCTCCGAACGTGGCTGGCAGCTCCAGGACCCATTCTCCTCCGCAAGCATGTGCGGCTCCACAAGGCAGAGCGTTGGTTGAGAGGGTACAGCTACTCCATGCAAACCCGCAGTACACCTACGTGGCGTACCCCGACGGCCGCCAAGTCACAGTCTCCCTCAGGGACCTGGCACCAGCTGGGTCCCCACTACCCCCTTCTGCCCCGGCGCCACCCTTCCTCCCCCCAGCGCACCCCACCACAGCCCCCGCTCCAGGAAGATCCGTCCTCCCCTTGGTCCCACCCAGGGATGCAGATGAGGTCGACACGCTCCTGGAGTCACCGGAGACCGAGCCGACGCCTGCATCGCCACCGGGACTGTGACGCTCACTAACGGAGGATCAAGGCACCCGATCAGCTGAATTTGTGAACATTTCCCAAAATATTTACCTTAAAATGCATGTAAATAGTTTTCCACCATCCCTGCTGAACTCTTTTTAACAGGGGGTGAATGTGGTAGTCACCACAGTCGTATATATCACATAAGAGATGTAATACGGTAAGGCTCCTGTACTACAGGTACAGGGGTAGATCCCTGCTTGCTGGCTCCGCCCAGTAGGCAGAGTATAAATGTGTGTGCTGACCGAGCTGCAGCCATTTCGGCAGCAGCTGCAGGAGGCTACACATCTCTGCTTAATAAAGCCTCGATTACACTCCACTCTCGTCTCGTCGTCATTGGTAGTGCATCACAGAGCCCAAGAGAGGTGATGGGTGAGGGAATGGCTGGGTTCTAGGAAGTTGAATTCACCTCCTCAACACGTAAAATAAATTTCAAACCTCCTGTTCATAGGTCTGAAACAGTGTTTGCGACTAGTTCGCTGCAGTAATCAAAACCCTTGGGCGGGATTCTCCGATATGCCAGTTATATTTTCCTGGGCGGCGGGCCACCTTGCAATGGGATTACCCATTGTGGCCACCCCACGGGAAACCCACGGGCGTGGGTGTGCTGTCGGCAAAACGGAGAATCCCCATCGCTGGAGAATCCAGCCCCTTGTATTTGCACTCCCTGGCACCTTAGCTAGTTAAGTGGGACTAAGCATAGACTCTGCAAGGGCTGCTAACACCCAAAATTCTCATCCAATACTTCTTCATTTACCAATTTTGTTGTCAGTGAAAATTGAGCTACTGCTCAATTATTGGCTCCAAATATAGGGCCCTAATTGTTTAGCACTCCTGTGATCCCTGTTTGTATGACAGCTTGAATACAAATCAGCCGCTCTGATGTAGCAAGAAAGAAGTTACTGCCAGTTCGATCAAGCCCAGTAAAGCCTGAAATTGAATTATAACTTGAATTTCCAACTTTCAACCACCAAAAACATGTTTATATTTAATCTTTCACTTCACATTGCTGAAAGCGCCTCGTAAACTGAATGAGGCTAGATAAAAGGGTTATTTTGTACAAATGAAATAGCCGTAATCTTCCCCACATAATGTTTATAACGTCAGTAACCAATTAACGTGCATGTGCAATTATGGCATTAATTCATTAGAATTAATCCCTCAACAATCAATTAAATGGTGACCTTAATCTTTGTGCCAGCTTCATTCATTTTCCAAATCAAAATGCAAACAGTTGGGTAAACATTAATCAGTGCTTATTATAATCTACCATAATTACCCAACGAATGGAACACACAATGTCTTTTCTATGTTCAGTTTCAGCCATTTGGATGACATTTTCTATCTGTTGAGGTGATGGCAATCGTATCGCAATCCTGGCAACTAAGATGCTTGTTCATCTTTTGCACATAACACTTTAAATGATCCTAGGTCCAGTGTAATCAGTTGGGTGCAGAATAATAGCCCCTCTACTCTCTCCCAACAATGTTCGGTAACCACAAATGCAGACCAGGCATCCCAGTCCACCAAGCTGATATTTAAATGTTTGAACACTTGACTTCTTATTGAGCAATATCCTCAATTTAGTGTCAACTTGTGTTAAATGGCGGCAGTGCCAAAACTACCCTGAACTTTCAAACTTCTTTGACTGAGGAACTTTTGCAGCCACCAGAGAAAGGAGAATGTAATTCTATCGAGACAAGCTTGATGATGAGTATCAAAGAGATAATGTTCTAACCCACTGTACTATCCAGTCCCTCATTATCATTACTTCTCAATATCCTTTTGATTTGTACTCCACAGAAATTCCAAGCAGAGAACGTACTAGCTCATGCTGAACCAGAGGAAGATCGAGATATGATCTATCACAGCATCCCAGATAATCTTCCTCATCATCCCCAGCCAGGGGTGTTGGTGCTTCATGCAGAGCCAATGAATGAACCAGAGGAAGATCGAGATATGATCCATCATGGTACTTCCAATATTCCTCAATGGGAACTACAGGCAAAGAGGGACCGACTACATGAGACATCAGTGAATGAAGCAGCCGAAGATCTGGACAACGAGCATAGCATTCCTGAAATCCCTGAACATCAGCTTCATGCAAAGATGGTCTTGCCATATGAGCCAATGAGTGAGCCAGAGGAAGACCGAGATATGATCCACCATAGCCTCCCAGATAACCTTCTTCATAAACTCCAGCCAGAGAGAGTCGTTTTACTGGAGGAGCCCCTGAATGAGCCTGAGGAAGACCGAGATATGATCCATCATGGGTTCTGAATTCCTGACAGGCCTGCAACTTGGCAATGCAGCACAGAGAGGCAGATTTGATTCAGATGTGATTAAGAAAGCCTTCAGATCTCTTCCAAATATGAAGCAGAAGATATGACTGGTGCAATCATCACAGTTTCTAAATATGAGACCCCCAAAACCTAGCATTGAGAGCTTCATTTGAAGTCTACTCGTGACAATAAGCGATTTTCACTTTCATTTTTCATTTCAAAAGATGTTGGCGTGATGGCATTTTGGGCAAAGTTATGGCGATGGACCAAGAACAGATCCTGGAAATTCTTGGCCAAATGTGTATGAACATGTTAAACATTTATCAAGAATTCCTCGCTCTCTCACTCGCACTCGTCCTAACGGCATTATCTATCAATTTAAAATAAGCGAGTTGAATGCTCCTCTTAAACTGCAGAGCGAGGAAATTCAGAAAAAAAAGATTAAATAGTCCTACCTATTACGCCTCAATGTAATTTCAAGCCAAACGATATTCTCTGATGGTTGTATCATATGCAATAAAAATATTTCAGTTGTTCTGACCCGAACACCAAATTGAAACTAATATTGGCAATTTATTTCATTGTTAAGTACCTTACGGCGCTGCTAGACAAACTGAATACATGGAAGTGATTTCAGCATTTCCTTCGTCCTTTAATGATTAAAATCAATGTTATGAGTTTAAGAAACAAATTAAATATTTAGATGTGTTTATCTATCACATCATACCAGCCCCATACCGCCTAGCAGTATAAGGTTAAAAATGACGGTGATTAAAGATTGAATTAAGCTTGAACGTCAATTATACATCATGGCACTTTTGCAGATTCACTCTTTTTAACCCACTGCCTTACAGTCATCGAGGAAGAGATCAATGCTTCTTTGGCTCAGCATATTGTCAGCCTTTGGGAGGAGATTTTTAAAAAATATTTGATATGCTGCAGATTTTTCACTTGACCAAAATGATGAGAGCTCCCTGCCCCCTTGCAATGGGGGCTGTTGCCTCTCGTTGTCACTGGGTCCAAGATCTGATAGTCATTCGTTTCAGCATGGTCAGCTTCAGCCTTCCCGTTTGGTCAAGTGGCGCCTTACTGTGGTTGGCTGTCTTGCCCCTACCTCCTCTGACCCCCCCCCCCAAGCTGCGGGAAGTGGGGAGGGGGCCATTTTTAGCACGAAAGTTTTAATGCACGAGACCAATGGCGCCGCTGTCACATGAAGGGCTGAATGGCCCTGTCACAGAACGGGTGGGGCTAGAAAATGCGGCGAGCCGTACAAAACTCCACTGACATCGGCGGGAGTGGAAAATGCCGCCCGGGGAGATTCCACCCAGAAGCGTTCAAATGTATTCTTGGGTGATGTGTTGTCATGGGAACCACACAGCTTTAATCCAGAGATGCCCCGTTCACCTGAGGAAGGAGCAGTGCTCCGAAAGCTCGTGTTTGAAACAAACCTGTTGGACTTTAACCTGGTGTTGTAAGACTTCTTACTGTGTGATGTGCCATCAATTGAATGTGAGACGAGTTGCTGAACAAAAGTATGGCTTTAATCTACTAGATGTTAGCCTTGCGGTCGATTACAGTAGAAGGACGACAGCCGGGAGTACTGGGTATTTATACCCCACCCTGGAGGCGGGGTTAACTCAGCCTCTCGACCAGTCGGGGAGCCGTCACATGACTGGTCTCAACCAACCGGTCGAGAGGCACATGACTGACCAGGGCCAATGGTAAGCCAGTGTTCTCCACCAATGGCAGGCAGCTATGCTAATCATACCACCACACTGTGCTCACCCCAGTCCAACGCCGGCATCTCCACATCATTAATCCAGAGAGCAGCAGGAGGCCATTCGGCCTGGCAAACGTGGTTGACTCTTAAAATGGCACTCAGCTCGAAGGCAGTTAGTAATGGGCAACAAATGCTGGCCTTGCCCGCGATGCCCACATCCCGTGAAAGAATTAAAAATAAAACTATGTCAGGTGTTTGAACTCTTGCAACAAAATGGATCTTTTGGGGAGGGGGCATTTTCTGCTGGTTCCTGCCTTAAGCGGGGGAGGGGCGGTTTCTACTCGCTCTCACAGCAGAAAGTGGCAGCCGTTTAAATGTTAATCACCTCCCAGCAAACTGGATCGCTGCCACGATTGCACTGCCGAGATTCGATTATCTGATTGCTGTCGCATCTTATGCGGCCTTTGTTTGGGGGTGGATTTGAATTAGAGCTTCGACTCAAGTCCCACTTAAGTAGCACCCCTCAATACGAGGCTGCAGCGCCTGGCCATTAACCCCATCGTAGGTCTGTGAGGGAAACTGGCCAACTTGTCATGGCTGCTAGTCAATGCACTTTCATTGCAAAAACCCACACACCGTCAGGAAATATTAACCATGTTCAGAATCCCAAATACTGTTTCCTGGCATTCTCTGCAAGTCCGGGGCAATACGTGCATTTTATTGACGTTTGGGCAAAATCTCCTGGCGAAGCAGGTATTATAAATGCATGTGCATGTCTCTGGTTGTTTAAGTTGACAACTGAACCTGTTCTGGATTCCTCTCCTCCCTCACATGAAACGCATCTGGGCTCAATGCATTGCCGCGTCTGACTGATGTAATCCCTATGAATAATTATTTTCTGAATCAAATGGGGCTGAGGATTTGCGGTTGACCTGCAAACTGTTTTTAAAAAAAACATTATCCCCGCAATGCGCATCGGTGAGCTATTGCATTATTCGGAAAGGAAATGCAGTGATTCAAGTAGGGAGCCCAATCTTGTTCCTGAAATGAAATTATTAAGACCAGATTCAGCAAATAGGCATCCCTCACAATTGGGTGCTGCCGTCGCAAGAGGAACAATGCGGAAATGGAGCTGCCGTTCATGACCTGAATCTCTGCTCTCAATTAGCTGTCCCACAATAGTTGCACAATCTGGAATTCAGACATAACTCGCAAATTAAGATTCCTGATTCACCCCCTCCCCTAAGCAGTTCATGAGCAGAGGGGGAAGCAGGATCAGTTTGGCAATCGTTTTGAACCTTACAGTTAGAACAACAGACCTACTTAGCTGTTGGCATTTTGCACAGTGTTGACATTAAGCCAAGGGATTTGCTTTAATTTCACAAGGGTCGGGCGTCGAACTTGATCTACAGTATTCTGCACTTGTGGTGCAATCTCTTCAGTCAGATTGCGTGACCTGTGTTTTATCTGAGCTTATATAAAGATGGTCTTAATGAAAAGTTATTGCAAACACTTGGAGAGGAGAAACGTCCCACATGTTTTTAAACAAAAACAGTTCACTGAACATTGTTTGTGAAGGCGGTGCCCTCCAATATAGATTTGTTCTTGGCTTAATGTTTACAATAGTCAGTCAATTTAAACAAATGAAATTCATCCCGAGTAATTCATTGTAACACTGAAAGCGATGTCACATAATCCCCACAAATATATAGCACCGGACTTTTAAAATAACCTGACTCATGAATACATTTTACCCACGCTGGGTTAATAATCATTAAAGGTGTCTTTATTCAATGCATGTAGCAGCTCCCAACATTTGTAAATGAGCCTACCAATCTGTTTCGTAATCACAGTTCCTAACAGCAAATGGCCACAATGTTTAGCCCACTTCCTCATCTTTAACATTCACATCAGGAGCCTGTAATTTGTACGTGTTGAGATTAGCATTTCCAATTGTACTATATAGAATTGTTTTTTTTCCATATTTCACGGTGATATCATTGAGAAATAAGAATATTGAGAGAAGAAAATTCACAGCATCTCTGGAACCAGTAATGTGCACCTCATCATCCTTTATCAATAAAACTGACTCTGAGATTATCCTCTGCTATATTTTCAATCACCATTTTCTCCGGCCGGAATCACACCTTTCTTAAGGATGAGGTTTCCGTACAGTGCAGTTTCCCTGAAACAAAAGGCAATAAGGATGTAAAACATGCTTCTTTACAAGATCAATCATGTTATTCAGCCAGTGCCACGGTTTAAGTGTCCAGCAACAGCTGGACATCATTAAGCATCATCGCAATATGTTCTGGACAATACTTTTAGTCATTTTTTTCCCTAATATTTCTGGAAGAACATTTTTCTTGACATTTTGCACTTAATGTCAAAACTTTGCAGAACAGTACAGAGACAACAATCATAATCAACACAGCAACAATATCAACAGAGATAGCACAGGCTGTCCCTGCGTCTGTGACACTGGTCCCAGTTCTATCTTTTCCCTACTCTATCTACATATAGTTTTTTTTAGAAGTATTCTTGTCAGGACTCTGAACATTTAGTGATACAAGCTACACACAACTTTGCATATATATTTGCAACTATTGCCAGGGTTCTTTACATCGTTCGTAATCTATAATTACAGTTACATTCGTGTTGCTGGGGAGGGACATCCTGTTCTCCGCCCTCTCCTCGAGTTCTCGAGGGAGGTTAGATAGGTCCGTTCTCCCGGTTTGACCCCTGTGGTGGGATTTCCAACCCCTCCTGCAAATCCCACTCCTCCCTCCCCCCCCCCCCCCCCCCCCCCCCCCCGGGGCCCGGTTCCTTCTCTCCCATTTGCAGGCTCCTTCCTTCCAGGCTTGCCCGCCAATCATGCTCATGGGACAGAAGCAAAAACGACTAATATTCTCATCACCTCTCTCTGCTGCCCTGGCTTTGTCCAGGGACCGACGGTAACATTTCAGGACCCTGGTTAAAATGTCGAGTCAACCAAAGCTCATTCGCACGCAATCTACGCGTTTAAAAAACAATTTGTTTTCCATGACAGACTCCTGTGCCCCACACTTTCACCCCCAGGTTGGATGCGCTGAGATATGGGAGGATTCCGGGTCCTGCCACACTGACCATTAAAAATGGCTGCTCGCAGGTTGGGGCTTTGTTCTGGGGGGAGGGGCCTGGATTCAGAGTTGGGCCCACAACCCCCGGAATGAGTGCGTAGGTTGCAGGATGCGGAGACGGGCTGGGCCGGCCTGCTCTGTACTCTGGCCCTGCGTGGAGTTAGATTATTTTTTAAATCAAAGAACGAAAGTCCTCCAGCCCTCACACACCGCAATCACCCGCCCACACACCCCAGCCATGAAAACCTCTGCCAATGATTCCCCTACCGCCCCACCCACCCACCGCCATGGCCTCTCACACCCCCTATGTCAACACTTGCCCCTCTACCCACCCCAGGGTCCCTAGGACAACCCCTGTCCCTCTCCCATGCCACCACACTTTTCTCTTAGCCCCATGCCAATTCATCGTTTGATAGTTCATTGACAGCTTGGGCAGTTCCTTGACAGTTCATTGTCAGGTGGACAGTTCTTTAACAGCTCGACAGTGCCAAAGAGCTTATGTAACAAAATGTTTTTCCACACAATCACATTTACTTTAAACAACCCCAAAGGGTGCCTAACCTCTCCCTACGGTGTATATTGCCTCTCCAAATACATCCACCAAGTTCAGGCCTGCCCTTATCTGGTTTACTCTTTACACTCTGGGTTTCACACTCCTGGCCTACCAAGATCCCACTTCCGTGGAGCCAGAAATGATTTGAACGGCCAGCTGCCTCCATCAACTGTGCATGCACGAACCCCGGCCCAACTCTCTTCCCCCCCCACCTCTCCCAAAAATGGAACATGCTGTGTTCGAGGAAGGGACTTAAAATATCCAGCCATTTTTGGGATTCTCACCATGTTGGAGAGGCTGGGCCCTTATGTAAACTTGAGATGGCATAACTACCCTCACCCTTGGAAGTGTTACAGCACCACCCCTGGGAAACAGGCTTAATTACAGTGTGACACGATTACATAGACAGACATCACTATAAAATTGGACATGGAAGTTTATACTGGAAAAATAAAATAAAGACAGATGTGGACTGGTCCAACTAAATACATTGCATAAAAGTTACAGTACAGGAACAGGACAATCAGCCCAAATGATCCACATTAGGGTTCATGTTCCACACGGCCTCCCCTTCACCCCATCAGCAAATCCTTTCCCCCTTATCTATTCTAACCCTGCTTCATGAGGACTGCTCTTGGTTTTGCTTCCCTGTGCGCAATACCATGAGAGATTAACCATCACAGTATGTTTGAAAAGCAGTAAAAGAAGGGGGTTAGAAAAGCCTTGGACGGCACCACAACGCAGAAGACCACATTCTTCAAAAAAACCTACTTTGTTGTCTGCTACACATTCTGACAACCTAACCCTCCTCAGTCCAACCGGCACATAAGTAAACCCCACCTTTCAGCCCCGGAGGTCTTGTCTTTGCATAAACTAGGCAGCACAGTGGTTAGCTCTGTCACTTCACAGCGCCGGGGTCCCGGGTTCTATTCCCGGCTTGGGCCACTGTCTGTGCGGAGTCTGCACGTTCTCCCCGGGTCTGAGTGGGTTTCCTCCGGGTGCTCCGGTTTCTTCCCACATGTCCTGAAAGACGTGCTTGTTAGGTGAATTGGACATTCTGAATTCTCCCTCCGTGTACCCGAACAGGCGCCGGAGTGTGGCGACGAGGGGCTTTTCACGGTAACTTCATTGCAGTGTTGGTGTAAGCCTACTTGTGGCAATAATAAAGATTATTACTCTAAAATGCACCCACCCTTTTCGGCTATGACACGCTTTACTTGTATTAAAAAATCAGCCTCGCTATTTTACCTGACAAGCGGCTCTTTTGCTTCCCAATGCTTTCAAACTGGACACAAGGGATTAAAGAGGTGGAAAGGGGGATGTTGCGAAGACACACGGGGGTTCAGGACTCGCCCTCGTGGAGCAGGCCTATGCGGCGATCGGCAAAAATGATGGCCACCCACACCCAGTGGTCCACCTTTTTACTCGCCGTATAAGTGGACCCCCATTTTGGAGGGGGGAGGGGGGGGGGCTTTCCGAGGCCTCAAAGGCCGGTTGACGGGCTGAAATCCTGTGCATGACAAATAGAAAAGCTTAAACATGACGTTATGGAATAACCTACCCCGTGGCAACCACAGCGAAAGATTTTCTCGCCCGTTCGTAAAATTTGAATCTCTCGACGGCTTCCAGCTTTTTCTGCAAAACAAAAATATGGGAATGTCACTAAAGTCTATTGTGAGTTAAATGTGCAGCGAAAGGAGAATTTCCGTGGTCTTTGTCTGGATTGGTGGCACTGCCCACTTCAAATCTGAGGGTTTTCTTTTTCAGTTGATTTCTCCTCAGCGTGAAGGAAAGTTAGGAAGCATTTATTTTGGGTGAATTCCAGGCTTTCTTACCATCTGAGCCTCCATAACATTCAAAACGCTTCAACACTCCTTCGCACTTTGGGCTGTGAAACACTGTATGTTCTACCAGAGGAAGCTGGCCCCTTCTTTCTGAAACTTTCACTGCCCCCCCCATTCTGGACAGCGATAGTTACTTTTGCCAAGCCCAAAGTCAAACACAGGCACACGGCAAAGACAGGGAGATCTCGCGAGTGCTTCAAAGGGGTCTCTTCAGTAGCGTCTGCAGACCCGACAAGGGGAGAAAGTAATGGAAAGCAATGGGCAACCTTGAAGTTGATAGAAACATAGGGCTGGGTAATACAGGGGGTGCAGGTGACAAGTACCTCCTCACCCACCCATCTAACCGCACCCCGGAAACTATGCTGGCATTGAGCCGACATGCTCCGTGCCAATACATCCCGCAACCATTAGGCAACTAGAGGCTGGACCAATAAGGGCCGACTGGGCTTAGCGCTTACGAATATTACAAACGATTGGCACAAAGTAACAGAGTTGCTCTCAAACAGGCGACTTGGATTGAACGTAGATGATTAAAGTCCTCTCTCCCTGACTGAGGAATTCACCCCTCCAGGTTCAAGAGTCAGAAACACTTTCCTGCCTTCGAAGCTGGGACCTAGACACATGATTTACTTCAATCAGCCACTTGTTATGGAACATTTCCCTTGGGATCGCCAATCGCGGTTTTACACCCAGTTGGCAATTTGGATGGCCATGGTTTTCAATGGTGCCATGAGTGATGCTTGCCACAGATCCTCTGGGTGGAATTTTCCAAGGTTCCTTTCAAAGCGTTGTGGTGGGAAAAGCGGAGCGCAGCCCGTCAGCGGGCCTCACACACCGCAAAGTGGGGGTCCCCCCCTGGAAAGTGGAGGTCCACTTACACGGCAAGAATAAAGGTAGACCACTGGGTGTGGGTGGCCACCATTTTTGCCGATGGCCGTGAGGCCTGCTCCGTGAGGGCGAGTCCTGAACCCCTATTCGACACACGACCCTCCCCTAGGGAACCCCCACCCGCCCCAGAGGCACGGGATCCCCCCCCCTCCGCCAGGAAACCATGCCCATCTCAGACACAGATGCTCCCTCCTCCCAGGCAAAACACCATCCCGAGTCTCCCCAATGGAAGCCGACCCTCAGCAGTGCCTCGTCACTGTCGCCTGCCAGGGTATTGCCCGAGAATGATCGCCCCCCCCCCCCCCTCCCCCCCCCCAGGGACCTGATTACCTGCAGGTTCTGTTTGCCAGGTCATCGTCTTTCAAAACCTGTTGCAAACCCTGTCAACAATACAGCAGGGGGGCTCAGTAAGTCACTGCATGGTGAGAACTCCGTGACAATACTGGCAGGGGCAGGGACAATCCCTGAGTGACAAAGCATCTGTCCATCTCAGCCTTAAATATATCCAGTGATGGAGCATCCATATCCCTCAGGAATGGATAATTCCAAGGGTTCGCGGCTCTTTAATTGTTTCAGGTGACCACTGTGCTAACTAGATGTGGCTTTTTGTTTTAATCATTCAAGGCTGGGTGTCGCTGGCTAGAGCAGCGTTTATTGCCCATGCCTAATTGTCCATCAGAAGGTGGTGGCGAGCTGCCCTCTTGAACGGCTGCAGTCCATGTGGTGTAAGTACTTCCACAGTGCTGTTAGGGTGGGAGTCCCAGGTTTTTGACCCAGTGACAGTGAAGGGACGGCGATATATTTCCAAGTCAGGATGGTGGGTAGCTTGGCAGGGAACTTCCAGGTGGTGGCGTTCCCATGTAAATGTAGAACAGTACAGCACAGAACAGGCCCTTCGGCCCTCGATTTTGTGCCGAGCAATGATCACCCTACTCAAACCCACGTATCCACCCTATACCCGTAACCCAACAACCCCCCCTTAACCTTACTTTTTAGGACACTACGGGCAATTTAGCATGGCCAATCCACCTAACCCGCACATCTTTGGACTATGGGAGGAAACCGGAGCACCCGGAGGAAACCCACGCACACACGGGGAGGACGTGCAGACTCCGCACAGACAGTGACCCAGCCGGGAACGGAACCTGGGACCCTGGAGCTGTGAAGCATTTATGCTAACCACCATGCTACCCTGCTGCCCCAATGTGTCTGCTGCCCTTCCAAGGTGGTAGCGCCGGTGGGTTTTGGAAGGTGCTGCCTGAGGAGCCTTGGTGAGTTCCGTCAGTGCATCTTGGAGAGGGTACACACGGCTGCTACTGCGCATCGGTGGTGGAGGGATTGAATGCCTGTGGACCGGGTGCCAATCAAGCGGGGCTGCTTTGCTCTGGGTGGTGTTGAGCTTCTTGAGTGTTGGTCTTGATTCAAGTAGAGACAAAACTGGTCTCAGGCTGCGTGACTATTATTGATCAATCACTCGATTGATCTCTAGGATAATCTAACATCTGGCTAACATACCTTTTCCATCGAAAATAATCCACTTGAACTATTTCCAATTTTTTTCCATAGAAAATAATCCACTTGAACAATATCCAATTTTTTTCCCCCAAACTAATTCCTTAAACTCAAACCCCTTCAAATTCTGGTATTCCCAAGCTATGACTCATATTCAAATCTCAGGTGATCGCAAACTCTTTTGAATAGGTGCAGATCTCTTCATGCAGACTCAAATAGAATTGCTGTCATCACATTCAGTTTGCGATGTGAATGTACTATTAACACCGTGCTGGTACACTCTCAACGGGACACGTTCATTTATTACTTCAGTTTCTAATTTAAAATGACATTGCTTTTATTTGTGGCTTTGATTATTATTTTTGAAAGTTCGAGACAGCTCATTCTGCTTCATCAGCCGAAAATCAATGACGCGGGCGCGCAAAGTAAAATAAACTATAGTCCATCGCCCACGACCGGCCTCTCAGGTCATCCTTGCAAGCAACAAACTGGGACTGATGATTGCATACCAACTAATTCAGCCGCACCTCCACAACAATGAAAAACATATAAACCTCCAAAGTCGATACAGTTAAGGTGAGGCTGGGACGTTGCCCGAAGTCTTAGAACATAGAACAGTACAGCACAGAACAGGCCCTTCGGCCCTCAATGTTGTGCCGAGCCATGATCACCCTACTCAAACCCACGTATCCACCCTATACCCATAACCCAACAACCCCCCCTTAACCTTACTTTTTTTTAGGACACTACGGGCAATTTAGCATGGCCAATCCACCTAACCCGCACATCTTTGGACTGTGGGAGGTAACCGGAGCACCCGGAGGAAACCCACGCACACAGGGGGAGGACGTGCAGACTCCGCACAGACAGTGACCCAGCCGGGAATCGAACCTGGGACCCTGGAGCTGTGAAGCATTTATGCTAACCACCATGCTACCGTGCTGCCCGTCTTGGAGCAGCAATTTCCACCTTCAACTGGTTCCAGCCAGCACGTCTCAGAATCTCACAGGACCTTTTGAGCTCCGTGTTTGCCTTTCAGTCCAGGAAGACACGTCATGCATGTAACACCTGAAAAACCTGCACACAAAGCACTGAAAACATTGGAGCCGCTTCCCCTCCTTATTTTTCTCCGCTTTGCAGCTCACGGGAACACTATGCTTTCCCGGAAAACCATTTATCACAAAGTTCATCCCTCTTGAGATTATTGTCATGTTAAGTTGTCATGTGAATTCTGCTTCATCCAATAGTTGATTTATTCCTCCAAGATTTAATATCCTTGCTTCACTTGCCCAGAATAAATTTTCCGTGACTTGTGCAGATTCAACTGACTCTGCTAAAATTGGAAAACCATCAAGCATTTCCTTTCTACGAGTTGTTCCATATCGGATATGGTTTTTACCTGGATAGGGCTGCGCCCTGGAAGCTGCCAGCAGAGGTCTACTGTTCCGGAACTCTAAGACCACTTTCAATGGCTTATGATCGATAAATGGATTGGGTTCTTTACCATACAAGGTACATGTCAGCTTTCGGAATACCAATTTTTTTTTTTTATAAACATTTTATTGAGGCATTTATGGTTTTATAACAATAACAGAAGAAACAATGTACATACAAATATAAACATAGTGCAAAGGCCGTCTTTCTCCCTGACAGGCCCCACCTTTTCTAACACCCTACTCTAAACTGAACAAACCCCCCCCCCCCCCCCGGTCTTCTGCTGACGGTTAATTTTCTCTAAAGAAGTCGACGAACGGTTGCCACCTCCGGGTGAACCCTAACAGTGACCCTCTCAAAGCAAACTTGATTTTCTCCAAACAGAGAAAGCTAGCCATGTCCGATAGCCAGGTCTCTGACTTTGGGGGCTTTGAGTCCCTCCAAGCTAATAGTATCCGTCTCCGGGCTACCAGGGAAGCAAAGGCCAGAACGTCTGCCTCTTTCTCCTCCTGGATTCCCGGGTCTTCCGACACCCTGAAAATCGCCACCTCTGGACTCGTTGCCACCCTTGTCTTCAATACTTTGGACATGACATCCGCAAACCCCTGCCAGAATCCCCTAAGCTTCGGACATGCCCAGAACATGTGGACAGGGTTCGCTGACCCTCCCACACACCTTGCATCACCTGTATTCCATCCCAAAGTACCTGCTCATCCAGGCCACTGTCACGTGAGCCCGGGGAACGACCTTAAACTGTATCAGGCTGAGCCTGGCACATGTTGTGGACGCGTCGACTCTGCTCAATGCATCCGCCCAGAGACCATCCTCTATCTCTCCTCTTAACTCCTCTTCCCATTTGTGTTTCAGCTCCTCGGTCTGTGTTTCCTCTGACCCCACGAGCTCCTTATAAATGTCCGAAACCTTCCCTTGTCCCACCCACACTCTGGAAACTACCCTGTCCTATATCCCCCTTGGTGGCAGGAGCGGGAAGGTTGAGACCTGCCTGTGTAGGAAGTCCCGAGTCTGCAAGTACCTAAACTCATTCCCTTCCGTCAATTCAAATTTCACCTCCAGTTCCCTCAGGCTGGGAAAGCTCCCCTCTATAAACATATCGCCTATCCTCTCGATCCCTGCTCTCTGCCATCTCCGGAACCCTCCATCTAACCTCCCCGGGGCAAACCGGTGATTGTCGCAAATTGGGGACCAGACCGATGCTCCCTCTGCTCCCACATGTTTCCTCCACGACCCCCAAACTCTCAGGGCCGCGACCACCACGGGGCTGGTGGAGTACCGTGCCGGTGGGAATGGCAGAGGCGCCGTTACCAACGCCCCCGAACTGGTGCCCTTACAAGATGCCGCCTCTACTCTCTCCCACACCGACCCCCCCCCCCCACCCACTTCCTAATCATGGCTACATTCGCCGCCCAGTAACAATTACTAAAGTTCGAGAGTGCCAGCTCGCCCTCTCTCCCAGCTACGCTCCAACATCCCCTTTTTAACTCGCGGGGTCTTACCCGCCCATACAAAGCCCAAGATCACTCTGTTGACCCATTTGAAAAAGGATCGAGGAATAAAGATGGGGAGACACTGAAACACAAACAGGAATCTCGGGAGAACTGTCATTTGCACTAGCTGTACCGTCCCAGCCAGTGACAGTGGGAGCACGTCCCACCTCCGAAAAGCCTCCTACATTTGGTCTACTAGTCGGGCCAGATTTAGCTTGTGCAGCCGTTCCCATTCCCGAGCCACGTGATGGCTAGGTACCGAAAGCTTCCCCCGACCACTCTAAACGGCAGCTCCCCCAATCGCCTCTCCTGCCCCCTTGCCTGGAGCTCGAACATCTCGCTTTTCCCCAAGTTCAATTTGTAACCCGAAAACCGGCCAAAATCCCCCAGAATCCCCATAATTTCTTCCATCCCTTCCAATGGGTCCGACACATATAAGAGCAGATCGTCCGCGTATAGCGAGACTCTGTGTTCCCCCCCCCCCCCCCCCTCGGACCAGCCCCCTCCAGCCCTTTGAGGCTCTCAATGCAATTGCCAGCGGTTCTATGGCCAACGCAAACAGCAGCGGGGAGAGGGGGCATCCCTGCCTCGTCCCCCGGTGCAGCCTAAAATAGCCCGATGTCAACCTGTTTGTCCGTACACTCGCCACGGGCGCCTGAGACAGCAGCCTGGCCCAGTCGATGAAGCCCCACCCAAATCCAAACCGCCTCAGTACCTTCCACAGATAGTCCCATTCCACCAGGTCAAATGCCTTCTCTGTGTCCATTGCGACCACTACCTCTACGTCCCTACCCTCTCGGGGCATCATGATCACATTCAACAGCCTTCTTACGTTGGCCCCCAACTGTCTCCTCTGAACAAATCCCGTCTGGTCCTCCACAATAACATCCGGAACGCAGTCTTCAACCCTTGAGGACAAGATCTTAGCCAACAATTTGGCGTCTACATTTAATAAGGAGATCGGTCTGTAGGATCTGCATAACTCTGGGTCCTTATCCCACTACAGGATCAGTGAGATAGTGGCCTGTGACATCATCGACGGAAGCCCCCCTCTCTCCCTTTGCCTCATTAAATCTCCTCATCAGCAGTGACCCCAGCATCCCAGAGAAAATTTTGTAAAATTCCACGGGGTATCCATCCGGTCCCGGGGCTTTACCCGACTGCATGGCCTTCAGCCCATCTGCTACCTCCTCCAACCCGATCGGGGCCCCCAGCCCTTCTACCAAGTCTTCGTCAACCTTCGGGAACTTCAGCTTCCCTAAGAATTGCCTCATCCCTTCCGGCCCAGCTGGGAGTTCCGACTCATGCAGCCTGCTGTAGAATTCTTTATTGACCCCAGCTGGGGAATACCAAATTTGAGCACCAATGTTTATTTTGCAACTTTTCAAGTCGTTTAATTTCTCAAACGCACTTTTGGGACTCTCGCTGAGTTCCTCCCCTTGGTTTCTCTCAAACGTGTGCGATCAAAGCACTTTCAACTTCCAGATCACACTTACATCTCCGTCTACAATCTCGTTCAGACATAATGGAGTTAGCACTTTTTTTTAACGTGCATTTATTTGACGGTTTTATAATTTTTCACAAAAAGTATTCAGAAACTAACTGATGTAGTACTGAACAAGTATTACTGCAAATGGAGGAACAGGCAAGACATAATAACTTCAGAACAATGGACTTTAAGAACTAGTGCCTCCAATTTTAATGGTGGATCCTTCAGAAAATGGAGTGAGAAAATGGGATAAGGCCATATAAATATGATAGATTAATATCTCAGCACCCACACCTTTTTGTAGAATGAGATCAAGACTAACTGTCTGGCTCATGGGAAATTTCTTGATATACCTTGCATGGGTTGGTCAGACAAGGCGGAGCCTATAATTTTGAGAGAGGGTTCCACACTTCGCGGAATGTATCAGGCTTAGAACGGATCACAAACATCAGGAATTCCATTGGAATACACTATGATTAATTCATGCCAGTTTTCAATTGAGGGCCACGTATCGCTGATCAAGATGCAGAGGGCATTTCTACAGGCTGCAAAAGTTAGGGTGTTACACAGCCTCTTCTCATTAACGTCAGTAATTCCCCAGTCTGGAAGACCCAGAATTAGGAAGGAAATGTCAAATTCTAAGACTCTGTCAAAAATCTTCCCAAGCTCCTTAACTACACCAGACGAACAGGATTGAAACTTAGCACATTTTCACACGCAGTGTACATAATCGCCCTAGACTACTAGGCACTTTAGGCACGTCAGGGATGTAGCAGGATCAAACTTGTGTCTCAAACTCGCTGTGATGTGCAAATGATGCAGTATCGTGAACTGAGTCTCCCTCATTCTATTACATACTGAAATGTTACTGCCCTAATCCCATATACTGCCCCCTGTCTCCTGGTCAATATTAGCTGCCAAGTCTTTTTGCTCCGCAGAAATCAGGATTGTTTTTTCCACTGGGGAAATAGAGGAGTTAAGGTGCAGGGTTGTCTCATTCAGGATAAAGTCTCTGAGTTGTAGATAGTTTAAGGAGTGCCTAGGGATGTCAATTTGTTGGCGTAGCTGCTCAAAGGATGACAAGGAAGCATCACTGAATATGCCTCCCAGCCTACAAGCGTCCATCTCTCCAAATACCAAATCCATGGTCCACAAGACCTGGTGGGATGTCCAGGTTTCCCTGGATGGATAAAAGAGCAGAAGTCAGTTCAGATCTCCCTTCTAGTTGCTGGACCATTCTCCACACCATAAAAGTATTAATAATATTCGCACCTAGCAGAATCTGACCTAAAGTTCCCATAAAATAACAAGACTTGGAACAGGTTAACAGACTGGTCTGTTTCAATATTGGGCCAAATGGAAGTAGGGTCCTTTCTCGCCCAATCCCTTATAAAACTAAGATATAATAATAATCTTTAATATTGTCACAAGTAGGCTTACATTAACACTGCAATGAAGTTACTGTGAAAATCTGTGATGAGGGGTGAACTGGTAAAATCTAATATTCGGTACACCCAGACACACCTTGGAAGCTGGGAGCTGCAACTTGGTAAACTTTAGACTAGGCGTCTTCTTATACCAAATAAACAAACTAATCATTCCAGACAACAAGATTGGCATCAACATCTGCAAGGGATACAACAATCTAGGCAACCATGAAACCAGCAGGGGGGGACCAAAGAGTCACATCCCACCTCATAGACGCAATCAACTGAGGGAAATTGGCAGCATATAATTGGTTGAAAGAGGGGCTTATTGCAACATACAGATACATAAACCCCAATGAGGACCACCTAAAGGGAAAATTGGCACGCGGTGAGATGTCTACGCTCAACTGCCCCTCTGGCATGGCTTCCGATTTTGTAAAATTAATCTTACAACCGGCCAGAGAAGTTGCTAAATCTATCCACCACTTCAGTAATAGCAGGGACTGAAACAGTCCGACCTCGACACCAACAGCAACATATCATCAGCATAAAGAGTGATCTGATGTTGCTACTCCCCACAGCTCAACCCCGATATCAGGGAGTCCTGCCTAATAGCCTCCTTCAACAGCTCTATGGTCAACGCAAAGAACAAAGGGGATAGGGGTCTGTCCTGCCGAGACCCTCTCTGCAGACCAGAGTTCTCGGATCTAAAGCCATTCGTGACCACTGCCACCAAGGGCCTGAGTCCACTTATTCCTCAGCCAAGCCAAATCTCCGCAGTGTGTAGATTAGATAACCCCACTCCACCCGGTCAAAGGCTTTCTCTGCATCCAAGGCAATCACCAACCCATCCAATGCCCCTTTCTGAAAAGCTCGGATCACATTCGGCAACCGTTTGACATTATTACTGGCAAACCGACCCTCTACAAACCCGGCCTGATCCTCCCGCAAAAGTGGCGTTCCCATTCCAGCACCACGTGGTTCCCACGGGATGAATACTTTGACAAACATCAGTAACCTACAGTTCTCCATTCAGGGAGAGGCTTTCTTCCCACTCCCATCACCCTCCTTGGTGAGAAGTAAATGACAAGCTTATTCCCAAAATCCCGCCAGCAGTTCTTTGCCCAGGCTATCCCGATCCCAGTCGAAGTGGGGCTGGTGAAGCTTCATCTCAACCAGCCCCAGTACCATCTCGCAGTCACAGTATACCCGAACCAAGCTATTGCAGGCGTACCGACAAAATTGGAGCGACGCACCTAAAAGAGTCCACTTAATGTCGCCTTGCTCTTCCAACCACATCTTTTATTTTTTAAATATTTTTATTCGAAATTTTTACATCATAAATAACGGAAAAGAAACGTAGAACCCCCCCCCCCCCCCCCCCCCCCCACCCCTCCCCCTGTACAGACAAGTGAAACAGCAAAAATAAACAAACAAATAAACAATGAACGACAACCGATGACCAATAAACAATAATAAGTCTCCAACCAAACATAAACAAACCCCCCCCCCCCCCCCGGGTTGCTGCTGCTACTGACCATCTCCTAACGCTCCGCCAGGGAGTCTAGGAACGGTTGCCACCGCCTGAAGAACCCTTGCACAGATCCCCTTAAGGCAAATTTCACCCTCTCCAATTTCATGAACCCCGCCATGTCATTAATCCAGGATTCCATGCTTGGGGGTCTCGCATCCTTCCACTGAAGCAGAATCTTGCGCCGGGCTACCAGGGACGCAAAGGCCAGAATACCGGCCTCTTTCGCCTCCTGCACTCCTGGCTCATCTGACACCCCAAATATTGCGAGCCCCCAGCTTGGCTTAACCCTGAAGTTCACCACCTTTGACACCGTCCTCGCTACGCCCCTTCAGAACTCCTCCAACGCTGAGCATGCCCAGAACATGTGGGTATGGTTTGCAGAACCCCCTTCCAACCATCATCTGTTCATTGAATCACTTATTAACCATCACAAATTACAACAAATATAGAACTATAATGAAGCTTTTTTCTTTCAGTTTCAACTTACAATTCTCTTCCTGTACCAAGTGGTACGTTAAGGCAGACCTCCGGCTGTTTCCATAGCTCGTAATTCTTGATACAGGACACTAGTCTGTCTCCAGGGGCCTACAGCTTGAGGGCGCTGCTCCAGATCAAACTTGGCTGACCAGGAGCCTCTCCTGCTCTTACTGTCAGCTATCGACATGTTTGGAAGGATTTGCAGGTTGACGCACTCAACCTGTTTGGTCGCGTTATGAACGCATCTTCCTTGGCCGCCAAGTCCTGGGGTGGGATTCAAACCCGGAGCGTCTGGAATAGAGGCAGGGTCACTGCCGACAGCGCCGCAAGACCTCCTACCAATTGCCAGGCTTAACTCCAAACGCGAAACACTTGGACATTAGTTTATCTTGCTTGGTTATGGGCCTCGTTAAATCAGAAACAAAAACAGAAAATGCGGGACAATCTCAGCAGGTCTGACAGCATCTGTGGGGATAGAACGGTGTCATGGTGGTTAGCATAAATGCTTCACAGCTCCAGGGTCCCAGGTTCGGTTCCCGGCTTGGGTCACTGTCTGTGCGGAGTCTGCACGTCCTCCCCGTGTGTGCGTGGGTTTCCTCCGGGTGCTCCGGTTTCCTCCCACAGTCCAAAGATGTGCGGGTTAGGTGGATTGGCCATGCTAAATTGCCCGTAGTGTCCTAAAAAGTAAGGTTAAGGGGGGGTTGTTGGGTTACGGGTATAGGGTGGATACGTGGGTTTGAGTAGGGTGATCATTGCTCGGCACAACATCGAGGGCCGAAGGGCCTGTTCTGTGCTGTACTGTTCTATGTTCTAGAAGGAAGCTAATGAGTCTGGATGTCTCTTTGTCAAAGCAGTTACACCAGAGTTAATTTCTTCCCATGTACCACTGTGTATTCTTCTATCCCACTGACCAACTTCAACATCTCCACCTAATTGCTGTTACTTCACAAGCACATCAATGCGCCTGGTACCCTTTGAGTCAAACATATCATCACGGCTCCCACAATGGAACAGTTTTGATCATTTTTTTCCATCACTTTGAAATAATAAAAAAAATGCATCACCACCTACTTTACATTTCACAGATTTAAGTATTAACTGTCCAAGGAATTGAGTTTGTGCTAAGCTTTGAATTTCACAGTGCAGACTGGTCGCTTATTTTCACTGCAAATTTCATTTCCACAAGTTAAGTCATTAGATTATCCACCAGCTCCGTAAAGCACTCCTTTGGTAGATGTATTCTTAGCTTCCCACTGGCACCAGCAGTACATTTACATCTTTCCTACTGAGAGGCCCTATTTTGTTCCATTTTCCAAGTACTTACGAAAATAAATCCTGCCTGCACTTTCATCGCTGTTCCCTGGCCCAGTTTAAAGTACTTAATTTCTTTATTAATGTTCTCCATGTTCACAGCGGTGTCTATGGCTTTTTTTGGCCTCCCAAGTATAAATTAAACGCAAACCAGGAGTTTCTCCTGGATGGCAGCAGAATCAAGGTCACAAACCATTCGCTGCCTTTCGGGTGACACTTTTAGGCTGCCCTCTGTGGCGGGTTTGGGTGTGGGGAGGGAATTTAATCAGCTGGGGATGGTGGTAGGGTGGGGGGGCCGCGCCCCCACCCCCTCCCTTCCCCCATCTTCCCGCCTCCATCCCGATTAAATCTCTGTCCAGGAAGCCCATGGACAGTCTTCGCGCCCAGCTACCAAAATGGCCCTTAAGTGAGCAATGAATGCTCGATTGGGCACCTCATCCCACCAAAGTTGATGTTAAGCCAGCAGCAGGTGGGGCTGTCACCACACGGGGAGCATGACAAGCAAACCTGTGATCTCCTGCATTGAGGGGAGGGTGGGTAAACAGAGGCAGTTGAAAGGCAATTGATGCCCTATTGAGGGACCCAACATTGGGAACCGGGGATATGGGGCAGGGGCTGCTTGAGAGCCATCCCCTGCCCTTGCTGTCGATGCTGCTGCAAGCCCCTCCCCATGACCCCCACTCCTCGAAAAACCCTCCCCCCATCACTCCCCTGAGTTCAGAGATCCAACGAGGGTCCTGGACTCGGGCGGGTGTCTTTCCTGCAGCAGCCACCACTCCCAGTGGTGCTGCTGAGCAGAATAACTGATGACCTATAATTGGCTGGTCGGGCTTGTTGGGCGGGACCTCTCAGTTGATCCCTTGGAAGGCCCACCAGAGATTTCTCAACTGTCTGATTGGCATTTTATACAAATGGGTCTGCCAGCGGCTCGCCATTTGTGGATTGTCAGATTTCTCCATTCCAACGAAAGAATTCCACAGTTTTCGAAATAATACTTTTAAAAAAATATTTCATACTGTACTTTAATCCCATGGATATATTCCAAACTTGATTTCTCTCAACGTAAAACTATATTGAAAAACGATGGACAATCCTGCTTTGCTGTCTGTTAGAATGCTTCACTGTGATTGACTTGCTTGATGGCATCGCTGTTGCTGGACGCCTGGAGATCCCTTTGACTTGGCGCCAGATTCAAACTAATACTGGGAGAGGGGAAATCTATGCCACGGACTTTGCGAGATTTTCTGGGCAGCTTTTTGCAGTCAGTGAGGAAGCACCTCTGAACGCAAAATCCAACACTTTGTGGACAAAAGACTGAGATGTTTCTGAGATGAATAAAGGCGTTCGGTAACTACGAGTCTCTTCCTCATTCATTTGATCATATTGTTTTTACAAAATAACTTATCCCAATTCTGCTGCCGCTTTCCTCATCGCCATGGGTTTTGTTTAGTCACTAATTGAGAAAAAAATAATTGAAGGACAAAATAATAAAAAATTTGCAGTACATCTGCCAACAAATAGTTCAAACGTATCTGTTTAATGTTGCCCCTATCCCACTGGTACTGGTAAAGAAAAGCATAAAACCATGAATACAAAAACACATTAATAACCACCCTCCCCCGCATACAATATTACCAAGAAATGTATCTGTGTCCCTAAAGAAAACAGATTAATATTCCATCTTCCTCCCACCAGCACCATTGAGATATGTGCCCGCCCGCACATACTAGCCTGAGTGACATACCAGTCGAGTCGGAGCTTTCCCATGAGCACCCGCTCAATGTTCTATGTCTCACGCAAGCTCCTCCTCAAAAATCTGTAACCCAAGGCAACATCTGCGCACAATTCCCGTGGCTCACTTCCACCTCAACATGTGCCCTGCGTCACACAGGTCCCTTTCCTGTCTGAAACTGTGCAAGATAAATGATTCATGGCCAACAGAGGAATTCACCTTGTATTTTGGAGCGAAGAATATTGTTTACCCGGTAACTGGCAACAAAAATAAAAGGTGCAGTGCACAATTTTACCACGCATCATATTGTTTAAAGTAAAAGCTAAAACCTTTTCTCTTCCAGGAATCATTTCTGTACATTGTAGCAGTTTTCCTTTTTTGCATGTGAAACAAGTCCTGCATTCAGATTCCAGGCTACGTACGATGAAAATGTGTTTGGAGGGAAATCAAATTGTTTTACCAAAATAGACAGGGTTCTGACTGGATTGCTCCACCTAGATCCAGCATGGCCCTCGATGGGATGAATGGCCCCCTTGTGTGCCTGACTGGCTGGATGGCCGGGAATGGCTCTCTGGAGATGACTGGGATGTGAGAGGGCGGAGGGTGTCAGGAGGGAATCGTGATCCCAAAGGGAGCATACCTTTCGTAAAATTCCAGCTGTTGACTTCAAGATTCTTGTTACAAGTAGAGAAGACCACTTAATTCTTGATAACTTACTTCTTCACAATTGGGACAAAGGATGCGTTCATGGTACAAAGTTGGACACCTTTAGAGCTTCTCAAGCTTGGCAGTCTAACTTCAGCAGACGGTCGACGGGATCCTGGTGTAAAGGGAGCGTGAGAGGTCGAGGGAATCCCAACGGAAATTCAGCACCGGTGGCATCGCCATACGGCGGGGCTTAAAGTTGCGAGGGCAAATGTAAACACATGGGTGGGGTTCTCCGAGCTTCCGTGGCAGAATCGCGCTCGGCGCGAGGGGGAGGGGGAGAATGGGCTTCAAACCCGCGATCAGGTCCGGCGTCGCTCCCGCGATACTCCGGTCGCCAGAGAATCGCCGCGAATTGGGCGCACGCGGTCTATGCAACGCCAGTCGGGGGCCATTGAAAAAAGGAGTCATGTTGGCCAGAGCCAGTAAGGGCGGGAAATTTCCCTCCGTAAACGGGCACTGGTGAACCCAGGCGGGTTTTTACAACAATCGTTTTCACGGTCAGCGTTACTGAGACTCGCGGTATATTCCAGATTTTGTTCGTTGAATTCAAATTCCACCAATAGCCGCGGTGGGATTTGAACCCATGTCCGCAGAGCATTAACCTGAGTCTCGGGATTACTATTCAGTGACGTTACCACCATGCCACCATCCCCCCTATACTATTACTGACGTTACCACCATGCCACCATCTCCCCTATACTATTTAATCTATCGAGTGGTAGCTCGCAATCTCATAGGGATGATAGACATTGTGTGAAATTCAGAAAACATTCTTTATTACAATAAATAGTGTAAGACTTTGGGACAATTGAGCAAAAATGAATGCAGAATTAGTAATATATTTCGGACAATGATGGATTAGGCTTTTTCTGCCCTTGCTCTTCAGATTCTGTATTTTTTGGGTTAAAGCAAGAATCGTAGAATCCCTGTAGTGCAGAAGGAGGCCATTCGGCCCATCAGGTCTGCACTGGCCATTCGAAAGAGCACCCTACCTAGGCCCAATTCTCACCTGATCCCCGCAACCCCACCCAACCTTTGGACACCAAGGGACAATTTAACACGGCCAATCCACCTAATCTGCACATCTTTGGACTGTGGGAGGAAACCAGAGCAGCCGGAGGAAACCCACGCACACACGGGGAGAACGTGCAGACTCCGCACAGACAGTCACCCGAGGTCGGAATCGAACATGGGGTCTCTGGCGCTGTGGGACAGCGGTGCTAACCACTTTGCCACCGTGCCGCCCGTTTGGATAGCTCCTATCAGATTTACAGGCATGCTCACGGTTGTTATTGTGGCATACCTGACAGCCAATTCATGCACATTGATGCCAATTCATGCACAAGCAACAAGGCGAGTAATGACCAGTTAATCTGTCAGGGATAGATGTTGGCGAGACATTTGTAATGTTGAAATCCCTCATTTACTCATTGGATAATACCATGGGATATCTTACATCCACCAGATCATCGCAAAACCTCAGCTGAAAGCCGTCACCTCCATCAGTAAAGGGCTCCTTCGCTATTGTTTTGACGTATCAACCTGAATTATGTTTCAAATCCTGGAGTGGGCTTCAAACCGCAACCCACTAACTCAGAAGCAAACCCATTAAACTCTAACCCATACTGACATTTCAATTACTCCCATAGTTGAGTCTTAGCCTCCCACCGTCTCCAGGGCATTTTCACAGGCCCAGATATCCAAGGCAGCTTCTGATAGCATGTCCAGATCAATGAACAGGAAACCTGATCGTTAATTGCCCTAGTTATTGGATCTCCACAGCAATTCCTTCCACCTTTGAAAGGCAGCAGAGCATCACAACATCAGACCCAACTTTCCATTGTGTTTTACGATCATCAAACTAAAATTTATTGAATGAAAGGTGAACTAAGCAACGATTCTTTAGCAAAATAATACATTGATATTACACTCTCCGTTACATCGAATAAAAGTATAAAATGAGCAATTCCAATGCATTTCTGCTTTCCATGGCGCAATTTTAAAGAGTAGGGAACCTCAACTTGATGTTATGGCCAATATTTGCCACTCAACAAATACCGCTTAAAACAGATGAACGCGTGATCACATTGCGCTTTGCGGAATCTTGCTGTGCACGCACTGATTGCTGCATCCTCTATGCGACAAGAGTAACTGCACTTCAAAGCAAAACGCAAAATTGATTGACGCAGTTTGTTACAGACTCGTGGAAAATACTCCATCAACAAAGGGGGGAGGGGGTATCCCCCTTCCCTCCATGACGTGTTTCCCGGGGGCAGCTCAACATTGGGCGCCGACGTCTACAGCGTTTCGCGCGACTTGCCCGTCACGCCACTGAGGAAGCCCCCCCCCCCCCCAACCAGGAGGTCACTTTGTCAGCACCGGGAGAATGTGTCAGTGGGACTGGACGATCCCGTGCAAAGTCTTTCTTTCATTTTGATATATGCTGTTCGGTTTTCCTTCGTAATAGTTTCTTCAAACTGTGAGGGCGAGTTGGCCTCTGCACTGGCCATTCGAAAGAGCACCCTACCTGGGCCCAATTTACACCTGATCCCCGCAACCCCACCCAACCTTTGCACACTAAGGGCAATTTAACACGGCCAATCCACCTAATCTGCACATCTTTGGACTGTGGGAGGAAACCGGAGCACCCGGAGGAAGCCCATGCCGAGACGGGGAGAACGTGCAGACTCCGCACAGACAGTCACCCGAGGTCATCTGCTTAAAACTCCACTGATCTTTACAGCTTCACTTATTACTCCACCCCCCCCCCCCCCACCACCCCCCCCCCCCCCCCCCCCACCCCCCTCCTCCCCCTCACTCCCCATCCCATGGTCAGAAAGCCTGGGCTTCCGTGCTTCTGCTTTCGAACCTTCCAGGGGCGGGTCTGTCCAACACTACCTTTAAGAGAAGCAAAGATATAATGGTTCGCCGGCGTGCTGTGTTTGGTCCTTTATACCTGATGAAGGAATCTACCAAACACTTTGATTTGTCCAAACCAGAATCTTTTACTGAGTCTCGTGCGGTAAGATAGCAATCTAATACAGAGCACGTTATCATGGAGTCTTCTAACTACTCCTCTGGAACTTGCACCTAGCACTGACCATTCACATCAACGTCTTATTACCCTTTCAATCTTCTTCTGAAGATGGCCGGATGTGTCTCCTCTTATATCGGAGTCATGGGTCACATGACCTTGGTCCAGCGACCGCATGGCGTATCTGTACCGCCACCTGCTGGTTGGAGGTCGTACACCATCCATCAATGATATAGCCCATGGGCATATCACCACATATCGTGCCTGCTTCATGAGCAGCAAGACTCTGCTGATTACTGCTTGTTGCTGCAGTATATTTTCAATATCACAACTTCATCACGATATTTCAATACTTTTAAAAACTGCGATCTAAACACCAAGATGGAGCAGGGTAATAGGTGGGCAGACAAAAGAACAGGTTTGAAGTCAATGGAAAACACTCTTGGGAATCACGTGCAGTGTTAGACAGGTTAATGATTCGTCACGAGCCCACTATGCTCTCCTGCCCTGGCAATCTCGCCCCATAAAGCCTGCTCTCAGCAAACCTCCATTAGCAACAAAATAAATAGAGTTCCAGCCGGGATTCCACCCTCTGTTCGCAAGATAATTATGCATGACTAGCCCAGCTCACCTCATCCATTCCAGAAAAACATACAAATACGCGTATCAGGAGCAGATGTGGGCCATTCAGACCCTCAATCATGCTCAGCCATTTGGTAATATTGTCTACATTATATCAGTGAAGACAACTTAGAAGTACTAAATTGGCTGTAAAGTGATTCAGGACGTTGTGAAGGACTGTATAAGTGTAAATTTTGTTTTTCTTTCATTACATCTGCATGTAGTGGATAGAGTCATTGTAGCAATGGGGAAATTGGAGGACCAATACTCTTTCTCACAGGATAATTACTCACAGAGCAATCAGCTGATGTTAGGAAAATGGCCAAGAAACTGTACATTTGCAAAACAATGCAAATCTGTACCTAATGTATCCCCAAGCCCCCTTCAAACTTCCCAACCATACCCCTCGAATCTTCCCCATCCCTCCCTCCAAACACCCCTCCAATCTTCTCCCCACCCTCCTTCAAACCCCCAAACTCCTTTGAACTCCCCCAAAGTTCCTCGAAACCACCCTCTACCCCGCAACTCCTCGAATTCCCAAAATCGCTCCCTCCACCCCAACCCCCTCGATCCCCAAAGCGCCCTCAAAACCTCTGCAAATCCCCCTCCAATCTTACCCCAAACCCGCTTCCAAACTTCCCCCAACTCCCTTGAAACGCCCTCCCACCTTCCCCCCAACCCCCTCCAGCCAGCTGCCTCCCTCCAAACCTCCCCTAACTCCCCCCCGAACTTCCCCAAACACCTGTTCCAAACCTCCCCCAACCTCTCCTCCAACCATCCACCCCAACCCCCAACCAACCTTCGCCCTCAACCCCACTCTTCCCCCCCTCCCCCGCAACGACCCCACACAACATCCAATTGGTTGTCAAATGACAAGGATGTGACTGACCATCTTCAAAGCGGTAACACTCTCAGTTTCACCTTCAAGCAGCTTTGTGACTTCCTGGCAGGTTCTAAAGACAGAAGTGAGAACCACGAAGCTGCCCGTAGGTCGTAATCAGCATCGAGGAGTGAAAATACCAGGAAACCCCCCCGACTCCGGGCCCCGGCACCCCCAGACCCCCGGGCCCTGACACCCCCTCTCTCGGGTCCTGCCTCCCCTGCCCCCAAAGACAGACACCCCTCGATGTCCAGGGTTTAAATTACAATCTGGTTACATTCGACAGTAACTGGCTGTCTTACACATAGCTGAACGTTGTTTGTTGGAATGAGGCCTGACTCCTCTCTCAAGGCCTTTAAGATTTTGAAGCCAGTCGACAAACACTGTCAACAGTTGCATTGATTCAGGCTGAAGATCTGAAATCTCAATGGTTTAAATCTCTTTTGGTGCAGTTACTGAATTAAAGGAACCTCAGTCAAGTCAAAATGAGACGAAAACACTTCATTCTTGTCTTTCCGAATCACTGTCCGTCATCTGGCAAACAGCCGTAGCTGCTTATTGTGTTAAGAGGTGATACTTGGACGGCCTTCAGTGAAGTACCTGAGTTGGCTGAGATTGCGTCTCGAGTCCATTCTGATGTCTTCAGTGTGTGTTTATCTTCGCCCAATTCTGACAGTTAAAAGTCAGATCGTGCACTGTGCCATTTAGCATGTTCCAGCTCTGGGAGAAAGGTCAAGAAGCTTGATAAAATATTCAGCTTGAGTGTTCCATAATAACTGTCCTTTGTCCAGAAACCAGGCAGCAATTCTACAACTCAGACATGACTGGAATTTGCAACTACTGGAATTGGGATTCTTTTCAAAAGGAGATGGACTTGGTGCATTTTCCACACGTAAATCTGCTTTGCACTGCTGCCTTTGAAAAGAATAAAAAGACTTGCATTAATGCAACGTCATTTACGACCTTACTCTGCCCTAAAGTACTTTCCAGTTACTTCTTTGGAGGAGTATCCACTGTGGAAATGTAAGAAATGTGGCAGCCAATTTGTACGCCGGCCCTCAGAAACAGTAATGTGATAGCAATCAGATAATCATAGAATCCCGACAGTGTAAGGGAGGCCATTCGGCCCAGCGAGTTGCCATCGACCCACCGAAAGAGAGCTCTACCCAGGTCCACTCCACTGCTCACCCCCCCCCTCCCCCCTCCCCCCCCCCCCCCCCTCCCCCCCCCCCCCCCCCCCCCCATCCCCGTAACCTAACCTGCGCATCTCTGGACATAGAACATAGAACATAGAAGAGTACAGCACAGAACAGGCCCTTCGGCCCTCGATGTTGTGCCGAGCAATGATCACCCTACTCAAACCCACGTATCCACCCTATACTCGTAACCCAACAGCCCCCCCCCCCCCCCCTTAACCTTACTTTTTAGGACACTACGGGCAATTTAGCATGGCCAATCCACCTAACCCGCACATCTTAGGACTGTGGGAGGAAACCGGAGCACCCGGAGGAAACCCACGCACACACGGGGAGGACGTGCAGACTCCGCACAGACAGTAAGGGGCAATTTTAGCCTGGCCAATCCACCTACTCGGCATATCTTTAGACTGTGGGAGGAAACAGGGAGAACGTGCAAACTCCACACAGAGTCACTGGATTCTAACCTGAGTCCCTGGCTTTGTGAGGCAGCAGTGCTAACCACTGTGCCGCCCATGATTTGTTTGAGTGCATGTTTCAGAGGTGCCTTTAATGAAGAGGAAGAGCTGTGCTATAGAGGTCATCTCTGCTTGTCAGAATCAGTCATTATCCTGACTATGATTGAATTCTGTAGTGGGTTAACACAATAAGACCATAAGACATAGGAGCAGAAGGAGGCCATTTGGCCCATTAAGTCTGCACCATCATTCACTGAGATCATGACTGATCTGACATAATCCTCAACTCCATTTTCCCGCCTTGTCCCCATAACCCTCGATTCCCTCGCTGATTAAAAATCTGTCTCTCCCAGCCTTGAACATACTTAACGGTTCTCTGTGGAAAATAATTGCGCAGCTTCAGTATCCTCTGAGAAATGAAATTCCTCCTCATATCTGTCATAAATGGGCAACCCTTTACTCTTGAGATGATGTTGGAGGATAAGGGTATTTGGGGGCTGGTTTAGCTCACTCGGCTAAATCGCTGGCTTTTAAAGCAGACCAAGGCAGGCCAGCAGCACGGTTCGATTCCCGTACCAGCCTCCCCGGACAGGCGCCGGAATGTGGCGACTAGGGGCTTTTCACAGTAACTTCATTGAAGCCTACTCGTGACAATAAGCGATTTTCATTTCATTTCATTTCATTTTGCAGTAGCTCTATAATAGTTAATTAGTGTTAGTAGTTTATTGTTTTATTTATTCCAGTTATCTTTATCACACCGTTTTTTTAAATAATAAATTATTTAAACCAGATGTTCTGCAGTTCATCATTCATATCGGCCAATCTACAGAACATGACACCAGCCAGTGCCTTTCAGCCCTCCTTTCCTCTTCCCACTGCCCTCCTGATGCTCATAAGCCGAACATAAAAGCCGGCCCGAGCAGGGACTGTCCCATCAGGGACTCCGATTATACATAGTTACTGCTGTTACGGATTATTGCTAAAAGTAAAATTAATCTTTGCCTTCCTACCACTGGCTTCCTTGCTCATTAAAATAAGGCAATATAATATTACATCAGGGGTCCCCTGATGTTAGGGACAGGCATATTGTAAGATTCTATATCCCACACATTTTCCTCCCTCCTCCCGCATTATACTCGGCCATCCATCTCTTGTTCTGAAGGTTGCTACATCTTCGTTGCAATCTCTCCCAGTACAGTATATCACACACATATTCTCTCTTAGCACTGGTGAAGAGTCAAATGGACTCAAAGTGCTGACTCTGTCTTCTCTCCCCACAGCTGCTGCCAGGTGTGTTAGGTTTTTCCAGCATTCTCTGTTTTTGTTTGATGCTGAAAGATTCAATTCAGTGCAATTATTTCTGAGAGAGGGATTGAGAGAGACATAAAAAACATGAAGACATGCATTCATTTATTTGATTTTTGATTTGATTTATTGTCACATGTACCAAAGTACAGTGAAAAGTATTTTTCTGCGGACAAGGCAACGTACATAGTACGTACATAGTAGACAAAAAAGAATAATCGAGAGAGTACATTGACAAATGGTACATTGACAAACAGTAATTGGTTACAGTGCGGAACAAGGGGCCAAATAAAGCAAATACATGAGCAAGAGCAGCATAGGGCGTCGTGAATAGTGTTCTGACAGAGAACAGATCAGTCTGAGGGGGAGTCGTTGAGGAGTCTAGTAGCTGTGGGGAAGAAGCTGTTCCTCAGTCTGCATGTGCGGATCTTCTGTATCTTTTGCCTGATGGAAGGGTCTGGAAGAAGGCAAAGCCTGGGTGGGAGGGGTCTCTGACAATGCTGTCTGCCTTCCTGAGGCAGCGGGAGGTGTAGACAGAATCAATGTGGGGGTGGCAAGCTTGTGTGATGCGTCGATGAGTTCACCACACTCTTGCGATCTTGGGCCGAGCAGTTGCCATACCAAGCTGTATTGCAGCCGGATAGGATGCTCTCTGTGACACATCTGTAGAAGTTTGTGAGAGTCGTTGCAGACATGCCAAATTTCTTTAGCTTCCGTAGGAAGTAGAGATGTTGGTGGGCTTTCTTGACTGTTGCATCAACGTGAGGGGACCAGGACAGATTGTTAGTGATGGTGACCCCCAGGAACCTAAAGCTATTGACCATCTCCACTTCGGAGCCATTGATGCAGACTTGCATAGCTTTGCATCATCCCAAAATGCTCGACAGCTAGTGATGTGTAGTTTCTGCTGTAATGTAGGAAATAATAGTCCAATTAGCACACGCATGGATACCGTGAGTGGCACGATGGCACAGTGTTTAGCACTGCTGCCTCACAGCTCCAGGGACGCAGGTTTGATTCCGACATCGGGTGACTGTCTGTGTGGAGTTTGCACTTTCTCCCAGTGTCGGCATGGCTTTCCTCCGGGTGCTCCAGTTTCCTCCCACAGTCCAAAGATGTGCAGGTTAGGTGGATTGGCCGTGATAAATTGCAGGGGTGGTAAGGTTAGGTTAAGAGGTGATGAGGATAGGTGGGGAAGTGCGCTCAGGTGGAGTGCTCTGTCAGAGCGTCAGTGGAGACTCGATGGGCTGAATGGTCTCCTTCTGCACTATCGCAGGGATTCTATCGTACTGAGTAATTGTGCTCCAGAAGTTGCCGCGCCCCTAACCAAGTTGTTCCAGTACAGCTACAACATTGGCATCTACCCGGCAATGTGAAAAATTGCCCAGGCGTTTTTCTGTACACAAGAAACAGGAGAAATCCAACCCAGCCAATTACCGCCTGATCAGTCTACCCGCCATCGTTGGCAAGGCTGAAAAGAGACGTGGGTTCAATTCTGAGACCTGCCCATCACTTTAATCTGCTCGTCTTGGGTAACCAAGATTGTTAGCTCAATCTTTGTGAAACCCTGCATGCAATAAAACAGCATTACAGCTTAAACTGGAGAAAGTCTCCCCAGAGGAGCGTGCAGCCGAGCCCCTCCAGCTGGAGAACAGCCAGTCAGAGACAGAAACTGAAGATGAATAAAACTGGCCTCCTCGGGTGTAATTTTATGCCTCCTTTTACATCTGAAGGATCAATTAGATAGTGAAACAGTCAAGAGAAATCTTGGAACAGAATCAGCAAAGAGTATCATAGAACCCTAGAATCACTACAGTGCAGAAGGAGGCCATTTGGCCCATCGGGTCTGCACCGACCCTCCGAAAGAGCACTTTACTCCCCAGTCACCCCACCCTATCCCTGTGACCCGTAACCTAACCTGCACATCCCTGGACACGAAGGGGCAATTTAGCGAGGACAATCCACCTAACGTGCACATCTTTGGACTGTGGGAGGGAACAGGAGGAACCGGAGGAAACACACGCAGAAATAGGGAGAACGTGGAAATTCCACACATTCACCCAAGGCCAGAATTGAACCCAGACCCCTGGAGCTGTGAGGTAACAGTGCGAACCACGTTGGCACCTTGCCACCCTCCACCTCACCAAGAACACTTGTACTCTAGAACTTGTTGAGCCCTTAGCAAAGCTGTTCCAGTACAGCTACAACGCTGGCATCTACCCGGCATCTTGCAGAATTGCCTTGGTATGTCCTGGAAACAAACAGCCGGACGAATCTAACCTGGCCAGGTAACTCTCAAACATCAGTAAAGTGAAGGGAGGGGTGTGAAGGGAGGGAGTGCTATCAAGCGACACTTAGTAATAACGTGCTTGCTGACACATGGTTGGGGTTCCGTCAGGATCACTCAGCTCCTGATGTCATCACTGCCTTTGTTCAAAGGTGAACAAAGGAGGTGGACTACAGAGGTGAGGTGAGAGCGACTTGACATCAAGGCTGTATTTGACCGAGTGTGGCATCAAGGAGCCTGAGCAAAACTGGGAATCAGGGAGAAAACACTCCACTGGGTGAAGTCATACCTAACACAAATGAGATGATTGTGGCTGTTGAAAGTCAATCATCTCAGCTCCAGGACATCACTGTAGAAGTTCCTCAGGGTAGTGTCCTAAGTCCAACCATCTTCAGCTGCTTCATCAATGACCTTCCGTCTATCATAAGGTCAGAAATGGGGATTTTCGCTGATGATGACACTATATTCAGTACCTTTTGCAACTTCTCAGATACTGAAGCAGTCCATGTCTAAATGCAGCAAGACCTGGACAATAACTGGGCTGACAAGTGGCAAGTAACATTCACGCCACTTAAGTGCCAGGCAATAACCATCTCCAATAAGGGAGAATCAAACCATTGTCCCTTGACATTCAATGGCATTGCCCTCACTGAATTTTCTGGGTGTTACCATTGACCAGAAACTGAATTGGACTAGCCATATAAATACTGTGGCTACAAGAGCAAGTAGAGGTTAGGAACCCTGATGTCCAAGCCTGTACACAATCTACAAGTCACAAGTCAGGAGTGTGATGGATTACACTCCACTTGCCTGGTTGAGTGCAGCTCCAACAACACTCAAGAAGCTTGACACCATCCAAGACAAAGCAATCCGCTTGATTGACACCTCATCCACAAACATTCACTCCCCCGCCACTGATGCGCCACGGTAGCTGTGTGTGCCATCGACAAGATGCACTGTAGGAACTCACCAAGGCTCCTCAGACAGTACTTCCCAAACCCACGGCTGCTATCAACACCGCAACCAGCAAGTTCCCGTCCAAACCACTCGCCATCCTGACTTGGAAATGTATCGGCCGTTCCTTCGCTGTCGCTGGGTTAAATCCTGGATCTCCCTCCCTAACAGCACAGTGGACGTACCTACACCACATGGACTGCAGCCGTTCAATGCGGTTGCCCGCCACCTTCGCAAGGGCAATAATGGATGAGCAATAAAAGTTGCCTGCGCCAATGTTTAACCCACATCCTCTCAATTAATTCTGAAAAATTCCTGTGACTTCATCGATGACTCAACAATTTTTATGATTCATTTCCAGATGCGCCATTGCCTTCCTCCTGTTCGTCAACTATATTATTATTCTCCTTCAGTAGTTATTAATAGTGTAATTGCCCACATGAACATTTTTCATTTAACTTCACATGTAATCCTCCTTAATCCCCTTTGTATTATCTACACGCATTCACTGACCTATTGCATCGCTTACATTTCATGCACTTTCCTAGTATAGACAAGTAGTTCTGTTTCTTTTCTGGAATAAATTTGACGGCTTGTTTGCATTCTACTCTTTGAGGTAAGGCAGTTTGTGACAGAATATCTTCTTCAGTGGCTTCATAATGAGTCTTTTTTCTCTCTCAGATGAAGTTTCCCGTTGAAAGTGTGGCGACACGACAGTTATTCATTTATTGATTAATAGGAGTATCTCAAGGTGTTCGTCCTGTCATCACTTATTGGTTTGCAATTGTGTTTTTGGTCAAGTAAGAGGGAGGCGGTGACGTAGTGGTACTGTCGCTGGCATAACGCTCCAGAGACTCGATGTAATGCTCTGGAGGGGTCCCAGGTTCAAATCCCACCATGGAAGATGATGAAATTTGAATTCCATACAACTCCGGAATTAAAAATCTAATGATGACCACAAAACCATTGCCTATTGTAAAAATTCGTCCGGGTCACTAATGTCATTTATGGAAGGAAATCTGCCACCCTTACTTGGTCTGGCCTACATTAACCAGGAAATGCACCCAGTTCAAAGGCACATAGGGATGGCCCAACCAGTGACACCCATTAATTTAAAATAGAAATTGATACGTGGTGAAATAAATCTTCATGTTGAAGTGTCTTCGAATCTCATCAATTAACAAAGAGGATGGGAGCAGGTTTAGACCATTCGGCCCTTCGATCATTCATTATGGTCATGGTGATCATCCAACCCAGTAGCCTGCTGCCGCTTTCCTCCATTATCTTTTTGATCCCTTTATCCCCAAGCTTAATAAAAGCAAATACGGCAGATGCTGGAGATCTGAAATAAGAACAGGAAACGCTGGAAAAACTCAGCAGGTCTGGCAGCGTCTACGCAGAGAGAAACAGAGTTCTGAAGACTCCCCACACAGCTTGCTTAATATAAATGACGCAAAATCAGCCCAGAACAACACATCTCATGCTCAAGTAAGATTACATTGGTTCACCTTGAGCCTAATGAATCTAGGGTGGCACATTGCCACAGTGGTTAGCACTGCTGCCTCACAGCGCCAGGGACCCAGGTTCAATTCTGGCCTTGGGTCACTGTCGGCGTGGAGTCTGCACTTTCTCTCCATGTTTGTGTGGGTTTCCTCCGGGTGTTCTGGTTTCCTCCCACAGTCCAAAGATGTACAGGTTAGGTGGATTGGCCTTGCTCAATTGCCCTTAGTGTCCATGGATGTGTAGGCTAGGTTAAGGGGATGAGATGGAGTGGGCCTAGGTAGGGTATGGAATCATAGAATCATAGAATTTACAGTGCAGAAGGAGGCCATTCGGCCCATCGAGTCTGCACCGGCCCTTACAAAGAGCACCCTACTCAAGCCCATGTCTCCACCCTATCCCCGCAACCCAGTAACCCCACTTAACCTTTTTTCTTTGGACACGAAGGGCAATTTAGGATGGCGAATCCACCTAACCCGCAAATCTTTGGACTGTGGGAGGAAACCGGAGCACCCGGAGGAAACCCACGCAGACACGGGAAGAACGGGCAGATTCCGCACAAACAGTGACCCAAGCTGGGAATTGAATCTGGGACCCTGGAGCTGTGAAGCAACTGTGCTAACCACTATGCTACCGTGCTGCCCAGGTACTCTTTCGGAGGATTGGTGCAGACTTGATGGGCCAAATGGCTGCTTCTGCACTGTGGTGCTCCTATGATTCTGTGACCTACAGTTGTATTTTTAATACTCTGAACATACTTTTGCTACCCTCCTGACTTGAGTCAGACATTTCAGGCATTAACCATGTCAAATGACATGGAAAAGAAAGATCTGCTTCCGATACACAAGCCCTGGTTCAGATGACTTTCCCTCATTTCTTATACATGAAGCTGAAAAGATTGTCAGTCAGACTTAAGTAAGTATATGATAACCATAATAATCAAACAAGGGATCCTCACTAATTGCAGGCGACTCCGTCTCATTGAGAATTTGAGCAAGAGTCCCTGGCTCGAGAGGGCACTCAGAGCCCTGATCAGTTACATAGATTACATAGAATTTACAGTGCAGAAGGAGGCCATTCGCCCCATCGAGCCTGCACCGGCTCTTGGAAAGAGCACCCTAACCAAGTTCAACATCTCCACCCAATCCCCATAACTCAGTAACCCCACCCAACACTAAGGGCAATTTTGGACTCTAAGGGCAATTTATCATGGCCAATCCACCTAACCCGCACATCTTTGGAGTGTGGGAGGAAACCGGAGCACCCGGAGGAAACCCACGCACACACGGGGAGGATGTGCAGACTCCGCACAGACAGTGGCCCAAGCCGGAATCGAACCTGGAACCCTGGAGCTGTGAAGCGATTGTGCTATCCACAATGCTACCGTGCTGCCTCCTTACGATCACCTTGGTTCCATGAAAGGTTTACCAGATTTAACAGGACACTTTGCGGACTCAATCATGGCATGTGGAGAACTGATGGATGCAACTTGCAACTGCATTTACCAAATTCAATAGCAGTATCCATTCGAGACAGCAGAGCAGAGCTTCCAATGGCAGTGCTCCGTACTATGACACACTAATATGCAAAGGCTGAGATTATGGATTTTCCTTGTTTAATAATAATAATCACTTATTGTCACAAGTAGGCTTCAATGAGGGTACTGTGAGAAGCCCCTAGTCGCCATATTCCTGCGGCTGTTCGGGGAGGCCGATACGGGAATTGAACCCGCGCTCCTGGCATTGCAAGCCAGCTATTTAGCCCACTGTGCTAAACCAGCCTAAAAAATTCCGTCGGACTAAGGAATGCTACGGTAGACTTTTAGTAATGCTGCACATATGCAGCAAGGCAAGAAGACTGTGAAGATGGATTGTTTTGTTACAAGAAAGAGACGGCAAGACACACAAATAGGCAGTGCACCCACTGGCCAGGATCTCACGTAGGAATCTGCTGGAGAGAGCTGCCCTGGGGAGTCCAAGACAGAGCAGTGCCAGTGTTAGCTCCGTGAGTGTCAGAGCTCCAGGGCCTTCGGTGAATAACCAACAAAGAGGTTTGGTAAGTGCGAGTACTAAACCAAAACTATTACATGTCCCTCACGCACCACAATGAAGAAAACAGTGTAAGAGAACTGGCAGTAGACTGACAAGCCTTATTCAGTCGCTTCTGGCTGCGCTGATCAACAGCTTTTGTCGCTACTTTCCAGAGAAGTGTCAGATTTTGAAAGAGAAGTGATGGGTGGAAAATCTCTTTTGAGTTTGAGATCCCAGAGTCAGTTATTAACTTACAGCTGGCTCCAAATGAGTAGACTGAGTTGTTGCACCTGACCTGTGAATTCACATTAAAAACATGCAAAAGCCCATCAGGCTGTCAGCATTCTGGAGTAGTATCCTGTGCTGAGTAAAACAAGCATTTTGTTGCTATTGTCCTTCACAACGAACTACATGTGCAAGGTTGGAGTTTTCGTTCTCACAAAGGTGAAGGTAGCACAATGGAACTGGCTGAACTCTACACCTGATAAGGGGAGGTGCTGGCATAGTGGTATTGTCACTGGACGAGTAAACCAGAGACCCAGAGTAATGCTTTGGGGACGCAGGTTCAAATCCCGCCACTGCAGATGGTGAAATTTGAATTCAGTAAAAATCTGGAATTAAAAGTCTAATGATGACCATGAAACCATTGTCGATTGTCATGAAAACCCATCTGGTTCACTAATGTCCTTTAGGGAAGGAAATCTGCCTCCTTACCTGGTCTGGGCCCGCATGTGACTCCAGGCCCACAACAAAGTGGCTGACTCTTAACTGCCCCCTTGAGGGCAATTTGGGAATGGCAATAAATGGCCCACGTCCCATGAACAAATTTTTTTTAAAAATATGCTCATTGCCCTCTCCTCCCATGAACCTGATTGGATGAGATTGTGAGAACCAAGCAGGCTGACTTGTCGCATTAAAGGTAAGTGAATGTGGCATGTGTTGCGAAGTTTGGCCGGCATGGGTTGTGAAGGTTGGTCAAAATTGATCACGGGGAAAAAAGTTTGACAAACACTGAGAGAGACTGGACAAGATGAGGTTGTTCTCCCCAGTGCAAAGGAGTGATGGGGCCACTAATTCCAATTCTCTTCCAGAAATTAATGGCGCACTAAGACAGAATTTGGTAGTGTTCCCATCGCTAGTAACTCCCGCAACAGGTCACTAGTCTGTCGCTGGGGGCTTATGTCTTGAAGGTGCATTATGAATGCATTTCTTTGGCCCTGGGTGGGTCTGTAAACCAGAGCTTCTGGCCCAGAGGCAGGGATGTTACCCGCTGTGCCACAAGACCTCCCAGGGCAGTTAAGGGAGGTGCCCAAAATCATGAAGAGTTCTGATCAGAGTAAATAAGGAGCAACTATTCCCGGTCGCTGGAGGATCGAAATTGGGCACAGATTTACGGCAACATGCAAAAAAATGAGAGGGTTACACGAGGGGGGAGAAAAAGTACAAATTGAGTTGATGTGGAATGCACAGCCTGAAAGGGTGGTGGAAACAGAATCAATAGGAACTTTCAAAAGTGAATTGGGTCAACACCAAAGGGATAGTTTTGCTCGGTTATTGGAATAGATTGGATTTGTTTATTGTCACGTGTTCGAGGTGCAGTGAAAAGTATTTTTCTGCAAGCAGCTCAACAGATCATTCAATACATGGGAAGAAAAGGGAATGAAACAAAATTCAAGAAAATACATGAAAATACATATGGGGAAGAGCAGGAGGGTTGGCGTATTTGGGAAGCCCTTCAAAAGAGGCACACTCAGCCGATGACCACCTTGTGCGTTGTATCACTCTACGATGTTGGCTGAGGGATCAGCCTTGGCCAGGACACTTGCATTGAAATATTAGAATGCAGAACCTGCTACGAGCGAGTTAAACATCACCGACATCTCTAAGGATCACAAAGCCATAGGGAATGTGCGACTTCTAACAAGTATTATTTTGAGTAACTTATTTATCAGGGTAAGGAACACTCACACTGAATCAGCAGACGGAAAAGAGGAAGGGAATTATGTTTGAAAGAAATTCTTACCCAGATTTAAATTAGAATTCATTCGGACGTGCAGAAGAAAAACGCAGTTGACTGAAGAATCACTTTTTGTAACCATCAACATCTAAACGATGACACATTTAGGAAAGAAAGGCCAGATGCTCCATCTAATATTTGTGAAAACCATCTCCCTTAATTTTATTAACATAGAATGCCGAGCTTACGGTAAGGAGGGGTATTGGATTCTATCTTTAGAAAATGTACCCAGTAAAATACCGAAGGCCTCGTGCGGATTATGACACTGTTCAATGTAATTATCAAACAATAATACAGCTTCTGGACAACTCATGGACCAATCAATTTCTATACTCTATCACTGATAGCTACACTATGAGATACTTTTGCCAATAGGGTGACCAGTTATCCTAGGGTCACATCGGAAACAACCAGAACAAGATGCCAGGACAAGGAAGACAGGCACAACTATACGTTCAACACAAAAAGAACATATTGTTCCAATTATTTAAGCAGATGGATAGAGAGATAGGGCAACATAAAAGAATATCTGTCTCCGATACAGACAGAATCAATTATATTTAAGAGATTAGCAAAGTGTTAAGTTTTAAACAGGGGTCCTTCATGGTTTTCTGCAACAAAACCTTTGTGGCATTGTAATTTGGGGGACGTTTGGCAGATAGACCAGTGTAAACGTGTACACAAAGCTAATGCTGCAGCAACACATTTTGCTGGCGAGGCACTTCGCTGATAATGCCAGCTTGGTAAATTATATACTTGCCAATTCTGTAAAATAATAATGCATCTATTACAAATTAATCTTGGAATCATGCGGTATGTGCTGAAAACATAGCCTTAGCTATAATCCAAGTGTTTAAATCCCCCCACTTTACCTTCAGTGCCCACTAATAAAAAGACCAACTTTGCTTTCGCTCATAGAACCATAGAATCCATCTAGTGCAGGAGGCCATTCAGCCCACTGAGTCGATACTGACCCTCTGAAAGAGATTCAAGAGAGGCATTCAAAGTCGCAAGGGGTTTGGACAGAGTAAAGAGGGAAAAACCATTCCCACTGGTGGACGGATCAGAAACGAGAGGCCACAGATTAAAGCTAATTGTCAAAAGAAGAAATGGACATCACAAGACCATTTTTCACACAGCGAGTGGTTGGGATCTGGAATGCGATGCCTGGGAATTCAGTGAAATTGGATTATTATCTGAAAAGGAAGAATGTGCAAGAGAAGGTGGGGATGTAGCACTTCAGAGAGCCAGCGTAGAAAATGATTGACCGAATTGGTCTCTTTCTGAGCTATAAACAATTCTGCGACTCTGTGATGCGTGGATCACAGGAGGGGCCACGGCAAGGCAGCTTGTACTGCGTCAAGACATATTATTGCTCTGGACATCTAGGTTCAATGGTTTTATTTTGCCATAAGCTGCTCAAACCAAGTTTTCAAGATGTGAGGTGATTATATGACTTAGAGGAAACCTGTTGCGTGGAGAGATGATGCTAGCCTGCAACGATCGCTCCACATCTCAGACGGGCATCCGTCAAGCAGTCCCTTTGCTAAATCCCAGTCGCTTAAACAATTCATGGCAAATAAGCTCGGTACATGCCGTTGGAAATGAATGTCTAGAATCCGAGAACATTAAGGCACATCATAAGCTGTGCTTTTTAAGCCACTGATTTAAACAGAAAGCAAAGGTAATAAGGAAAATGTAGCATAGCTAATGAGGAAAATGTAGCATAGCTAATGAGGAAAATGTAGCATAGCTAATGAGGAAAATGTAGCATAGCTAATGAGGAAAATGGAGCATAGCTAATGAGGAAAATGGAGCATTGCTAATGGGGAAAGCTTCAATGCTCGAAATGAGAGCTGGTAAGTGGCACCATGGGTATGTGATGGTGCACCCAATATTTAATGCCTGCTATGAGAGCGTCATTGAGAGACAAACTGATGTTTCTGCAGATCTAACCGCCTCAGACAATAACTGTTCAATGGGGTATGTGTGTGCTTGCTGGGGTCAGGCTGACTGAGGAAATGTACACATTTTTATGATTTGTGCTGTTTACCCTGCAGCCTGGAAGACGTCCCTGCATTAGCAAAGACTTAAATCCATGCGTGTCTGTTATCTAATCACAAAATAATGTCTTTGTCCTTCAGTACGGTGGAGAGTGGAAGTAAATCCGCGCTCGCCGGCAGACCTGGTAATCTGCCACCTGAAGCAGCCGGGTCTATCGTGCCCGAGAAATGTTTGATGATGGGCAGACAGCCTGACCTACTGAAATCCTGCAAGATTGGATCTGTCACATAGATATAGATATAGAACAGTACAGCACAGAACAGGCCCTTCGGCCCTCGATGTTGTGCCGAGTATTGATCACCCTACTCAAACCCACGTATCCACCCAATACCCGTAACCCAACAACCCCCCCCCTTAACCTTACTTTTTAGGACACTACGGGCAATTTTTAGCATGGCCAATCCACCTAACCTGCACATCTTTGGACTGTGGGAGGAAACCGGAGCACCCGGAGGAAACCCACGCACACACGGGGAGGACGTGCAGACTCCACACAGACAGTGACCCAGCCGGGAATCGAACCTGGGACCCTGGAGCTGTGAAGCATTTATGCTAACCACCATGCTACCGTGCTGCCCCAACATGGTCTGGGATTTTCCCATCCACCTCCAACATGGGGTAAATCCCAATCGCCGCCTCAGGATGAAGGAACTGGAGGGTGGGGGATGTCTCGCCGAGCAGTGGCTGCCAGCCATTCGGCCAGAAACTCGATTGTTCAACAGTGCCACCGGGAGAACAGTGGCTAGTGCCGGTATGACACCCACCAGGGGCTTGGATTGTTACTTGATCCCACGGCAGGAGGGGATAAGAGGTTGGGGAGGGGGTCGGGGAGGTCAGCAGCAAAAGCTAGAGTTGCTCTCAGAGCGCCTCCCAAACCCCATTTTCCGATGTACAAGGTCCCTCATAATGCAGCGAGAGCCTTTCACCAAGGGAGTCTGCAAACACCATCGCTCGTAATGGCCCCTTCAACTGCCTGCTGCTGGGTCAATACCAGTGGTGATGAAACGAGGCATTAAATGCTTACTTAAGGCCCATAATTATTGGTGGGGCACGGATGGCTGTCATTGGGATCTTCCCACCTCGGACAATCAGGGTGAAGGCAGAAAGTCCTCACCTGCCACCCTTCCGTCTGACTAAATAGCCCCCCAGCCACCAGGTCCCCCACAGGGGAGGGCTCAATATTCCTTCCAGAGGTTTTCTTTACTGCCGAGTGTTCAGCCTCTGTTAAATAGACTCTGTGGACTGTTTGCTGCAGCTGAGCAAATAGCGTTGGTTTGAATCAGAATGTAGATCCCACCCCACTTCCTGCCTCAGTGGATGACACAGTGGAGTAACTAGGAACCCGGATGTATATAGAGTGGTCCTTGATGGACAGCAGCAGATAGCTTATCACCATTGGTTAGCTGTATGGTTTAACCCTACCCACACCCGGGAATCCCTAAGCATTGGCTTTAGCAATTGGGCTCAAAGTATCTAGGCTTCAATACGTGTAATACATTCCTATACGTGGAAAGGCTCCCTCCAAGTCAGATAAACAGAAACCTTGCTGGGATACAAGTTCTCAATATTTCAATTTGGAGACTCTTAGCATCCTGATGGGTTCTGTGAAGTCGGACCACAAACCAATGTACCTGAGTCTGACCACGCCAACTTTACTGGGCATTATTATTCATTTGACTGTTAAAATTCTAAACTCAAAAATAAGTTTTGAAAAGCTTTGAGAGTTTGAAGCTCTCATTCTCGGCTGCCTGCAGCCCTTCAACACAAAAACTATTCTCGCCGAGGGCTAAACTCTGATGAAAGGTTGGCCTTGATAGAAGTACTGAAGGATCACCCTCCAAAGATCCATCAGCTGCGAGCTGTCTAACTGCGTGATCTTTAATGCAAAAGGTTTGGAGCCTGACGTCAGGAGAACTCATTACTGGGTGTGCATGGCGACTCAAGTTCTTCAGTGCTGTGTGAAAAAGATTGACTTTCAACTTCTCAATCACCAAAGAATCGTGGCCATCAACCAGAACGAATGAATCTTGAAACGAAACAATGCCCCTTTGTCGTGAGATGAATCAAGGATGGCAACAGACCCCAAGGGCTGGATGTAGCAAAAAAAGGTGATGAAATAACGAGGAGCCAAGCTCCCTTGGACTGTCTGAATCTGTCAAGCGATTGGGAATTTGGGAGGGCAATATTTGGCCCTGCTCTAAAAACAGATCCATACTTCAGCTAAAATGTTATGTCAATGGTGTCTGGAATAACCTACACTGGAGAAACTCAGCTACCCTTAGGAACAGATCTATTGAGCAGCAACCGGGTGCAGCAATACACTGTAATAAGATTGATGCCTCCAACTGCCCCTCACCTCCCCCCCGCCCCTCCCCCAAGCAATCCCAAATCTAACATCTGGTGGCGCCCAGTGATGGTTAAGCCTGCGTTGATACACTTCCCAGTGCTTCCCACATCACTGACAGGTCTCCCTCACACTTTATTGTGCACAGCCCACGAGGAAGGGGAAGAAATATTCATCCCAATCTGACACTCGCATGTGCTACACTTTCGAGCAGGACTCACTGGGCTGTTATCATGAGGAAGAATGCTGGCTCACTTTTTTTTTAACCCCCCCCCCCCCCCCCCCCCCCCCCTCAGCCCTGGACTGTTGTCATCAATTGCACCACCAAACCAAGATGAATTCAATGAACAGGGATCGACCCTGAAGCCTTCCTGATTGGCTTGCTTCCACGCTACCCCATGCATTGACCAATTGAGTCAGGAGTGGGGGGGATCTTAAAGGCTTCTGGCTTCTTACACATCCCGATTTTCGTCATCCCCATGATTGGCGTTCCTGATTTCAGTTGGCTCAGCCGCAAGCTCTGGAACTGGCTGCATAAACTCCCAACTTCTCCACCTCCCTCAAGGCAGTGTTTTTCAAACTTTTTTCCCTGCGGCCCACTTTTACCAAAGAGCTGACCCTCGTGACCCGCACCACGTTCAGCTCCTACTCAGGTGAGCCTGTCCTCACTTCCATGCATTCAAAACTAATATAATTGATCTTCCTCACTTATGAAGGTAAATTGCAGTCAGTTCTGCATACATCTTCCATCGGGCAGGAGATACAGAAGTCTGAGAACACGCACGATCAGACTCAAAAACAGCTTCTTCCCCGCTGTTGCCAGACTCCTAAACGACCCTCTTATGGACTGACCTCATTAACACTACACCCCTGTATGCTCCACCCAATACCGATGTTATGTAATTACATTGTGTACCTTGTGTTGCCCTATTATGTATTTTCTTTTATTCCCTTTTCTTTTCATGTACTTAATGATCTGTTGAGCTGTTCGCAGAAAAATACTTTTCACTGTACCTCGGTACACATGACAATAAACAAATCCAATCCAATGTTGCCTGGCAACAGAATAATTCCACCTTGTATATTGCAAATTTCACTCACCACAAATAGTTTCAGGTCCCACGGCTTTTTACACGTACATAAAAAGCAAGAGGGTAGCCAGGGAAAGGGTTGGCCCACTGAAGGACAGGGGAGGGAATCTATGTGTGGAGCCAGAGGAAATGGGCGAGGTACTAAATGAATATGTTGCATCGGTATTCACCAAAGAGAAGGAATTGGTGGATGTTGAGTCTGGAGAAGGGTGTGTAGATAGCCTGGGTCACATTGAGATCCAACAAAGACGAGAGTGTTGGCGTCTTGAAAATATTAAGGGTGGCTAAGTCCCAGGGGCTGATGGGACTACCCCAGAATACTGAAGGAAGCAAGAGAGGAATTTCTGGAGGCCTTGACCCGAAATCATTGGATCCTCACTGTCTTCAGGTGATGTCCCGAGGACTGGAGATAGCCAAGTGTTGTTCCTTTGTTTAAGAAGGGTAGCAAGGATAATCCAGGGAACTACAGGCCGGTGAGGCCTTACGTCAGATGGTAGGTAGGGCAGTGGATGTTGTCTATGTGGAACTTCAGTAAGGCCTTTGACAAGGTCCCTCATGGCAGACTTGTACAAAGGTGAAAAAGTCACACGGGATCAGGGGTGAGCTGGCAAGATGGATACAGAACTGGCTAGGTCGTAGAAGGCCGAGAGTAGCAATGGAAGGGGGCTTTTCTGATTTGAAGGGCTGTGACTAGTGGTGTTCTACAGCGATCAGTTGCTGGGACCGTTTGCTGTTCGTAGTATATATAAAGGATTTGGGAGGAAACTGTACTGGTCTGATTAGTAAGTTTGCGGACGACACAAAAGTTGGCGGAATTGCGGATAGCGATGAGGACTGTCAGAGGATACAGCAGGATTTAGATTGTTTGGACTTGGGTGGAGAGATGGCAGGTGGGGGGTTAGAGTGTTTAAATCCGGACAAATGTGAGGTAATGCATTTTGGAAGGTCTAATGCAGGTAATGGTAGAACCCTCAAGAGTATTGACAGTCAGATAGATCTAGATGTACAGGTCCGCAGGTCAGTGAAAGGGGCAACACAGGTGGAGAAGGTAGTCAAGAAGGCATATGACATACTTGCCTTCAATTGGCTTGGAGCATTGAGTATAAGAATTGCAGCTGTATAGAAACCTTAGTTCGGCCACACTTGGAGGTGTAGTCTTCAATTCTGGTCTCCACACTACCAGAAGGATGTGGAGGCTTTAGAGAGGGTGCAGAAGAGATTACCAGAATGTTGCCTGGTATGGAGGGCATTATCTATGAGGAGCGATTGAATAAACTCAGTTTGTTCTCACTGGAACGACGGAGGTTGAGGGGCGACCTGATAGAGGTCTACAAAATTATGAGGGGCATAGACAGAGTGGATAGTCAGAGACTTTTCCCAGGGTAGAGGGGTTCAATTACTAGGGGGGGCATAGGTTTAAGGTGCGAGGGGCAAGATTTAGAGGAGATGTATGAGGCAAGTTTTTTTACACAGAGTTAGTGGGTGCTGGAACTCGCTGCCGGAGGAGGTGGTGGAAGCAGGGACGATAGTGACGTTTAAGGGGCATCTTGACAAATACATGAAGTAGGATGGGAATAGAGGGATACGGACCCAGGAAGTGTAGAAGATTGTAGTTTAGACAGGCAGCATGGTCGGCAACAGGCTTGGAGGGCTGAAGGGCCTGTTCCTGTGCTGTACTTTTCTTTGTTCTTTGTTCCCTGACAACCAAAATCGCTGGCGTTTCCAACTCGAACCCGAGATTTAACTCTGGTCCCAAAGTACCAAAAGGGTGTTGAATCAATCTGAGGATTTGAACGACGTGTACCATTCCACCCACCTAAACATATTTGCTGACCTGGGAGTGCTGTATCGACACAGATACATCAATTCTGTTTTAAAGAAATACGATGAATCTCATTCCTCTCACCAGCATTACATTCAAAATAAATCAGGCAATGCACTCACTTACTGTGCATCGGCCATCCACGTTTTCTGGGCGTCATCTAATTTTAAATTGATTCTACAGTGAAATGCTTCGATGCGCAGGGGGAAATATAATGAGTTGGATTGAGAGTTAATGACTGTTCTCCTCAAACTCTGAAGCCATAGGCTGCCTTCACGGTAGGAAATTTGAGATTCGGGCAGAGTGTACTGACCAAGGAAGCTGCAGTTCTGCATTCTAAACATGATTTGCCGGACCTTTAAAAATACAACTCTCTCCCAATTCTTACCTTTTCTTTTCATGAATTGTTTGAGGCAATGCTAAGCTCTTACTCCACATCAAAAATCCTCATGCCGGCTCTGTCATCGTCTGAGAGGCCCTCATTGTCATGTCGCCCTATACAAAATGCGTGTTATAAACAGAGCAGAACCAATGTGGATTCCATGGCCATTCCAAATATTAGATTTCATAATAAAACATTGGTGCGATTCTCCGCCCCCTACGCCGGGTGGGAGAATAGCGGGAGGGCCTCCCGACATTTTTCACACCCTCCCGCTATTCCCCCCCCCCCCCCCACACGCCCGACCTACGCCACGAATTGCCGCTCGCCGTTTTTTTAAACGGCGATTCTCTGAGTGCCGATGTGCCGAGCGGCCGGGGCCTTCACGGCCTGTTTCAACACGGCAGCAAACACACCTGCTCACGCCGTCGTGAAACGGGCACCAGATGCCCGTTGGGGCATCTGGGGGGCCCGATTGGCACGGCAGTTACACTGCGTGCCAAGGGCGCACTCTTTTCCCTCCGCCGCACCGCAAGATCAAGCCGCCACGTCTTCCTGGGGCGGCTGAGGGAAAAGACCCAACTGCGCATACGCGGTTGGCATTGTCCAACCTGCGCATGCGCGGCTGACGTCATCGGCCGTGTCAGCTGGCATGATGCTTGACGTGCGGCCTTGACGACCGTTGTCAAGACCACGCCGCCGTGACACACGGGGCCGCGCTCCTAGCCCCACCCGGGGGGTAGAATCGGCCCCGGAGTGGGCGTGAAGGCTGCCGTGGGTCACGGCCTGTCCCACGGCAGCCTTTACGATTCTCCGCGTTTGCGGAGAATCTCGCCCATTGTATTTGTGTATTGGCTAGGTATTAAATTTAACTTTATGTATATGCACGCTTTTCTTTGAACAGGATCAGTTTAGGGCAGAAAAATGTACCCAGAGAGAAAATGGGAAAAAAGATCAGCCGATTGTTGGGAGTCATTTTGGCGCCCCATTTTTCAACACCCACGGATCGCGACCCCCACTTTGAAGGCATTATTAAGGCACCCTCACATACTGAAGCAGTCCATATGCCGCAAGACCCCAGCCACATTCAGGCTACGATAAGAGCCAAGAAACATTTGCCCCAGAAGTGCCAAGCAACGGCATCCAACGAGAGAACTCAATCATCTCCACTTGACATTCAATGGCATTCCCATCTCTGAATGCCCCCCACTATCAACATCCTGGACATTCCCATCTCTGAATGCCCCCCACTATCACACCCTGGACCTTCCATTGACCAGAAAACTACTCTACCCAGCATATAGATACTGTGCCTACAAGAGCAGGTCAGATCCGTGAAATCGGTGCTGAGTTACTCACCTCCTGACTCCCCAAAGGCTGTCCACCATCTACAAGGTTCATGTCAGGAGCGTGCTGGATACTCTCCACTTGCCTGGATGGAGTGCAGCTGCCCCACACCCAAGAAGCTCGACACCATCCAGGACAAAGCAGCCGTGTTTGATTGGCACCTCATCCACCATCTTCAACATTCACTCCCTCCACCACCAATGCAGTGCGTCCCACCCACAAGATACACTGCAGCACAACTCACCAACTTTTCTTCAACAGCACTTTCCCACAACCTTTACCATCTGGAAGGACAAGGCCAGTGGATGGCGGGGAAGACCACCGCTGGAAATCCCCCTCCAAACCACTCACCAACCTGACTTGGAAATATATCGGCCGTCCTTCACTGTCGCTGGGTCAAAATCCTGGAACTCCCTCCCTAACAGCACTGTGGGTGTACCGTACACCACATGCACTGTAGCGGTTCAAGAAGGCACCTCATCGCCACCTTCTCTATTTTTAAAAAAAATTTAGGATTACCCAATTATTTTTCCAATTAAGGGGCAATTTAGCGTGGCCAAATCCACCTACTCCGCACATTTTTGGGTTGTGGGTGCGAAACCCACGCAGACACGGGGAGAATGTGCAACTCCACACGGACAGTGACCCAGAGCCGGGATCGAACCTGGGACTCAGCGCCGTGAGGCGGTTGTGCTAACCACTAGGCTACCGTGCTGCCCCTCGCCACCTTCTCAATGGGCACTTAAGGATGGCGGCAACAAATGCTGGCCTTGACGGTGATGCCCACATCCCAGGAAAGAATAAAAGGAAAAATCTACCTCTTCGAAGTTTGGTTACCTATTTTAATATCCTCCAATGTCAACATGGCTTCTGGCTACAGCCAGGCACCATAAAGCAAATAATTCCGTATTAACAACATATAAAGCTTAACAGGTTAAACAATGTTGGATGCTGAGCCTGTGGAGGATTTGGTTCCAATTAATATTCACCAACACTATTTTCACAATGGCCTGAAAAGACTTTTATATAAATTGGCCTACGTACACCAAGACTTTACCTCAGCCTCTCATTTACTGTATATCATGTTTTCCATCGCCGCATCTTTCTTTTCAGGTGACTGCCTCGGTCGCATTTCTGCCTCCCATGCCTGTGCCTCACTTGGTATTGTCTCTAAGGAACTCGACACTCATTCTCCTTTCCCGACATAATGATAATTGATGTTGGTTTTACATACACATGTGAAACGTAATTTCAGACTGGCAGTTTCTTGTAAATTCAGAATAATTAAATGCATGTCACAGATGAAGATTATGCAAAAGGGAAACGATCGAGGTTTACTGAGAACTCATTAACTTGCAGCAAAGAGCATGTCTGAGTCATGTCGCACCTAATAGATTCCAGCATCAGAGCGTCCATATAATTCACTGAGGCGCTGATGTGTAGGGCTGAATTAGAAACCGCAGCCGGACAAAGATCTGTGCCTCTTCAGGGCACCTGTCAACCCATGGTTCTGCTCAAAGCCGTGTACCGCTCCAGGCCATCTGGGTGCAAGTCCCACTCCAGCAATTAAGGACACAAATCAAGCAGACATTCCAAAGGGGGTGCTGCACTGTCAGGGACCGACCGTAAAACAAGGCCCCATCAGCCCTCTTCAGGTGGGTATAAAAGATCCTAATGAGGCCCAGGAAGGAGAACACAGGTCTTAATCAAGGTCACATAAAGTCTGCCCATGGCAGCGGACTATTTACACAGCACAGTCCCGTTGGGACAGCCAACATACTGGTCCCTGTCACGGCCGGCCTTTATACAAGGTTCTAACGAGCCCCAGCTGGGTCGGCCACCACCCATTGAATGGGGATGCTCATACTTCATGAGTGCCAAGGGCAGATTAATCTGTGTTTTCCCATGAACCTTGTGGAGGTTATTACAGATCCCATAGAATTATCATCTTAGAAGAGGATCACCCTCCGGTGCCTGTTCGGGTACACTGGGGGAGAATTTAGAATGTCCAAATTGCCTAGCAAGCACGTCTTTCGGGACTTGTGGGAGGAAACCGGAGCGCCCGGAGGAAACCCACGCCGACACGGGGAGAACGTGCAGACTCCACACAGACAGTGACCCAAGCCTGGAATCGAACCCGGGACCCTGGCCAATGTGGTTGACTCACTTGTGCCCTGAAGCGACCGGATAAAACAGACAGCCAAGAATCACCCTCGCCACACGGCGGTTCGAGAGGCTGGTCCACCATCTTCTCAAAGGCTACTTGGGTCGTGGGATCACGCCAAACCTGCATGTGACACCACGTCCCGAGAATTAAGTTTTTAAAAACTGCCCGACAAGCTTGTCCGCTATATTGCAGGCGAGCTGAAGGAATCAGCACCAGCCACTGAGCAGAGAATATTGCACAAACTATCTATGCCTTTGTGGCTGAACATACCAGCACATGCTCCCTCGCGTTCCCTGTTTTGTTCGCTTGATTCTAGCCAGCTCCTGTGTGCCAATAATGTGCCAAGGACCATATGCCAATTTAGGCCACTTTCAGCTTTGCCCTGAAGTACAGTCCAGGGAGGATGATCGTTTATGTTTCCCGGAGTGACATCTTCCAGCTCGATGAATGTACCAATTCAAGCAAAGGATTTAATGAAAGAGGACGAGGTTACATAAATGATGGTTATATCAATGGCCAAATGATTTTGATGATTTCAATCTCCCGGATGATAAGTGAATGCTACAACGAACAAACACAATGAGAGTAAGTGAACTCTACTGCTTCACACAACCCATCCCAGTGACAGTGACGTGAATAAACAGCCACACATGGGAGCTATGAGGAGCGGTTGAATAAACTCAGTCTGTTTTCACTGGAACAACGGAGGTTGAGGGACGACCTGATGAGGTCTACAAAATTATGAGGGGCATAGACAGAGTGGATAGTCAGAGGCTTTTCCCCAGGGTAGAGGGGTCAATTACTAGGGGGCATAGGTTTAAGGGGCAAGGTTTAGAGGAGATGTATGAGGCAGGTTTTTTACACAGAGGGTAGTGGGTGCCTGGAACTCACTGCCGGAGGAGATGGTGGAAGCAGGGACGATAGTGACGTTTAAGGGGCATCTTGACAAATACATGAACAGGATGGGAATAGAGGGATACGGACCCAGGAAGTGTAGAAGATTTTAGTTTAGACGGGCAGCATGGTCGGCGCATGCTTGGAGGACCGAAGGGCCTGTTCCTGTGCGGTACTTTTCTTTGTTCTTTGTTCTTATATCAGTGTTCTGTGAAATGAAGGAACGCTGTTCGAAATGCCCGGGAGTTGGAGAAGTATCAAAATTCTCCTTTACCTCATTGTTAGAAGTTGCCAGTTGCAATCCGACTCAAACACGAGCTGTCAGCTTTGAGAATCACTGATCCTTGTGACTTCTTTTGGTGACTGGTTGCTTCAGGGGAAAGATCGGAGCTCCAACCAGTCTCCCTAATGCACAGATAAATTTATTGGATGGGATATGTCAAGCAGCTATCTTATTACTATCAACTATCAACCGGGCAACGCTTGAGGGGGGGGGGGGGGGGGGGGGGGGGGGGGGGGGGGGGGGGGGGGGGGGGGGGGGGGGGGGGGGGGGGGGGGGGGGGGGGGGGTGGGGGGGGGAGAGGGGAGAGATCATTGTTCAAGACAATATGCTTTGAGTTAGAGGAGCAGAATGTTTTGGACATTGTGGCACTTGCTGTCAAGCGGTTAACTTGCCCTTTCTGACACCAACACCCTAAATAGCAAAGGAACTCCTGTTGAATTCCCTGTTGGACGCATTGGTGATTATCCCACATTCCTGTTCCTGGAATGAGGGGTTGGATTCTCCGGTTCCCCGCCGCGTGTTTCTGGGTGGTGCTCCGGTCGCTAGCGGTGGAATCTTTACCCCGCCGCTTGTCAATGGGACTCCCATCGAAGCCGCCCCACGCTGCCGGGAAAGCCGGGAGTGGGAGCGCGCTGTCGGCAGGAAAAGCAAATCACAACGGCCGGAGAAATCCAGCCTTTTTCCCTATGTGTACCTTATCGAAATCTAGCATTATTTTAAAGCTCGCCATCTTTCTCTTAGACCCCTGAAAGGTGAATCCTCTGAATTCTGCTAGCAGACTTCAGATCCATTGCAAGTTTCCTCCACTGCAGTGCAAAGATCAGTATATCTCCTTATTTCTTACTTAAGGGCAGCACGGTAGCGCAGTGGGTTAGCCCTGCTGCCTCACGGCGACGAGGACCCGGATTCGATCCCGGCTCTGGGTCACTGTCCGTGTGGAGTTTGCACATTCTCCCCGTGTTTGCGTAGGTTTCACCCCCCCACAACCCAAAGATGTACAGGCCAGGCGGATTGGCCACGCTAAATTGTCCCTTAATTGGAAAAAATTAAGTGGGTGCTCTAAATTTTTTTAAAAAGAGAAAAGAAAATCTTCTCTTTTGTTTCTTCTGATACAGCTTCCCTACCCCCACCAATGATACTTGACTGCCATAGGTGCTATTTAGCTGCCGATTTTAACTACACCAGAAATCACTTACCTACATGCTGGATTGAGCACGAGCCACAAAAGAGGCACCAATGTGGTGAGGCTTCTAAGGTCTAAGTAAACAATAACTAAAAAGGATTGAGGTGCAATCTGTAACAGCTCTGGAGAAGCACAAGTCACCGGGAGCGTACTAGCACGAGCTGAGTTGCTCATTGGGAGAGCTAGTACAGGCGCAATGGGCCAAAGGGCCGTCTTCTTCTGCGCTCTGACAGATCTCTGATATTTTACAGACGTCTACTCTTAGTTCCTGGAATGTGTTGCCTCAGCATCTTTGCACTGAACCCCTGTGCTGCCGGATTATTTCTCTCACTGAATTCAAAATTCTTCAATAATTGTAGATTTGTGCCGACTGATTCACCAGGAGAAAACTGTGCCTTTTTTTTTAATAAAACAACTTGTGATGGTTGCTAAGCAACATCCATCCACTCAGCACCCTGGAGAGGAATCGGAAAGGTGCTAACAAGAACACACACACAGATAACAGATAACGTTATTGAATCTGGATGACCGTCCAGGTCATGGCACAGGATATTGGCTCCACTTAATGCCACTGACTTCCCTCTTCCCCTTTGCAATTCAAAGGGGATGCCGGGGGTTAAAAAAAAACCCCAGGCAATCTTTGTAGTCAAATTCTGAGGGCTGTAGTTTTGCACTTCCCCAAGGCAGGAAGACAATCAAAACATAAGCAGATGGCCCGGGAATTAATCACACAAAAAATAATCAACACCTCGCAGTGCGTTAGGAGAGTTACAATTCAAATAGGAGCTTCAGATGATGTTGTAAACATCAATGAATCCCACCTAAGTGCTTCATTTTATGGGTGTATTTTAGTTCTCTGAATGAGTCCAACAATCCTGCGAATAGGCATTAAAGAATAATTCAGTCAGCGTGTTCAGTCTTCAGGGAAGGTTATGTATACAGTAGTCACAATGGAGAGCAATGTCCTTCTGGCTGGTTTTGGGCTATAGAACAAACAGGAAGAATCACAGGCACAACAGTAACTAAACTTATCTCGGTCTTTCAGCTACTGATCAGACAATGCTTTCTGTCTCATCTCAGAGATTTACATCATGCCCAATTCTCTCGTCATCGCTTATCCGTACAGACACTGCCACTTCATCCATTTGGTTCTGAATTCGACCCTGCAATTTAGATTCGCAGCCACCTTCACACCGTGTCTATGGCATGTTACACACGGTTCCTCCTCACTAAGTCTCTCTTGCAGATGTTTATATGATCTATAGGCCTCTCATTCTATAGAGAGGTGAGTATTGAAGTCAAAGGTTGCCCACTCCAGCGCTTCGACTTGCCAGTTCCATTCATAAAGATGACTCCAAGGCACGATAGCACAATGGTTAGCACTGTTGCTTCACAGCACCAGGGTCCCGGGTTCGATTCCTGGCTTGGGTCACTGTCTGTGCGGAGTCTGCACATTCTCCCCGTTTCTGCGTGGGTTTCCTCCGGGTGCTCCGGTTTCCTCCCACAAGTCCCGAAAGACGTGCTGATAGGTGAATTGGACATTCTGAATTCTCCCTCTATGTACCCGAACAGGCGCCGGAATGTGGCGACGAGGAGACTACTTGTGACATTAATAAAGATTATTATTAAAACCCATTCCCATCTCATTAAGGTTTGTTGGTTGCAGCCCCAGAAGTTTAATGTCAGTTTTGCAACCCAATGGGGGTTTAAACTTTATCCCAGCTGAGGATAATGGAGCAACGGATTCAGGAATTTTTCTGTTATTTTCTTCATCGCCCTGCTGAGTACAGCCGACCTGTAGCAGACTGTGCTCACACTGCAGTCTGAGAGATGCAATTCAGGTTTGAAACTAACCAGCTACCTTTGGGTGGACCATGGGCCACTTACAAACAGGTAATGTTGCTGGAGGAAGGCGGTGGGCTCTCAATGTTGCCATTGATTCTCGTTATAGTGTAGGCTCACACAGCCCGTTTCGGACTGATGTGTACCAGTTTGCAGTAACTGTCAATGGAGTGTGCAAATGCACCTTTAACCTTCCCTCGTTTCGCCTTATTTCTCTTCATCATGGGGAAATTGACGATAATTTTGACTTTGGATGATATTGTAAAATGGGGGACAGTGATTCACTCGCCCATTATGCCTCTCGCGCAACTTTCCTTTCCAACGGTTTACGTCACCAGACTTTCATCATCGCCCAAGGCCAAAATTGACCCACTCATTATAAACAGAAACAGAAAGACTACAGGATTGACCAGCTTCCTTCAGTGTCTGGTTACACGTGGCTTTCAGCAATGACTTCTTTGACATCACTCCCTCGACTGAGAACGGCTTGCCAAGGTGCACGTAAACCTTTGGGTGCAATCTGCCGGCTGCATTGTGCCCGAATAGTCAGCGCGGCCAGTAGATGCCAGGACATTCCTCTTCTGGGATCTACCCGGCTCGCCATGTCTCGCGGGATCTGAATCCCACCCGTTGTGGGTGGGGTCAGCATCTGGCAAATCTGCATATTACAGCGGGACCTGGTGGAACAGCACTTGGGGGGGGGTCTCCTAGGGGGTTGGAGAACCCCCCCAGGTGGTTGCCCTCTGGGCAAGGTGGCTCACTGATACTGCTTGTGCCACCTGAGATTTTTCCCATGCTGGGGATCGGGCCCAGGGGTGCCCTGCACGTGTGAGGTCAGGTGCACGGGGGCCTGAGGGCCTCCTTATAGGTGAGTTGGGGATTCGGGGTGGGGGGGGGTGTCGTTGGATTGAGAGCTCAACAACACAGGAAACCGGACAAAGAGCGGGACATTCTCCCCTGAGGCCCTGAATTGGGCCGACATACAGCACGGTGTTTCGCGGCTGGAAACATCCGGATGAACCCGTCTGTCGCGGAACTCTGTTGCAATTTGGTCAGATCGCTCCCTTTAGTTTTGAAACTCTGTCAACTTTAGGGATGTCACAACTGGGGGAGGGCGCAAATGGTCGGGGTCAGTTAATCCATCTACATGGTGGTCTATGGTGCTGTAATCCTGGCCACACAGCCTCCTTTCAGTGCTCTCAATAATATTCATCCCATCAGGCTAACTGGCTGCAGGTCTCATGGGACAGATTAGTCTAGTCAGGCTTTGAACATCTTTCCCCCCGAAGCCACCCTCAGCAAAAATAACCTGCACCGGAAACAGTGTTGGGACACTGGCCGATGACGGTATTTTTAGGCCTGTCGACCTCCATTGCCATCCCCGACAAGGCCCAAAATTCCTGCTTCATTTTTGAAAAACTTCATCCGTGGCATGTGGGCGTCGCTGGCTGAACCAGAATTTGTTGACCAGCCTTAATTGCCCTTGAACTGAGTGGCTTGCCGGACCATTTCAGAGTCAACATGTAGAGATCTGGGGGGTGAAATTCTCCGACCCCATACAGGGTCAAAGAAACGCCCGGGGCCGCCAAAAATCCCGCCCCCGCCGTGGCAGAAATTCTCCGCCACCCGGGAATTGGCGGGGGCGGGAATCACCCCACGCCGATCGGCGAGCCCCCTGCGGCGATTCTCCGGCCCGCAATGGGCCGAAGTCCCGCCGCTGGGAGGCCTCTCCCGCCGCCGAGGTTTGAACCACCTCTGGTGGCGGCGGGATCGGTGGTGCAAGCGGGCCCCGGGGGGGGGGGGGGGTCATGGGGCGATCGGACCCCGGGGGGGGTGCCCCCACGGTGGCCAGGCCCGCAATCGGGGCCCACCGATCGGCGGGCAGGCCAGTGCCATGGGGGCACTCTTTTTCTTCCGCTGCCGCCACTGCCTCCACCATGGCGGAGGCGGAAGAGAATCCCCCCGCGCACATGCGCCAGTGGTGACGTCACCACTGCCGCATGCGCGAACCGGCGAAAGCCTTTCGGCCAGCCCCGACGCCGGGCGTCAAAGGTCGCTGGTGCCGGTTTTGGCGCCAGAGTGGTTGGCGCCACTCCCCTACGCTGGGATCCCCTGCCCCGCCGGGTAGGGGAGAATCCCACCCCTGGAGTCACACGCAGGCAGATTTCCTTCCTTAAAGAACATTAATGAACCAGATGGGGGTTTTTGTGACAATCGGCAATAATTGTAAGTCCAGATTTTATTATTGAATTTAAATATCACCCTTTACCTTGGAGGGGATTCAAACCTAGTTTTCCAGGGCACTGCCTGGTGCTCAATTACTAGTCCAGTGAAAATACCACTACACCACCCTATAACCCAGCAATCAGTACAGTAAAATGAACATAAATGCATCAGTGCGGAAAATTATAGACCTGCATTGAATATGCAAACTGAATATGTATATGCATTTTGCATTTTATGTTATTTAACTAAAGCCTAAACTTTAATAAAAACTGATATTTAAGCTGATTTATTTCTTGCAATTCACGTTTCTCAATAACCTATCTTCACTGATACCATCCCTGAAAATATTAATTAACATTCATTCAGAAATGGCAATATTCTCAAAGGTTTTTATATACTCTCCTCCGTCTCCATCTCTCTGAATCTCAAACTTCTTTTCAGATTTTTTCCAGCGGTTAGCACTGCTGCCTCACAGCGCCAGGGACCCGGGTTCAATTCCCGCCTTGGGTCACTGTCTGTGTGGGGTTTGCACTTTCTCCCCGTGTCTTCGTGGGTTCCCTCCGGGTGCAGGTTAGGTGGATTGACCGTGCTAAATTGCCCATGAGGGTCCAAAAGGTTCGGTGGGGTTATTGCGTTACGGGGATAGGGCGGGGGGATTGGACCTACGTTGGGTGTTCTTTTGGAGGGTCGGTGCAGACTCATTGGGCCGAATGGCCTCCTTCTGCACTGTAGTGATTCTATGAATATGACTGTCCAACTCTTTTGTCTTGTAGCCACCTGGGGTGACCACTGCCCAACACAAAATGGAAGATTGCAAGGAATGCAGGGAAATTGGACATGTTGTAAAAGCAAGCAGCTTGCAAAGTGCTTGTATATTCAGACTACTGCAGAAACCAGTTCTGACTGCTGCAGAAACCAGACAGCACTGTTAAAAGAAACAGTTAGCATACTAGTGAGGCGATACCGGGCGATCCCCAGATACAATGGAAACAAGTTAAAGACAGATCGATACATTGAATGGAAGGCCAGACTTTACGGCGCCAAAGAAGCCCAAAACAATAAGTCCCAAGAACCGCTCCAGTGATCGAGGCACTGCCCCGTTATTGGGGAATTCAAATCAATCGATTGGGAAGAGACCCAATCGGTTGCGAGAGTATAGAGGGTCCGCCCAGGTGGGCGCAAGTCCCTGAGAGGAGTATAAGACAGAGACCGCGACCCCACATCTCTCTCTCTGCCAGCCTCTCCTTGACCAGCCAGCCCTCCCAACAGAACACCGTTGCAGCAGAAGAACCTTGAGGAGGAGAGGTCTGGACAGCAGCCGCCAGCAAGTAAGTGTCACGACGCAGGCTACGTGAGTAGACACTCCTGACCCCCTTTAGTCCATAACTACTGGAAGCCTGCGGACCCAGGACAAAGCTAGAGGCCATTGTTCCCTGATCCGGCAGTCCCCTTATCCAGATAAGTATTTGGCCTATTAGTGGTAGGATTAGCCTAGTCTTATAGTTTCATATGCATGATTAGTAGATTACTGTAATATAATAAACGTGTCTTGTTTGAACTTACTATTTGGTGTATGGATTATTACTTTGAACTTGAACTTGAAACTTGTGGCGGTATCTTAACGATACCTGGCGACTCCAAAGCTAAGTAACGAAACAGAGCCAAATTGAGTGTTAAGCACACTCACCCAGAACGAGCAACAGTCTCTCTAAACTTCCTTTCGCGATAAACTAGTCCTCAAAATTAAAAATAAGATCCCTTTAAACTAGCTCCTGGGCAATCCAAGATAGTCATAGAATGGATGGATATTCATTGCTTGAAATGCAAGGTGCATGGTCAATGAGTACATGTTATTTGTTTGAACTTAATGATGCTTCCAACTGTACTAACCTCACAATAAATGTAGCCAATCAGTGTCTATAAATCAACAAGGCAACTGGGTCTCCCCAGTGACATGAGGCAGAAAATAAAAACTACCTTCACCTGTACCTTTCCTAAGATTTTATCGTTTAATAATTACTATTGCTGATAGATAGCTTTTAGCTGTGTACATAGTTGTGTGTCTGCCCTTCTGCTCTATTTAACTCGCGTATCAGTGAATAGACTAAATGCTGGTAACATGTGCCAAGCCTTTCCTTCGATCCATATTAATTATAGTCTGAGTAGGGGTGTCTGCTTTACAAGCTACTTTCTCATTTATATTGCTGTTCTCTTTGCAAAGATCAATTGGCGTGGAGGCTGCTAAATAGACAGGAGTGCTAGTAGGTTACAATTGTTATTCACACAATGCAGTTATGTCCCAGGTAGGCGGTTATGGCTTCGTATTCTGGCGATGTCGTTTTCTTCAAAAGAGTATCCAGTGAGTGCCGTCTTTTAACTGCTTTTCCTTAATCTGCCTGTCATTGACTCCATTCAGTCAGAAGGAAATGTTCTTATTATCCCTAACTGCGCCTGGTAACTTGTTTGATTTAGGTAAGGGGTGGCACAGCGTTTATGTCAATGGACTGGTAATCCCGAGGTTTGAATGAATAGAGATGGGAGTTTAAATCCCACCATGCTGGTCTGTGAAATTGAATTCAGTTAATTAAATCAATCCAGAATAATAATTTGATATGGCGGCCGTGAAATGCTTGGAGTGTCGTAACAGGGCAACTGGTTCATTAATGTCTTTTAGAGCAGTGTTTTTCAAACTTTTTTTTCCTGGAACCCATCCTTCGGACCCACACCGGCCGACCTTCGCGACACACATCACATCTGCTTACCTTTAATGTGAAATGGGTGCCTGCTTGGTCCTCACGATCTCACTTGAATCAGATTCAAAGGAGGAGAGGGCAATGCGCATATCAGGTACAGACTTCAGTCAGTTCCTTCGTGCCGGCTTCATTCTTATGAAAACGGAAAATCCAGGGCAGCACGGTGGCGCAGTGGTTAGCACTGCTGCCTCATGGAGCCGAGGATCTGGGTTCGATCCCGGCCCCGGGTCAATGTCCATGTGGAGTTTGAACATTCTCCCCGTGTCTACGTGGGTTTCACCCCCACAGCCCAAAAGGATGTGGCGGATAGGTGAATTGGCCACACTAAACTGCCCCTTAATTAAGAAAAAGAATTGGGTACTTTAAATTTTAAAAAGCACCACCTTTTTTTTTTAAATCGGAAAATCCAACCTCACACATGTAAGTTGCGGTGAAAGGTATAGCAACAAAATGCTTGTTTTGCTCAGCATTGGGAGATGTTACTCCAGAATGCAAACAGCCTCATGGACTTTTGGTGTGTTGTTAATGTGGTATCTCAGGTCCGGCACAGCAGCGCAATCTTTTAATTTGGAGTCAGCTCTTAGTTAATAACTGACTCTGGGGTCTCAACCTCAAAAGGAATTTTTCACCCGCCACTTCTCTTTCAATATCTTAATATCTGGTAAAGAAAAATGTTCACAGAAAATGACAAAAATATATATATTTTTATCGTCCTGATGATCTTTCTCAGGGTTACACACAGCTGGAGGCTGGTCTCCAATTCCTGGACAGTCCAGGCCAATCCTGGAGGGTTGGCGATCCTCCTCCATCTCAATCTCCTTGTGACGTCCCCAGCATCAGCAATTCGAGTCCTGCTCCCAGACAAGCTGTTCCGGTACAGTTACAAGGCTGGCACCTACCCGACAAAATGGAAGATTGCCCATTACGGTCTGGCCATAAGAAGGACAATAAATCCCATCTGGCCAATTACTGTTGCATCTGCCGACACTCACGTCAACGGCAAAGTGATGGAAGGTAAATTACTCATCAACAACCTACTCACTGATGTTCAACCAGAATAGCTCGGCTCCAGACCTCAATACAACCTTTACCCAAACATGGATCAAAGTGCCAAATTCCAGATGTGCAAGTGGCTGTCCTTTGATATCAAGGCAGCTTTTGCCAACGGTGAGGGGGGGGGGGGTTCTCTCTTAGCATACCTAGCATAAAAGGCGATGGTTCTGGTTCTTCAAAGCCAATCAGCTCAGCCCAAGGACAGTACTACAAAGTTCCTCAGGCCCAACCATCTCGATTCACTTCCTCAATGGTATTCCCTCGAATATAAGGCGGGAATGTTAGCTAATGATTTTGCAGTGTTCAGTTCCGTTTCCAACTCCTGGGATACTGAAGCAGTTCATGCAAGCATGCAGCAAGACCTGGATAACATGAAGGTTTGGGCTGATAAGAGGCAAGAAACATTGCTTCCACACCAGTCCCAGGCACTGACCATCTCTTACAAGGGAGAAACAAACCACCTCCCATCGACATTTAATTAACTTCCAATCATCAAATCCTCCACCGTCAACACCCTCGGGGTGCCATCAGGATGTTTGCTCTTGTACAGGAGACTTTCGTTCTCTCTGAAAGTGCATTAGTCTGTAGCATACTCTTCTTCCTGGAGAGCAATGGAGGGCGGGTCATTTAATATATCCAAGGCAGAGCTAGATAGATTTATGGTTGACAAGAGATTCACGGGTTATGTGGGGCAAACAGGAAAGATTTAGCTCACTGGGCTAAATCGCTGGCTTTTAAAGCAGACCAAGCAGGCCAGCAGCACAGGTCGATTCCCATATCAGCCTCCCTGGACAGGCACCAGAATGTGGTGACTAGGGGCTTTTCACAGTAACTTTATTGAAGCCTACTCATGACAATAAGCAATTTTCATTTTTTCATTTCATTTTCATTTTTTTCATTTCAGTTTCATTTTTTTCATTTCATCTTCTTGAATGGTGGAGGAGAATGGAAGGGCTGAATGGTGTACTCCCTGCTCCTGAGTTCCTCTATTCCTATATCACCTTCCTTTCCTGTGACTGGGTCAGAATTCTGGAGCTCCCAAACCAACAGCACTGTGGGACTACCTCCACCACAGACAACAACGGTTCAAGATACCAGCTCACCGTCATTTTCTTAAAGGCAATTAAGGATGGGCAATAAATGCTTATGTGAATCAATAAATAAAAATGTGAAAAAAAACATTTTGAAAAGTGGGCAGCACGGTAGCATTGTGGATAGCACAATCGCTTCACAGCTCCAGGGTCCCAGGTTCGATTCCGGCTTGGGTCACTGTCTTTGCGGAGTCTGCACGTTCTCCCCGTGTCGGCGTGGGTTTCCTCCGGGTGCTCCGGTTTCCTCCCACAGTCCAAAGATGTGCAAGTTAGGTGGATTGGACATGATAAATTGCCCTTAGTGTCCAAAATTGCCGTTAGTGTTGAGTGGGGTTACTGGGTTATGGGGATAAGGTGGAGGTGTTAGCCTTGGGTAGGGTGCTCTTTCCAGGAGCCGGTGCAGACTCGATGGGCCGAATGGCCTCCTTCTGCACTGTAAACTCTATGATCTATGAAAACATTTCCTCCAATTTCTAATTTAAATAGCCGCTTATGTTTCCAGGATCAATGCTGTCGATATTTTATAGCCCCTCAATTCTTTTTGACTACATGTCTTCAAACGTCAACTTCAAAGAAGCTGAGATCTGCGAGTCCCTCTTTAAAACCCATTGGTCCCTGAATTTCGGCAAACCCACTCCAGTATATCCTGGTCTTTTCAGGGCAAGACAAATTGGGTGGGATTTTCTGTCCCGGCAGCCCTGTTTTTTTTCATAGAATATGCAGGAGGCCATTCGGCCCATCGAGTCTGCACCGGCTCCTGGAAAGAGCACCCTACCAAAGGTCAACACCTCCACCCTATCCCCATAACCCAGTAACCCCACCCAACACTAAGGGCAATTTTGGACACTATGGGTAATTTATGAAAATGAAAATTGCTTATTGTCACGAGTAGGCTTCAATGAAGTTACTGTGAAAAGCCCCTAGTCGCCACATTCTGGCGCCTGTTCGGGGAGGCTGTTACAGGAATCGAACGTGCTGCTGGCTTGCCTTGGTCTGCTTTAAAAGCCAGCGATTTAGCCCTGTGAGCTAAACAGCCCCTTATCATGGTCAATCCACCTAAGCTGCACATCTTTGGACTGTGGGAGGAAACTGGAGCACCCGGAGGAAACCCACGCACACACGGGGAGGATGTGCAGACTCCGCACAGACAGTGACCCAAGCCGGAATCAAACCTGGGACCCTGGAGCTGTGAAGCGATTGTGCTATCCACAATGCTACCGTGCTGCCCACGTTTCTGGCGCGGTGCGCCCCCGCTGGCGGCGGGACTTTCCGTTCACGCAGCCGGCCAATGGGGTTTCCCATTGTGGCCACCCCCACGCCGTCGGGGCGTGGCCACGCTGCCGCCGACGGAGAATCCCGACGGTTATCTCACACACACTGAGGCCAATAATTCATTGTTCACCATTTAGAGTACTAACGCGCATCACGCATCATGTTATCATGGATTACTGCGGGAAGGGAAAGCTTTTAAAATGATACCCATGTCCTGGCTGGATAGTGGAGCCCTGAGTGCTCTAATCGAGTTGCTGGAACTCTGTGCTACATGGTTGGTCAGCTCGAGTACAGTAATTCCTTTCTCTTAGGAGGAAGTCTACTTGAATCAAGTAGCTTCGTCTTGGAACAATTTCATTATTTCCTGGTGTTGTTTAGAGTTAACAGTTTTGTGCCACTGACACCTTCATTGTGCCATCTGTTCTTACCATTGGAGGAAACACACATTGAGTTTGAATAAGTGAGACCTTACGGCGATCCTGCTGGTCGATACTTTCCATTCGCTGGACAGCATTCAAGTAGGCGTGCAGACTCCGTCAATCTAGAGATCCAAAGTGATTGATATCTGATGCATTCTGTTCAATCTTGCCCTGCTAAAGAGCCATGTTTAATTCCCAAATCCCAAGGGATGAGGGATGGAAGGGAAGCTCACCTTTCCACATTTCTATCAACATCCACTCATAGAGATGCACATTCCAAACATGCACCGACGAACCAAACCACGTCGGGTTCCACCTGTTTCAAAGTACAGCCACACTAGGGAATCCCCAGCTAATGCCCGCCACCCAAATACAATTAAGCACAATTAATTTGCAATGACCAGGCTGCTGCAGAAGAAACCTCCCCTGCCAGAAAGCTGTCAGGCCTGATGGAAGTCGATGAGCCATGCCACATGTGCTGATTGCACATTTACTGCTAGTTCCTTGAATATCTCAGGAGCCACTGGACAGATGCCCAGCGGCAATACAAAGTGCCCCGTTGAAACATGGGTGTGCCCGTACTGTCGGAGGGCATGTCAACAGCTACAAGACTGCAGCTAAGATCCCTGTGCAAGCTTCCACCAGGCGCCTGTACAGTTGGGAAGCATTTTGAGAGCTCCCGGGGATGAGGAAGGGGGCGAAGCAAATGCAGGTTCCTTCTTACTTAAAGTGAAGTGTTGTTTCCATGCATTGTTGGGTAAAATGAAGCAAATTGTGGGTCTCTCCACCTGGCAATCATTCCAGAGACCAACAAAATTTTGTCCTGACCTGTTCACAGGACCTGGCCACAGATGATAAAATAGCCATTGCTTTCTGCTACCTCGAACTAATTGTCCAAAGAAAGTACTTCCAAGCCCGCTATAGTCCAGGAAGCTCCCGCCACCCTACCCCTCAACCTCAAAAGAACAACTTTCTCCTGCTGGCAAAGCATCCTTCTTCGGCAGGGAGTCAGGAATGGGAGCGGAGAAGATTGTTCACTCAAAATTCAGGGCTTGTTTGGAAAATGTCCACTAAGATCTAGATTAAGAGAGATCAACTCCTTGTATGTAGGATACTGACTGTTTTCTAGCCCACCTCGGTTCCTCTGCTACTTTTTATTTAGGTTTTACGACCCAGGAGAGGAAGAGCCCGAGGCTTCTGCCCAAGAGTTAAGCACAGGTCACGTTGCAAAAGCTGAATTTTTTCTCTCACTAATATGAGCCTCCTGTGGAGGCCCTGAGCCATTTGAGGATAAGATATGAATATATAGATGGGAAAATCCCAGCTGGTTTGTCAAGCCAGAACCATAAAACGGATAAATCTATTTGTAGTCCAGGCCCTGTGCAAAACTAGCCGCTGTCAATATCTTGAAGGCCATTGGAGGATGAATGTGTGAACAGCCCCCCCAGTGAGCAGTATTAATGCCAAAGACAGTGGCAGTGAATCAGTTTTCTTTCAACTTCTTTTTAAAAGTCTCCTGACTGGCAATTGCCACATTTTGTGCCTACGCACTGCTCCGGCGCATCATTGTGCCAGCGCCGTGATGCCATTTTCATCCTGGCACAGGCGCAGAACCCAGCTCCGGCATTGGGGGCTACCAGCTGTTCCTCGGGCAGACCAGGAGACTGGAGAGAAGTGGATGTCTGATGTCACCAGAGCCATGTTGGGTCATTCCCAAATTGGGGATCCCATTAACTTTGTGAGACCCACATGTCAACAGCCTCACAATTGCAAAGACGCAGGAAAAGAGAGTGATGCACGATCAATCACTACTGAAGCGAGTCCAATTGAAGGCTTTAATGAACAAGTTGTTACCCCAGCAGCTCCGGTACAGAATGACTGCTGTGGGTGAAACACAGACTCTTATGCTCCGCCTGCTGGACGGAAACAGCAGGCAGGTTCGACCACTGATACTACAGTATAAGGTACATCCCACCTAGGTACCTCGATACCCCTAATATAGCCTACCACAGAGAGGAAACCCACAGAGCTAGAAAGTTATTACAGCACAAAGGGAGGGCCATTCAGCCCACCGAGTCCATGTGAAAAATGAAAATGAAAATCGCTTATTGTCACGAGTAGGCTTCAATGAAGTTACTGTGAAAAGCCCCTAGTCGCCACATTCCGGCGCAGGTCAGCACTCTCTAGCGATCTTTCCCTGCTCTATCCCTGTAGCCCTTAAGTTCCTATCTAATTTCCCTTTTAAAATCACTCACCAACTCTTCTTCCATCAGCCTTGTGATCAGTGAGGTCCAGGTCATTACCACTCGTTACACTGAACATTTCGCTCTTACATTCCTCGTGTAGCCATTTCTCAGAACCATAAATCTATGTCGTCTGGAAACATTAATCATTAACTCATAGGCACAGCTCTTCTGAGCTCTCTCACCGAAACATGTCATAATCTTGTGTAACTCTATCAAACCTCCCCACAACTTATTTTATTCCAAAGGTAAAACACCCGGCTGCTCCAACCGAGCATCATAGCTAAAATCCTTCATCCCCGAAACCATTCTAATCATTTTTTTTTATTTATTCAAGGGATGTGGGCTTCCCTGCCCAACTCTTAACCGCCCTTGAGCAGCTGGTGGTGAGCTGCCTTCTTGAACCGCTGCAGTCCCTGTGGTGTAGGTGCACCCACAGTGCTGTTAGGAAGGATGTTCTTGCTCCAAAGGGAGTGCAGGGAAGGTTTACCAGACCGATTCCTAGGATGGTGGGAGGGACATATCAGGAAGAGACTGAATCGGTCAGGATTGTATTCGCCTGAGTTTAGGGAGGGAGGTCTCATAGAAACCTACAAAATCCTGGCAGGGCTCAGACAGGGTAGATGCAAGAAGGGTGTTCCCAATGGTGGGGGTGTCCAGAACCAGGGGTCACAGTCTGAGGATACGGGATAGACCATTTAAGACAGAGGTGAGGAGAGATTTCTTCACCCAGAGAGTGTGAGCCTGTGGAATCCGTTACCACATAACGTAGTTGAGGAAAAAACGTTGTATGTTTTCAAGAAGCAATTAGATTTAGCATTTAGGAGGAAGGGGATCAAAGGGTACGGAGGGAAGGCGGTAAAGGCCATTGAGTTGGATGATCAGCCATGATCAGAATGAATGGGGGAGCAGGCTCGAAGGGCCGAATGGCCTCCTCCTGCTTCTATTTTCTGTGTTGCTATGTTACGGAGGGAGTTCGAGGATTTTGATCAATTCCGGGAACAATCGTTACCTCAACTAGGAGCAGTGGACCGCAACACATGTATAATTTACTTCAACAAGGAAAACCAAAAGAAACCAGGATTCCCACTCCGGATTCTTAATTGAAAAGTTCCTCACGTTTGGCCTTCAGCTGAACACAAGAAGCGGCTCAGCTGCGATGCCCTCCACAGTTCAATATCCACACTCGGGGAATCGGACACGAATAAACAGCTCCTCACAGCCAGCCAGCCGAACCTGGGGAACTGCACCCCAGCACCAGTCAGTGACTGCAGGAGGGCAACGGAGAGGCCCCGGGGGGGGGGGACAAATTCCTCCGCAAGCAGGGTATTTACTGTCCCTCACATCGCAACGTCATTGGATAAAATCCACAAGATTCAATGGTTCAGAATTTTAAAGAACGTCAGCAAGGAGAAGAAGAGAGGATAATCATGAAATATTCAATTTCACCAAAGGCTGACATCCAGATCTGTCAAGTACATCCACTTGGCAGCCTCGCAACACACATCCTCCAAGGGTAGGGACGGGACTTGACTATCTGCCAAGGCTCAGTAATTGGAATTTCAACATTCTCCTGCTGGGCTCTCGAGTTCCCTGAAGGTCCGTTTAAAAACAGGCTCCATTGCAAGCACTTTTATTAAGAGGACAGTGATTGTTATGTTTCAAGCAGGTTGATTTTGCTGCATCCAGTTCAGGCAGGATAAACAATTGTATGAGTGCATCGGCAAAGCCATCAATCATTAAAACCTTGCTCAGATATTAAGCAGGAGGCTATTTAGTTACAGATAAATAGTTATTCATTTGTACCATGTGTCCTGGATCAGTTTGTGATACGTTTTAGTAATTGTCTGCTGCATTGCAATTGTCAAAATATTGTGTCATTTGTTAAAAAAACTTAAGCAGAAATTGGCATTTTGCTGGCATGGAAGACAAAGAAGAGAATAAATATTTACCCAAAAATAAATTCTAATGGCAGAAGCGAATTGTCTTTTTTTATAAAGAAATTTGGATCAAACTCGATCTTATTCTTACCAATTTTCTTCGAATTATGTGAATCGCGGGGTCAATCCTCGGGGCAAATCCTTGACCAATCAGAGTCAAGCTACCTGGTTTAAATTTTAAACAATGCTTGGCAGTTAAGTGTCAATCGCCATCAGCTGGTGCATTCTCCATGGCAACACTTCTACCAATTAGAATCCACTTGCCAACCAATCAGCACTCTATTCTTATACAGTATAAATTTGTTGTTGCCCCTGACATTGGTATTCTTGTGATTTGTCCTGATGAGTGCGAAACAAAAAAGCTTCAACAAACTGCCTTTTTTTGGTAATGCACAAGTTATATGAAGATGTTGATTCATTGCTTGTCTCAGTTATCAGTCAGCATGCAAGTATTCCTTTCATGCACAATTGTTGATCCTCGACAGGGAATTTCAACAGGCTAGTTAATCAATGTGTGCATCACCGATTACCTTGCTCCTGCTTTTACTTGATGTAGGAACGTGGAAGTCATTGCACAGCAATCAATAACCATAGCTTGCATTTGTGTAGCACCTTTAATGGAGCAAAATGTCCTCTGACACTTTGCAATTCGACATTGAGCCAGCCCAGGGTATAGTAGGACTGTGGGGTGGGTTTTAGAGTGTGTCTTTTCTATCAATGTGTTTCGACCACCTTCTTCAGGGCAGTTAGGGATAAGCGATAAACGTGGGCTTTGCCAGCGACACATCCCATGAACGTATATGTATTGACACAGCGAGGGAATGGATGGAGACGTGTTTGGGATCAGCTGATGCGGGCAGATCAGCTGCTTCACTTACCTCAAAACCAACACTCGACAATAATTCCATGTACTTATCCCAGATTGGAGTCTGGAGGCCCTTTACCTCATCTTCATGCACCAGTGCCATTACTGCAGCCTAAACAATAATAACATGGCAACACGTCAATGGGGCATTAACATCTTTATTCAGGTCAACTCCTAATTTTAGAATGGGTTATGGTGACATTTCCATTTGTTTGGCCATTACTTTTGTTGTTAACACTCTACAGTTCTCTTCTTTTCTGGATGCTTTCATCTGTTTGCTTATTTCCACCAAGAATGTCTCTGCTCTCACCCATCACCACACGATTTCTGGATCAACCCATCATGAGCCCCCGACTATCATTGACTCAAAGAAATTCTAATTATTCTCCTGGCTTATATCATTTTTATTTCTCCTTCCTGTCAAATGGGGTGATCCACAACCCACTCTCTTTCAGATAAACCGCACTGTTAAAAAAATACATTTTGTCGAATGCTTGGCAGTTATCTGTCGGTCAGCATCAACTAGTGTGCGCTCCAAGTCGACTCCTCTAAAAATCAAAGTCCACGTGCCAACCAATCAGCACCCTCTCCTCATACAGAATAAGAAGTCTTAAAACACCAGGTTAAAGTCCACCAGGTTTGTTTTGAATCACTAGCTTTTGGAGACCAGTTCCTTCATCAGGTGAATGAAGAGGTGGGTTCCACAACCACATATATAGATAGAGTCCTTGACTATCGAGTAGAATCAGAACAATAATTAACTTGTCACTGTTTCAAAATGCTCTTTGCTCGATGTAAGATGCTGATTCATAAGCGTGTTATGACTTGAGACCATGGGCATGATTTCCCCACCATTTTGTGCTGGAGTGTCACGGCAGAAACCAAAAGGGGCTTCACTCTGAGTGAAAAACCGTGCACGAGTCACCTGACCCACGGTGCCTGGTTGGCACCGCCAAGGGACGGGGCCTGAAGAGGGCCATGCCCATGAAAGTGGGGGGGGGGGGTCCTGAAGGGGTGTATGGAAGGATGAAGGAAGGTCAGACGGGGTGTAATGAAGGTTGGGGGTTGAAGTGGAGGTCCTGAAAGGCAGGAGGACTGAAAGGGGGCCGAAAAGTGTGTGTGGGGGGGGGGGGGGGGGGCTCACACTAAATTCTATTGATGGGAGGGGGTAGGTTACCCCTCAGGCATCAAGGTTTGAGAGTGACACCCATGTCTTCTGGGGATCACATTGTCCATGACTGGAAAAGTAAGTTCCCCATTGCAGAAAACAATTCTAAGTGCGGACTTGATCAGTGAGAAACTCCCCAAGTCCCCCAGATCTGGATCTCACCCAGAAAGCCGGAGGAGGGGGGGGGGGGGGGGGGGGGGGGGGGACAACCTGCCAAACTCACCCAAAATGACACTCTGTCCATATTTACCATTCCCAAAACTGTGGGTTCCCAATCGTAAAACAGATTAAAAGGAGTTGCCGAGTGAAAGCGATACTTCTGCGGGAAGGAGTGTGGAAGACTGGAGGCCGAGTCGTCCGCCGTTACCTTAGATAGGCAAACCGGCCTTGGGCGGGTTGCTCACCTCAGCTGTTGGCAGGAGGAAGGAGACCCAACTGTCTGAGGGAAAGTATACAATGATCGTAAAATGATAGCTTGGAAACCTAGCCATTCGCCGTCAGAAATCAGCAAACAGTTACTTAGGCCGGAGTTAAAATGTTCTTTAAAATGTGCCAAAGCCACTCAGTATGAAAAGAGTTACGCCCAGAATCAAGGAATTCTGGGAAACTTCAATTTTGTTCCCTTCACAGGTATCAATAACAACAACAGAACACAGTTGGGATGAGTCATAGATGTTTACAGCATGGAAACAGGCCCTTCGGCCCAATTTGTCCATACCGCCCAGTTGTTACCACTAAGCTAGTCCCACTTACCCACATTTGGCCCATATCCCTCCACACGCCCTTACCCATACAACAGTCAAAGGCTTTTTAAAAGACAAAATTGTACGTCTAGTTTTAGACTCTGCATGGTGATGTCCTTAGAAGAGATAAGCAAAATATTTTGTCTGTGAGGAAAGATGAGGGTTGGGGGGAAGATTCATCTAGTCGTTCAATAATCCAATTGCTTTGTTAACATAGGACTGTCCCAAATTGGTCTGGTACTATTAAGTAAGAGATGGGCCTGAAACTAGTGAGTCACCACCAGCATGTCTGCAATAAGCCAAGAGATATGTATGAAATCCGACCTTAATTAGGACAATACCAATTTCTTTGGAAGCCATACAAATTTCAGGGCAATGTACAATGTGCAAATCATTCCAAGCCATTTTCAGTATATGGTCAGTATGTCGGCTGGTTTAGCACACTGGGCTGAATTGCTGGCTTTTAAAGCAGACCAGCAGCACGGTTCAATGCCCGTACCAGCCTCCCTGAACAGGCGCCGGAATGTGGCAACGAGGGGCTTTTCACAGTAACTTCATTTGAAGCCTACTCGTGACAATAAGCGATTTTCATTGCATGTATGGTATTAAAGCCTTGTCTCAACCAATCGCTGCCTGCACGCTGCTTTGTGGTATCCTGTGGAAGACGCTCGGATATTGGGCGGCACGGTAGCACAGTGGTGAGCACTGTTGTTTCACAGCGCCAGGGTCCCAGGTTCGATTCCAGGCTTGGGTCACTGTCTGTGGGGAGTCTGCACGTTCTCCCCGTGTCTGCGTGGGTTTCCTCCGGGTGCTCCGGTTTCCTCCCACAAGTCCCGAAAGACGTGCTTGTTAGGTGAATTGGACATTCTGAATTCTCCCTCTGTGAACCCGAACAAGCGCCGGAGTGTGGCGAATAGAGGATTTTCACAGTAACTTCACTGCAGTGTTAATGTAAGCCTACTTGTGGCAATAAGGATTATTCTTATAATTTGATAGATAACGGCAATGCAGGAATTAAAATACTCTTTCTGCAGAGAAAATTTCATTTTTGTACAGTCACAGGGAACTCAGGAGTGCCAAAGGCAGAATAATGTTCAACATATATGTATAGAATACCTCTCTGAAACTATTTATAGCCCAACCATCAAAACCAACAAACATACTAAATTAACCAGGTTGCAAAGTGCTCCTATTTTGGTTAAATGTGCTCAGTATTGAAATTCAGGACATTATGTACACAGCTCAGGGCAGTTTAGACGTCAGCACCTAATTAGCAAGATTCTATCTAAATCAGGATAAAATTAATGGAACGGTTTGAGAGCCATCAAAGCTTTTAATTCTTGTCTCTGGAGCCTCCAATCATGTGACAATGAATCATGCTCGGGTTAGGGGGAAGGGGAGAAACAGACAATGTCCACCATGCTCTCACTGAATCCCAATAAGTAATTTCTTTTTAATTCTCCCAAACAAAGTTCATTGAGGATTGGCAGACTGGATGAGGCTCATTCCAACTCTCTGGTTCCGGTAGAATCGGTCACACAGTGGGGGCACAGTTTCAGCTGGCAGCCTCTGGCGTATTGCTGCCATTTAGAACCGACTCCCGTTTTTGTTTTGAAATGGCAGCTTTCAGTTCCATTCAAACGAACTGAGATCCAGAAAGCACAAGAAAAAAAGGAACGATCACTGGTGTGACCTGCTTTTTAAATGCACCATACATGCAAGCAGCCCCACATGGGACCAAATGGCAGCCGCTTCACTCCTTCAAGGCTGTTGGCTCAATGCTGGCTGATTCAGCAGCAATTGAAACTCTTAACTCGGGAACCACGTGAGATTATTCACTATCTATGCAGAATTGAAATGCAGGGGAACATCCTCAGCTAAAAAAAAAAAGGACATCAGCAACTTATGCTATCTGTCAGCTCCCGGCTTTTAGATCACAAGTGTTACGGACGCTAATCAGCTCTCAACAGCGGCTAAGAGACTGGGTCAGATGCCATAATTTTTAAATTTTGTAATGCAGCACAAAAAGATCGATTTGTCCCAGGAGTGATAATACAAGATTGGTTATTTTGTAAAAGAGACTTTATTAAAACAAAAGAAAACATGATGTTAAACTTTTTATCAGCTCTAACACAAACAGATTACATGCAGTTTATTATCCTTAACACTCTAGTTCCCATTAAACATCATTCATAATAACCATGCCGCTCTCATTCCACTTGCACAGATAGGCCCAGGCAATATTTGCATTTCCGAAGCATTTTTTCTTCTTTCTTCACAACCTTTTTCCAAAGTCTGCCTCTTTGGCAACTTTCAAGACCTCCCTAGTCGACTTCCACAGTCTTCTGCCTGTAACTGTTCAAAACAGCATTTCTTCTCTCTCTCTAAAGCCCACCCAATCCCTCAAACAAAGGTACTCCCCAGAGGTGGACAGACTTGTTATCTTGGCTGTCTGGTTTCCCACTCCTGTTTCTACAAAAGAGCAGAGCTATGCCATTCACATACAACTAACGTAGAAACACAGAATTCCTACAGTGCAGAAGGAGGCCATTCGGCCTATGAAGTTTGAAAGAGCACCCAAGGGCCCACTCCCCCGCCGTATACCCATAATCTGCACATCATTGGACACCAAGGGCACTTGATCATGGCCAATCTACCTAATATGTACATCTTTGGACTGTGGGAGGACACCGGAGCACCCGGAGGAAACCCACGCAGACACGGGGAGAAAATGCAAACTCCACGCAGACAGGCACCCGAGGCCAGAATTGAACCTAGGTCTCTGGTGCTGTGAGGCAGCAGTGCTAAGTGCTGAGAGACCATGTCACCTAACCTTCCATTGACGGACAAATAGATAATCAGATTCTATGATGGGCTAATGGCTTACCAAACAAGGTTGTCCCGAAGGACAATGGATCTTGAGAGGATCATCCTGGCTGAACCGGGGTATATTCCCACTAACGAGGTTAAGTCTGAATGGCAAATGGTAACTCGGGCTCTGGGCATATCTGACTCTGCCGCGAGCAGTCTTTTCCCTCAGTCTCTTTAACCCCTATATCTTGGACCCCATTTCTGGAACCAAGTTCCTAATATCTCCATATCATGACACCAGTGAAACTGGAGATTGAAGGAAGAGTTTTAGTTCTCGACAGATAGGTAACGTGATCAGTTAATCTTCAGAAAAGCTCCTTTGCAGGATGAAAATACACAAGATGTTGCAATCATACTCGATTACCAATCATATGATACAAACCCAGGTTTTATTTATTTTATTTTCGTCGGACTTCCCACAAGAACAATACATTTTCGATAGGGTAGGAGTAGGGTGCTCCTCTGAGGGTCAGTGCAGACTTGATGGGCCGAATGGAGTCTTTCTGCCCTGGAGGGATTCTGTGATTTTCAAAAAGGAATAATGACATTAATATTCCTTGGACGTATTCAGTTACTGGTGACATTTCTGTGTTTCCCTATTGAAGACCAAAGTGGAGGGAGATGCACCTCGCCAGAGATATGTTGGAGGTTTTTACCTCTGCAATTCAGGCAGGGTATCAGCACAAACCTTGTTTGCTGCAAACCCTCTGCAGAGATTACGGCAGCAGAGTGTGGCAGCCACACAGGAAATTTCCGGAGCGTGTGCTATATTCCGCACTGAAGCACTTAACTCAGTTTCAAAACTTATTATTGACCAGGGTGGAGCAGTGGATAGCACTGCTGCCTCACAGCGCCAGGGACCCGGGTTCAATTCCGGCCTCGGGTGACTGCCTGTGTGGAATTTGCACGTCCTCCCCGTGTCGTGGGTTTCCTCCGGGTGCTCCCGTTTCCTCCCACAGTCCAAAGATGTGCAGGTTAGGTGGATTGGCCATGATCAAAGTGCAGGGTGACAGGGATAGGGCGGGGGTGGGCCAAGGTGGAGTGGTTTTTCTGAGGGTCGGTGCAGGCTTGATGGCCCCAATGGCCTCCTTCTGCACTGTTTGGAGTCTGTTGTTCTAAGGTTAAGGGGGGGGGGGGGGGTTGTTGGGTTACGGGTATAGGGTGGATACGTGGGTTTGAGTAGGGTGATCATTGCTCGGCACAACATCGAGGGCCGAAGGGCCTGTTCTGTGCTGTACTGTTCTATGTTCTATGTTCTATGTCTGGAGTCTATTGTTCTTTGGACTATTTTAATACAAATGGTAACCCATTTAAAATAAACAACGCCATTTACCACAGATGTGTTGGATAAGGTAGAGTGTCTATTTCCAGGTAGATGGTGCGACGAAAACGTGGGGGATGCACTATTGTGCGGGAGGATAATGCTTTGCAAGTCATCCATTCCAATTTGACGGAGCGTGACAGCATCTCACCTGAGGTAAAAGCTTGTGGATTCAAGCCCCACTCGAGCAACCTCAGCGTAAAATCCAGGCGGAACCTTCATTGCAACAGTGAGGCAGGGCTGCACTGTCAGAGGTACTGTTTTATCAAGCAGACGCCCCCTCCCACTTTCAGGCAGATGGTAATGATCACACACCATTCTTTCAAATAAGTGCTGGGGGGTGTTATCCCCGGTGTCCTGGTCAATATTTATCCCATTGGCAAGGCGGGAAGTGAGAAACCCGCCACCAGGAAACGGCACGGCTTGAGAAACACGCGGGTAAGGGACCGGAGAATCCTGCCCCATATTTACTTAATGAAATCAACTGAGATTCCTCCAGTTACGGTGAGATTGGAATTTATTTCTCTGTATTATTAACCCAGGCTGCTGGATTGTTAGTCCAGTAACATAATAATTGTGCAACAGTATCCATTCATTTATCCATTACCACACTCCGCTTTCCTACCTTTATGCCACTATCAGCACCTACTTTATTCTTTAACACCTCCATTACCATCGTCTTGTGCCCCATGACATCTTTGTCAAATTTCTCCTTAGCTTCCACCTGTCCCTGACCTTCTATTTTGCTCCATCCCTCTTAAACAGTGTAATATTCGTCACATTTCTCCCTCTCTTACGAACTTGGAACATTAACTCTGTTCCGCTCGCCACTGATGCTGCCAGACCCACTGAGCTTTTCCAACAGTTTAACTTCAGTAGAACCAAGCAATATTTCGAGTACAAAGCCAAACTTGGCAGGCCAGTGACTGGAGTGCAAATGCACCTTTAGAAAACTTTACAGGACCAAGAAACTATTTCCCGATTCATTGCACGATGTGAAATGGAGACGAACAACTGGTTGAGTGGCCGTATAGAGTGCAGAAATCCCGAGTTTCTTGGGACCAAGCGTGACACGAATGTCGCCGAGTGGTGCAATATTTCATGTCGGCTTGGGGTTTCTTTTGAATTCCTGCACTTGTGGGAAAACACCTGCGAAGGTTTATTTATGATATCGCCGATTTTGACCAACCAAACAAAAATTGCACAGTGTGATTCGCGACGTGTCCCGAATTTGAACAAGAAAAGTTGAGAAGTTGGACCCTTGAGGACTTCAATCCGAGACGTGCAGAGTATTTGTTGGAATCTGGGCTGGGTGAGACGGAGCTGGTATAATATGTGTTAACCAAGAGGGAAAAAAAGACTCGTATTCAAACAGCCCTTTTTGTGATCTCGGAATATCCCAAAGCGCTTGACGGCCATCGAAGTCCTTCTGGATGTGAAGGGGACGGTTACCCCTGTCGGAGAATCTAGAACTAGGGGTCACCGTTTAAAAATAAAGGGTTGAGACGGGGATGAGGAGAAATATTTTCTCACAGAGGGGACGAGTCGCTGGAACTCACTTCCTCAAATGGCAGTGGAAGCAGAATCTTTGAATATTTTTAAGGCAGAGCTCAATAGATTCTTGATTAACAAGGGGGTGAAAGGTTATCGGGGCAGGCAGGAATGAGGGGTTGATGTTACATTCAGATCAGCCATGGTCTTATTGAATTGTGGAGCAGCCACAAGGGGCAGCTCCTAATTCGTATGTTTTGCCACTGTTGTAATGATGGGAAACGCAGCAGCCATTTTACACACAGCAAGATCCCACAGCCAGCAATGTGGTAAATGACCAGGGAAGCTGTTTCTTGTGATGCTTGTTGAGAGTTAACAATTGGCCAGGACACAAGAGAGAACTCCCCTGCTCTTCTCTGAAATGGTGGGGGTGGAATCTTTCACATAGAATCCCTACAGTGTACAAGGAGGCCATTCGGCCCTTCGAGTGGCCCCGGCTCTCCGAGCCAGAACCCCAACCAGGCCCACTATCCACTTCTATCCCCATAACCCTACCTAACCTGCACATCATTGGAAACTGAAGGAAAATTTGGCGTGGCCAATCCACCTAACCTGCACATCTTTGGACTGTGGGAGGAAACCGGAGCACCCGGAGAAAACCCACGCAGACTCGGGGAGAACGTGCAAACTCCACACAGGCAGTCACCCAAGGCTGGAATCGAACCTGGGTCCCTGGAGCTGTGAGGCAGCAGTGTTAACCACTGTGCCGACCCATCTAGCTGGGAAGGCAGACAGGAGAATGTTCAGGAAGCGAGGAAGATTTCCAAGTGCTGGAAAAGATTGCCTTGTAAACTCACCATAAGAATCAATTTAACTTTAAAATTCAGTTTGAATATTACAACGTACATTGATCAACATTCATTCCAGAGAACTGTATTACAGTTAAAGTTAGCAAACACTAACGTTATATTTATGCCTACATTATTATTTCTGACGATGCTTAGCGAGAATTCCAGCCTAGAAGCGAGTGGAATTTAAGGAGTCTCCTGCTGTGATAAATAATAGCAGCAGTCTTTGACAGACACAAACAAATAGCTCTGCTAATGACTGCAGCACTTGAAGTGGTGAACGTCTATTAAAAACCTATGGATTTATCATAATGGAAATATTTGATCCAATGCTAATATGACATTAGTTTCCCGGGGCAAAGAAGTTGTTCATCAATGGTCATGGCTTATTATACTGCTAAAAAACCAGATGCATCTCATCAACAGGATATACCTTTGTCAGGGTTTTTAAACAGCATTATTACCGTTTTACAAAAGGAAACTCTTGGCACGGCTGTGATTTCTAAAGTTTTGATCAGTTTAGATGTTAACAATAGGGGAAGATGGTGTTGTAGTGGTAATGTCACTGAGCTAGTAATTAAATACTCTGGGGATGAGGGTTCAAATCCCAACAAGACAGTGAATAAATCTGGAATATAAAGCCTGTGGTGACAATCACTGATTGTTGTTTAGGGGCAGCACAGTAGCATAGGGGTTAGCACAATTGCTTCACAGCTCCAGGGTCCCAGGTTCGATTCCAGCTTGGGTCACTGCCTGTGCGGAGTCTGCACATCCTCCTCGTGTGTGCGTGGGTTTCCTCCGGGTGCTCCGGTTTCCTCCCACAGTCCAAAGATGTACAGGTTAGGTGGATTGGCCATGATAAATTGCCCTTAGTGTCCAAAATTGCCCTTAGTGTTGGGTGGGATTACTGGGTTATGGGGATAGGGTGAAGGTGTTGACCTTGGGTAGGGTGCTCTTTCCAAGAGCTGGTGCAGACTTGATGGGCCGAATGGCCTCCTTCTGCACTGTAAATTCTATGATCTATGAACAATGCACCTTTTGGATTTCTGCATTTAACTGCAAATGCGTGGATGCCAGAGATTGCTGTCAGGAGAATTACAGACACCTATATGAACAAACTGGGAGCAAGAGTAAGCCCCTCGTCCTTTCGAGCCAGCTCCAACAATCAATAAGAGCATGGCTGATCTGAGTGGAACCTCCCACCTACCCCCGGTAGCCCTTCGCCCCCTTGTTCATCAAGAATCTAGCTACCTCTGCCTTGAAAGGATTCATATACTCTGCTTCCACTGCATTTTGCGGATGGGAGTTTCAAAGAATGCAAACACTGACAGTGTGCTGCCATTACAACCACAAAATCTAGGCCCATATCCAGTCTGTACAGCTAAACAAACACAATAGCCAGGATATTTGTGGAGACAGTGCGACAGAGCATGGTACAAACAGGATTAAGAGGTTTGGGGTTAGTTCCCGGTAATAAGGGAGAGGCAACGGAGTTTGGGGGGGGGCGGCGTGCGGGGGTGGGGGGGGGGGGGGAGATTATTAGCTTCACCGTGGCAAGAGAGGGGCCATGATTGACAATGGGGAGCCCAAAGGCCTCCTTGAGGGGCTGAGTAGCCCCTTGACCCCCAAGGATCGCTGTAAAAGGCACTGAACATTTTGAGCAAACAAATCCCAACTCCCTCTTACTGTAAGGTTTCCAGGACCAGACACTTCAATTTAAATCAGGCTCCCAATCGTGTCACGGGAGTCTGGTCTGACTATATTAATTATGAATTTCACCTTGGAGCAGGGACATATGAGGCAGCTTTGGGGGGGATATGTTCCCAGTTTTAACATTTTAAAGCTCAAACTCTTCCTGGATCCTGCCTCCAGGTATCTTCTCAGGTTGTTGTGGAGGAGAGTGGGCGATGATGTGAGGGGCAGAAGGTTTATTATTACAGTGGGTCTTTGAGCTGGCGCATCAGTGCTCAGAATCACACAGCCCCTAGAGCTACGAGACAATAGGCTGAATTTTCATCTTTGTTGATGGGTTAAGGGCACTACCAGCATCTGTTGCCCATCCCGAATTACCTTTGACCCCAAGTGGCTTGCTCACCCATTTCAGAGGGAATTTAAGAGTCAACTGCATTGCTGTGCATTTGAAGTCACACGGAGGCCAGACCAGGTGAGGATGGCAGACTTCCTTGCCTCAAGGACATTAGCGAACTAGATGGGGTTATAGCTCTTTAACAACAATTAATGTTGAAGGGGTGAATACCCGATGATTCACAACTATTTTATTGTACTACTATAGTTTAGTACAAATACCAGTTGACACCTTTCCCTTCCCTTACCTACTGGATCCTCTCCCTCTCCATAAGCAACCCGTTGCTGGGGAATAAGAAACACCTCTTAAGTACAAGGTTCAATAAGCATCACCTGCTCCCAACTCACTCTGAAACTCACTCTTGGTTATTCTTACAGGGACCTGTATTTCCAACATCATCAACCGTTTGATGGTCACCATTCCTGAGGCAAGCTTTATATTCCAGGTTTAGTGGTTGAATTTAAATTGGACCAGTTGACAATGTGGGATTTGAACCCATTGTAATGATGTGTATATTGTCAGTAGAGTGAAGGGTTAATAATTGAATCTGCGTGGAAATCAAACACTAGAGGGCGTTACTAATTCACTGTATATAAGACAGCCTCTCTAAGAATTCTGGGAGAAGCTGAAGAGAACATGGAGGGCAGAGCGATGTCAAGTCATAGTGTAATTTAGTAGTTAGAGAGAGTATTGAATACTGTAGTACAGATTTAATATCATTTGTTTATTATCTATAACTCAGTAGAGTGTGCGAACTTCATTTAATTAGTAGTGTAATAATAAATTGGTTTTGATTCAATCTTTTGATTGGCATATTCTTTGTCAACACAATATCGGGCTATCTTGGAGGAAAACCAAAGAGTTCAACATATTACCAGTCGTGGTAATATAACACCCATGTCCGCAGATCATTAGCCTGGGTACTGATTGATGATTGATTAACTGATTGACATGCACAAAATCATGAGGGTCATAGATAGGGTAAATAGGAAGACACTTTTCCCTTTCGTAGAGGGGGCAATAACCAGGGGGCATAAATTTAAGGTTTGGGCAGGAGATTTAGAGGGGATTTGAGGAAAAGCTTTATCACCCACAGGGTGGTGGGAATCTGGGACTCACTGCCTGACACATTCAAGAAGGATTTTGATGAACATTTGAAACACCACAGCATACCAGGCTACGGGCCAGATGCTGGAAAATGAGATTAGCATAGATAGGTGCTTGATGGTTGGCACAGACACGTTTTTGTGCTGCAAACACTACAACTTCTCGAATACAAAGGTTTACAGCTCAGAAATAAGAGTGGGGGGGGGGGGGGGGAGTATGTATGGAGTCTTCACTGGCGGACATTAACTCCCCCAAAAAACCTTCAAGCAACACACAGCGCATTCATCTCATCCAATTTCAGTGCACATAATTGTCGAGAAGCTGGGCGAACACATTTCCCATCAGCCAAATACCATCCACTAACCTACACAGGCACACGGCTGAAAATTTGCATGCACGGGAATGCTACATTACTGCCTCGGGAATTTCCGAGTGATCTATGTTAACTAGTTTGGCCCAAATTTGCTGTTTGGTTTTGCTGCCGAATTTATAGGGGATCGATGTTCATGCTCGCTAAAAGGGATAGACCGCATTAATTTAGAAACCATTCATTGATTTCACACGACTGTGCTTATACATGGTCCGAATTACTCAGAGTGGAATAATTTGAATGTTCCTGTGTGCAATCCAGTATAACTTTCTCCCCCCTTGTGTCAGACCACGACAAAGGGTCGTCTGGACTCAAAACGTTAACTCTTTTCTCTCCCTACAGATGCTGCCAGACCTGCTGAGATTTTCCAGCATTTTCTCTTTAGTTTCATGACAACATGGACATACATCACAGTCTATGGGGTGGGATTCTCTGTCCGCTCTCGGCACCGGGATTCCCTGGTTCCCACGGCCGTGAGTGGGAGATTTGGCCGAGCGCCAAGTTCTCCGTCCTCACTGGCAGCGGTGGCGAGGCGGGCTCGCAACGGAGAATCCCGGCCTATTTTTCAGGTAATGGAAGTATGTGTGTGGTAAGAATTTTAAAATGGCGCCCTGATCTCCAAGGAGCCGGTCTTGCCGACGGGTTTTGTTCCCCACTGCAGATAAAATTAAGTGTGGGATTTACTGGTGCAAAACTCAAGCTCCAAAAATAGGGCTAAATTAGGATGAACGCCTGTCTGGATTGCACCAAAAACCTGGCACCAATCACCCCGCCAAACCTGCCCAAAATGACACCTGGGGCCTGATCAGAAGGCCTCGCACCCGACGCAATACGTGATGAAGTCATGAAATCTCACGAGAGGCCTCCTGCTTGATTTGCTTTGCTCGGGCACCTCGCGAGATGTCGCTGTGATGATATGTATAATGCCAATATAGTAAAGGGTTAATATCTGAATCTATGTGTAAATCAAACACTGGAGGGTGTCACTAATTCACTGTATATAAGACAGCATCTCTAGGAATTCTGGGAGAAGCTGAAGAGAACTTGAAGAGATCAGAGTGAAAGTTGAATAGAGAAATATAGCACGAGGTTAAGTCAGAGGGTAGTAGAAATGAAATGAAATAAAATGAAGATCGCTTATTGTCACGAGTAGGCTTCAATGAAGTTACTGTGAAAAGCCCCTAGTCACCACATTCCGGCGCCTGTCCGGGGAGGCTGGTACGGGAATCGAACCGTGCTGCTGGCCTGCCTTGGTCTGCTTTAAAAGCCAGCGATTTAGGCCAGTGAGCTAAACCAGCCCCTTGAACCCCAGTTTATTAGTTAGGTAGAATATTGAATACTGTACTACAGATTCAGTATCATTAGTTTATTACCTGTAACTTAGTAGAGTGTGCAAACTTCATTTTAGTTCAGTAGTGGGAAAATAAATTAGTTTTGATTCAATCTTCTTATTTGTATGTTCTTTGTCAACACTACATAATCATGGAGGAAAAGGCAAGGGATATAACAGTTGCGATCTGGGTCCCGCCCTCACTGGGCAGGATCCAGATTTGTATATTTAAGTGAGCAGTTGGCTTCACTCAAATATGTCTGCGCTGGAGTCACCCAAGGCCCGGGGTCCACAAGCGAGGACCAGACGTAGAACAATGGATATCATATTCATCAGCTCAGCCTGAAATTTCCTGGACTTTCTCCTATTCTCTTTTTTAATCCATATGCCCTTTCCCCCAACCCTCTGGCACATTCACCCATTTCCACAGATTCTCCAACGATGCCCACTAGATCATATCTAGATTTTTTTTTTATAAACATTTTATTGAGGTATTTTTGGTATTACAACAACAACAAAATAAGCAATGTACATGAATCTATAACATAGTGCAAAAGCCGTCTCCCTCCCTCACAGGTCCCACCTTTATTAACCCCCTACTCTAAGCTAAACTAACCCCCCTCCCCCTTCTGCTGACGATTAATTTTCCGCAAAGAAGTCGATGAACGGTTGCCACCTCCGGGCGAACCCTAACAGTGACCCTCCCAAGGCGAAGTTGATTTTCTCCAAACAGAGAAAGCTAGCCATGTCCGATAGCCAGGTCTCCGACTTCGGGGGCTTTGAGTCCCTTCAAGCTAATAGTATCCGTCTCCGGGCTACCAGGGAAGCAAAGGCCAGAACGTCTGCCTCTTTCTCCTCCTGGATTCCCGGGTCTTCCGACACCCCGGAAAACGTCACCTCTGGACTCATTGCCACCCTTGTTTTTAACACCGTGGACATGACATCTGCAAACCCCTGCCAGAATCCACTAAGCTTCGGACATGTCCAGAACATGTGGACGTGGTTCTCTGGCCCTCCTGCACATTTTACCCACCTGTCTTCCACCCCAAAGAATCTGCTCATCCGGGCCACTGTCATGTGAGCCTGATGAATGACCTTGAATTGTATCAGGCTGAGCCTGGCACATGTTGTGGACGCGTTGACTCCACTCAACGCGTCCGCCCATAGACCATCCTCTATCTCTTCTCCCAGCTCCTCCTCCCACTTGCGCTTCAGCTCCTCACTCTGCGTCTCCTCTAACCCCCAAACATTTCTCGTATTTTTAGCTACTCCCTTGATTGTAACTTGGGCCTTAGTTTCCTTCATTGAGTTTATAATGAAGAACAAAGAAATGGCTGACCAACTGAATGCATACTTTCAGTCTGTCTTCATAAAGGAGGACACAAATAACGCACCAGAAATGTTGGGGAACACAGGGTTTCGCAGAGGAAGGAACTGAAAGAAATCAGTATTAGTAGGGAAGTGGTATTGGGGAAATGTATGGGATTGAAGGCCGATAAATCCCCAGAGGCTGATAATCTACATCCCGGTATACTTAAGGAAGTGGCCCTAGAAATAGTAGATACATTGGTGGTCATCTTCCAAAATTCTATAGACTCTGGAATTGCTCCTACAGATTGAAGAGTAGCTCCTGTCACCCCACTATTTAAAAAGGGAGGTAGAGAGAAAACAGGGAATTATGGACCAGTAAGGCTGACATCAGTAGTGTGCTGAAAATGTTAGAGTCCATTATAAAAGATTTAATAGCAGAGCTTTTGGAAAACAGTGGCAGGGTCAGACAGTCAGTATGGATTTATGAAAGAGAAATCATGCTTGACAAATCTACAGGAATTCTTCAAGGATGTAACTAATAGGGTTGATCGGGGGAGCCAGTGGATGTGGTTTATTTGAGACTTCCAGGCTTTTGACAAAGTTCCACATAAGAGATTAGTGTGCAAGATTAAAGCCCAAGGGATTGCGGGGAGAGTATTGAGATGGACAGAAAACTGGTTAGCAGACAGGAGACAAAGTGTCGGAATTAATCGCTCTTATTTCAAATTGGTAGGCAGTGACTAGTGGGGTACCGCAGGGATCAGTGCTGGGACCCCAGCTATTCACAATGTATATTAATGATTTAGTTGAGGGAACACAATGTAATAGCTCCAAACTTGACGATGACACGAAGCTGTGTGGGAGGGCGAGCTGTGAGGAGAACGCAACGATCTTGCAGCACGGTAGCATGGTGGATAGCACAATGGCTTCACAGGTCCAGGGTCCCAGGATCGATTCCGGCTTGGGTCACTGTCTGTGCGGAGTCTGCACATCCTCCCCGTGTGTGCGTGGGTTTCCTCTGGATGCTCCGGTTTCTTCCCACAGTCCAAAGATGTGCAGGTTAGGGTGGATTGGCCGTGATAAATTGCCCTTAGTGTCCAAAATTGCCCTTAGTGTTGGGTGGGGTTACCGGGTTATTGGGAGAGGGTGGAGGTGTTGACCTTGGGTAGGGTGCTCTTTCCAAGAGCCGGTGCAGACTCGATGGGCCGAATGGCCTCCTTCTGCACTGTAAATTCTATGATCTTTCAGTGTGATTTGGACAAATTGAGGGAGTGGGTAAATGACAGATGAAGTATAATGTGGATAAATGTGAGGTTCTCCACTTTAGTCGCAAAAACAGAAGGCAGATTAGTACCTCAACGACTATAGATTGAGACAGGGGAATGTGCAATGGGACCTGGGTGTCCTTCCGTACACCAGCTGCTGAAAGTAAGCATGCAGGCACAGCAGACGGTGAAAAGGCAAATGGTATGTTGGCCTTCGAGCGAGAGGATTCGAGTACAGGGACAGAGATGTCTTGCTGCAATTATACAGGGTGTTAGTGAGATCACACATGGAATATGCTGTGCCGTTTTGGTCTCCTTATCTGAGAAAAGATATTCCTGCACTAGAGGGAGTGCAGCGAAGGCTGATTCCTGGGACTGATGTACGAGGAGAGATTGAGTCAGTTGGGATTATGTTCGCTGGAGTTTAGAAGAATGAGGAGAGATGCCAGAGAAAGCTCTAAAATTTGAACAGAAATAGACAGGGTAGATTCAGGAAGGATGTTCCCAATGGTAGGAGAGTCCAGACCAGGGGTCACAGTCAAATTAAAGTTCTGAGCATTGGCTGTTCCTCGCACTGTGTCCCGTTCTTGGGGCCGAAGACATTTTCTCTGGCAATGGAAAGACAAAGGGGCACACACCGCCCCTGGGCGGGCACACACCGTCCCCGGGCGGGCACACTCCGTCCCCGGGCGGGCACACACCGTCCCCGGGCGGGCACACACCGTCCCCGGGCGGGCACAACCGCCCCCGGGCGGGCACACACCGCCCCGGGCGGGCACAAACCGTCCCCGGGTGGGCACACACCGTCCCCGGGTGGGCACAAACCGTCCCCGGGGTGGGCACAAACCGTCCCCGGGCGGGCACACACCGCCCCCGGCCGGGCACACACCGTCCCCGGGCGGGCACACACCGTCCCCGGGCGGGCACACACCGCCCCCGGGCGGGCACACACCGTCCCCGGGTGGGCACACACCGCCCCCGGGCGGGCACACACGGCCCCCGGGTGGGCACACACCGCCCCCGGGCGGGCACACACCGCCCCGGGCGGGCACACTCTGTCCCCGGGCGGGCACACACCGCCCCCGGGCGGGCACACACCGCCCCCGGATGGGCACACACCGTCCCCGGGCGGGCACACTCTGTCCCCGGGTGGGCACACACCGCCCCGGGCGGGCACAAACCGTCCCCGGGTGGGCACACACCGCCCCGGGCGGGCACACACCGCCCCCGGGCGGGCACCCACCCGGGTGTGCATCCTTCCAATTGATGGCACGGGTTTGTTGCGGCAGAAGAGTTGAACTCGGTGCCCGATTCCCTGCTGGGCGGGAAGCCATGTTCCCTGGGTCACATACAGCACCGACCGCCGACAACGAGCAGTGAGCGAGAGTCTCCGCAGCCTGAAAGCAGGCACAGGTTACTGAGTTGGATGATCAGCCCTGATCAGAATGAATGGTGGGGCAGACTCTAAGGGCTGAATGGTCTCCTCCTGCTCCTATTTTCAATGCTTCTATGTTTCCATTAGTTCCACTTTGCCTTCTCCTCCCAATCCATTGTATATATTATTCTTGGAATCGTATTCGCTTTTTCTTAACAGTCCAGCTGAATAGTCGAAAGGCTGTCTGAGGTTTTGTCTGACCACCAATATAATGATTAGTTTCAGAATATTCACCGTCCCTTGATCACTTAATATATCACCTTGGGGGTCAAACTATTTTCCTGGCTGCCTGCGTGCTTCAAATTTATTTCTAACAGCCTTTTATATTGTGGATCACATTCCCAACAATCCTGGCCTTGTGTATTTTGGCTCCCGCAATCAGCTTTCTGCCATCATTAACCTTAAACTTCTCCCTGTCCTCTGGCCCGAGTCTGTCTTTATGCTGGGGGAAAGCATTAAAACACATCTCAGCTCTCCTCATTTATTTCCGAAGCAAACAATACGCCTGTAAATTTACTCCTTCCTCTGTGTCATTATGTTGCCATGTCTCCTTGGCGGCCATAAAATAACAGCCCCCTTTTCAATTTTGGCTTCTCTAATTCTATTACTAAGATTCCGAGCTCAGTTGGCTGGACGGCTGGTTTGTGATGCGGAGCAATGCCAACGTCGTGGGTTCAATTCCCGCGCCGGCTGAGGTTATCCATCGCCTTCTCAACCTTACCCCTCGCCCGGGGTGTAGTGACCCACACCACCAGTCAGCTCTCCTCCCCCCCCCCCCTACCCCCAAAGGGGAGTGCAGCCTATGGGACTTTGGCAACTTCCATCACGACACTGCATCGCTGGTTTAGCACAGTGGGCTAAACAGCTGGCTTGTAATGCAGCACAAGGCCAGCAGCGCGGGTTCAATTCCCGTACCGACCTCCCCGAACAGACGCCGGAATGTGGCGACAAGGGGCTTTTCACAGAAGCCTACTTGTGACAATAAGCGATTATTATTGTCAGTTCTGACCTTATTGCTGTCAAACATTTATTGACCTTCCTGCTTATTCTTTCTCTCTCTTTCTCTGAAAGTTGGGAGAGGAAAGGAATCTGAACACCAAGCAGGCGAGCGACTGACTGCTTTTCAATTCTTTCACAGCATGTGGACGTCGCTGACTAGGCCAGCAGTTTTTATTGGCCATCCCTAATTGCCCCTTGAGAAGGTGGTGGTGAGCTGCCTTACTGAACCGCTGCAGTCCATGAGATGTTGGCACACCCACCGTGCTGTGAGGGAGGGGGGGGGGGGGGGGGGGGGGGGTGCCAGGATTTTGCCCCAGCGACAGTGAGGAGGCGACGATACATTTCCAGGTCAGGATGGTGAGCTGTTTGGCGGGGAGTTTCCCGGTGGCGGTATTCCCGTGTGTCTGCTGCCCTCGTAGGTCGTAGAAGTCACGGGTTTGGGAGGTGCTGTGAAGGCGCCTCAGTGAGTCCTTCCCAAACCCTGTGTCACTTGTTCCAAATTAAGACATGAGAAATGAATCAGTTGAAACGTAACATTCTGCTAATTGCAAGAAGCATAATGGTGACAGAAATATGCCGAAGGTCCATTTGCTTGAAGATAAAATTGAGACATGTTTTCAGAAGACAACACCTGTTTAAAATACTTTGCCCTCTGTGGCTATCAGGGAAGCATTTTCAATCTTCATCATTTGATCTTTGTTCTTATAACTAGGTCTCAGTTTGCTGCCGTCTTAAATGTTCCTGACATATTTTAACATTCCTGCCTCATTACCGGATTTACCTGAATCCTCGCCTCGTCAGCTACAGCAACTTCTTTCTAAGCTTTTTATCCACCCTTTTCTTGGAGCATATGTGTAGACTTCGTAACCGGGGTCCAGGCTCAGAGCTCACTGCAAATGGTGGAATGCTAAAGTTAGAATCCAGCCTTTCACAGGGGTTAAATCAGTTAGGCCGGGGTGGGCAAACTTTTCCATGCAAGGGCCACATTCAGAAATTCACAATTTTAAAGGGCCGCATAGTATATTAAGTAAAATAATTACTTCACCCGGTTATGATTCTGGGCGCCTCATATAGAACATAGAACAGGCAGCACGGTAGCATGGTGGTTAGCATAAATGCTTCACAGCTCCAGGGTCCCAGGTTCGATTCCCAGCTGGGTCACTGTCTGTGCGGAGTCTGCACGTCCTCCCCGTGTGTGCGTGGTTTTCCTCCGGGTGCTCCGGTTTCCTCCCATAGTCCAAAGATGTGCGGGTTAGGTGGATTGGCCATGCTAAATTGCCCGTAGTGTCCTAAAAAGTAAGGTTAAGGCGGGGGGGGGGGGGGGGGGGGGTTGTTGGGTTACGGGTATAGGGTGGATACGTGGGTTTGAGTGGGGTGATCATTGCTCGGCACAACATCGAGGGCCGAAGGGCCTGTTCTGTGCTGTACTGTTCTATTCTAAGTACAGCACAGAACAGGCCCTTCGGCCCTCGATGTTGTGCCGAGCAATGATCACCCTACTCAAGTCAACGTATCCACCCTATACCAGTAAGTAACCCAACAGCACCACCCCCCCATTAACCTTAAAAATTAAAAATAAAAAAAAAAATGTTAAATTTTTTTTAATGACTTGGTGGGCCGCATAAAGACCTTTGGCGGGCCCGTAGTTTGCCCACCCCTGAGTTAGGCCTTTCACACAAAAGTGGAAAGTGTGGAAATCCTCCCCCCCCCCGGCCCCCCTGAAAAGCTGCGGATGTAAGACCCAACCCACATCAAGATGGGTCATCGCTAGATCAGGACATGGATCAAACGTGGATACATGGAAATTCCGGCAAAGATCGACCGTGAGCCGATTGAATGGCAGAACTCCTGTTTCGATGTTCTCAAAAGCTAAAAGCCCACGAGGGGCTTACCACAGAAAGACTTTGATTTAAGCAGTGCAGACAGCAAACTACAGTTTCTTACTGAGGTAGAAATTAAAAATCGGCTTCGTGACAAGACTCCGCCTTATCGTTCGCACTACTGCCGGCAGTTTTTTTGAAGACATGGTGTGATGAATATGAGAGATTGTCATACTTTATATTTTTGCAGTAATATTGTTAAAACCTGGGTTAAAATGTTTACAGATATTATGTCTGCTGGAGCTGTGATTAAAAGTAAGGTCATCAGTGATTTTTTTGCAGGAGAAGTGTTTTGCAGGTAGAGAGCTAATGTAATGTTGTAACACTTTGAGCCTGGCAAAATAAATCAAGGCACCTCTTGTAATAAGAGACAACAGAATGCTGTGTGCTTTGAGTACAGCTGGTGTAACTAATGGAGAGGCCAGGTCTGTCTGGCCAAAAGGGTTGCTTCCAGGGCTCTAAGCTGAGCAGGTTTTCAGCTTGGTCCTAAAAACATGTTCGTCTCTCCGTGGACTCTGCACCAAGATAAGCAAGTAAAACCTGGTTGTTAACTTCATACATAAGTGGTATTTGAAATATATGGGTTCCTTAATTGGGATGTAGAGGCAGGTTTTTAGTAAACATTTTATTAAGGCATTTATGGGTTTATAACAATAAAAGATCCAAATACAAATGTGAACATAGTTTGGTGCGTAACATACCCCTCCATCTCCCACTGTCCCCACCTAATCTAGACAGAAAATAGCCTAAGTCCCCCCCTTTCTCCTAACCCGGTCCCCCCTTTCAGAAAGCAAGTTAAGATGTTGCACTTGTTAACTGTCAAACTGCTGGTTTAGCTCACTCAGCTAAATCGCTGGCTTTTAAAGCAGACCAAGCAGGCCAGCAGCACGGTTCGATTCCCGTACCAGCCTCCCCGGACAGGTGCTGGAATGTGGCGACTAGGGGCTTTTCACAGTAACTTCATTGAAGCCTATTTGTGACAATAAGCGATTTTGTTGCTGATGTGCTTAATTCTTAGTTTATAATCTATAGTTCAAATTATAGTTTGTTTTAATATAAAAGCTGTCTACAGGTCAGTGTTATTACTCCTGTGGTGCAGTAATGTTTACTCACAGTTTATGCAAATAGTTGGGTTCTAATCTGGGATCTTAACCAAAATTAGGGTTTTGGTCTAGACCCATAACAATGCGTATAATGAAGGTATCAACAGCCTGATATTTTCAGTTTGTCTCCAGTTGCTATCCTCCCTGTTTTTATTACTGCTAAATGAGTGCTGTAAACTTCCAGTGTCGCTGAGCTCCACATTGACAAATTCAGGAAATGTAGTCTTTTATAATGTGCACCAAACTTACATTTAATGTCAGCAGTTAGGAAGGCAAATGCAATGTCAGCATTCATGTCGAGAGGGCTAGAATACAAGGGATGTAATTCTGAGGCTGTATAAGGCTCTGGTCAGACCCCAGTTGGGGTATTGTGAGCAGTTTTGGGCCCCGTATCTAAGGAAGGATGTGCTGGCCTTGGAGAGGGTCCAGAGGAGATTCACGAGAATAATCCCTGGAATGAAGAGCTTGTCATATGAGGAGCGGTTGAGGACTCTGGGTCTGTACTCGGAGTTTAGAAGGATGAGGGGGTGGGGGGAGGGGGGGGGGGATCTTATTGCAACTTACAGGATACTAAGAGGCCTGGATAGAGTGGACGTAGAGAGGATTTTCTACTTGTATGACAAAGTAGAACCCGAGGGCACAGCCTCAGACTGAAGGGACCATCCTTTAAAACTGAGATGAGGAGGAATTTCTTCAGCCAGAGGGTGGTGGATCTGTGGAACTCTTTTCCGCTGAGACTGTGGAGGCCAAGTCACTGAGTGTCTTTAAGACACAGATAGATAGGTTCTTGATTAATAAGGGGATCGGGGGTTATGGGGAGAAGGCAGGAGAAAGGGTATGAGAAACATATCGGCCATGATTGAATAGAGAAGCAGATTTGATGGGCCGAGTGGCCTAATTCTGCTTCTATGTCTTATGTTCTACCCAATAGTCCAAAGATGTGCATGTTAGATTGGGTTACCAGGATAGGGCGGGAGAGTGGACCTTAGTAGGGTGCTCTTTCGGAGGGTCGGTGCAGACTGGATGGGCTGAATGGCCTCCTTTTGCACTGCACAGATTCTACGTCTGGTACAATTTGACCCTGATCCTGAACTTGACCGAAAATGGACAATGTTAATCTCGGTTAACATTTTGGAACACTTGAGTTGCTCTAACTTCAAACTGGACAAAAGCCGAATGCTACGGCTGCTGGAATCGTGGAATAATGTATCTTCAGACATAAACAAGGTTCAAGAGTTGTTCCGAGGGACTATGGCTCTTTGAATATCAGCTCCCATGGGCATTTTAATTCCCAGTTACTATCGTAATGTGGGGAAGTTGACTCAACTGGGCTGGAAATAGCAAGGCCCGTCATGATCAAACCCTGCCGCCCGCTGTGTGGGCAGATGTCTCCCGCCTGTCACATGCACGGTCGTGGGGCAATTCAGTTGAATGGGATTTCTATTCAACATGATTCAAAGGTTTGGATGCCAGATTTCACCCAGAAATTTCATCAGTTCTCGACAGCGTAATCTTTTTTCGACACATCCCCTGCTCATGAGTGATCTGTTTAGAAGGTGGTGTCAGGAATGGAGAATTTTAGCGACGACGAAACGTGGGATCGGTTGGCGTTATTGTCTGTGGACCAGAGGAGGCTGAGAAGAGATTGAACTGAGGTGCATGAAATTACGAGGGGCTGAGATGAAGTGGATAGGAAAGATCTACTTCCCTGAGCAGAGGTCAATAACCTGGGAGCATGGATTTAAAGTGCTGGAGGATCAGAGGGGAATTGAGGAGATATTTCTTCACCCACACGGAGTGGCGGGGTCTGGAGCACACAGCCTGAAAGGGTGGCCGAGGCAGAAAACTTCACTAAATTTAAAATATTAATTTCAATGGTACCCAAAACATCTGGTATTTGTTCCCAATGGATGGACGTCCATCACAGGAGCATAATTATCCTTTAAGTTTCGATTATGGTCACCAATCTGAATTTTAAAAAATTATTATCTCCATAAAAATGACGTCTTATTTTATTGCTGCCTTAACTTTCCTTACACCCCCTCTTATCTCCAGTTTATGCATTACCATTCCAGACATTAAAACTAAATAATAAAGTTCCTTCTCCACACAGGCGCTGTTACAAGGATGTTTTTATTTTAAAGAAAATTATACAATTTCTCTTGCATTTTTTCTTACTGGATTTTAATAAACTTTAATCTTATTGGGACAATGAGGGACTTTTAGCCGGCCATAATACACAGCCAAGTGGGGTGAAAGAGTAACAAACTCCTCCCCCCAAGGAGTGTGAAAGCCCCCATCTTCTGTCGACTTTCATCCTATCGTGAAACTTGTCAAAAAGGTCCTACAGCACAATGAAAACAGCAGATATGGGGCGGGATTTCCCACACAACCCTCCGCGTGTTTTGCCGTCGCGCCATCGTCAACGGGATTTCCCGTTGAATGCGCCCCTTACCGCTGTCGGGAAACCCGTGGCGGGGGGTGTGCAGCCAGCAGGATCAGAAAATCCCACCGACGTGAAGAGCCGGAAAGTTCTGACCATGGGAATTCAGTTCCTCTGGGATATACAGCCAGCAAGGCTTTTTAAGAGCTGTTTCTCAAACAGGGAGCAGTCACAAGGGCACACTGAAGGATTTAAAGAGCCATCTCTCTCTCTCCTCAGAAATATTGTGAATGGATATTGCAAAGTAACCATCCTGAGAAGACAAATTATATTGCAAACCAAGATCTGTTGGGGGGGGGGGGGGGGGGGGGGGGGGGGGGGGGGTGGTAAAAATCTGCTTTGTAAAGCTACACGCTGAAAGACAACCCGAACAAAAAACTGCAACGTGGAATCACCAAATCCCGAGCAGCCAAAGCCAAAGGGCAGTTAACCATAGTTCATTTGTTCATGAAGGGTAAAAAATCTTCCAAGTGTATCCTCCTATTCTACTGTCTGTATTGGTGGGTGCTTGTGTGACGAGGGTTACGATTTACCCAAATTCGGATCAATAAGCTTATCTTGTTCTTTGATTTGAACTCAGAAAAGTTGTTTGATTAATTCCTTGTAATCTGAAAGGGAACACAGTTCCTCCACTATTGGCAAAGTTCAGCCACAACAAACCATGTTACAGCCAGACCTGGGGTGGTAAATAAGGGATTCGGGTTAGAGGCAGTAGTTCAGCTCCCTGCCACAGTACCACCCCGGTTTAGTCGATTATTAAATAGCTTCCGTCTAGCTGCTGTCAGCTCAACCACCCAAAATCAAACAGAGGCTCTGGCATATTCCTGACGTGTTGTGCAACAAGCCAAGGAACTGTAATGCAAACTCTTGTCACAGTTAATCATAATTCTGGAGGGTTTTGATAAAGTATAGATGTATAACGGTAATGATACAAAAAAGATACATAACAGAGGGACAGGAAAAACCTATCCCTTGGTTCCAGCAGCGCAATCCGGATGGCAATCTTTCGGCACTTTGGAAAAATAATTTTTCCCCACGTGAAAATCGCTGCTCCTGATGTCGCACAGTCATTAACCCTCGTCCCAGGAGGATCGCACTTCACCCCATCTGGACACAGCTTTTCGCACTGATCCTCAACGTCAAGCAAACGGTTAGGCCCACTCAAAGTGAAAATAACTTAATTCCTGAAATGACTCAGGCATTAATCAGTGAGTCCTAGACCCTCGCTCCTAGACCTCTAATCCCCCTCTAGTGCGATGGAATAAAGGGATCTCGGGCTGAACCGCACTCGCACATTGGCCGGGGAGTCAGCTTGCTAGCAACAGACAGACAGGAGTCAGACATAAGCAATAGCTCAGATGCATCACAGAGTCTTCCTCACTATGACTTCATCTCTGACCCTCCTGCAGTGATTGATCAGCAGACATGAGGAGTCCCCTGATGCCTAAGGTTTACTGTGACTCTTCTTCCATGGTTGCAGAGAGGTTAGCATGGCCTTGGGTGGGTGGGTGGGGCGGTGCTACTTGAGTTGTATAACATGGTGTTCCTATAGTGTGAAGCGGGAGTTGATGAGGGCAGCCCTGGTCCTTCTGCCCATGTGATCCCTAACGCCTGCCTGTCCTCTGACTCCTCTCCAGCCACTTCCTTTACTCACTCCTGGTCTTCCTCCTCATCCAAGATGACATTCCACGCCTCCAAGTCTCCATCAGTAAGGTGGTTGGCCCACTGCTGTGCCATGTTATGTAGGGAACAGCAGAACATTATGTGGGAGACCCTCTAGGGACTGTACTGTAGAGCCTCACCGGGCCTGTTGAGGCAGTGGAAGCGCATCTTAAGGAGGCCGATGCACCACTCAATCACAGACGGGTGGCACTCTCAGCCTCATTGTAGTAGGCCTCTGCTACTGTCTGGCCTCCGCACTGGTGTCATCAGCCAAGACCTCAGCGGGTATCCTTTGTGCCCAATAAGCCATCCCTGTAACCTTGGTTGACCCTCGAATATTCCAGGTATTTGTGATTGCCCAAGGATGTGGTTATCATGCACGCTCCATGGAAAATGTGCACACGCGTGCATGAACCTCACCTGGTGGTCACACACCAGCTGGACATGAAGGAAGTGGAACCCCTTCCTATTTATGAAGGAGACTCCCTGATGCCACGGGGCACGTAGCGAGACATGCGTGCAGTCAATCACCCCTGCCCCTGTGGCAGAGCAGCAATGGTGCCGAATCCCACAGCCCTCTTGTCCTGCTGGGCCTGATCCAGGTTGAAATGGATGAAGTCCGATGCCCTCGCATAGAATGCATCTATCACCTCACGGATGCATTTGTGGATGGATGATGTGAAATGCCACACAGATCACCCGTGGAGCCCTGGAACAAACCCGCCGTGTAGAGGCTGACCTTCACAGCCACAGGCGGTGGGTTCCCTTCGCCTCTATGTGGCTCAAAGTTGGACAGAATATGTCACACGTACCGCACCGCCTCCCTGTTGAGACGGAGTCTCCCGTGGCACTCCTGTTGTCCAATAGCTCCATGGAGGATATGGGTCCTGTATACCCTCGGTTTCCTTCGTTGTCAGGCTGGTTTCACAGTTGCTTAACCTCAGTACTTCCCCTTATCCATTGACCTCCCGGTCCTGGAAGCAGCCAGTCCTACACTTTATCCAGGGGCTCGCACCCACTCACACCTCAAGTGCCCTTCCATCTCCATTGCATAACCGGCCCTGGTCAATGCCATCGCCCCTTCAGAGTCACCTCTGGCCTCCCATCCGGTTGTCCCCTACCTTAATCTCTACATCACTCCAACAGGTTTCAATGGGGCAGCACGGTAGCATAGTGGTTAGCATCAATGCTTCACAGCTCCAGGGTCCCAGGTTCGATTCCCGGCTGGGTCACTGTCTGTGCGGAGTCTGCACGTCCTCCCCGTGTGTGCGTGGGTTTCCTCCGGGTGCTCCGGTTTCCTCCCACAGTCCAAAGCTGTGCGGGTTAGGTGGATTGGCCATGCTAAATTGCCCGTAGTGTCCTAAAAAGTAAGGTTAAGGGGGAGTTGTTGGGTTACGGGTATAGGGTGGATACGTGGGTTTGAGTGGGGTGATCATTGCTCGGCACAACATCGAGGGCCGAAGGGCCTGTTCTGTGCTGTACTGTTCTAAATTCTAAATGCTCACCCATTCTCATATGCAGGGTCAATTGAATGGTTCTGTCCACCTTGAGGGCTACTGAATCCTCAATAACAAGCACGGTGGTCCAATATTTATTTAGACACAGTGCCTCTCAATCCTGCGCACCCAAGCATTTATGCTTGAACCATGAATTATCACCCCTCCCCTTCCGCTAATGAGACTGTGGGCAGTTGACATTGTTAAGGGTCAACTCATGAGGGACAATTAGTTTGACCAGCATGAGTTTCAAGAATGTTAGACGGCACAGTTATCACCCCGAGATCTCACTGCTGTCAGGCCTTTACACTTACACACCTGGACAGACACTCTATTGATTTATAATTGGAGTTTGCTGCAGAAAGGCTCTTAAAGGAACACAGGGGAGTAGAAAGACAAAGTGCAGGATTCCAGGTTACGGGACCTAAACCCCTAAAGGCGATAGGAACGGACAAGAGGCAAGGATCAGGGAGTTTGGTTGTCACGCTAGAACAGGTGACACAGATTAGGGTGGGCAAGGCCAGAAACGGAACTAAATATGAAGCTGAGAATTTTCAACCTTTAAGTGATGAACAGTTAGGAGCCACTGTAAGTCAGCAAGGAGAGTGTTTCGCAAGGTTGATTTGGAGTGGGAGAGAGTACAGGCAGCGGATATCTGGAAGAGCTGTAGATTGGGCAGCACAAGTGGCTAGCACTGTGGCTTTACAGTGCCAGGGTCGATTCCCTGCTGGGTCACTGCCTGTGCGGAGACTGCACGTTCTCCCCGTGTCAGCGTGGGTTTCCTCCGGGTGCTCCGGTTTCCTCCCACAGTCCAAAGACGTGCAGGTTAGGTGGATTAGCCCATGTTCTCTGTTCTATCCCAGAGTATCAGAGTTGGAAAGCCAGCCAGGAGGGCCCTGGAGATACTGAATCTGGAGATGACAAAGTCACGGGTGAGGGTTTCAGCAGCCGATCAGCTGAAGCAAGGCTAGAAACAAGAGTTGGTGGAGGTACAGGCTCAGAACCTCAACTTGGCATCAAATACAATGCCATATTTGCAAATCCTGAGAGAGAGAAACAGCTGAGGGTGTTAGAGCCAATGCTGAGGGCGCAGAGTCTGTGACAATGGTGCAGGGACATGGAAACAGAAGCTGGAGTTGTACTTGCTGGATTTCTCTATTGCATCTGTCATCCCAGTAAACAAGCAGAATAGGTTGTAACCAGGAAGGAATGCACAGTTGTAGTCTGGGCGGCCTCCCCGGAATTAGATGGATGGTTCTGACAAATTAGGAGTACCATACGCTACATTGCTAAATCACAAGATAATTAGTGGGAATATCAATGACATTAATGGTGATGTGGCATTGCAAACCTCAGTACCTTATCCTGCCTGTTGCCCCGTAATGATATGCCCGAGCGCCCAAGGTGACCGAATCCAGTATATTACAGTTTAATTAAGCACCAGCGTCTGGTTAAATTAAATCCACGAGGAAAGTGACAGATCACGTGATCGTCCGATACTGAAGCACCACTTGTCTTTTTGACGAACGCAAACGGGGGATACAGAACAAACGGAGGAAGAGGATGGAGAGGGCTGCTAAATAAACACTTCAGACAAGATGTGTTTACATCTGTGCCGAGGGGTGGAGGCGCGGGGGGTGGGGGGGGAGAAGCAATTACAACAAGTGCCCCGTTCTGCAGTAAGAATCATTGATCATTAATTGAGGTCCACAAAACCAGCAGCAGTGAGATGATATGACAAGGCGCCCACTTTACTGTCAAGCCTGTATCCTCACAAGGGTTCAAACATCTGTTTTATGTTTAGTAGCGGTTTAATTGCACTCTGCAGAAAATCCATTAGCATCAGTAATGTTTGTCAAAAAAGCAAGAAATGGAGGCATGCGTGCAAGCTATTTAACCCCTTCCCTTCTGCTTAATGAATCCTATTTATAACACAAATAGATTTTCGGCAGCTACAGTACTAACTTTCAGCACTCCACGTGGTTTAGTGGGAAATGGCCAGTGTAGAGTTGAGCCATTAAAACTCAAGGTTCAACTACTACGTCTATTCAAGACTGGTTAATGGTAGTGCTCCAGGGCAGCACGGTGGCCTAGTGGTTAGCACAGCTGCCTCACGGCGCCGAGGTCCCAGGTTCGATCCCGGCTCTGGGTCACTGTCCGTGTGGAGGTTGCACATTCTCCCCGTGTCTGCGTGGGTTTCGCCCCCACAACCCAAAAATGTGCAGGGTAGGTGGATTGGCCACGCTAAATTGCCCCTTAATTGGAAAAAATAATTGGGCAATCTAAATTTTTTTTTTAAATGATAGTGCTCCAACTAGGGTACAAAACCTGGCCTTAATTCTCCGTGGAAAAGCAAGTGGAAAAGAATCAGAAGGGTTTCCTCACTTGGTCACTATCTAGTGACTCCGTATGGCACAGTGGCACAGTGGTTAGCACTGCTGTCTTACAGCGCCAGGGACCCGACTTAGATTCCGGCCTCGAGTGACTGTGTGGAGTTTGCACTTTCTGCCCGTGTCTGCGTGGATTTCCTCCAACAGTCCAAAGATGTGCAGCTTATGTGGATTAGCCATGCTAAATTGTCCATAAAAGTTAGTTGGGGATAGGGTGAGGGCATGGGCCAAGGTAGGGTGTTCCCTCGGAGAGTCGGTGCAGGCTCGATGGGCTGAATGGCCTCCTTCTGCACTGTTGTGATTCTATGGAACCTTAAATAACTTCTATGGCACATAATAAAACCCCATCTACTCTGTCCGAACAATAGACCTCCACCTCAACCTTAGAGAAACATCCTCCATCGTGCCAGTCGAACATTTTCATAACTGCTTACATTAGCTGTGTTCTGGCCCCAGAGGTTTTCACTGATAGTGGATCGAGTCAGTTTTGTGCATCTCTGCCCACCAAGGTTAAAGTTACACTCCACGAATATGAAGAACTTAGAACCCTTTCATCAGCAGACAAATGAAACCTTTATCCCAATTGTTCACATTGTATTGAAAACGAGGTCCGAGAGGTGAATGGATATTTAAAGCCATCTCCCTCCTAATTACCGCTCCACCACCTACCCCTCAGCTACCCACCTTAACCCTGTCGCCCAAACCCATCCACCACCTTACTGAGGAAGCAAATCTTCTGTTTGCCCTATTCCTCTGCTTTCCCCAATCTATAGTTGTGCCCAAATTGTTTGTCCTTTGTAGCCCTGATCCTCTACATTGGGACCCTCAACCTGGTGCCCATTGATTATTGTACCTTGCTGTGAAACGTCTGGCATTTCACCACTCCTGATAACCTGCTCCTGCCTTAACAGGCCCCAATCTCCATTTCTCTTTCTCCCAACACTTCCCCCTTTAACTTGGTGGCCCTCCACCTGGCTACATTGATCAGGTCCCAATCTCCGGGCCCAATCCAAGCCCCTCAGCATACTTTACTGACCTTGGTCCCTCACCTGTCGTCTCCAGTGATATAGCCACTCACCCTCAATCATTGCCTCGCATTTACCTGGGAAATCCTACACCCTCCTACCTAATTCAGTAACTTTTCATCTTCAACTTCCTGGTCCACAGACAGCTGTTTCCCATTTCTTATGAAAAGAAAAAAAATCAGTGGGTGCGATTATCCCAATTTTCCCAGCACGGAGGACTGGATGTGGTGGGAAACGCTGAGTGAAAATTGCCGGCTCCATGGACACCTTATCCCACCTGATCAAACAGCACTCGGCGAAATTTCAAAGTGTTCCCGAGGATCACCAGGACGGCCCGATCCCCCCCCCCCCCCCCCCCCCCCCCCCCCCCCCCCGGCCCCATGAAGAATGGGACCCCTCACAGAGATCGGAACCCCCCCCACCACAGAGATCGGAACCCCCAGTGGGCATGGGGAACATCTCACGACCCACCATGCACAAATTGGGGCACCCCTCATACCAGCCCCCCCCCCCACAACACAATAACCAAGGACCCACCCCATCACTGACCCCATTTACATGTTCCTACCACCCCAACAGTGCCCATCCAATGTAGGTGCCACCCCTCCTCCCAACAAGCATCGCCCCCAACACCACACATAAGAGGACTCCGCCCCAATGGGGCTCCCTAGAGGACCCACCCTAGAGCACTGCCCCCCTCGCACTGCCATGTTGTCACTAACCGATCATATCCCTCAGCACCTGGGGGCTATACTTACCGCTGCGCCCTCAACGCGGTCAGCACGACTGGTTTTTGGTTTTAAAAAACAGCCGTGATTCGCCCCGGCGTGACATCACACCGACTGGGTGGGAGGGTAACGTGTGGGCAGAGGTTGTGGCTTCAAAGCCGGTAAATAGACGTTAATTCATTATAATTTGTGGAAATTAGGTCCACGCCCATCAAGTCACTCTGTTGGGGGTGGCGGGTGGGCGGGCGGGCGGGGGTGGGGGGGGTAGTTTCCAGGAAGACCTCAAACTGAGATCTTGCCGGTGCAAATCCCGTTTTCGGTCGCTCGTGAGATAGAACATAGAACATAGAACAGTACAGCACAGAACAGGCCCTTCGGCCCTCGATGTTGTGCCGAGCCATGATCACCCCACTCAAACTCACGTATCCACCCTATACCCGTAACCCAACAACCCCCCCCCCAACCTTACTTTTTAGGACACTACGGGCAATTTAGCATGGCCAATCCACCTAACCCGCACATCTTTGGACTGTGGGAGGAAACCGGAGCACCCGGAGGAAACCCACGCACACACGGGGAGGACGTGCAGACTCCGCACAGACAGTGACCCAGCCGGGAATCGAACCTGGGACCCTGTAGCTGTGAAGCATTTATGCTAACCACCGTGCTACCATGCTGCCCCTAATATAGTGGCCATTATGGGATTTCACGCCTGCGATCAATGGGGCCGCTAAATCATGGCCAATTCCATTGCCGATCCCAGAAATTGGCTTTGTGTGAAGTGCATGGCTTTGGAAAAATCAATGCCAAAAGCATACGCGGTAGCTCGTACCCCGGTACTGCCATTTGTGGATTCCGGTGCTCGTGCCACATACAGCATACCTACACACTGGTCTGGGATAAATAACAGATTTGTGATCGTCTCAATCTTTTGGTAGAGGTAACAGCAAAACCTACCGGGTAGCTGACGTATGTGTCCAGTGGGAAGAGTTTCAGAATGGCCTTGAGCAGCTCTGGAATTTTGAGGCCTATTTGAAGGAAACAAAATAATATCAATTAACTACCTATTACGAAAGGTCAGATGTGCGGCCACGGACCCGGCCATTCTGTGGCAAGTAATTCACCTCCTGACTCCCCAAAGCCTGTCCACCATCTACAAGGCACAAGTTAGGAGTGTGATGGAATACTCTCCACTTGCCTGGATGAGTGCAGCTCCAACAACAATCGACAAGCTTAACACCATCCAGGACAAGCTGCCTGCTTGATTGGCACCCCTGCCATCACAATCGGTCCGTATCAACTGGTAAAGCTGGGGGCTAGACCCCACCAGGCGGCTAACCCCCCCACCAGGCGGATCATTGGTGCAGGGGTGGCACTGACTTTTTGGTCGTAAGACCAGATCCATCCTGCGGACATAGCCGCAGAATCGGAGAATCCAGCCCTGGGTCTGTACTCGATGGAGTTCACAAGGGTAAGGGGGGAGTCTCATTGAAATTTGCAGAATACTGCGAGGCCTGGATAGAGTGGACGTGGTGAGGACGTTTCCACTTGCAGGAAAAACTAGAACCCGGGGGCACAGCTTCAGAGTGAAGGGACGATCCTTTAAAACAGAGGTGAGGACTAATTTCTTCAGCAAGAGGGCGGTGAATCTGTGGAACTCTTTGCCGCAGAAGTCTGTGGATTCCAGGTCACTGAGTGTCTTTAAGACAGAGATAGATAGGTTCTTGATTAATAAGGGGATCAGGGGTTAAAGGGAGAAGGCAGGAGAATGAGGATGAGAAACCAATCAGCCACGATTGATTGCCACTGACCGATTGTGATGGCAGGGGTGCCAATCAAGCAGGCAGCTTGTCCTGGATGGTGTTAAGCTTGTCGATTGTTGTTGGAGCTGCACTCATCCAGGCAAGTGGAGAGTATTCCATCACACTCCTAACTTGTGCCTTGTAGATGGTGGACAGGCTTTGGGGAGTCAGGAGGTGAATTACTTGCCACAGAATTCCTAGCCTCTGACCTGCCCTGGTAGCCACATTATTGATATTGCTAGTCCAATTCAATTTCTGATCAATGGTAACACCCAGGATGTTGAATGTGGAGATTCAGTGATGGTAATCCCATTGAATATCGTGGGGAGATAGTTTGATTCTTTCTGGTTCGAGATGGACTGGCACTTGTGTGGCCCGAATGCCATTTGCCACTTATCTGCCCAACTCAGAAATGATTGTTAATTGCCAGCTCTGCCTCTCTAACTGAACAAAAGCTTTAACCCACTCATGTTTTAAAGCATTTTTTCATACACACTGTTTTCTCCTTTGGAGGAATTAGTGGGGGAAGTGGTGGCAGGATTTCCAAGCTGATTATTGAACACGTTACTTACTTTCCTGTGGTGAATGTATTTCACCTAATGCATGAGCTGTCTGTGTCTGTATAATGATGTGACCCATGACCTGGAAGTGATGATACGGGCTACTTCCAGGTACTGTACTGGAGCTCCGGTGGACCCCGCCTCTGGCTCCGCCCTCACCGGGGCCATATATAGTCCGGCCACCTGGGGATGGCACTCATTTGTACAGCCGACTCTGGCAGGCGAGTTCATGGATAATAAAGCCGAATGTTCACCCATTCTCACGGTCTCACAGTGAATTGACGGTATAACATTTCCTTCTGTGGCCAGAGAGTCCGGGTGTTAGACTTGAATCCAAAGCTTCTGGGTTCAGAAGTGGGGACACTACCACTGTGCCACAAAACCTCCTAACCCAATGCGTAAACTAATATCTCACATAGTCCTTCTGAATTTATGGTGTCAACGGGGTACAATGGTAATCTTCATAGGCTTGCTATGGACGTGTAGCGGACATGCACAAGGTAAAGGGATGCAGCTGGAACATGAAGAGAATGCACTTCCTCCTGAATCCTGCTAAATCTACACCTGGTGATAAGGTATCACAGCAATAGGTGGCAAACCCACCCTCCCCTGTGGAAGGACACCATCTAGTGGCTGAACACTGTATGAATAATCATTTAAATCAGCACAGCACCTCTGAAACCCTTCAGAAACCTAAGTGAAAGAGTTTCAGGCATTCTTCACCCAGTGATATTTTACTGACTGCAGGTAAATAGCACAACTGCCAAAGTTTAAGCACCAACTGGACACTTCCATGATAAATCAGTGACCAGAGGGGTAGTTAGTGTGGGAAATGGTAATGACACATTGGTTGATTACCGGGAGAGGATAGGGCGATATGCAAATTGAAGCCAAATCTGATACATGTACAATTATTATAATTTCCAAACCCTTCACCATCTAAAATGACAAGGGAAGCAGACACATGGGAACACCACCACCTGCAACTTCCCTTCCGAGCTGCTCACCGTCCTGACTTGGAAATATATCGGCCGTTCCTTCACTGTCGCTGGGTCACAATCCTGGAACTCCTTCGCTAACAGCACAGTGGGTGTACCTACACCACATGGACTGCAGCGGGTCAAGAAGGCAGCTCCCCACCACCTTCTCGAGGGCAATTAGGGATGGGCAACAAATGCTGGTCTAGCCAGCGAAAGTCCACATCCCATGAAAGCATTAAAATTGACAAATGAAACTCTTCTTCGCAAAACCCCTGTAACTTCAACAGAAGTGGATTTGCTACCGAGAGCCCCCAGTGCGCCACTCAATCTGTCAGCCACCATTGGCTCTGGACTTAAGTGATGTCTCAAGGCCTTCGAAAGTATTGCCCTGTCAGACACACTTTGCAGAAGTTCGCCCAACGTGTTAAAGGGAAAACGCCACCTAAGTTTAGCTGATACCTTTGGTCAAAGGAGGGTTTTTAACCACAATTGTGACTTCACTGTCCTCACTTCCCATCACATTTTTAAAAGTGTCAAATTGAATGATGAAAGATTCAGATGCAGACTGGTCTTTTGCCAAAGGATGCAGGAACGCTCGCAGGAGGCTCAAACATATCTAAAGCTTCTCTATTATAAACAAAGCAATTGAAAATCAACCCCACTCCAGTCAACCGAAGCCAATTTCTCAGAGCGAGGTGGTATGTATCGATGACAGAATACATTAAATACTCAACCGAGTTAGAGGTTTCGGGTAACGTGATGAATGGGAGAAACCTGAAATTTCTCAGAGCATTTGATGATTACTTACAAGAAACTTCAATCAAAATCAAAGGAGCATCATACTCATGGTGGAGTCACAGAACAGTTACGGAACAGAAATAGGCCATTCAGCCCATCATTCCTGCACTGGTCAAAAAGGAGAAAAAATAAACTAGCCGCCAATTTTCCAGCATCTGGTCTTTAGCCTTACACGTTCCAGCACTTTGGATGCAGATCCAGGTACCTTTTCAATGAGTTGAGCAATTCAGCCTCAGCCACCAACTTAAGCAGTGAATTCCTGACTCCCACCACCCTCTGGGTGAAAAGGTTTTTCCTCACAATCCCTCTAATCCTTCTATCAACCACCTTAAATCTATGCCCCCTGGTAATTGCCCCTTCGGCTAAGGGGGGGAAGAAAGTCATTCCAGTCTGTCTTATCCAGACACGTCATCATTTTGTACACTCCAATTGGGTCACCCCTTAGCATCCCCTTTTCTAAGGAAAACGACCCCAGCCTGCCTAATCTCTCATCATAGCTGCAATTTTCAAGCCCTGGCAACGTTCTTGTAAATCTCCTTTGCATTCTCTCCAGATCTTCCTGTGGTGACCAGAACTGTATTCAACATTCCAGCTGTGGCCCAACCAGCGTTGTATCCAGTCCCATCATTGCATCCCTGCTTTGGTATTCAACACCTCGCCCAATAAAGGAAATCATTCCATCTGCTCTCTTGACGATCTTGTGCCCTGCCAACTTCAGGGACCTGTGAACATGCGCTTCAAGATCTCTCATTTCCTCAAACCCTCTCAAAATATTCCCATTTATTGAGAGTTCCTTTGCTTTGTCTGCCCTCCTCAAACGCATGACCTCACACTTCTCCAGATTGAATTCCATTTGCCACTTCTTGGCTCACTAAACCAAACCATTGATGTCATTCTGGAGTCGATGGCCATCCTCTTCACTATCAACTACATGGCCAGTTTTTGTGGCATCTGCAAATACACCAATCATGCCACCCACATTTAAATCTAAATCCTTTTTGTTACTTCCTTTGTTGGGACCAACAATTCTACGGGCACGTGCTTGTAGGATTAGAATAGCGGTTTTAATATACTCACAACAGAGCCAGCCTGTTAGCCATTGAACTTTCGGTGAACTGGCCGGCTGACCGTGTGGCACTGATCTTTATACAGCAGCTCCAGGGGGAGGAGACCTGGGCGAGCCAAGGGAGAATCCCCGTACAACTCGAGCATTCCCAGAGCTACTCCCCCTGGAGGACAGGTAGTGCAACTGCATTTACAATATAGACACATGTATATACAGATTATAATCCGGTGTGAATCACATTCACCACATCCTTAAAACATTCTCTCAAGTTAGTAAAACATGGGGCTGGACTCTTCGGCCGTGCCAACTGCAAGATTGCCATGAGCGGGACGGGGACCATGAAAAGGTCTGTTGACCTTAGGCAGGAATTTCCGGTCGCCAGGCGGGCACGGCTAAAAACTCCCGCCCATGATCTTCCCCCAACAAGGCCATGTTGACTATCCCTGGTCAATCCGTGCCTTGGTGAAGTTAATTGGTCCTTAACAATAAGAGTTGCTACATGGCCTCTTTCTTGAATCGAGATTCAACTGCCGAATAATAGTATTCCATTAATGTTGTTGAATTGGACAATTAATAGTTATACTTGAGTGCTACATATGATAATGGATGTTTAGAGGTAGCTCACATATTACCACAGTCATTGCCATAGAGAAATCTTACAACTGGACGAAAGATTAAACTTTATTGAAACTTTCATTAACATTTCCTTAATATTCTCTCCTTCAGTACTGAAAGAGCTCTCTTGTTGGGGAGTGCTTCAACAGGTTCCAGCAATACTTCACTCATCACCATTCTTTCTCAGCCTATTTTGCAATCACAACAAGCCTTGAAGCTGATCTCGTCTTTGCCCAATCACACTCAGAAAGAGGAACCCTCGGGGAGATTTCCCCTCCTTAATCGAAGGATGCTTCAGGCCAAGGACCTTGGCTGAGATTCGTAAACGCTGGGGTCAAACTAGGTGCCGGAACACAATGGGTCCCAAAATTTTAATGCCCCAGACTTTGTGTGCACTTCATGCCCTTCCTCCTCCCCCTCCCAGTGAACTGCAAGCTCGGGGGAGGGAAAATCAGGCTTGGAGCAAGCCCAGGACATTCCAAAAGAGTCGTCCCTCCATGGTATCCATTACAGCCTCAGATCTCCCAACCCCAAAATCAGGGGGTTGTATATGTGCTTTGGGAACCTTCCGAATTCAACCAATATCGACAAGACCATAAGAAGTAGCCGTAGACCAGACGGATTCGCCAGACTGCTCTGCCGTCAATATGACCATGGCCTCAACTTGGGTTTCTCACCTACACTCCAAATCCCCGACTCCCAGAGCGAGCAACATCTGCCCATCTCAGCCTGAAATATATTCAATGACGGAGCATTCACAACACTCAACTCCACAACATTCACAAAGGATAAAGAAACTCCGCCTTATCTCAGTCCGAAATGGTCGTCCCCTCATCCATTTGGGCGTCACTATTTGAAATAATTGTGGGAATCGGAGGCTGGACCTCAGAGCTTGGGCAAAAGCGTTGAACACAAACAAAACCTGAAGGCAGAGGTGTAAAAGCTGAAAGTGAAACTTTGTTGGAAGCAGCGGAGGGAGAGCACCATTTAAAAAAGATTTGAAAGTGTGACTTTTGAAAGCGTTAATTTGAAATCAGTCGTGTGGAGTGGAATTCAGAGAGACAAGGTGGCTCATGGTATAAGAATCCTCTGGGGGGAATTGGGGGAGTAATCCACAGACAGTGACCGGGATTCAGAGAGGGGTGTATCTTACCACAGTCAGCCGGTGTGCTTAAAAGGGACTATGGGTCTGATCCTTCGGCTACCCTGTACTAGGAAAGCAGCCCCCCGCAGGACAGCGTGGCCTCTGAAAGCTGGGAAACCCCGCTCCCGGGATCTACCTGGCTGGCAGTGCCTGGTGAGATTCAACGCAATTTCAGCACGGACTGTGAGGTGAATCCCACCCACAAAAGGTGGGATCACCTTTCGGAAAATCGGCATATTAGAGCAAGGCAGTAAACCTCACTCTGATGTGCAGATTCCCGAGGTACCTGAAGCTTTGGGATTCAATCCCTTCACCTCAGATACCTTAGGCGAGCGCCGTTTGGTGCTGGTCCCCACAAACAGGAACCGGACGGAATTGGGCTTATGGGGTCTCCAAGGGATTGGCGGCTCCCCAGCTCCATGCCCTCTGGGCAAGGTGGTGCCACCTGGTTATCCTGACAGTGCCAACTGGGTAACAGCCTGGCACAGCCCAGGGGGCACTGCCAAGCTGGCATTTTGTTGCATGCTGTGATCGGGCTGAGATTGCCTGACGTGGTGTTGGGGAGCTGGGGAACCTCCCATATTGTGTTTTTTTCGGGGGGGGGGGGGGGGTAATAATGCCATTTTGAAATGGCATCCCGATCTCTCACTCCAATGGGGAGTTCCGGCGAGTGGACCTCCCCATGATAAAAAACCGGGCGATGTGCGGCCTTCACCACGCATTCCCCGATCAGGACCCTTATTCAAAGTGAGTCGCGTTGAATAGCCACGAATTTCTCGGCACAGCGAGTGCCGGGAAACACGCGGCTAAACGCGCTCGCTCGGGTCTTTGTTATCTTTTGGAAGATCGCGCCATCAGCGTGTTAATGGGACCTTTGAATCTTAAAATATACTTTGTAATCCATGTTAATCTTAAAATGCATGCATTTGATACGCTGAGGGGGTATTTTATAATAATCCATCATTCCATGTTTAATAAATGGGTTTTCCTCGTTGTTACAACTAATTAGCGGTCCTGTGACTCTGTTCCTTCATTCCTTATTAAAAGAAAGTAAAAGGTACCATCTTTTGAGCCAGGGTTCCATTCTGTGATCTTCCCGTCCGGATACAACAACAACTGGGATGGTAATCAGAGGGCCAACAACATTTTCACTGATTTGACCGCTCAGGCTGGGCGGCCATTTTACTTTCGCTAGGACTACAGGGATACCTGACAGCGAGAGGTTTGCTATTTCCGACGATGTTCACAGTTTTTAAGAAACCTCGACTGAAAGCGATGCTCACCGTCAACTCGTATTTCAGTGGGGCCACTGCGACACACTGAGGAAGTTGGGAAATTGGCATCGGCAAGCACTGCAAAGTAAAATATTGGAGAAGAATCAGGAGGCCTCCTGGGTGACATGCTTCATAAAGCATACATGGGAACGCTGGGAAAGTACAGAGTCAGGAAACCACAATGGTGAACACTCAACTGGTGATTCAACAGTTTATATGCCACAATAGACGGATCCCAAAATTAAAATACTATTTGTTTCAGAAATGCAAGGTCAAATGGATTTTTCTACACACAGAAACTTCAAAACATCACCAGATGCCAATGTTTTTGCAGGATATCATGATTTAAAATCAGCCGGGCTTGCAAATGTACCATTCAGCTGCATGTTTGGCTTTAGAATCATGTTCACCTTTCTTGACGATGTCAGGAGTAAAGTTTCAGTAACGAGATGTAAGTGTTTGAGCACTTCACTCTGAAAGATCAGGTAATGTCTGCATGTTCTATGTTCTATGCTGAGAGGTGACTTAATAGAGACATATAAGATAGTCAGAGGGTTAGATAGGGTGGACAGTGAGAGTCTTTTTCCTCGGATGGTGATGACCAACACGAGGGGACATAGCTTTAAATTGCAGGGTGGTAGATATAGGACAGATGTCAGAGGCAGTTTCTTTACTCAGAGAGTAGTAGGGGTGTGGAACGCCCTGTCTGCAACAGTAGTAGACTCGCCAAATTTAAGGGCATTTAAGTGGTCACTGGATAGACACACGGATGAAAATGGAATAGTGTAGGTCAGATAGGCTTCAGATGGTTTCACGGGTCGGCGCAACATCGAGGGCCGAAGGGCCCGTACTGCGCTGTAGTGTTCTATGTTCTATGTGATTTAACACGAGATCTATGCACGTTTGGCCATATCCACTGCATGCGCCGTACAGCGCCGGCCCTAGGGTTGCTGGCGCCCCGGGCAAGCTGAACTTTGGCGCCCTTGGGGGGGGGGGGGGGGCCGAGAGGGGGGGGCGGGGCCGAGAGGGGGGGGGGGGGCGAGAGGGGGGGGGGCGGGGCCGAGAAGGTGGGGGCCGAGAGGAGGGGGCGGGGCCGAGAGGGGGGGCGGGGCCGAGAGGGGGGTGAGAGGGGGGGCCGAGAGGGGGGGGGGGGGCGCGAGAGGGGGGGGGCGCGAGTGGGGGGGGGGCCGAGAGGGGGGGGGCGAGAGGGGGGGCGGGGCCAAGATGGGGGCGGACCCAGGGGGCGGGGCGGGGGGGCGGACCCGAGGCGGGGGGGGGGGAAGCGGACCCAGGGGGCGGACCGAGGGGGGGGGCCGCCCTGGGGGAGTGCAGCCACTGGGCATGCGCTGGTTGGCACCGGCCCAACTGCGCATGCGCGATACCCGAGTCTCTGGCGCCCCCCAGCACAATGCCGCCCCGGGCGACTGCCCGAGTTGCCGGTGCCTTGAGCCGGCCCTGGCGCCGTACCTGAACAATGTAATTACTCCATGGGATTACATGCATGGACGTGCACTTTCACAACAGGAGTCCTTGGAGAGTAAACAAGAGGAAGTACCCACCAGATTGCCCACCGAATAGCCCAGGGGAAGCAAGCTCATTGCCGTAACTGCTGAAATCAGGTAACAGCAGATAATTGTTCCAATAATTCTTTCCTTATTCTTCCTTGAGCTGGGGAGGCCCAGCATTTGTTATCCACCCCTAATTGCCCTTGAACTGAGCGGCTCACTAGGCCATTCCCGAGGGCAGTTAAGACTCAACCACATTGCTGTGGGTCCGGAGTCACATGTAGGCCAGGCCACGCAAGGCCAGTAGGTTTCCTTGCCTGAAGGGGCATCAGTGAAACATAGAATCATAGAAGAGCACCCTACTTAAGCCCGTACCTCCACCCTATTCCTGTAACCAGACGTTCTGAGGGAAGATGTATTAGCAATTTTGAAAAACCTGAGGGTCGACAAGTCCCCTGGCCCAGATGGGATTCTTTGGGAGGCAAGGGATGTGATTGCAGAGCCTTTGGCTTTGATCTTTGGGTCCTCGCTGTCCACGGGGATAGTGCCAGAGGACTGGACAGTGGCGAATGTTGTTCCTCCGTTCAAGAAAGGGAATAGGAATGACCCTGGTAATTATAGGCTGGTTAGTCTTACTTCGGTGGTCGGTAAGTTAATGGAAAGGGTCCTGAGGCATAGGATTAATGACCATTTGGAAAGATGCAGCTTAATCCAGGATAGTCAACGTGGATTTGTGAAGGGTAAGTCTTGCCTCACAAATTTGATTGAATTCTTTGAGAAGGTAACTAAGTGTGTGGATGAAGGTAGAGCAGTTGATGTCGTATACATGGATTTCAGTAAGGCGTTTGATAAGGTTTCCCATGGTCGGCTCATGATGAAAGTAAGGAGGTGTGGGATAGAGGGAAATTTGGCCAATTGGATAAGTAACTGGCTATCACATAGAAGACAGAGGGTAGTGGTGGATGGAAAATTTCAGACTGAAGACCAGTTACCAGTGGTGTACCACAGGGATCAGTGCTGGGTCCTCTGCTATTTGTGATTTTTATCAATGACTTGGAGGAGGGGGCTGAAGGGTGGGTCAGTAAATTTGCTGATGACACCAAGATTGATGGAGTAGTGGATGAGGTGGAGGGCTGTTGTAGGCTGCAAAGAGACATTGGTAGGATGCAGAGCTGGGCCGCAAAATGGCAGATGGAGTTTAACCCTGATAAGCGCGAAGGGTGATTCATTTTGGTGGGAAAAATTTGAATGCGGATTACAGGGTCAACGGCAGGGTTCTGAGGAATGTGGAGGAACAGAGAGATCTTGGGGTTCATGTCCACAGATCTCTGATGGTTGCTACTCAAGTGGACAGAGCTGTGAAGAAGGCCTATAGTGTGTTAGCGTTTATTAACAGGGGGCTTGAGTTTAATAGCCGTGGGGTTATGCTGCAACTGTACAGGACCCTGGTGAGACCACATTTGGAGTATTGTGTGCAGTTCTGGTCACCTCATTATAGGAAGGATGTGGACACATTGGAAAGGGTGCAAAGGAGATTTACCAGGGTGCTGCCTGAATTGGAGGGGAGGTTTTATGAGGAAAGGTTGAGGGAGCTAGGGCTTTTCTCATTGGAGCGAAGGAGGATGAGAGGTGACTTAATAGAGATTTATAAGATGATGAGGGGGATAGGTAGAGTGGACGTTCAGAGATTATTTCCTCGGGTGGATGTGGCTGTTACAAGGGGGCATAACTATAAGGTTAAGGGTGGGAGATATAGGAGGGATGTCCGAGGTAGGTTCTTTACTCAGAGAGTGGTTAGAGTGTGGAATGGACTGCCTGCTGTGATAGTGGAGTCGGAAACTTTAGGAAATTTCAAGCGGTTATTGGATAGGCACATGGAGCACACCAGAATGACAGGGAGTGGAATAGCTTGATCTTGGTTTCGGACAATGCTCGGCACAACATCGAGGGCTGAAGGGCCTGTTCTGTGCTGTACTGTTCTATGTACTATGTTCTAACCCTACCTTACGTTTTTGGACACTAAGGGCAATTTAGCATGGCCAATCCACCTAACCTGCACATCTTTGGACTGTGGGAAGAAACCGGAAGAAACTCACGCACACACGGGGAGAACGTGCAGTCTCCGCACAGACAGTGACCCAATCCGGGTATAGAACCTGGGGCCCTGGAGCTGTGAAGTAACAGTGCTAACCACTGTGCTACCGTGCCACCCAGATGTTTTTTTAAAAACAACAATCGATGATAGTCACCACGGTCACCTTTACTGAATCTAACTTTCAATTCCTGATGTTATTAAATAAATTTAAATTCCGCCAGATTTCGTGAGGTGGGATTTGAATCTCAGACCATAGGCCGAGGCCTCTGGATTATTTAGTGCAGTAACACTACCATTGTACAAACCATCTCCCCCATAAAATCTGATTATTGAAAAGCATGGTGGTACATGATGGACTGTGCCAGTTCAGATACTTTCCTTCACATCTGTGTGCGAGAACTTCATTCAGATCTCATGGGGTTCAAACGAGATGTTATTCTAGGTGATCATGTTAAAGCTGTTATAATGTTTGCTTGTTTTGAGTTTAATAATAAAAGTACTATTTAGTCATTTGTAACTTAGTACAATGGGAATCTGATCATGGTCTCAAGCTGGCTGTATTTATTCTGTCATTGTTTCCCTGCCTGCACCAAACAATGTCAACTTTTAGATCGGGCAGCAATTCAGACTACCAAAAACTTCACAAATTAATTCAAACTTTCCTTGCACTTCAGCAGAATTGTACCACCCTCAGTGGCTTCACCACGACCTCTGCATCACCTGTGCAGGTTTCAACAGGGCATTAAATACCAAGCGAGGAATTAATTTCTGGGAATGGAATTTTCTGCCAATTTTCAGCTGAAAAAGATTGAGGTGATTTATTGTTCAAAAATCGGGGGGTGGGCGGAGGGGGGGGGGGGTGAGTGGTGGGGATGAGGAGAGAGGGGAACGGGGAGAGCAGAGGAGTGGGACGGGTCAGGGAGAGGAGGGGCACGGGGAGAGGTGGGGCACGGGGAGAGGAGGGAGACGGGGAGAGGAGGGGGACGGAGAGAGGAGGGGGATGGGGAGAGGAGGGGGGGAGAGGAAGGGGACAGGGAGAGGAGGGAGATGAGGAGGAGGAGACGGGGAGAGGAGGGGGACGGGGAGAGGAGGGAGATGGGGAGAGGAGGGAGACGGGGAGGAGGGAGACGGGGAGAGGAGGGAGATGGGGAGAGGAAGGGAGGGGGAGAGGAAGGGGGACAGGGAGAGGAGGGGATGAGGAGGAGACGGGGAGAGGAGGGAGACGGGGAGAGGAGGGGGACGAGGAGAGGAGGGGGATGGGGAGAAGAGGGAGGAGAAGAGAAAGGGGGACAGGGAGAGGAGGGGATGACGAGGAGGAGACGGGGAGAGGAGGGAGGCGGGGAGAGGAGGGGGATGGGGAGAGGAGGGAGATGGGGAGGAAGGGAGGGGGAGAGGAAGGGGGACAGGGAGAGGAGGGGATGAGGAGGAGGAGATGGGGAGAGGAGGGGGACGGGGAGAGGAGGGAGATGGGGAGAGGAGGGAGATGGGGAGAGGAAGGGAGGGGGAGAGGAAGGGGGACAGGGAGAGGAGGGGATGAGGAGACAGGGAGAGGAGGGAGATGGGGAGAGGAGGGAGATGGGGAGGAGGGGGACGAGGGGAGAAGGGGAACGAGGGGAGGGGGATGAAGAGGGGAGGGGGATGAGGGGAGGAGGGGGACGAGGGGAGGAGGGGGACCGGGAGAGGAGGGTGATGGGGGAGGAGAGGGGGGGGGGGCGGTGCAGAGAGAGGCAGTACAGAGAGAGGGGGGCAGTACAGAGAGAGGGGGGCAGTACAGAGAGAGGGGGCAGTACAGAGAGGGGGGGGCAGTACAGAGAGAGGGGGCAGTACAGAGAGAGGGGGGCAGTACAGAGAGAGAGGGGCAGTACAGAGAGAGGGCAGTACAGAGAGAGGGGGGGCAGTACAGAGGGAGGGGGGCAGTACAGAGAGAGGGGGGCAGTACAGAGAGAGGGGGCAGTACAGAGAGAGGGGGGGCAGTACAGAGAGAGGGGGGCAGTACAGAGAGAGAGGGGCGGGGGCAGTACATAGAGAGGGGGCAGTACAGAGGGTGGGGGCAGTACAGAGAGAGAGGGGGCACTAGAGAGAGAGGGGGCAGTACAGAGAGAGGGGGCAGTACAGAGAGAGGGGGGCAGTACAGAGAGAGGGGGCAGTACAGAGAGGGGGGCAGTACAGAGGGAGGGGGCAGTACAGAGTGAGGGGGGCAGTACAGAGAGAGGGGGCAGTACAGAGAGAGGGGGCAGTACAGAGAGAGGGGGCAGTACAGAGAGAGGGGGCAGTACAGAGAGAGGGGGCAGTACAGAGAGAGGGGGCAGTACAGAGGGAGGGGGCAGTACAGAGGGAGGGGGCAGTACAGAGGGAGGGGGGCAGTACCGAGGGAGGGGGCAGTACAGAGGGAGGGGGGAAGTACAGAGAGAGGGGGCAGTACAGAGAGAGGGGGCAGTACAGAGGGAGGGGGGCAGTACAGAGGGAGGGGGCAGTACAGAGGGAGGGGGGCAGTACAGAGAGAGAGGGGCAGTACAGAGGGAGGGGGCAGTACAGAGGGAGGGGGCAGTACAGAGAGAGGGGGCAGTACAGAAAGAGGGGGCAGTACAGAGGGAGGGGGCAGTACAGAGAGAGGGGGCAGTACAGAAAGAGGGGGCAGTACAGAGGGAGGGGGCAGTACAGAGGGAGGGGGCAGTACAGAGGGGCAGTACAGAGGGAGGGGGCAGTACAGAGAGAGAGGGGGCAGTACAGAGGGAGGGGGAAGTACAGAGAGAGGGGGGCAGTACAGAGAGAGGGGGCAGTGCAGAGGGAGGGGGCAGCACAGAGAGAGGGGGTAGTGCAGAGAGGGGGGCAGTACAGAGGGAGGGGGCAGTACAGAGGGAGGGGGCAGTACAGAGAGAGGGGGGGCAGTACAGAGAGAGGGGGCAGTACAGAGAGAGAGGGCAGTACAGAGAGAGGGGGGGCAGTACAGAGAGAGGGGGGCAGTACAGAGAGAGGGGGCAGTACAGAGAGAGAGGGGGCAGTGCAGAGGGAGGGGGCAGCACAGAGAGAGGGGGTAGTGCAGAGAGGGGGGCAGTACAGAGGGAGGGGGCAGTACAGAGGGAGGGGGCAGTACAGAGAGAGGGGGGGCAGTACAGAGAGAGGGGGCAGTACAGAGAGAGGGGGGGCAGTACAGAGAGAGGGGGCAGTACAGAGAGAGAGGGCAGTACAGAGAGGGGGGGGGGGAGGGCAGTACAGAGAGGGGGGGGGCAGTACAGGGAGAGGGGAGGGGGCAGTGCAGAGGGAGGGGGCAGTGAAGCACTCGCAGACCCTGGGTTAAAGGGTCCAGTAAAGCAGACAGTGAGAATGACAAAGCCCCGGGAACAGTGTAAGACGAGAGAGTGAGAGACAGAAAGGTTTGAGCTGGGAGGCTGCACCCCCACAGAGTTACTGCAATGCGGAAATAGTCTGTCTGAATCACGGATATCAGAGGCTGGGCTCCCCGGACGGGAGAACTGGTCAATCTTACCGATTTCATCTCCGTGCCCCATTTTAGCCAAAGCATAAAGCAGGTCGGGGGATATAATGCTGGGAATTCCTCTCAATATCACCATCTCCCTCCGCTTCTACACCCAGTGGGGGAGACCTGATGGAAGGTGGCGCTATTGCAGGAATGTCAATGTTGCAAAGTGTTCAAACTATTGCCCAATGCCAGTGTTACCGCTCTGCCTGCCCCATGCCAGTGTTACTGCCCTGCCTGCCCCATGCCAGTGTTACCACCCTGCCTGCCCCATGCCAGTGTTACTGCCCTGCCTGCCCCATGCCAGTGTTACAGCCCTGCCTGCCCCATGCCAGTGTTACCTCCCTGCCTGCCCCATGCCAGTCCAGCTCCCAGTCCCAGTGATGCACCTTTCCATATTCCTTCACCCACACCATGATGCCACCAGCCTGATTTGGATCAGCAGCTATTTCATCACAAACACAAACTTTATTCTTAACTTTGCCTGGGCATCTCCACATTTAAGGCGTCCCATGAGTATTCACCAGCACCTCAAATCCCCAATTTATTAACTCACTTACCCATAGGCATTTCTTTTAAAAATGACTTCAAATATTCCCCCAGTGTCTGCCTGGGTTTCCTCCGGGTGCACCGGTTTCAGCCGGCAAGTCCCGAAGGTTGTCGGAAGGTATTCTGAGGGACAGGATCTACAGGCATTTAGACAGGAGAGGGCTAATTAGGGAAAGTCAGCATGGCTTTGTAAGGGTCATGGTTATGTCTCACCAGTTTGATTGAGTTTTTTGAAGGGGTAACCATGAAGGTAGATGAGGACAGTGTGGTCGACGTTGTACAGTTTTGTTCTCCTTCCTGTTTTACAGGAAGTGCAAACTGTGGGATGAGCGGGATACGGGAGAGATTGCATGGAATTGGCCCATATTCTCTGGAGTTAACAAAAATATCATACATTTGAGATGTGGGCGTTGCTGGCTGGGTCAGCATTTATTTCCCATCCCTAATTGCCCCTGATCTGAATGGCTTGCTGTGGGTCTGGTCACATGCCAGCCTGGCTGGGGAAAGATGTCAGATGAGCAGTGTGACCTTCCTGGTGCCAGTGCGCAGTGTGACCTTCCTGGTGCCAGTGCACAGTGTGACCTTCCTGGTGCCAGTGCGCAGTGTGACCTTCCTGGTGCCAGTGCGCAGTGTTACCTTCCTGGTGCCAGTGTGCAGTGTTACCTTCCTGGTGCCAGTGCACAGTGTGACCTTCCTGGTGCCAGTGCGCAGTGTGACCTTCCTGGTGCCAGTGCGCAGTGTGACCTTCCTGGTGCCAGTGCGCAGTGTGACCTTCCTGGTGCCAGTGTGCAGTGTTACCTTTTTGGTGCCAATGTGCAGTGTTACCTTCCTGGTGCCAGTGTGCAGTGTATCCTTCCTGGTGCCAGTGTGCAGTGTATCCTTCCTGGTGCCAGTGTGCAGTGTATCCTTCCTGGTGCCAGTGCACAGTGTATCCTTCCTGGTGCCAGTGTGCAGTGTATCCTTCCTGGTGCCAGTGCACAGTGTGACCTTCCTGGTGCCAGTTCACAGTATATCCTTCCTGGTGCCAGTGCGCAGTGTGACCTTCCTGGTGCCAGTGTGCAGTGTGTCCTTCCTGGTGCCAGTGCACAGTGTGACCTTCCTGGTGCCTGTGCGCAGTGTGACCTTCCTGCTGCCAGTGCACAGTGTGACCTTCCTGGTGCCAGTGCACAGTGTATCCTTCCTGGTGCCAGTGCGCAGTGTGACCTTCCTGGTGCCAGTGTGCAGTGTGACCTTCCTGGTGCCAATGCGCAGTGTGACCTTCCTGGTGACTGTGCGCAGTGTGACCTTCCTGGTGCCAGTGTGCAGTGTATCCTTCCTGGCGCCAGTGTGCAGTCCATCCTTCCTGGTGCCAGTGCGCAGTATATCCTTCCTGGTGCCTGTGCGCAGTATACCCTTCCTGGTGCCAATGCGCAGTGTGACCTTCCTGGTGCCAGTGTGCAGTGTATCCTTCCTGGCGCCAGTGTGCAGTCCATCCTTCCTGGTGCCAGTGCGCAGTATATCCTTCCTGGTGCCTGTGCGCAGTATACCCTTCCTGGTGCCAATGCGCAGTGTGACCTTCCTGGTGCCAGTGCGCAGTGTGACCTTCCTGGTGCCAGTGTGCAGTGTGACCTTCCTGGTGCCAGTGTGCAGTGTATCTTTCCTGGTGCCAGTGGGCAGTGTGACTTTCCTGGTGCCAGTGCGCAGTGTGACTTTCCTGGTGCCAGTGTGCAGTGTATATTTCCTGGTGCCAGTGGGCAGTGTGACCTTCCTGGTGCCAGTGCGCAGTGTGACCTTCCTGGCGCCAGTGTGCAGTGTAGATTTCCTGGTGCCAGTGGGCAGTGTGACCTTCCTGGTGCCAGTGAACAGTGTATCTTTCCTGGTGCCAGTGTGCAGTGTATCCTTCCTGGCGCCAGTGTGCAGTCCATCCTTCCTGGTGCCAGTGCGCAGTGTGACCTACCTGATGCCAGTGCGCAGTGTGACCTTCCTGGTGCCAGTGCGCAGTGTGACCTTCCTGGTGCCAGTGCACAGTGTATCCGTTCTGGTGCCAGTGTGCAGTGTATCCTTCCTGGTGCCAGTGCGCAGTATATCCTTCCTGGTGCCAATGCGCAGTGTGACCTTCCTGGTGCCAGTGCGCAGTGTGACCTTCCTGGTGCCAGTGCGCAGTGTGACCTTCCTGGTGCCAGTGTGCAGTGTATCCTAGCTGGTGCCAGTGTGCAGTGTGACCTTTCTGGTGCCAGTGTGCAGTGTGACCTTCCTGGTGCCAATGCGCAGTGTGACCTTCCAGGTGCCAATGCGCAGTGTGACATTCCTGGTGCCTGTGCGCAGTGTGACCTTCCTGGTGTCAGTGTGCAGTGTATCCTTCCTGGCGCCAGTGTGCAGTCCATCCTTCCTGGCGCCAGTGCGCAGTATATCCTTCCTGGTGCCTGTGCACAGTATACCCTTCCTGGTGCCAATGTGCAGTGTGACCTTCCTGGTGCCAGTGTGCAGTGTATCCTTCCTGGCGCCAGTGTGCAGTCCATCCTTCCTGGTGCCAGTGCGCAGTATATCCTTCCTGGTGCCTGTGCGCAGTATACCCTTCCTGGTGCCAATGCGCAGTGTGACCTTCCTGGTGCCAGTGCGCAGTGTGACCTTCCTGGCGCCAGTGTGCAGTGTGACCTTCCTGGTGCCAGTGTGCAGTGTATCTTTCCTGGTGCCAGTGGGCAGTGTGACCCTCCTGGTGCCAGTGCGCAGTGTGACCTTCCTGGTGCCAGTGTGCAGTGTATATTTCCTGGTGCCAGTGGGCAGTGTGACCTTCCTGGTGCCAGTGCGCAGTGTGACCTTCCTGGCGCCAGTTTGCAGTGTATATTTCCTGGTGCCAGTGGGCAGTGTGACCTTCCTGGTGCCAGTGAACAGTGTATCTTTCCTGGTGCCAGTGGGCAGTGTATCCTTCCTGGCGCCAGTGTGCAGTCCATCCTTCCTGGTGCCAGCGCGCAGTATATCCTTCCTGGTGCCAATGCGCAGTGTGACCTTCCTGGTGCCAGTGCGCAGTGTGACCTTCCTGGTGCCAGTGGGCAGTGTGACCTTCCTGGTGCCAGTGCGCAGTGTGACCTTCCTGGTGCCAGTGGGCAGTGTGACCTTCCTGGTGCCAGTGGGCAGTGTGACCTTCCTGGTGCCAGTGCGCAGTGTGACCTTCCTGGTGCCAGTGCGCAGTGTGACCTTCCTGGTGCCAGTGTTCAGTGTATCCTTCCTGGTGCCAGTGCACAGTGTATCTTTCCTGGTGCCAGTGCAGAGTGTATCCTTCCTGGTGCCAGTGCGCAGTGTGACCTTCCTGGTGCCAGTGTTCAGTGTAGCCTTCCTGGTGCCAGTGTTCAGTGTAGCCTTCCTGGTGCCAGTGCACAGTGTATCCTTTCTGGTGCCAGTGCGCAGTGTGTCCACACCCTTGAATGACTTGTGTTTTATTCTGCTGCTGATGCTGCATTCGTGAGCAAGTCTTGCAGCTTCCAGGGCATTTGATTCAGTTCAATTCTCTGCAGCTGGGTTTATTGTCTGGCCTGCAAGCAATGTAACTATTTCCCCTGATCCTGACTTTGGCTCATTGTCCTCTCCAGTTCCTGACAAACACATATTCCCCCATTCCGTACTAGAGATCCTGACTTCTGGATTGTCTCCTAAGACTCCTCCATGCCCAGTGAACCCATAACCAGTGGCTTGTGGCAAGTACAGACTCCCTTTCATGCCTTCCCAGTGTCTCTGGCTGATAGAATCTCCGCCATGTGCAGGACTCCCTACAAGGTCTCAGGCACTCCTTCATCTCCCAGGTCTGAAGGTAACATTGCGATTCCGGACCAGACCCCAGCGTTTTCTCGGATATCAGAGATCCCAGTTTTTTTAAATTTGTAAAATGGTGAGGATAGGATACTTCGCTCCAGGAGAGATTCCACGCAAATAGGGATATGATTGATCAAAACAAACTATTATTACAGTATTAAAACTACCCGGCCATCACAGAAATATAGCTTTCCATTGACAGTTAAACAATGCTTAACAATAAAAATAAACACTAACATCTAACAGATGCATTCTTTAACCCCAATCACACAAGCCCCACTTTTAAATAGAGGTAGCAAACATAGGCTTACTTTCCAAACATTGGCTGGAGATCTTTTAAAGTTCTGCTTGAAGAGAGAGATCCTGTCGGAAGAATAATGCAGAATCTCTGACCACCTTCTGCAGGGACTGCTTCTCAGCTCACCTTCCAGCAAAAAACTAACTCCGCTGGCTGCTATAGATCTGTTACAGACCTGGCTCCTCCCATTGCTACATAACCTTTATCTCATTCAAATCCCATCACCTAATTACTTAAGTTGAAACACAATAATAATAATCACTTACTGTCACAAGTAGCCACGTTCCGGCGCCTGTTCAGGGAGGCTGGTATAGGAATTGAACCCGCGCAGCTGGCTGTGTTTTCCATTACAAGCCAGCTGTTTAGGCTACTGTGCTAAACCGGCCACTGCTGATGGGCTGGCTTCTCCGGTTCCCCAGCTCTATGTTCCTCAGCGGCGCGTCCTTCATTGGTGTCTGGACTCTGTCTTCCCACCACTTGTCAATGGGATTTCCCAATGAAGTCACCCCACTGTGCCGGGACACCGGTGGGCAGGGAAAAGTGAATTGCAACGGCCTGACAATTCTAGCCAATTTCTCTAATTATCTAATCCCCAGAAACCATAACAAAAACCCATTAGGCTTTTCTTTGTAAACATAAGCAAGGCCTGAAATAACAATGATCTCGCTTTTACGACTTCTTAATTGCACATTTTGCAGCCACAGTGTCTGTCTTTCTTTTAAACCAGTATTTTAATAAAATATTGCTGTAGCAGATACATACACAGCCTAACCCAGGTTTTCAAAACCATTGCTGGACCAGATGCATAAAATCCAATTTCTTGCATTGATCACACTACACTCTATGTCTTGTCCAGGAGGTCCAGGATTTCACACTTATGAGCGAAAGCTGACAGCGTTCACTGTGATAACACCACTGAAACTGACAGCAATTTTCGGAATTTTCATATGCGCGGGATAACTCGGAGATCCAGATGTTAGTGTCAGTGATTTTAAGTTCCTACAAGATGCTCCTTTGAGGCACTTCTCGAGAGTGTAACCCCAAAGCAGGCAGCGAACTGGTGAAAACTTCCACTTTTGCCTTGTTAGTCTCATTGTAACAAACAAAACGTTGAAAAAGTTGCACCTTGGGCTTCCAGCAGCATACAAACTTCATAATTACTGATAAACATACCCATTGGCTCCGTCAAGCTCACGTTTCCATTCTGGTTAAAAAAAAAGATTAGCTGATTGCTCCATCTTTGTGTGCAGCCTTCTTCAAAGTCAGCAGTGAATGGCGTCACTTCTCCACTAAACACAAAATCTCAGGCCACGTCTCTACACTCAACGGGATGGTCAATTGGGTGAGAATCTACTGTCTTCAACATTGCAAATGAATCAGAAAGATTATATCCCTCTGCAGTTTCTTTAATGTAAACTGTTAATATCAGTCATCAATTCTACAGCAAGTTGCCTGCTACGCTTCCCCCGAGTGCATCTTACTAAACTCACCATTAAGAGACAATCAGTTCTGCTTCCCTTTCGATGGAAGATGTATCTAGAGTTTGTTGGGTGTTCCCAGGGCCTCCAGCATAGCATGGGTGCCTCCAACATACGGGTAGCCACATCGTTCCAGCTTGAGTCACACTCTTTTCAACTCAGTTGGATTAATGGTTTTGGTGGCGATTACTCAATTAAAACCGTGCATTAGTTTTGGGTTCCTTTTAAATTTTGGAAAAGTTGGTTTCTTTAAGCCTTCAGCTAAAATCCTAGCATTTGTTCTAACATTGAGTCCTGTGGGGTGTTTAGCTGTACTGTAACACAAGAATGTATTTTTCTCGCTGTGTGTTGACATATACAGAGGGATTGTCACCATAGATACAGTCACATCTTAACAAGAAGTATTCACTGACGTAATTAATGCAAGTCTTTTATCCCAGTGTTTTAATTGTACTATTGGGAATTGGTGGGAATAATATTGCGGCACATCCAGAATTCTCAGAGGCTGCAAAACTCAAGAGGAACTTTTGAGAAATGAATGGGATCGGCTCCTGATTAAATGAGATGGTGCCTTCAGATTTAAAGTGTAGCAGAAATCTTTCTTTCTTCAGGTACCAAGAGATATTCAGCTCAGTTTACATGTTAAACAAGCATAGAGTGAAAATGAGTTTGTCCAAAATAACTGAGCGAATGCACTTTCTGTTTGCACAGCACAAAACCTTCATCAGTCAAAGAATATAGAAGGCATTATTTTACATAACACTATTATTATAATTTATCACCTCTATTTGCCATGTGCTGATGGTTACCGTGCTCCAGCGTGTGAATTGCTTTGAGGTATTTTACTGATAGGTTATTGCCTGGTGTGGATGCAGGTTGTCTTTGTGAATTAGCCATGAAACCAAAGGAATTTATTCTTTTTTTTTAAAGGGCAATTTAGCGTGTCCAATCCATCTACCCTGCCCATTTTTTGGGTTGTGGGGGCGAGACCCACGCAGACACGGGGAGAATGTGCAAACTCCACACGGACAGTGACCCAGAGCCGGAATCGAACCCGGGTCTTCGGCGCCGTCAGGCAGCAGTGCTAACCACTGCACCGCCGTGCCGCCTGCAAAGGAACTTATTCACTCTTGCTCCCACAATTCATAGCAGTTTTGCCCCCTCACTGTGGTAATGCCTGATCAACGCATTTTGATTTAGCGTGCCTTTCCATTCAACTTTGCTGGTGGCTTGAACTTTGGGTCTTAACTTATCAACCAGGCATTTAATAAAAAAGGAAATAAAATAATCTGGATGTAATTAACAGCAATAATTAAGTGCCAGCACCTGTGTTTCTAATCTAGAGCTACCAAAACACTCATAGGTATATAGGGCATAGGAACATAAGCATTAGGAGCCGAAGTCAGCAATTCAGCCCTTCGAACCTGCTCTGTCATTCAATCAGATCATGGCTGATCTCTTCCTGGTCTCAAATCCACCTCCTTACTTGTTCCCCATATCCCTTTAACCCGTTTTTTAAAATCAGAAATATATCTATCTCTTCCTTGAAACCATTTAATGACTCAAATTCCACCGCACTATGGGGCAGTGAGTTCCACAAATTCACCACCCTCTGCAAGAAGTAGTTCCTCCTCATCTCAGTTCTAAACCTACCGCCTCTCAATGTATATCTGTGACCTCTTGTTCGAGATTTCCCCACAAGGAGGAAACATTTGGCCTACGTTTGCTTTATCAATCCCTTTTAGTATTTTATACACCTCGATCAGATCCCCTCTCATTCTTCTAAACTCCAGCGAGTATAAGCCCAAACTGTTTAATGTCTCCTCGCACGTAAATCCCTTCATCCCCGGAATCAATCTGGTGAACTTCCTCTGTACTGGCTCCAATGCCCCCACATCCTTCCTCAAATAAGGAGACCAAAACTGGACACAACACTCCAGATTGTTGTCGGCAGCAGGTACAGAGGTAATCCTGGCGCCATCTTACCATTGTGTACACAGAATGGATTCTCAACTCAGACTCTTTAGAAACTTCAGTGAGCGCCGAGTAATTCTTTATTCTCACGTTTGCGAATTGGCACTTGTGGAAATGTTTCCACTGTTTCTTGCTATGTGATGCCACCTGATGGCTCAAAACAGTTTTCTCTGTTATTCCTGCAGTATATACAGGCAAACAAATCAGCATCTACAGTGCTGGTACCTTACCTTGTTACAGAATATTTTTAATGTGCCCATAAAATGCACGGTAGCACAGTGGTTAGCATTGTTGCTTCACAGCGCCAGGGTCCTGGGTTCGATTCCCGGCTTGGGTCACTGTCTGTGTCGAGTCTGCACGTTCTCCTAGTGTCTGCATGGGTTTCCTCCAGGTGCTCCGGTTTCCTTCAACAAGTCCCGAAAGACGTGCTTGTCAGGTGAATTGGACATTCAGAAATCTCCCTCAGTGTACCCGAACAGGTGCCAGAGTATAGCGACTGGGGATTTTCGCAGTAACTTAACTGCAGTGTTAATGTAAGCCTACTTGTGACACTAATTAAGATTATAACTAAATGCAACATGTTTCTTGAGCTGGGAGTAAACGTTTCTGTGGATTGAACTTTGTGGACAGGTAGGTGAAGATATAAATTGTACAAAGTTATATTGGCACATCTTGCACTTATCACACACTGGCATCATAGCCACAGCACAGAAAGAAGCCATTTGATCTATCATGGCCATTCCCGTTCTTGGAAGTCCCAATTCTCTGTTCATTACCCTGCAATTTATTTGCCCCTTCAAATATTTTTCCAATTCGCGACACTGGGCAAGCGGTTAATGCCCCGGGATTACAGGTTCAAATTCCACTGCGGCAACAGGTCGAATTTAAATTCAATGATTAAATCTGGAATTATAAAGCCAGCCTCAGTAACGGCAGCCAGGAAAACTCTCATAAATTTTCATTAAAGCTATTTCTGGTTCACTAGCGCCCCTTCAGGCGAAAGGGAATCTGCCACCCATACTGGCCCGGCCTACATGTGACTCCAGACACCAGAATGTAGTTCACTGCCACCTGTCCTCTGTGAATATTTAAAGATGAGGGGCAGGAGATTTGGAGGGGATTTGAGGAAATGCTTTTTCACCCAGAAGTTGCTGGAAATCTGGGACTCGCTGCCTGAAAGGCTGGGGGGAGGCACAAAGCCTCACAACACTTAAGAAGCATTTAGATAAGCACTTCAAACGCCTTAGCAGACAAGGCTGTGGACCAAGTGCTGGAAAATGGGATTAGTCACGGCGCCGAGGTTCCAGGTTCGATCCCGGCTCTGGGTCACTGTCCGTGTGGAGTTTGCACATTCTCTCCGTGTTTGCGTGGGATTCGCCCCCCACAACCCCAAAAGATGTGCAGGTTAGGAGGCTTGGCCACACTAAATTGGCCCTTAATTGAAAAAAATGAATTGGATACCCTAAATTTATATTAAAAAAAAGAAAATGGGATTAGAATAAGTAGGTGCTTGTTGGCGGGCACAGACATGTCAGGCCAAAGGACATCCTTCTGTGCTGTAAATCTCTATGACTCTCTGACTATGACTCTGTGGCCGAGCAAACCACTCAGTTGAAGGGCAATTAGGGATGGACAACAAATGCTGGCCTTGTCCATATCCCATGAAAGAATAAAAAAAAGAGTCAATATATTTCAGAATCTAACAATGCTACCTCTATGTCTAAGAGTGCTGGATTTTGCAGACTTGTCATACTGGAAGTGTCAACGAAATGGAGTACCCTTGTTCCAACCACTTCTGTATAGATGTTATGGTTTCAACTTAAAAATTACTACCAGCAAATCATAACGGGAAGATAAATGGCGAATGAAAATTTCATCTTTGTTCATTTAGTGAAACCTTTGGTTCAATCTTTGGCTGAATGAGCGTCAATCTGTGTTACAGGAGTACAGGCCTGAGTATGAATCAAGATGCAATTTTAATCTTTGCTGAAGTCCATGTAACATAATCTCTTATCAAATTACACCTTTCCATCTCAAAGATCAATTGAAAGGCATCACTTTATTGCACTGTGTTTCACAACTGGCTGCACATCAAATCATTACACACTCCAAACATTTTGCTACTACGCCTACATTTTCAACATGTTACATCCAAGGCAATAGATACCTGGGAGTGAACATAAAACTCAAACGTAATTAAAGGCATTCAGAATCCCTCAGAGTGGAGCTAAACATATTATTCATTTATCGACTGTGGTATTTCTTTAATTGCCTCATGTCTGCATTGTTGTTTCAAGATCAACAACTTATATTTATTTCGTGCCTTTTAATGTAACAAAACACCTCAAGGCTTCACAGGAGCAAAACAGAATTTGACACCGAGCCACATTAAAGAGAAATGAGATCAGATGGCAAAAGCCTTTGTGAAAGAGATAGGTTCTAAGGAGTTTGCTAAAGAAGGGAAATGAGGCGGTGGGAGGGAATTCGAGGGTTTAAACCTGAGGCCTTTTTTGCAAATGTTACATTATCAGATGTTAAAAATAATTAATGGTCTCAGATCACAGTCTGAACCAAGATATTGACGTTTAAATGGTAAGTTGATATCTTCTAGGCCCTATGATGACACAATTCATTTTAGTGTATTTCTTGGATGCCTTCCCATCCCCACATGTTCTTCAGTGGCGGAGGGGTCAGTCTCACAGCTACATTATATGCTGGACATACAGCTGATCCACTGTGGATGGGGGTAGCTTTGTATGGCGCACTTTTACTGATGGCCAAGGAGACCATGAGAGGCAGTTTCTGCCACGTGTGAGCCTGTTATCAGTGGTCATTGAGGGCATCCCTGAGGTCATTTAAGTGTCAACCACATGGGCGGCACAGTTGCGCAGTGGTTAGCACTGCTTCCTCGCCACCCCGAGGACCCGGGTTCGATCCCGGCCCCGGGTCACTGTCCGGGTGGAGTTTACACATTCTCCCCATGTCTGCGTGGGTCGCACCCCCACAACCCAAAACGATGTGCAGGGTAGGTGGATGGACCACGTGAAATTGCCCCTTAATTAAACAAAAAAGTCAACCACATTGCTGTGGATCTGGGGTCACATGTAGGCCAGACGAGGTAAGGACAACAGATTTCCTTCCCTAAAGGACATTAGTGAACTAGATGGGTTTTTACGACATGGTCATCTTTCGGCTTTTAATTCCAGATGTTTATTGAATTAAAGTTTCCCCATCTGCCCTGGTGGGATCTGAACCCAGGTCCCCAGAGCATGATGCTGGATTTCCTGGTCTAACAACAATACCACTACGCCACTGCCTCACTGTTGCAAGCGTTTCCTTTTTATTTCACGTGCTTTTCCATCTCTTAATTTGTTCCACTTTTGCGTTGCTTTCCATTGTTTTTGTTTCTTGCTATTCCACCTCTCTCTCTGATCTTTATTTTTACTTATATCTAACCTACTATTCCTGTTTCTCCCCCTTTTCTCGCTCAGTTTCTCTGATACTCTGCCCTTTCTTGATCTACCAGTGCTTCTCTTTGCTTCTCTTTCTGTCCCTATCACCCAATGTATCATCCTATCCCCTGCAGAGATGTAACCAAGTTGTCCATTCAATGCATTGATTTTAAACTCAATGATCCCTGCAGACTTTGCTCTGTGAAGTCACTGCTCACAAGCTGCAGGCATTATTTCCATTTAACTCCTGGCATTCTAATCGTCGCATTGAGAATAACAGGAACTCCAGAAAAGGTTTTGAGGGTCCCTGCAAAACATGGGAACATCCGTTTATGTGGGACAGCATTTAGTCCCATCTTCCATCCAGAGTTAATTTATATTCATAGAATCATAGAAAGGTTAGGGCACAGAAGGAGGCCATTCAGCCCCTCTTGTCCATGCCAGCCCGAGGACACCCAGGCACCCTTTCCAATCCCACCTTCCTGCAGACGGTCATTAGCCCTGTAGCTCACAGCACTTAAGGTGCAGTTTCAGGTACTTTTTAAAAGAGTTAAAGGTCTCTGCCTCCACCACCAACTCAGGCAGCGGATTCCAGACTCCCACAATCTTCTGCATAAAAACATTCTTCCTTATGTCCCTTCTACACCTTCTGCCACTTATCCTGAATCTATGTCTCCTGGTTCTAGAATTCTCCACTAAGGGAAACTATTTTACCCTGTCCACTCTATCTCTTCCCCTCATAATTTTATACACCTCAATTAAGTCAGCCTTCTTTGTTCCAAGGAAAATAACTCCAACCTATCCAATCTCTCCAATCTCTCCTCGTAGCTACACTTGTCTAGCCTCGACAACATTCTTGTAAACCTCCTCTGCACCTTCTCCAGAGCAATAACATCCTTCCTGTAATGTGGTGACCAGAACTGCACACACTACTCCAGTTGTATAAGACTAGTGTCTTATACAAATACATCTGCAAATACATTTTCACTGAAAATGCCATAGTTTCCTACTCTAGGCTGCGTTCCATTATCAGGCGGTGTTTTCAGACGGGATTGTGTTGATTAGAACTGTTCGCAGCCATTCTAGAAGAAGCGCTGTCATCAGTTCTGATCTTTGTTATTGTCTCAGGTGGATGGAAAAGATCCCGTGACACAATTCGACCAATAGCAGGTGAGTACTCCTGGCGCCCTGGCCAATATTTATCCCTCAGCAGGTCAGAGGCTAAATATCTGTGGCAGCTCAGTGGCTTGCACTGCTGCCTCACAGCAGCAGGACCCGGGTTCGATTCTGGCCTTGGGTGGCGGTACAGAATGTGCACGTTCTCCCTGTGTATGTATTGGGTTCCACTGAGTGCTCTGGTTTCCTCTCATAGTCCAAAGATGTCCAGGTTAGGTGGATTGGCCATGCTGAAAATTGCCCTTAGTGTCCAAAAATGTGCAGGTTAGGTGGGGTTAAATGGATAGGGTGGGGGAGTGGGCCTAGGTAGGGTGTTCTTTTGGATGGCCAGTGCAGACTTGATGGGCTGAATGGCCTCCTTTTGCAATGTAGGAATTCTATGGAACTCACCTCCTGACCCCCCAAAGCCTGTCCGCCATCTACAAGGCACACATCAAGAGTGTAACGGAATACTCTTCATTTGCCTGGATGGGTGCAGCTCCAACAACACTCAGGAAACTTAGCACCATTAGGGCAAACCAGCCTGCTTGATTGGCACCCCTTCAGCATTCCCTTCACCACTGACGCACAGTAGCAGCCGTGTGACCCATCTACAAGATACACTGCAGGAACTCACCAAGGCTCCTTAGACAGCACCTTCCAAACCCACGATCGCTACCATCGAGAAGGCCATGGGCAGGAGATACCTGGGAACCCCATCATCTGGAGGTTCCCCGCCAAGTCACCCCACCATCCCGCCTTGGAAATATATCACCATTGATTCACTGTCGCTTGGCCAAAATCCTGCAACTCCCTCCCTAACAGCACCATGGGTGTACCTACACCACATGGAATGCAGTGGTTCGGAAGGCAGCTCCCCACCATCTACTGAAGGGCAATTAGCGATGGGCAACAAATGCTAGCCTAGCACCATACTGTAAATGATTTTATTTCTATGCCACCTCTTCTTGAGGTGCTCTGATTACTTTACGATGCACTTAACTGAACCTGAGGGACATTTCAGGATGGCATAGGCCCTTGAGCTTCATCACGTGGCATGTCATATTCTTCCAAAATAGGATGAAGTTAATCAAGAGTTAAATGGAGGAGGCTTGGGTGCCAATGGAATCACATGGAATATCTGGATAGTTGAGCAATGTAGAGGGTGACTCGGAATTAGTGAAGTCTTATCTCGTGTGCATCTTGAGAATATATGTTTCTGCAATGAATTTGCCTCAGGGTTTGACAGTACAACACCGCTTTGCAGACAGATTGCAAATACGGTTGTGTGTGAGTTTTGGAAAAAAAATGTTGCTTAATGATTTATTAAAGAAAGAACACATGAAGCAGTATAATTCGCAGCCAGGGGCGACTTTTCAATCAGTACTGGGACATTTCCAATAACGTGGCGAGAAAATGGAGCTCCGACACGTCCTGTGTAGGTGAGATATCTTTGCAGGAGATATATATTCAGTAATTGCAAAACAGCTCGTGTGAACCAACCTTCAGGAAAGAGATGGGTCACTTGTTTTTGGAGTGTATATTTCAGCCATGGGGTGGCTCTTGGCAAAGGATAGTCGGTGATGAGTGGCTGGCCGGCGATTGGTGTCATTTGTCCGTTTAACAAGGATTGCTAAAACTCTCCCGTCCAGTGCTGAGCCGCCTGACCAGGTAAGGGAGCCTTTGTCAGTTCGTACTTACAGGGACCTCTGCTGGATTGAACCCTGCCAGATTCTCACTTGTGTCAGGTCGAGAGGCGTTTTCAGACCGAGTTCATCAGAGTGGGAAATAAAACATACCCAGGGAACAAAGTTATTCAGAATAGATGTTTAGTTGGTTACAAAAAAAATGTTTTATATGTATACATATGCGCCAATTATATGGTTTATATCTACATATACAATATAAATATATTCCACCCATTTTCAGGAATAATCCCACCTATTTGCTATTCATATACATATATAATTGTTAGTGTCACAAGTAGGCTTACATTAACACTGCAGTGAAGTTACTGTGACAATCCCCTATATATTCCACGTTAGTAGAAATATTGCACATGAGTCCAGGGCGGTTTATAACCATCCAAAATCAGGAATGTTCAAAGGCAGTGCATCATGTGAATATTCCAGACTCCAGTTTGAAGTGAGTGGCCAACTGCAAATCCACCCTTTCGCACACAGGGTGGATTTAAGTTGTAAATCCATCGGCAGCAGGCGAAGACTGGGAGCTGTACACTGATATGTTGATGATATTATTACCAGCACATGATAGAGCAAATCGCAGAGGAAAGGGAAGAGGCGTGTGTCACCGTGCTGGGAAACATAGAGACAGAATTATACCTATTTTGGATCCTGTGTGGTGACACTGCCTTGGCAGACGGCTGCTCTCTGTTTTTCAGTTTGATGCGGAATGCAAACACCCACCAAGAATTGCTGAAGCTCAAACCTTCCATAAGAACATATCCGCAAATCCCATTCACACAACGACTCCTAAATAAAGCGGCGAGGGTTGACACAAACGCCGCTCAGTAGTCACCCCGGACAAGTTGAATTCTGTCTCCCCGTTTGCAGGCGTTTTGAAATGAGGAACTTTCTTGATTCTGTCTCCTGTACGGTGAGGCCCAAGTGTTCGCTCTCCCCTGGGTCAAATCGCCCAATCGGTTTTTATAATCGCAATCCAGCAATCGGTAATAAATTCTGTCATCACAAACCAGGTTCCAGTTATTCCGACTGCTGTGCAATGGTGCGGAAAATATAGAAAATATCAGGCAAATTCTTCCCTTTATCCCCAGTCACGACTTCTGTTGAAGTTGCTTCTCCTGCTATTACTGTAAGCAGAATGCTTCTGTATAGCTTCTGCTTGCATTTTGAAAAGGTGGAAATAAATACTGATTAATCTATCGGGATGTGCTATATATATATATGTACAATTAGTTAGGAACACAGGGAAACATGTGGAAGGAGTTTATATATATATATATATATTCCACGCATTTTCAGGTTATATATAAATGTATACACACACACACATATATATATATATATTCCACGCATTTTCAGGTTATATATAAATGTATACACACACACACATATATATATATATATTCCACGCATTTTCAGGTTATATATAAATGTATACACACACGCACACACACATAGATATATTCCACGCATTTTCAGGTTATATATAAATGTATACACACACACGCACACACACATAGATATATTCCACGCATTTTCAGGTTATATATAAATGTATACACACACACGCACACACACATAGATATATTCCACGCATTTTCAGGTTATATATAAATGTATACACACACACATATATATGTATATATATTCCACGCATTTTCAGGTTATACATAAATGTATACACACACGCACATAGATATATTCCACGCATTTTCAGGTTATATATAAATGTGTACACACACACACACACATATATATATTCCACGCATTTTCAGGTTATATATAAATGTATATACACACACACAGATATATATATATATATTCCACTCATTTTCGGGTTATATATAAATGTATACACACACGCACACACATATATATATATTCCACGTATGTTCAGGTTATATATAAATGTATATACACACACACAGATATATATATATATATATATTCCACGCATTTTCGGGTTATATATAAATGTATACACACACACATATATATATATTCCACGCATTTTCGGGTTATATATAAATGTATACACACACGCACACACATATATATATATATTCAACGCATTTTCAGGTTTGATATAAATGTATACACACACGCACACACATATATATATATTCCACGCATGTTCAGGTTATATATAAATGTATACACACACACACATACATATATAATTCCACGCATTTCAGGTTTAATTGCACCAATGTTCAGGTATATATATGTATAATATATTGCGCCCATTTTCAGATATATACATATATATATATATTCCACCCATTTTCAGGTTTAATCCCGCCAGTTTTCAGGTGTTTATATATATATATGTTATATTCTCCCTATTTTCAGATTTATATACATCTGTGTTCCGCCAATTTTCAGGTTTAAATTCACCCGTTTTCAGGTTTATATATAGAACATTGCTGCAGTTTAAATAATTACATTAAACAAATTTATTCGATTAAACCACTGCAATTTCGGGATATAAAATGGACTTTGGAAAACCAATTCGAAAAATAAACTGCGAATCCTAAATGTGGGCTAAGTAGAAGAATTGGCGATTTAATAACGATTAAAGTGGCAGGGCAGAGATGGAGGGCTCGAGGGGAGAGAGAGGGGGGGAGAAGGTGGAAAATAAGAGAGTAGATCATGAATGCACGGTTAGTAAACTCCACTTTGTTGCATTTGCCATAAACATAATCAGGCGGTGTCTTTAAAAGGCCGGCGGTTTTAATATCGCTGCTTGAGAATATTTCAATAATTATTCGGCTAATTTGTTGTGAAAAGTATCCATTCACTTAGCCACGGATGACTCTGTTGTTCCGCCGATGGAGTGCCCACGGGGGCTGAAGTTCTCTCTGGATCCACTCTCTATAATTTCTTTGATGTCAGCCATTTATCAACAAGCCATATTCGCGGTTTTCAATCAATTACACTTCTTCAAAAGTGCTCACAGTTCTTACATTCTTGCTGGTCAGAGGCTGCCAATATAAAAAACCCCAATCACACGCCCCAACTCCCTCTCTCAATGGCGGGACCGGAATTTGAAAAAAACATGCTTAGCTCTTTCCCCCCCCAAAAATCATACATTCTTTAAGTTTGTGCGGTCGACAGTCGATTTCATCTGATTTCATCATGAAATCCTGGCCTTTGAAATTTTGTTTAACTTTACTTTTCGCCTCCCCAGTTCCTGACACTTATTTTTAGCCAGTTTTGCGTGTATTTGCTGATTTATTTATTTTTTTTGGGGGGGGGGGGGGAGACAAATGGTGTGACCTGCTTTGCAGATCATTTGCTGAATCTTCGAAGCCCTCCTGTGGAATGTATAAAGGGGTAAACTTTTTTTGATGGGGGAATCAAGTGCTGTTGATTGGAGGGGGCGACGTTTTTATGAAATGTTTCCCCACTGGAGCAATGAGGTGATCTCAGGCTTTCCCTGGAAGAGGGTCTGAATGTTAGCAAGTAAGCAGCTATATCTGGGGTTAATTCCTGGACTATTCGCACTGAAGACTGGAGAGCCCCTTCACAACAGCTTAAGATGCTCCATCAGTCACCCTCTCTCTTCTCTGACACACATGAATCAGAATTGCATTTAAAATCGTTCTGTTAAAGCAGGATGATGGGGCAGGGAGGGGTGATCTGCCCCAGGACTGTTATCAATTATCTGACAACCAAATCAATGTATTCCCAGAGCATTCAACCCCTGATTAATTCACAGTCGCCCCCACTTACCTTGCACAACACGGAGGGAGGGAACACAACCATGAGTAAATAATGTCTTTTTTTTTTAACCAGCCCTCATCACTCCCCTCCCTCACACTCACACAAACCTCCCGGAAAAAGCATGAAATAATTCACAAAATGTGCAGCTGTTGCTAGTGCAAAGGAGGCTCTTTTTTTCTCTCTCTCTCTCTCTCCCTGGCCAAGCTGTAATTTAAGGGAATTTCTGCGTGTGTGTATGTGTGTGAATGAGGTTTAAAGTCTCGTTGCAGCTGCAAAGTGGAACGATGCAGAGACAGATACAGAAAGAAGAATGCGGGGCCGGAGGAGCCAGTGCTGTCTGGGTGCATTCAAAGCCCTATTCTTCAGCGAGGGACCCATGCTGATCACCCTTTGCTCCCGTTTCTCAAACGCGTTTATCACGCTCTGAGGGACAGACACAGTCAAAATGTAACGTTATGCCCCCATTGTCCTGCCTGAACGCTTCAATTTGAGTATACATTTATTATTTTGACCTTTAGCTGGCGTGGGCTCAACATCAAAGTGGCGCGATTCAATTTTTCCAGAGAGCTTTGTGATGCTCAATGAGATGGAGAGAAACCCATCCCTCCTTTAAGAGTCCCCCCCCCCTCCCCCTTCCTACCCCTCCTCACCCCCTCCCTCCCTCCCCACCCAGCACCCCATCCGCATATAGATGATTTCTTTTTGAATCAATTACCCCCGCGTTGAGAAAGCTAGAACGAAGAAACCGGAGGCATCAGAGGAAAAATAGGAGGTTGTGCTTTTGGAGATGGTAATAGGAAAACTGGGTGGGTGTTGGGGGGGGGGGGGGGGGGTTGGAGAGAGAGAGAGAGAGTTAGGGGTGTCGTCTCTTGTCTGTAATCACATCGGCCATGGGCAGCCAGAGATGGGGCTGGGGTTAATATGGAAATGTGATACAGGGACAAGAGACAAAGCAACAAGGGTTACTTGCACTCTCAGAGTGTGCAGGTATCCATTTGGGGGGGGGGGGGGGGGGGGGGAGGCTATAGCAGCTGGGATCGAAACCAATCTGTCGGAAACAGTGATCCGGATAAATAATCGTCCTTTCAACTTAGAATACAGTCAAGTAAAACGACAACTTTTCAACAACAACAAAAAAAACGAATCGCCCATCGTCTCTCGTTTGAACACTAAATGCATTCTCAAAGTTAAATCCATTGTCCTTGGCAATTATGCTTTTAACATGAATAATGACAGTCCCGTTCACCCTAATTTCTGACCAGTGTGACAAGTCCTTTGCTCCTTACTCATTAGCGTGCTCTGTACCATTATTGACTTCACAATTATTAATTTTCAAATCGAATATCAGCAATGTGTGCATAAGGGGAGTGGGGGAGAGGGGGAATGGCTTTGAGTTTGTACAATCAGGGGTTAGAGCAAAACGAAATTGATCAAGTGTCCGACCAGTTAGTTAGTTAGTAAGTTAGTTAGTTAGTGTCGGTAATGGAAGAAGGTGTTTTGCATTGCCCTAGCTTTTGCCCCGTGTCTTCCTATTATGTATTCCAACACTGTACACCTACAGACACATCTCTCGTTTCTGGCAACATTGCTTACTCTTCAGATCTAGCCCGTCCCCATTCTGAGCGGCAGACTGAGATTCCGGCGGGTTCCTATATTCTGACCATCTGAGAGAGAGAGAGAGAAAAAAAACACAAAATGTATCTGCTACACAACAGCCTGGGATTTGAATATGAAGGTAGAATAAAGAAATTACAATGGTGGTTTGTTTACCCTGACACATGCTCTAATCTTCCAAGTGAGTGGCAGAGAATATTTTAGCTCTAACATTTTAACATCGTTGGTTCCAGGTTGAAAAGAGCGCTTTAATCATCTTTCATGTATTGAAGATCTGTAAGGTGTTCCCATTACAGGATCCTGCCCCCTGCTTTCTCGAACCTCATTTTTAGCTGCACATAAGAGTCTGGCTTCAGTGTTAAAATGGAGTAAATCGTCCAGCAGAAAGGAAACGGGTCATATTTTCTTGGTGATATCTCATGTCTTAAACGAGTCTTAACGCAGACTTTAGCTACAGTCGACCTAGATTTTGTTGGATGTGTTGGAGAAATTATTCAACAAAGGCAGAACTATGATCGTTGCCAACAAAATTTCATCGCAAACAATCAGTGGGTTTTATGCTGTTAAGTGTAAGTTTTGATATATAAACGTCAATTCAATATTTTACTCTGCTTCTTAAGGGATAGCATTCTACCGTTGGAAAGTTTGGGTTCCAAATGCGACTCCACAAAGACTTGAAGGCAAAGGTCTAGGTTGAAACCCCGGTGCTGATGGAGTGCTGCACTGTTGGAAGTACAGGGCTCAATAAAGCAACGCCCCATCTGCTCTCTCAGTTGAATGTAACAGATGCCACCATGGCACCGCTCTGAAGAAGAGTTGGGACAGTTATTCCCGGCGTCCTGTCCAATGTTAAGCCCTCAATCACACTGACTGAAAGGGGAGAATCTCTGTCAGGTCAAATCAAATGTGGGATCTTGCTGTGCTCGCGTCTCATTATAACAGCGACTACACTTTAAAAGTAGGTCATTGGAATGAGTTGAGCCAAATCTCTTTCTCTACCTCCGGTACTGGATGTTGAGCTGAGCTCGAAGCTAGTCATGGACACGGGTACACTCGGGCCATACAGAGAACAGCAACATGGCCATCCAGGAGAACAGGGAGGAGAGAGAGAGAGAGAATATCAGATGTAAAGTGAAGAACAGCATTAACAATGGGAATTGGAAAGTAATGGAAAAAAAGAGATGGGGAAAAAAACATGGTGTAACAGAGAGAGTTATCTCCATTAGTTAACAGAATGAGGGGTTGTATGAAGAGAAATTGGTTGAATGTGAGAAATGATGTGGAGATGCCGGCGTTGGACTGGGGTGAGCACAGTAAGAAGTCTTACACCAGGTTAAAGGCCAACAGGTTTGTTTCAAATCACTAGCTTTCGGAGCACTGTCCTTCCTCACAAAGGAGTTACTCTCTGAAAGCTAATGATTCCAAATAAACCTGTTGGACTTTAACCTGGTGATTTAAGACTTCTCACTGAATTTGGGAAAGTGAGAGAGGAGCTGAATATGAATATGAACAGCAAAAGCACCCTAGAATCTTCCCAAATGATAAAGTCCAGAAAAATCCTACTTCCACTTCACCAACAAAGAATCAAGAGATATTAGAGCTGAGTCAGAACTGCCAACTGCGCAGGCTGGAGGCCATTCAGCCCCTCGAGCCCATGGCCGAAGACAAATACAAACGAAATTGAGAATAAATTCAAATCGCGTTGGATTTTTTTTTAAAAAGGATCAAAATAATAATCGCTTATTGTCACAAGTAGGCTTCAAATGAAATTACTGTGAAAAGCCCCTAGTCGCCACATTCCGGCGCCTGTTCGGGGAGGCCAGTACGGGAATTGAACCCGCGCTGCTGGCCTTGTTCTGCATTGCAAGCCAGCTGTTTAGCCCCCGGTGCTAAACCAGCCCCCAAAAATGCGAGCTGAAAGATAAGCGTGGAGAAGAATGTGGGGAAACGGTCGAGTTAAAGGCAAGCGAGAATATTGGCCAAGTGATTGGAATGAGTTGTTTCAGTTGGTGTCAAAAATAAATCTCTGAATTCACCATTTTCAGTGATTTGGTCCCATTGACGTGTGGTGTCAGGTAGGGAGGTCCGGGGTGCATTGTTTCAGTGAAGCAATCATGTATTTCACCAAATATGTGTGTTCACACCATTTAGCAAACGGCACAAATACTATAAACCTATTGGGAAAAGCAGAAAGGTCACATGAGTAGGTGCACGTGGATAAATGCAGAGATGGATGAACAGATTGATTGGGAATTAACCCTGGTCTGTGTCAGGGGCAGAGTTCTCCAACGTTTAACACAAGTTCCATCATTTTTTTTACTCCTACAAAAATGCCACCGAAAGATTTGCCTCTTGATCCAGGATGTAATGCTGTGGGTTCAAGGAGTTGCTGTTTGGAAAGGTTTAATGTGGAGAGCTGTCTTTTCCTGCTCTGAAATCTCACTGGCTTCTGTGTCTCAGACTGATTCAGCCCCTCACTCACACTGGCGGCCCCCCGGAACACACTCAAGCTGCTAGTCCAAGAAAGACATGACAAATGCGATTAAAACAATCCGACCTCGCGGTTCAAAGGGGGTTTAATGGGCTCCGGATGATTTTAATTGTTCCCTAAAAGAAGAGCCATTCAGAGGAGCTTCGAGAGATGTGGATGCGGCAGAGGCACTTGAGGGGGAGGGAGGGGGAGGAAGGATGGGAAGAGATGGGAGGGGAGGAGGGAGGAGAGATGGGAGGGAATAGGAGATGGCGAAAAGAGGCAAGGAGGATGAGGGGAGCTGGTGGGAGGTCTGTAGGAGGAGGGAAGGAGGGAGGATTGCGGGTGGGTGAGATGGTGGGAGGAAGGGAGGTGGGTTAAGGAGGGAGGAGGGGTGGGGGATGGCGGGAGGGGGCAGGATGAGGGCAGGAGCGGAGTGGAGAGAGAGGGAAGGGAGGAGGGGTGACGGGGAGATGGGGAGAAGGGGAGGGGTAGGGAAGGGGAGGGGTAGGGAAGGGGAGGGGGAGGGGAGGGGTAGGGCAGTGGAGAGGGAGAGAAGGGGAGGGGTAGGAAAGGGGAGGGGAAGGGGAGGGGTAGGAAAGGGGAGGGGAAGGGGAGGGGTAGGGAAGGGGAGGGGAGGGGTAGGGAAGGGGGAGGGGAGGGGGAGGGAAGGGGGAGGGGAGGGGTAGGGGATGGGGTAGGGCAGTGGAGAGGGAGAGAAGAGGAGGGGGAGGGGAGGGGGCGGGGAGGAGAGGGGAGGGAGGGGCGGGAAGGGGAGAGGGGAGGGTGCGGGAAGGGGAGAGGGGAGGGGGCGGGAAGGGGAGAGGGGAGGGGGCGGGAAGGGGAGAGGGAGAGAAGGGGAGGGGTAGGGAGGGGAGGGTAGGGCAAGTGGAGAGGGAGAGAAGGGGAGGGGTAGGGGAGGGGGCGGTGAGGGGAGGTGAGGGGAGGGGAGGGGACGGGGAGGGGAGGGGAGGAGTAGGGGAGGGGGCGGGAAGGGGAGGGGGCGAGGAGGGAGGGGGAGGGGGCGGGAAGGGGAGGGGAGGAGTAGGGGAGGGGGCGGGAAGGGGAGGGGGCGGGAAGGGGAGGGGGAGAGAAGGAAGGGAGGGGTAGGGGGCTGGAAGGGGATGATTAGGGAAGGGGAGGGGTAGGGAAGGGGAGGGGAGGGGTAGGGGGCTGGAAGGGGATGATTAGGGGAGGGGAGGGGGCGGGGAGGAGAGGGGAGGGGCGGGAAGGGGAGAGAGGGGGCGGGAAGGGGAGAGAGGGGGCGGGAAGGGGAGAGAGGGGGCGGGAAGGGGAGAGGGAGAGAAGGGGAGGGGTAGGGGAGGGGAGGGTAGGGCAGGGGAGAGGGAGAGAAGGGGAGGGGTAGGGGAGGGGGCGGTGAGGGGAGGTGAGGGGAGGGGAGGGGGCGGGGAGGGGAGGAGTAGGGGAGGGGGCGGGAAGGGGAGGGGGCGAGGAGGGGAGGGGAGGGGGCGAGGAGGGGAGGGGAGGGGGCGGGAAGGGGAGGGGAGGGGGCGAGGAGGGGAGGGGAGGGGGAGGGGAGGGGGCGGGGAGGGGAGGGGAGGGGGCGGGGAGGGGAGGGGAGGGGGCGGGGAGGGGAGGGGGCGAGGAGGGGAGGGGAGGGGGCGGGGAGGGGAGGGGAGGAGTAGGGGAGGGGGCGGGAAGGGGAGGGGGAGAGAAGGGTAGGGGAGGGGAGAGGGGAGGGGGCGGGAAGGGGAGAGGGGAGGGGGCGGGAAGGGGAGAGGGAGAGAAGGGGAGGGGTAGGGGAGGGGAGGGTAGGGCAGTGGAGAGGGAGAGAAGGGGAGGGGTAGGGGAGGGGGCGGTGAGGGGAGGGGAGGGGAGGGGAGGGGACGGGGAGGGGAGGGAGGAGTAGGGGAGGGGGCGGGAAGGGGAGGGGGCGAGGAGGGGAGGGGAGGGGGCGGGAAGGGGAGGGGAGGGGGCGGGAAGGGGAGGGGGCGAGGAGGGGAGGGGAGGGGGCGGGAAGGGGAGGGGAGGGGGCGAGGAGGGGAGGGGAGGGGGCGGGGGAGGGGAGGGGAGGAGTAGGGGAGGGGGCGGGAAGGGGAGGGGGCGGGAAGGGGAGGGGGAGAGAAGGTTAGGGAAGGGGAGGGGTAGGGGGCTGGAAGGGGATGATTAGGGAAGGGGAGGGGTAGGGAAGGGGAGGGGAGGGGTAGGGGGCTGGAAGGGGGTGATTAGGGAAGGGGAGGGGTAGGGGAGGGGAGGGGAGGGGGCTGGAAGGGGAGGGTTAGGGGAGGGGAGGGGGCTGGAAGGGGAGGGGTAGGGGAGGGGAGGGGGCGGGAAGGGGAGGATTAGGGAAGGGGAGGGGAGGGGTAGGGAAGGGGAAGGGGAGGGATAGGGGGCGGGAAGGGGAGGGGTAGGGAAGGGAGAAGAGAATCCCTGTGGCAGGGAAGGAGACACATTGTTCACACATTCAGCAATCAACTCCATTATTTCAAAACCAAGAGGACTGAACAATCAGATGGCTTGTCTGCAGAGGGAGATCCCACAGAGGGAGGGTTTGCAGAGGGAGATCCCACAGAGGGAGGGTTTGCAGAGGGAGATCCCACAGAGGGAGGGTCTGCAGAGGGAGATCCCACAGAGGGAGGGTTTGCAGAGGGAGATCCCACAGAGGGAGGGTCTGCAGAGGGAGATCCCACAGAGGGAGGGTTTGCAGAGGGAGATCCCACAGAGGGAGGGTTTGCAGAGGGAGATCCCACAGAGGGAGGGTTTGCAGAGGGAGATCCCACAGAGGGAGGGTTTGCAGAGGGAGATCCCACAGAGGGAGGGTCTGCAGAAGGAGATCCCACAGAGGGAGGGTTTGCAGAGGGAGATCCCACAGAGGGAGAACCCGCAGAGGGAGGGTCTGCAGAGGGAGGGTCTGCAGAGGGAGGTTCCGCAGAGGGAGGGTCCGCAGAGGGAGGGTCCGCAGAGGGAGGGTCGGCAGAGGGAGGGTCTGCAGAGGGAGGGTCCGCAGAGAGAGGGTCCACAGAGGGAGGGTCTGCAGAGGGTCTGCAGAGGGAGATCTCGCAGAGGGATGATCTGCAGGGGGAGGGTCCGCAGAGGGAGGGTCTGCAGAGGGAGACCCCGCACAGGGAGGGTCTGCAGAGGGAGATCCCGCAGTGGGAGGATCTGCAGAGGGAGGGTCTGCAGAGGGAGATCCCGCAGAGGGAGGATCTGCAGAGGGTCTGCAGAGGGAGATCCCACAGGGGGCGGGTCCACAAAGGGACATCCCACAGAGGGAGTGTCTGCAGAGGGAGGGTCTGCAGAGGGAGATCCCACAGAGGGTGGGTCTGCAGAGGGAGTGTCCGCAGAGGGAGGGTCTGCAGAGGGAGTGTCCGCAGAGGGAGGGTCTGCAGAGGGAGATCCCACAGAGGGAGGGTCTGCAGAGGGAGTGTCCGCAGAGGGAGGGTCTGCAGAGGGTGTCCGCAGAGGGAGGGTCTGCAGAGGGAGGGTCTGCAGAGGGAGTGTCCGCAGAGGGAGGGTCTGCAGAGGGAGGGTCCGCACAGGGAGTGTCCGCAGAGGGAGGGTCTGCAGAGGGAGGGTCTGCAGAGGGAGATCCCGCAGAGGGATGGCCCGCAGAGGGAGGGTCTGCAGAGGGAGGGTCTGCAGAGGGAGGGTCTGCAGAGGGAGGGCCCGCAGAGGGAGGGTTTGCAGAGGGAGGGTCTGCAGAGGGAGATCCCGCAGAGGGAGGGTCTGCAGAGGGAAGGTCCGCAGAGGGAGGGCCCACAGAGGGAGGGTCTGCAGAGGGAGGGTCTGCAGAGGGAGATCCCGCAGAGGGAGGGCCCGCAGAGGGAGGGTCTGCAGAGGGAGTGTCTGCAGAGGGAGGGTCTGCAGAGGGAGGGCCCGCAGAGGGAGGGTCTGCAGAGGGAGGGTCTGCAGAGGGAGATCCTGCAGAGGGAGGGTCTGCAGAGGGTCTGCAGAGGGAGATCCCACAGGGGGCGGGTCCGCAAAGGGACATCCCACAGAGGGAGTGTCTGCAGAGGGAGGGTCTGCAGAGGGAGATCCCACAGAGGGTGGGTCTGCAGAGGGAGTGTCCGCAGAGGGAGGGTCTGCAGAGGGAGTGTCCGCAGAGGGAGGGTCTGCAGAGGTAGATCCCGCAGAGGGAGGGTCTGCAGAGGGAGTGTCCGCAGAGGGAGGGTCTGCAGAGGGAGTGTCCGCAGAGGGAGGGTCTGCAGAGGGAGGGTCTGCAGAGGGAGTGTCCACAGAGGGAGGGTCTGCAGAGGGAGGGTCCGCACAGGGAGTGTCCGCAGAGGGAGGGTCTGCAGAGGGAGGGTCTGCAGAGGGAGATCCCGCAGAGGGATGGCCCGCAGAGGGAGGGTCTGCAGAGGGAGGGTCTGCAGAGGGAGGGTCTGCAGAGGGAGGGCCCGCAGAGGAAGGGTCTGCAGAGGGAGGGTCTGCAGAGGGAGATCCCGCAGAGGGAGGGTCTGCAGAGGGAAGGTCCGCAGAGGGAGGGCCCACAGAGGGAGGGTCTGCAGAGGGAGGGTCTGCAGAGGGAGATCCCGCAGAGGGAGGGCCCGCAGAGGGAGGGTCTGCAGAGGGAGTGTCTGCAGAGGGAGGGTCTGCAGAGGGAGGGCCCGCAGAGGGAGTGTCTGCAGAGGGAGGGTCTGCAGAGGGAGGGTCTGCAGAGGGAGATCCCGCAGAGGGAGGGTCTGCAGACTCTGTCACTCACTCTGTCACTCACTCTGTCACTGTGTGACTCACTCTGTAACTCATTCACTCACTGTCACTCACTCTGTCACTCACTCTTCACTCACTCTTCACTCTGTCACTCACTCTGTCACTCACTCTTCACTCTGTCACTCACTCTGTCACTCACTCTGTCACTCACTCTGTCACTCACTCTGTCACTCACTCTGTCACTCACTCTGTCACTCACTCTTCACTGTCACTCACTCTGTCACTCACTCTTCACTGTCACTCACTCTGTCACTCACTCACTCACTGTCACTCACTCTGTCACTCACTCTGTCACTCACTCTTCACTCTGTCACTCACTCTGTCTCTCACTCACTCACTGTCACTCACTCACTCTGTCACTCACTCACTCTGTCATTCACTCACTCTGTCACTCACTCACTCACTGTCACTCACTCTGTCTCTCACTCTGTCACTCACTCTGTCACTCACTCTGTCACTCACTCTGTCACTCACTTGCTCTGTCACTCACTCACTTGCACTGTCACTCACTCACTCGCTCTGTCACTCACTCACTCACTCTGTCATTCACCCATTCTGTCACTCACTCTGTCTCTCTCACTCACTCTGTCACTCACTCACTCTGTCTCTCACTCACTCACTCTGTCACTCACTCACTCACTCTGTCACTCACTCACTGTCACTCACTCTGTCACTCACTTGCTCTGTCACTCACTCACTTGCTCTGTCACTCACTTGCTCTGTCACTCACTCACTTGCTCTGTCACTCACTCACTCTGTCATTCACTCACTCTGTCACTCACTCACTCACTGTCACTCACTCTGTCTCTCACTTTGTCACTCACTCTGTCACTCACTCTCACTCACTCTGTCACTCACTTGCTCTGTCATTCACTCACTTGCTCTGTCACTCACTCACTCGCTCTGTCACTCACTCACTCACTCTGTCATTCACCCATTCTGTCACTCACTCTGTCTCTCTCACTCACTCTGTCACTCACTCACTCTGTCTCTCACTCACTCGCTCTGTCACTCACTCACTTGCTCTGTCACTCACTCACTTGCTCTGTCACTCACTCACTCACTGTCACTCACTCACTCACTCTGTCACTCACTCACTCTGCCACTCACTCACTGTCATTCACTCTGCCAATCACTCACTCACTCTGTCACTCACTAACTCTGTCATTCACTCACTTGCTCTGTCACTCACTCACTCTGTCTCTCACTCACTCACTCTGCCACTCACTCACTCTGTCACTCACTAACTCTGTCATTCACTAACTCTGTCATTCACTCACTCACTCTGTCATTCACTCACTCACTGTGTGACTCACTCTGCCACTCACTCACTCACTGTGTGACTCACTCTGTCACTCACTCACTCTGTCATTCTCTCACTCACTCTGTCACTCACTCACTCACTGTGTGACTCACTCTGTCATTCACTCACTCACTGTGTGACTCACTCTGTCATTCACTCACTCACTCACTGTGTGACTCACTCTGTCACTCACTCACTCACTGTGTGACTCACTCTGCCACTCACTCACTCACTGTGTGACTCACTCTGTCACTCATTCACTCAGTGTCACTCACTGTCTCACTCACTCACTCGCTCTGTCACTCACTCACTCTGCCACTCACTCACTCGCTCTGTCACTCACTCACTCACTCTGTCACTCACTCACTGTCACTCACTCACTCTGTCACTCACTCTATCGCTCACTCACTGTGTCACTCACTGTGTCACTCACTAACTCACTCATTCACTCTGTCACTCACTCACTGTGTCACTCACTTTGTCACTCACTGTGTCACTCACTCTGTCACCCACTCACTCACTCTTTCACTGTCACTCACTCACTCATTGTGTCGCTCACTCTGTCTCTCCCACTCACACTCACACTCTCACTCACTCATTCACTCTGTCACTCACTCATTCTGTCACCCACCCACTCACTCTTTCACTCTGTCACTCTCACTCATTGTGTCGCTCACTCTGTCTCTCTCACTCACACTCACACTCACTCTGTCACTCACTCACTCACTCTGGTTAACTGTTTCTTGTTTGTTAATTGAACTTTGTTAAAATCTGCTGGTGACGGGTTGCTCTCAACACAGAGGGAGCGGGACGGACATACCTTTAGTTCCCAGTAACCCGTGTGGTCGATTTGTAGATGCGGGTACGGTGGGGTGCCAGGCAGCATTTTAACACCCCCTGCAACTGGGTCGTTGGTCTCTGCGAATTAAACCTGAGTTTTCACATCACTGGAAGATATTCCAGGCTATCTTGCTCCAGACAGAAGTGCGGAGATAGGAAAGCCAAACAGAAAATGCCTGAAATATTCAGCAGCGTCGGTGGAGAAACAGGGTTCCCGTCTGAGAGCTGTCTCCCTCTCCAGGGAAACCATTCAGAGGTCATTCACCCATTCAACAAACCCACACTTTTCCAAACTATCCCCTAATTCCCACAGCGTCTAATAATGTAATGATCCCTATTTCTAATATACTCAATGACTGACTCCCAGCCACAGAATTTCAAAGACCTCTCTGTGACCCCTAACCTCAGTCCCTTTATTCTGAGATTGTGTCCAGTTCTAGTCCCAGTGTCTAATTCTACACCCCCCAGCTAATTGGGGGGGGGGGGGGGGGGACTTATCAGCATCTTACCCCCAGTATCTACCTCATCAGGCCCCCTGAATAAGTTCATATGTGTCACTGAGATCACCTCTCATTCTTTGCCATGTCAGGGGACATGGATCTATAATCTGCGGACGATCGACTGCATGTCCTGTTTTTGTTAATTGCAGGTGTGTCTGACCTCTGCAAATCTCTGCTCATGTTTCACTTAATGAGGGTCCACACTGGGACTGATTCACTCAATAATCTCCGGCTTCTCGATTTAGCCCGAACCCTGCATTCGCTGCAATGAATATGTATCCTTGAATTGATACAGGTTGTCCAGCCGAATGGCAGGTGTGTCTAAATCTTGGTGAAGCAGTGCTGAGGAACTGACAGCCTGGTTTAATGTATATTATTGTTGTAATGATGGTATCGAATGCATCTTGCAGCTCTTTCGGCGTCTTCAAGGCCACTTCGCCGCCTAACCAAGCTGCAGCATTTTACAGCGACATTTCCCTGCTTCTTGTGCTGCAGAATCCCTTCTATGAAATTTCTGAATCCTGTATGAACGCTGTTCGGGTCAATACCGCCACCTAATGGCAACTTGGCGAATACAAGCCGTCAGCTCCAGAGCTGCACCAAAAATGGACAAGTGCTGATTGAACAGTTTAGGCCTATACTATCTAGAATGTAGAAGAATGAGGGGGAGGTCACATTGAGATATACAAGATGATCAAAGGTGTGGATAAAGTAGACGTAGAGGGGATGCTTCTTCTTGTGGGGCGTTCTAGAACAAGAGGTCGTAGCCTGAGGATAAGAGGTAGCACATTTAAAACTGAATTGAGGAGACATTACTTCTCCCAAAGGGTTTTGAATCTGTGGAATTCGCTACCCCAGAGTTCCGTGGATGCTGGGACAGAGTAAATTTAAGGTTGAGTTAGACAGATTTTTAATTGGTAATGGGTTGAAGGGTTATGGAGTACGGGTAGGACGGCGGAGTTAAGGCCAAGATGAATTCAGCCATGATGGGATGGCGGAGCAGACTCTTTGGTCAATACCCACACAAACAAATCCGCTCATTCATTTCTCTTTGGAAATGCTTTGTGTCGAACGGTTTGCTCATGGGTTTACACAAGGAGAATGGGCCGAATGGCCTCCTTCTGCACTGTAGGGGTTCTATGATCTATGAATTGTTCAGGTGAATGTTGAAGATTCACTGGTACTATTGGAAGAGCAGAGTTCTCCAGCTATCATTTTCAATCCTTTCTTCCTTATTCAAGGCCGATTTAGTCGTCACGTAGCATATACATGGGAATATCACCAGCAGCACATTCCCCTACAAGTCAGGCACCATCTTGACTTGGAAATATATTGCCGTTCCTTCAAAATTGCTGGGTCAAAGTCCTGGAACTCCCTCGCTAACAGTACAGTGGGTGTGCTATGATGAAATACAAGATTGGTATATATATTGTGTTTTATATCTGTTGCAGTAATGTTTTAGAAGCCTGAGGTCAGGTATATATTATATATATATATCTGTTGCAGTAATATTTTTACATAATCTAGGTTAAGATATCCAGATGCTGTGGCTGCAAATGGTGCAATTAAGATGTCATAAAAGTGAGATCACCATTCATTCCAACCTTGCACGTATTTACAAAGAGAGGCCTGATGGAATTTTGTTGATTGCTGGAGACTCCCTCAAGAGTAGATAATTTGAGACATTATGTTTAGACTTAGGCATGCAGGTGAGGGGATCGGAGTGGGATAACGATGATGTAATTAATGGGAAGAGCCAGGTTTGTAACAGGCAGTTTAGCTTTTGGAGTTTCGAGGGTGGCACGGTGGTTAGCACTGCTGCCTCACAGGCATCCAGGTTCGATTCCAGCCCTGGTTCACTGTCCATGTGAAGTTTTCACATTCACCCCATGTCTGCATGGCTCTCACCCCCACAACCAAAAGATGTGTAGGGTAGTTGGATTGGCCACGCTAAATTGTCCCTTAATTGGCAACATTAAAAAAATGTTCAAGCTGTTGGGGTTTGGCAGGAGCTCCAAGCTGAGAAGCAGCTTCTGCCAAAGACTGTCAGGTAAAGCAGCAGTCTGACACACACAGGATATGTAGTACTGTTTCCTGAAAGGATCTCTCTCTCCGTTCAAGCAGTCCTTACCTGAAAACAGCAAGTATCCCCATGTTTGATAACTGTATTTGCAAGTGGCCTTTGACCTGTAATGGGTTTTGCTTGATTGGAAAAAGAGAAGGTATCAGAAGTTGAAGTGGTTCCTTTTATTGTTAAGAATTGTTTAACTGTTAATTGGAAGCTACTTTCTGTGATGTTAATGTCGTTTAATTCTGTGTTAATAATTAAATTTGTTTTAACATAATATATCTCTGTCAGCGGAATCACTCCTGAAATGGAGTGTCCCTTCCTCACAGCTGTACAAATTAATAAAGAGTGATTGGGGTTATTTTCCTTTATGCTAATAAATGTTGGATGGGAAGAAGCAGGAAGAGATGACTGGGATGTGGTGGGATAGGCAATAAGGTGCATGTAGGCCCTCCCAGAGAGGGTTGGGCCGAGGCTCCTCGCCCTAATAGAAAATTGAAGATGCACAAAAGCAAAATAGGGCACCAAATATAAGTGAGTCAAAATTTGAATTCTTTTAAAATTTTAACAGATGTTTTTCCTGTGCAAATGCACTAATTATTGAGGAATCTAGCTTCCGTGCGATGTCACCGCTGATTTTAAGCATGGTGAGGCCATTCAAACACTCCTGTCCATGGTTGAACGGCAATAGTTCTTTGCCCGCTTCACCGGAAGCCACCAACGCAGGAAAATTGACCGCAAATACGCAAAGCAATTGTGATATTAGGAAACATCCCAGAGAGAGCAAATCGGAGTGTTTCTTGAAGCAATTCCTTTGGCTGGCAATCCAAAGAGTTTTCATTCTGAGGACTTTATGGTCAAAAACTATCCATTATAAAGAGTTACTGTGAACCAATAGTCTGAAAGCCTCAACCGCGTGCTAGCTCTGCCGCTTAACATACAAACGCACTTACACCCTCCTTCACACACCAGGATCTGTGCAGATTCTGCCTGATATGCGATATGGAACAGCAAAGGTTACTTTCTTTGCCTGTATTATTTCCTTACACATATACGAACAAAGGTGCAAAACGTATCAAATGTCAAAAAATTAACAAGGGTCTAAATTTGAGGCCCCCTTTGAGCTGCGACCCAGGCCCAATGGCCCTCCTGGCTCCCCTCCTCTGATTGGCCCTGGCAACATGGCCTCATTCTGCCCTGAAATGTCTCTCAGAGTTGTGAGGAACACTCGCTGGGCAGCATGGGAGCACCATGGTTAGCACTGCTGCCTCACAGCAATTTTATCTAACCTAACCTTCACATCCCTGGACGTCAAAGGGCCAATTTAGCATCGCCAATCCATTTGGGTCACTGTCTGTGTGTGTGGAGTTTGCACGTTCTCCCCGTGTATGCGTGGGTTTCCTCCGGGTGCTCCGGTTTCCTCCCCAGGTCCAAAGATGAACGGGCAGATGGATTGCCGATGCTAAATTGGCCCTTAGTGTCCAGGCATGTGAAGGTTAGGTTATGGGGTTGCAGGGATTGGGGGGGATATGTATCAGGCAGGCTTGATGGGCCAAATGTATGCTTCTGTGCTCAGTCATTAGTCATTTAGAAATACAAGTAAATATAGCCGGGAAATGGCAATATTAATGAACACATTCTATCTTTACAGAAGAAAAGAAAACTAAATGCATTTACATAATGCTTCTCATGGCCTCAGGACATCCCAAAGCATTTTGTACCCAATGAATTCCTTTCAAAGGGTGGACGCTGTTGCAATGTTGGGAAACTGCAGCAGCCAATTTGCTCAGCAAGGTCCCACAAATAGCCATCAGATCAAATCCTGATTAAAACTCTAGTGGTGTCCAAGCTCTTCATTCCGGAGATCATTTTTGTGAACCACTTCTGGATCTTCTCCAACGCCAGCACATCCTTCCTTTTTTTTAAATAAATTTAGATTACCCAATTATTTTTTCCAATTAAGGGGCAATTTAGTGTGGCCAATCCACCTTCTCTGCACATTTTTGGGTTGTGGGGGTGAAACCCACGCAGACACGGGGAGAATGTGCAAACTCCACACGGACAGTGACCCAGAGCCGGGATCGAACCTGGGACCTCAGCGCCGTGAGGCGGTTGTGCTAACCACTAGGCCACCATGCTGCCCTAGCACATCCTTCCTAAGATCCGGGAATATTTGGATTGTGCCAAACTTTTCAAATTCAACATTTGGAGCACTCATGATATGTTGGAAACTAGGAAACAAATGAATGGACTTAATCTTCAAATGTAGTTCTCTATAGTCTCCAGTCTCCGTAACAACGGTAACTCAAGGCCATGACACATTATCACGGAGAGATGGGTCAGGTTTGTGCTTTAGACTGAAGACTTCTTTATTCCACCAACTCTCAGTATTGTCATTCAACCGATTCATTTATAATGAAAAGAAAGTCAAACGTGATCACGCAAACCAAAAGGTAACAGAATTCCTGAAACACTGTGGTTACCTCGAAAAGAAATCCCAACACTCCTGGTACACTTTACAGTGCTACACCACACTTTCCAGTGCTACACCACACCGCAGTTGATGTAGAGCTGGACAATTGTTGGGCACAGGAAGTAGCAACGATAATTTAGTTGCTGCAGCCTACGGTGGCTGAGATGTTTCACGTCAATTTAATTAACAATCTTTTTTATTTTTTTTGAGGGTTTTTTTTTTTGTGGAGATCATAGTTAGGAGTGCAGCACTTCTGCATTCAGGATCAACATCCAAGCACTTCTGTACTGTAAATTCTATGAAATATCTATGAAATTTCTAAGCCAGTTCAGTTCAAAGTGTTCCCCCCTCCCTCCACAACCGAATATTAAACAAGCGTAACTTTTCCATTCACAAACTAACCGACCACCTTGGCGCTCAATGAGTTACATTCGCAAGTTGGTGCCAATTGCTATCACATTTGAAGTAGCATTGTCTTGTCATTCTGCACCCATTCAGAGACGAGATTAATATGACACAAAAGGAGATGTTCTTCCCATTAACCAGGGCTGAATTTGAAATGAAATGAAATGAAAATCGCTTATTGTCACGAGTAGGCTTCAATGAAGTTACTGTGAAAAGCCCCTAGTCGCCACATTCCGGCGCCTGTCCGGGGAGGCTGGTACGGGAATCGAACCGTGCTGCTGGCCTGCTTGGTCTGCTTTAAAAGCCAGTGATTTAGCCTTGTGAGCTAAACCAGCCCCTTTTGAAATGGGAGTGCGAACTCCATCACATCACCAAAATGACCATTATAATCCACTGTTGCCTTTCCATTTATTCATCACAAATTGACACTGCTGGTGTCGGTAACGATGGCTCACTTTAGGATGCTTGGCTTGATCTAAGGTGGGTCTAAACTGATGTGGGGAGCCATCTAGCGCCATTTGCCTGCCGATTTATGTCGAAAAGGGGCTGCAAAGTTACTTAAAAGGGCCCGTTAGCGGCGGGAGCTGCCGATAACATGGCCTACCCACGCATGGCCGTCACCGGAAGTCCATTCATAATTCTTTCATGGAATGACTTCCTGTCACTTGCATTCTGGGAGTCTCTCTCTCTCTCTCTGTCGCCACTAACCACTGTCGTCACTTCTTGCCTTTTAAAACCTTCTCAGAAGCTAATCCTTCATCCATCCTTCAACTCCCCCTGTCAAACACAAGGTGTTGCAGCTGAGGTTTTTGACAGCCTCAATGGGCAAATTATCTTTATTTCAATCTTTTATAACTGGCGAATCAAGGATTACTAACAAACAGCATCCCCTTACAAAAAAACTTCGACTTCCCACAGAATTAAGAGCAGCTGAGCGGTAAGAATTCCGTAACAAGATCTTCTGCACGCAGCCCAATCGCAATGAAAGCTGATTTGAAGAGTAGACCTGTATCGCCAACTTCCTCTTGCTGTTGCCTGCTAGGTAGTTGAAGTAATAGACACTATTCCACAAAAACCCGACACATTTATGGTTCACCTGCTTCCTAAAAGGCAGCACGTTTAACATGGGCAAAAATGAAACGAAAATCAGCTGAAATTATTCATGGAAGGCACAGGATTGGACAGATTGGCTGTTCAATCGAGGACACGAAAGATTTAAATTATTCCCCCTCAATTACCTTGGTTAAAAAAAAATACAGGGCCACCAAAATAATTATTTTCAGAACCACACTCGTGATCTACTCGACTTGCAACTCTCTGAGCGACATCGATAATTTAGCTCCCACTGCGGTTCAGGATGTCTTAGTCCATCCATTCAATCATTGGTCAGTGAAATTAGCCTTCCTCTTTTCGACAAACGCACTCATGCCTTCTTTGCGATCAGTCTGAAACAAAGGGTTGACACGGCCCAATTAGAAATTCTTGCCGGACGAGAACGCAACTTGTTTCAATAAGATGTCGCTACTTACAGTGGAAAAAGTGGAGTGAAACAGACGCTTCTCCAGTCGGTTACCCTCTGCCAATGTCAATTCAAAAGCTGGAACGAAGAGCAGAATTGTTAAGCAGCCACAGTGAATCAAAGCCATTAAAACCCTGGCTTGCACGAGGGGCCTCAAATTCTTGCAAGTCTGATTTTTAATTTGCCAGCGAGAAATAAATAAATGGACCTGGACCCTGGTGACACACATAAAACATTTACAATAAATCGCAATGTTGAATAAGAACAAGATGATTCATTAAGAGATAAACGCTAGAACTTACAACCTTCAGAGAATTAACGTAAACCTGATTTTATATTAAAACTGTTGAACTCCATCGTTTTATTTCGGGATTTTTCTTATGGTCACATTCCTTATTTTAGTCTTATTTATGCATCTCAGCTGCCAACTCAAAATGAATGGGTTACAGCACTGAACTGTGTTATACAACCTCCGAGGCCCGCGGTTTAAGCTCTATTTCAATTTTACAGAGATTCTACGCACTAGGAAATTGCAGATCTCCTTGCCCCAGGGTAAAACCAAGAAGAGCGAGCAGAGCAAATCTACCGCCGACATCCTGTTTCACTGCGTGGGCTATCCAGTTGCATCCATTAAGCTTAAAGTGGACACCAGTTCAGACACACGGGGCGAGGGACTGACGTACAGCTCACTGCTGAGGCACTGGAATGTAGTTTTTGTTTTCATTCATTCATCAGAAGTGGGCGTTGTTGACTGGGCCATCATTTAAGAGTGAAACACATACATTGCTGTGGGTCTGGAGTCACATGTAGGCCAGACCAGGTAAGGACGGCAGATTTCCTTCCCTCAGGGACATTTAGTGAACCAGATGGGTTTTTAAACGACAATCGACAATGGTTTCACGGTCATCTTTAGACTTTTAATTCCAGATTTTATTTAAATTATTGAATTCAAATTTCACCATCTGCCATAGAGGGATTCGAACCTGGGACCCCAGGGCATAGCGCTGTGTCAGATAGTTAAAAATTAGCATTTTGAAATAATCAGAAAGGGGAGCCAAAGGGTGGTCTCACTAGGTAAACATTCAACATAACTGATTTGACAATTCCGAAACAAGACACACAATCATTTTCCATAATAAATAAGTTTGACCCCCCTAATTATACATTAGGATAAATCTACGTATTAACGTATCTACGTATTGGGGCCTCACGGTAGCATGGTGGTTAGCATCAATGCTTCACAGCTCCAGGGTCCCAGGTTCAATTCCCGGCTGGGTCACTGTCTGTGTGGAGTCTGCACGTCCTCCCTGTGTGTGCGTGGGTTTCCTCCGGGTGCTCCGGTTTCCTCCCACAGTCCAAAGATGTGCGGGTTAGGTGGATTGGCCATGCTAAATTGCCCGTAGTGTAAGGTTAATGGGGGGATTGTTGGGTTACGGGTATACGGGTTACGTGGGTTTAAGTAGGGTGATCATTGCTCGGCACAACATCGAGGGCCGAAGGGCCTGTTCTGTGCTGTACTGTTCTAAATTCTAAATAAATCCTCCAAATCATACAGTAACACTGATGTGGAGATGCCGGCGTTGGACTGGGGTGAGCACAGTAAGAAGTCTTACAACACCAGGTTAAAGTCCAACAGGTTTGTTTCAAACACGAGCTTTCGGAGCACTGCTCCTTCCTCAGGTGAATGGCGAGGTATGTTCCAGAAACATTTATATAGACAAAGTCAGAGATGCTGGACAATGCTTGGAATGCGAGCATTTGCAGGTAATCAAATCATTACAACTGTTCTGGCTTGAGACAATTCACACCTCTTTAACCTGTGATTATCCCTCTCCCTGGATCTGTAATGATTTGATTACCTGCAAATGCTCGCATTCCAAGCATTGTCCAGCATCTCTGACTTTGTCTATATAAATGTTTCTGGAACATACCTCGCCATTCACCCGAGGAAGGAGCTGCGCTCCGAAAGCTGGTGTTTGAAACAAACCTGTTGGACTTTAACCTGGTGTTGTAAGACTTCTTACTGTACATTAACACTGTAATTCATTGCAGGAAGTAAAGCATTTTACATTATGAAGTAACCAACATCTGGCAAGACTAATTTCGGGCCACAACTTTAAAACATAGTAGGAGCAATGCTGAGGTTAAAGGATTAATCTGCTTACCGCCATTGACTGCCTCCTTTGCCATTGCGGTGATGAGTTTTGAGTTGCCTGCTATTTTCTCTCCACATTTGATAGCCTCTTCCACCACTCGAGCGGCTGGATATATTTTACTTACGAGTCCTTTTGAAATTTAAAACAAAACCCACCAGGCTCCGTTATTATTACACAGGAAAGGCTTCTTGAACTTTTAAGTTATGTGAACTGGAACGTACATTATCAATTCAAAAGTTGTGTATTGTGAATCTCAAAATTATTATAGTCCACCCTGTATTATTTTGTCTTGCCCCCGAGGGGCAGCAGGGTAGCATGGTGGTTAGCATAAATGCTTCACAACTCCAGGGTCCCAGGTTCGATTCCCGGCTGGGTCACTGTCTGTGTGGAGTCTGCACGTCCTCCCCCTGTGTGCGTGGGTTTCCTCCGGGTGCTCCGGTTTCCTCCCACAGTCCAAAGATGTGCGGGTTAGGTGGATTGGCCATGCTAAATTGCCCGTAGTGTCCTAATAAAAGTAAGGTTAAGGGGGGGGTTGTTGGGTTACGGGTATAGGGTGGATATGTGGGTTTGAGTAGGGTGATCATGGCTCGGCACAACATTGAGGGCCGAAGGGCCTGTTCTGTGCTGTACTGTTCTATGTTCTAAATCACATGTCCCAGCAGCCTGCATTAACTTTACTCCTTTTGTCGGAGCACTGTGTGCGATTTCAAAGCCAAAACCAAGAGTGCTTTGGAAAATACAATCCCATAGCTCTACAATTTAAATATTGGTCTCCCGTTTTAATACAGGAGGAGGAGGAGGAAAATCCTTTTCCTCTCAAAGGCTTGTTAGCTTGTGGGATTCACTTCCGCAGAGTAGTGGTAGCTCGGGTATTGAGTGTGTTCAAGGCTGGGTTAGATTTTCATCCACAAGCGAGTCATGGGTTATGGTGGGGAAGGAAGCACACAGCAAAAATGGATGGAGACATAAACTCTCCAGGATTGGCCGGGAGTCTCCAGGGATTGAAGATCAGTCTTGAGGACACTGCTCTGTGCGACCCTGGAGAAAAATCAGCAGGGTATCAAAAACGATTGGCCTCTGCTGCCATTTTCTTTGAATGTTTCTCTTTACCAGATCTAAAAATATTGAAAATGGGAAAGATAGGGGCCGGGATTCTCCGAGTCTCCGTGCTGCAATCGTGCTCGGGGCGTGGCCGAGAATGGGCCAATCGCGCGCGGTTGACGCGGCACCAATCGGGGGCCATTGAAAGAGGACCCCATGGCGATCCTCCGTCGGCAGCTGGCTGAGTTCTCGCCGGTGTGGTTCACTCATGGTTCCACCCGACGAGTACTCGGAGTGGCGGGTGTGGGTACAGTCCGCGGCCGCCCTGGCGGGGTCGGGGGGATCCGTCACGGGGGTGAGAGGGGTCTCCAGGACGACCAGGCCCGCAATCGGGGGCCAGCGATCGGCAGGCACGTGCGATCTGGGAGGGGGGGGGCGGCTATATTTACAGGGCCGGCCCGCTGTGCGGGTCCGCCATGTTGCACAGGGCCGCCGCACGCATGCGCGGACCCGCAGCCGGAAGTGCAGAGCCCCGTATCGGCAGGCGGAGCTGCGAGGACTACTCCGGGCCCTGCTAGCCCCCTTCGAAACAGAGAATCAGTCTGGACTTTCGCCAGGAAAGTCCAGAGTGATTCACGCCCGTTTTCTCGCGGGCGTGGAGACATACCCCCATTATCAGAGAATCCCTCACAGGACATTAGGCTGACAGTCAAGCATCAACCAGTTGGGTAATGGGTGGTTTTGCTTTCCAATTGGTGTTGGAAGGCCGTGCGTCATAAGGGTGGGGGTACATTGGCCGACTAATGGCTGGAGCCTCCGGGCCAAGTCATGACATGAATCATCCAGGAATACATTTAAATCAATCGTAACTGGCAATCCGAGACCACAAGCATTTCAGCCATGATCTCGTCGAATAGCAGAACAGGCTCAAAGGGCCAAATAGCCTACTCCTGTTCCTAAGTCCTATGAATATTCAGACAGCAGGAAAGAAAATGTGGATCTTTGATAGCTTTCGCAGGGCCCATGTCTCAATGTACGTTCAAAACCTTAAAACAGAACTGCGGTGATACCCTGAAGCAGAAATATTCTTGGAATCTGGAACGAGATCAATTCTGGTAGTCCCGATTGGAAACCCTATCGACCCGTTAGCCGCTGGTCAGGTAAAACTTGTACTTATTGAGAAGGCTTTTCTCACTTCCCTGCAACATCCCAAAGTACTTCACAAGCTGGGGTTCCCCTCTTGATGAGATCTCACTGCTGCTGGCAAACCTGGAGCCAATTGACACACAGCAAGCTCCCTCACACAGCCACTGAGTGAGCAGACATCAGATTCCACTGGTGTTAGCTGAGGAATGAACTCTGGCCAGGACATGGTGGGATCTTTTACACTCTCACGGGCAGGCAGGCTCACTAATAAACATCTCCCTCAGTACTGAACCTGGATCGTGTGCGCGTGGGGTGGGGCCGATTAAAGTGCGCTGCCAGCTGAGTCAAGCTGATGTTGGCGGAAGGGAGAACAGAAGAGGTAACCCGAGATCACGGAACGGCAACAATCCCAAGTCGAAACACCGTACCTGCTGCCTTGGCTTCCTGAGCTGAAATCCGGTCTCCAGTGAGGACCATTTCCATTGCCAGTGACTTCCCTACTGCTCTCGTCAACCTCTGAGTTCCACCAGCACCTGCAGCAAAGACACCGTGCTTTACCATCACCGTCTCGTCAACATCTTAATTGCCATATTTACATAGCGCCTTGAAACATCATCAACAGACCCCCTCGTCACTTCACATGAGCACCAGAAATGAAAATTCGTCACCCCCGAAACACTAAGGAGATATTAGGGGCGGACGACCAACACCTTGGTCAAAGAATATCTGCGGGGAGGAGTGGGAGAGAGCCGCGGAGGTTTCAGGAGTGAACTCCAGAGCTCTGGGCCTTTGCAACTGGAAGCACCAACGGCAATTTTAATTGTGGTGTGATCAGGGGGCCAGAATTGGAGGATTCCTGATATCTCGGCGCGCGGGGGGATTAAAAAAAAAATTGTTCAGGAGCTGTGGGTAACGCTGTTGGATTTATTGCCCGTCCCTACTTGCCCTTTAACTTCATGGTTCACTGGGCCATTTCAGAGGGCATTTAAGAATCAACCACATTGCTGTGGATCTGGAGTCACATGTCGGCCAGACCGGGTGGAAGGATGGCAGATTTCCTTCCCTAGAGACCATTAGACAACCAGCTGGGTTTTTACGACAATGGGTTCATGGTCCTCATTCCTACTAAAACTGAATTCAAATTTCACTGTCTGCTGTGGTGGGATTCGAACCCATGTCTCCAGAGCATTGGGAACAGTGGGATATGGTACTCGCAGGGGTAAGGGGTTTGAGCTCAGACGGGCAGCATGGTCGGTGCAGGCCTGGAGGGTCGAAGGGCCTGTTCCTGTGCTGCAAATTCCTTTTTTCTTTGTACACTGGGTCTTAGTGTTACTAGCCCAGTGACAATACCACATTCTCTCCTACACAGCAGCGGAGGAAGCTGTGAGCTGACCGTGATTAAAAAACAGCGAGTATTTTAAAATTGTGACCTTCCAGAACTGGAGGCCAATGTAAGTTCAGCTACTGAACTAAACAGATTCTCCCCGAGTATGACCAATATCAGACACTAACAAATATAACTACGTCGTACTTTCCTGATCACCCTTTCCAATTAGCAATATCTTCTGGAATTGTGAGTATTATTGCTTTCAAACTGCTGAATGGTGGGGGAGTTAAGCCTCATGATGGTATTAAATAGCAGTTAAGATCACAATTGGCAAAGTTTTTTTTGGGGGGGGGGGTGTCTTAATTGTGGTTGACTGAGCTTCATAACACGGTGCAAGTTCAGAATGTGCTACGCATTAAAACGTCAAGACCAGAGGGGGCAAGAATGGAAATTATTTCCTGGGTTACCGGTGGCACAGTGGTTAGCACTGCTGCTTCACAGTGCCAGGGACCCAGGTTCAATTCCGGCCTTGGGGTGACTGTGTGGAGCTTGCATGTTGTCCCCCTGTCTGAGTGGGTTTCCACCGGGTGCGCCGGTTACCTCCCACAGTCCAAATACCTGTAGGCTGGGTGGGGATACGGGGATAGGGTGGGGGAGTGGACCTCTTCCAGAGAATCGGTGCAGACTTGATGGGCCGAATGGCCTCCTTCTACGCTGTAGGGATTCGATGGGTCGATCATACTCGGAGACGGTGAACTAAGTGCGAAAGTGTTTAGTTTAATTACTAATCAGGACTTTGTGTGCAATTTTTTTTGAAAGTCAGAAGAGACAGGTACCAAGAAGCTGCACCAACAGGGGGAGCTGTGCTACCAGGAAGCTCAGCATGTATACTGCTGCCGATCTTGCCAGTGCCAATCTCTTTGGACTGTGGTTCCTCCCCTGGGAGAACAAATTGCAGCATTGTGTTCCTGGCAAGAAGAAACTCAAGAGCAAGGAATCTGCACCCTTAAAAATGTCTCTTTAAAAGCTGTTGGTGTGTGAGTGAGAATGGTGTGTGTGTGGTCACGATTACCAATGGAAGCTAAGGATACTCTTTCACTGAAAACACTTAATCCAGTCACATTTCCCACAAACCAGCAAGTTACATTTTATCATACATTATTCGATGAGGGAACAGATATTTCTGGTGGTTTAGCTCAGTGGGCTCGACAGCTGGTTTGTGATGTAGAACAAGGCCAGCAACGTGGGTTCAATTCCCGTACCAGCTTACCCCAACAGGCGCCGGAATGTGGCGACTTGGGGCTTTTCACAGTAACTTCATACTTGCGACAGTTAAAGGTTATTATTATTATTTACGCAGCGAGTTGTGCGATTCGGGACGCATTGCCTGAAAGGGTGGTGGAGGCAGATTCAACACTAACTTCAAAAAGGGAGTCTGACCAATAGCTGGAAAGAATTACAAGGGGGAGGGGAGCGAGACAAATCGGATATGATTTGGATTATCGACTGCGAATGACAGAGCAGAAAGGATAACCTCCTTAATACTCAATGTCAGATGGTCTCTCAGGTTTCAGAGCACAATTAAATCTGCCCAGCAGGCGATGGAATAGTCATGGGAAATATCAGACTGCAACACGGAAATATCGATTTTCAAAAGTGATACACATGGTCAAAACACGTAATCCTCCATATGCCATGCAACAGATATTGTAGTTTTCGTATATTTTTAAATAGACGTTCAAAGGGGCAGCAGGGGAGCATGGTGGTTAGCATAAATGCTTCACAGCTCCAGGGTCCCAGGTTCGATTCCCGGCTGGGTCACTGTCTGTGTGGAGTCTGCACGTCCTCCCCCTGTGTGCGTGGGTTTCCTCCGGGTGCTCCGGTTTCCTCCCACAGTCCAAAGATGTGCGGGTTAGGTGGATTGGCCATGCTAAATTGCCCGTAGTGTCCTAATAAAAGTAACGTTAAGGGGGGGGGGGGGTTGTTGGGTTACTGGTATAGGGTGGATACGTGGGTTTGAGTAGGGTGATCATGGCTCGGCACAACATTGAGGGCCGAAGGGCCTGTTCTGTGCTGTACTGTTCTATGTTTATGACAGAAGTGCTTATCCAAAATGACTTTTGCTGGGCACACCTGTACCAGTGGGTGAACAGTCCACGCACCCATTATAGAGCATGCGGCTGGTGCCAAGTTTGTGGTGAGCCAACCACTCCGCATTTGACCCTGAAGGGACAAGCTTTAAAACTGACAGGTGGTAAGAAACACGATTTCACAGGGCAGTCGCCCAGGGTACAATACTGCAGCCCAACAATAAAACATTACCAATTACCTACTAATAACGTAGTGCAGAGCATTTACCCGGAATGGTTCCCAACAGGATCTCTGGCTGCCCAAACTGCGCCTTTTCGCCCGCAAATATGATGTCACACATCATGGCCAACTCGCAACCTCCTCCGAGCTACAGGACAAAACAATGATCCAATCATGCGCTAGGTTCTCTACACATCTGCAGTATTTAAGTGCACATTTTTCATTTGGCACCATCAATTTTCAGAGCAAGCCATTAGTTCACTTGGACACTTAGCTACTGTATAACCAAATGTCAACATGAGTTACAAACCCTTCACATCTACGTTTGGCAGCGCACAACAATATCATTCTTTTATTCCCCAATCTGCCGTGGTAAACGTGCCGATTATAAATCTTCCCACTTTGTCGGAGGGGCACCAAGACTATGTGGTGCCGCAGCAAAAGATCTGCATCAAGTCGGAAAAGACCCGGAAATTAACCCACGCGACACTAGTGGAAATAAGGCTCATCTGAACTCCCACCTTTTGCTATTAGTAGCAGATGAATTTAATCACTGAAGATAGTGCGGGGAGGCAGTTCATTAGAAAGCTAATGTCCAACGACTGAATTTCAGGGCTAGAGGATTGAGATAGAACAGACAGAACACACAGTGAGTAGAGTGGAGTGAGTTCAATGAGGGGAAGAGATGCTGAATTTAACTATCTTACTACTACGAGAAAGGAGATTGACCACTTACATCTATCCGATACATTTATCACAGGTTGGACCCCCAGATGGAATGTCCATGCATTCCATTCCATTTCCCTGGTAGCGGTTTTCAACACTGCCCTAGAACTGGGAATTCTGTAGCCACGGAATAGTGTCCATTCCATAACTTGCTATGCAATCCGAGAGGATTGAACAGACAGCTTCAACTCCCCCGTTCTGGTCAGTACAGTATCAGCACTGACTGTTATACTGACTGATGATCGCGCAGCAGGTGGGGGAGGAAGGTCCATGTACAGATGGTGCAAGCCGGTCTTCATCGAACAGGTTTTCTTCTCCCGATATCTCCCCTCTTCCGAAGGCGTTGACTTTCGCGTGGATACCGTTTCCCAGGCACTCTTCACTCTTGGGTATCCCGTCTAAATGCTCATTATTAATGTGTAAAGTCGAGGGAATAAGTGTTGGCAGGACAATCAACCTTGGGTACGGGCAGGAAGGGGAAGGGCATCTCTCCTTGCCCAGAAGCCAAAAGCAGAGTGCGAAAACTTTTTTTAAAAATAAATTTTGACGACCAGATCTTTTTTTCCCCAATTAAGGGGCAATTTAGCAATTAAGGGCAACCAAGGGGGCAAGGGCAAGCAAGGGCAATTAAGGGGCAACCAGGGGCAGGTTTAGCTCACTGAGCTAAATCACTGGCTTTTAAAGCAGACCAAGCAGGCCAGCAGCACGGTTCAATTCCTGTACCAGCCTCCCCGAACAGGCGCCGGAATGTGGCAACTAGGGGCTTTTCACAGTAATTTCATTGAAGCCTACTCGTGACAATAAGCGATTTTCATTTCATTTCATTTAGCATGGACAATCCACCTAAGCTGCACATCTTTGGGTTGTGGGGGTGAAACCCACGCAGACACGGGGAGAATGTGCAAACTCCACCACAGACAGTGACCTGGGGCCGGGATCGAACCTGGGACCTCAGCACCATGAGGCAGCAGTGCTAACCACGGCTTCACCATGCCGCCCCTCTGAGTGCGAAAACCTTGGGCTGATGTTGCCCAGCCTTGGGTCAAGACCAAACATAGGTGCCTCTCCTGAAGTCTCGGTAAACTCAAGTAAATTGAACATTGGACCATCCTGGCTAGGTGGCTTAATTATAAACTGCCCTCATCATCATGGACAGAATTCTCTGGAATAAATACAACAGCAGGCTCAGATATAGTCTTGCACAGTTACATAAAAACACAGATGCAAGACGACTATATATCTGTGCCGCAGCCTGCTCCCCTCAGCCAGTGGGCCTACTCGTCTGAAAAATGACCCAACCCACACAGGTGAAACCCATTGCCTCAGAAGTATTTTATCTTTAATCCCAGTCAGGAATGGGATCCAGAATTGTGGCTCCCCGTGAGAAATCCGGTAAGTTAGTTAACATCACACTGCGTTCCTTTCCTGCCCATCACCTGGTACCCGAGCAGGCTGTGAGGTGGGCACATATTCAACAAGCTCAGAAGAGCCAACATTCAACCCTCAGGACTACCTACAGCGTAGCCGTTCACAGCAGCAATCACAGGCTTTTTAGTGGTGGCCACACGGTTCCAATGGGAAAGGAAGTTGCCAGCATAACATTCCTGGAAGGTTTTCATCTCCATCTCCTTGATATCAGCGCCAGCTTGTAAAACAAAAAGTCACGATCAAGCAGGAGGTTAGTGACAAATGCAAAATGCATTAACTTGCTTTCACGCACCTTTTCTCACGGTAAAACACCAAGACGCTACACGGGACATAAATCAGCCAAAACTCATCACCGAAACTGGAAAAAACGGCCAGTTTTTATCCAGCCTCTTAATGAGAGAAATGGGAGGGAAACCATTTAGAGAGGGAATTACAGAACTTCTTTTTCTAAATTTAGAGTGCCCAATTCATTTTTACCCAATTAATGGGGCAATTTAGCGTGGCCAATCCACCTAGCCTGCACATCTTTGGGTTGTGGGGGCGAAATCCACGCAGACACGGGGAGAATGTGCAAAATCCACACGGACAGTGACCCAGGGCCGGGATCGAACCTGGGACCTGGGTGCCGTGAGGCAGCAATGCTAACCACTGCGCCACCGTGCTGCCCCAATCCACCTAACCTGCACATCTTTGGGTTGTGGGGGCGAAACCCACGCAGACACGGGGAGAATGTGCAAAATCCACACGGACAGTGACCCAGGGCCGGGATCGAACCTGGGACCTTGGTGCCGTGAGGCAGCAATGCTAACCACTGCGCCACCGTGCTGCCCAGGGAATTACAGAACTTGAGACCAAGAGGACTGAAGGCCTTAGGCTGGGTGAAGGAAATGGGAAGGGTGGAAAAAGTTTTTGGAGGGCTGCAGGGATGAAGGAGATTACCAGAAATAGGGAGGGAGGCGGCCCTGGAAGGACTTGAACATGAGGGTGAAAATATTTTTATCATCGAGGCAGTGCTGGGCTCGGAGCCAACGCGGATCGACCAGCAGAGGGGTGGTGGGCGAGCTACACTGGTTCAAGTCAGAATATCGACACAAGAGGCTGGATTCTTCCGCCCCGCCGGCCTCAAGAATATCATGGGCGAGACGCGGACAACAGAGACGTCCATTGACCTTGGGTGGGATTCTCTGGTCGCCGGGCATACGCGGGCGCAGAATCCCGTCCAAGGGTTCTGGACAAGTTAAAATACTCATGCTTTGCAATGACATATCCTTTTTTACTTTTACACAGGGCAATGTATTGAACAATCAAATGCAAAATTACATTTGTCTCCTCAATAATCCATTTTTGAGGTACGGTATACCAGTCACTTGAGACACCACATGTGATACGTTGACCACATGTCATGGCTTAGGAGGAATGAGGAACTTTGGACCCAGGATTCGCAAAGCTCTCCACCACTAGCAATAGTGTCATGTCTGAATGCATTCTAGACTCATCGATGGAGATCGAGCACTTTCAATCGCTAAAGGGGCCTGTTTAGCAGAGTGGGCTAAACAGCTGGCTTGTAATGTGGAACAATGCCAGCAGCGCAGGTTCAATTCCCGTACCAGCCTCCCCGAACAGGCGCCGGAATGTGGCGACTAGGGGCTTTTCACAGTAACTTCATTGAAGCCTACTTGTGACAATAAGTGATTATTATTATTAAGTGGGCCGGCAGGGTGGCACAGTGGTTAGCACCGCTGCCTCACTGCGCCAGGGACCCGGCCTCGGGCGGCTGTCTGTGTGGATTTTACGCTTTCTCCCCATGCCTGTGTGGGTTTCCTCCGGGTGCTCCGGTTTCCTCCCGCAGTCCAAAGATATGCAGGGGGATTGGCCTTGCTAAATTTCCCCTTGGGTGTCCAAAAGGTTCAGCGGGGTTGTGGGGACAGGGCGGGGGCCGAGGTAGGGTGCTCTTTCAGAGGGCCGGTGCAGATTCGATGGGCCGAACGGGCACCTTATCTACTGTAAGATTTCTACGATTCTATTCTATAATTTAAATCATTGTTATTGGGCAGCTACCAGGATGGTAAATGATCTGGGTGGATTAGCTATAAATTCCTGCATTGCAAAACATTCCTCAATGTTAGAAAACACAATTCATTAATGAACATCTTCCTAGATATCTGCCTGCAAATGCCTTTTCGCTTCCTGTGAGGACAATGGCTCCAACTGCAGGGTCATCTTCAAACCTATCCAGAGCCAGGCTGAGCTCTTTCATCAATAGGTCACAGAGTGCGTTCAACGCTTTTGTCCGATTTAGCTGGATAAACCCCACATTCTTCTGCTCGCCCTTCTTCTCCACTAATATATGTTGATACTGGCCACCTTGAAAAGGAAATGATAAAAGCAGCTTGTTAATAATCACTTACGTAACATAAAGCAAAAGACGAAATCGATCTGAAGCTTTGCGGCCATCTTTAAACAGTTGTTGCAATTCATTGCTGGCCCATGGCGCCAGGGTCCCAGGTTCAGTACCAGCCTCGGGGGGGCTGTCCAGGTGGAGTTTGCACTTTCTCGCAGCGTCTGCGTGGGTTTCCTCCGGGTGCTCTACTTTGTTGGGTTACGGGTATACGGGTTACGTGGGTTTAAGTGGGGTGATCATTGTTCGGCACAACATCGAGGGCCGAAGGGCCTGTTCTGTGCTGCACTGATCTATGTTCTATAAATGTGGTTTGGCCATGATAAAATTGCCCCTTAGCGTCCAAAGATGTGCCGGTTAGGTGGCGTTATGGGGATAGGGCGGGGGGAGTGCTCCTAGGTAGGCTGCTCTTTCAGAGGATCAGTGCACTCGATGGGCCAAATGGCCTCCCTCTGCACTGTAGGAATTCTAAGGTTCTATCTATTCATTGCCATGAGGAAATCATGTGGCTAAATTGATCGGTGGTGAGGGGACCATGTTATGCATGTCTGAGCTATCAGCAGGAATGGGCTCCAGGGGCCGAATGGCCTGTTCCTGTGTTCCCAAAAGCTGCCAGGCCTGAAGCCTGACCTCTGCCGCATTCGCTTTTAAAAAAGAACCTTCAATCACAGGATGTGGGCATCACTGACAATTCCAGCATTTACTGTCCAACCCTCGTCCTGGATGTGGCGAGTCTTCATCTTGGATACAGCGGAGGCGGCACAGTGGTTAGCACTGGTGCTTCACAGCTCCAGGGTCCCAGGTTCGATACCCGGCTTGGGTCACTGTCTGTGCGGAGTCTGCACGTTCTCCCCGTGTGTGCGTGGGTTTCCTCCGGGTGCTCCGGTTTCCTCCCACAAGTCCCAAAAGACGTGCTTGTTAGGTGAATTGGACATTCTGAATTCTCCCTGTGTACCCGAACAGGCTCGGAATGTGGCGACTGGGGGATTTTCACAGTAACTTTGTTGCAGTGTTAATGTAAGCCTACTACCGACAATAAATATTATTACTATTAAGAATTAAAGATGTTGGTGTGACTCTGCAATCACACAACAGGACAGACTGAACAAGAACACCTCTTTTCCTTCCCGAATGGACATTAGTGAATCAGAACAGTTTCTACAACAATCAGTAGTTTAAAGGTCACCCCATTCTGATATTCCAATTCAATTTAATTAAATTACATTCCCCAGCTGTCATGGGGAGATTTGAATTCACGTTTATGGGGTCATTATTCCAGGCTGGATTACAAGCCCAGTGACGTATCCACAGCTCACCCAAGCCAAGGCAGCAGTGATGTTTTGCAATGAGGGGGAAAAAAAAACATTGGGGTTCCCACTCCAGATCACTAAACAGTGCGAGTTCAAGGGGAAATGTGCAATAATAGGCACGGCTGAATGGACTGTAATGTCCCCCCCGCCCATTGTCACTGCCTCAGCTTAAACATGAACAGGGGCGGCACGTGGCACAGTGGTTAGCATTGTTGCCTATGGCGCTGAGGACCCAGGTTCGAATCCCGGCCCTGGGTCACTGTCCGTGTGGAGTTTACACAATCTCCCAGTGTCTGCATGGGTTTCACCCCCACAACCCAAAGACGTGCAGGTAGGTGGATTGGCCACGCTAAATCGCCCCTTAATTGGAACAAAAAACAATTGGGTAAAAAAAACATGAAGAACAGCTGCTCGGAAAAGATACACCTGTGGAACCTAGCCCAGATATGCACAAGACCTGGGGGAAAGGGAACATAACTGGCATGAATGCTATAGATGGCAAGTGCTGGCTCAGATCTTGGTGTAAATGTTGCAAAATGCCACACAAAGATCGGTTTCGAAAGCACAATTTTACAATGAGATATTTTGGAGAAATTGGGGAAAGATTATTAAATAGTCAGTCTAAAATAAACTTTAGAATGCACGGAAACACAAATTATGGGGACTACGCATTGGTTCATTTTTAAATGTCCAATGTCCATTTTTCTCCGACGTCAATAATTAACCACGTATCAAACTGATCGACCCTTTCGACCTGCTTCAAAATGGTTCAGCACTGTGGGTGTACGTACACCACATGGACTGCAGCAGTTCAAGAAGGCAGCTCACCACCACCTTCCCAAGGGCTATAAGGAATGGGCAACAAATGCTGGCCTAGCCAGCGACAGCCAGGTCCTGAATCCAAAGAATCCTTACAGTGCAGAAGGAGACCATTTGGCCCATCGGGTCTGCACTGACCCGCCAAAAGAGCACCTTACCTAGGCTCACTCCCCCATCCCTCCGTAATCCCACCAAATCTACACATCCTTGGACACTAAGGGCAATTTAGCATGGCCAATCCACCTAACCTGCACATTTTTGGACCGTGGGAGGAAACTGGAGCACCCGGAGGAAATCCACGCAGACACGAGGAGAACGTGCAAACTCCACACAGTCACCCAAGGTCAGATTCACATCCGGGTACCTGGTGCTGTGAGGCAGCAGTGCTAACCACTTTATCACTGAGGCACCCTGTGAAAGAATTGTTTTAAAATATGTTTTGAGGTGATTATTAGTATTTTCTTAATTCACAACTGAATGTAGTGAAAATAACCTTAAGGACCTCATGTGTCCACAGGCTCAACACATTGATTCAATCCTGAGTTTACAGCTGGCAATGCACTGGGGAAAAGCCCTGTTAGTTGGTCACTGTAAACATGTTTCAACGTATCAGGCTACTTCCAATACAGCAAAGAGTCAATAAAGTTAGACCTCAACTCCCTTTGTCATCAAACAAATGGGGCAGAATTCCAGCTTTAAAATGAAGCAAGAATTCTAAGTTTTTTTCGTTTTACACATATTGAAAACAAGATCTGACAGAATTTTTTTTTATTACATGCCCATCGTGCAGGGACAGTGATGGGGGCGATAACAGCTGGCCTCCAAGATGAGCAGTTGAAACGCCACAGCACACAAGGCTACACGCCAAGCGCTGGAAAATTGCAATTGGTGATGGCCAGCACAGACATGATGGGCTGAAGGGCCTTATTCCTGCTCTGTTAAACTCCTATGATTATTACACGTTTTTTTTCCAGTTGTAACAAACTGACACCCTTCACCCAGCCAGAATCAATAATGGGAGCTGTCAGCCCACAATGCTGTGCGATCCAAATATGACCCTGCTGCCAGATAGTTCGGGATTTGGAGGCTCGGTGGGCTAGACAGCTGGTTTGTGATGCAGAGCGATGCCAGCAGCACGGGTTCAATTTCCATACCGGCTGAGGGTATTCATGAAAGCCCCGCCTTCTCAACCTCACCCGAGGTGTGGTGACCCTCTGGTTAAATCACCACCAGTCAGCTCTCCCCCCTCAGAGGGGAAAGCAGCCTATGGCCATCTGGGACTATGGCGACTTTACCTTAATTCAGGGTTTGGGAGGGCAGGGTTGTATCCACGTTGGCTACACTGAGCTGCCTCCTCGGTGTACAAGTGACACGAGCTCTCTTTCAATGGGTCACACAATTGGGAAACACAATGGGATTGGTCTGATCATTTCTTTTTCTTTTAAATGAGCACCCAATTATTTTTTTCCAAATTAAGGGGTAATTTAGTGTGGCTATTCCCCCTACCCTGCACATCTTTGGGTCTTTGGGTTGTGGAGGTGAAACCCACACAGATACAGACAGAATGTGCAAACTCCAAATAGACAGTGACCCTGAGCCGGGATCGAATCCGGGTCCTCAACGCCATAGGCAGCAGTGCTAACCACTGTGGTGCATCCCAGGTCTGATCATTTGGTTACACACAACTAGGAGCACGTGGTAGTCAGACAGTAACTTCCACGCCTGATGGAAAGTCACATTTTAAACTCACAGATTCAGCATAAAATTGCTCAGGACGTACAAACTAAAAATGTCACAATCTCAGCACCCATTGCACCCCCTCCCCCCTCTCTCCCTCCTTAACATTAAAATCAGCCAGCAGTCAAACAGGGTGACATGCCCATCCAAAGACTGAATGATCTTCCTCGTCCCAGGTCCCACTTTATCTGTGCAGGGGTTGGAGAAATCACACTCCAGTGGTAACCAGCCCAATGTTAACTCCCTTCCAGTCACTGGTTTGGAATGGGTTAAAATTTAAAATCTCACTCAATGGTCTGGCACTGATTGCAAACTGCAGCGTCACGTTTATTCCTGTAAAGGTTTGCAAAAGGCCAACTTAATGTTCGATTAGTTTTTTTAAAATAAGGGGGTGGGGAAAGAGTTCACAGAAAACGTTTGCAGTGGAATTTTGCCATTGCAGTATATTAGCCAGGAATAGTTGAGTTGCAGGCAGGACCGGGGGGGGGGGGGGGGGGGGGATTTGCTGGCTTTTGGAAGGTCACTCGCTCCTTTGGAGCAGTTTGCATTCACCACGTCCTGTGCAATAATGCACGGGAGGCCCTGAGCTCGGGTTTCCAAAGCCTGTGTGTGTGTGTCTACACCACCCTCCCCCTGGGGGTGACTGAAGGGGGGGGGGGGTTGCACAGCTTACCTGCGCTGTACGCTCTGGCTGCATTGAGGATGCAGGGCCAGGTCCTGAAGGCGCAGAGAGAGGAGGAGGAAGAGGCAGCCACTCTGCACAGAAAGGACATCTTTGCTGCTACCTTGTCCTGGGCTCTGCCTCGGCCTTGCAAGCTGAGAGCATCGCGAGAGCCCGTTAGCACCGCCTTCCCCGGGAAGAGCTGTCAATCATCCAAATTTCACACCCCCCCCCAATTTAATGATTGACATTTCTGGCAGGTTAATGAATGAATGGATTCAATTGAGCGCTAGTTACCCTACCCCAGTGCAACAAACAAAATAATGTATCCAAATCCTCTGTAACAATAAATTGCAACAGGTAGTTTCTGGCTTCAAAGCAACTTCTTGAGCAGATCGAAATGTTACAACCGGTCTCTGGTTTAGCACACTGGGCTAAATCGCTGGTTTTTAAAGCAGACCAAGGCAGGCCAGCAGCACGGTTCAATTCTCGTACCAGCCTCCCCGAACAGGCGCTGGAATGTGGTGACTAGGGGCTTTTCACAGTAACTTCATTGAAGCTTACTGGTGACAATAAGCGATTTTCATTTCATTTCACCCCGCATATTTCCAGCAGTGTCTAATTTTATTTTATATTTCCATCAGTTTCTGCAGTTTTGCTGGACTGGGTTGGGGCATGTTCCGAGGGCTGCCTCCTTCACCCAGGGGCGGCACGGTGGCCCCAGAAGTGGCACGGTGGTCAGCACTGGAAATGAAATGAAAATCGCTTATGGTCACAAGTATGCTTCAAATGAAGTTACTGTGAAAAGCCCATAGTCGCCTCATTCCGGCGCCTGTTCGGGGAGGCTGGTACGGGAATTGAACCGTGCTGCTGACCTGCCTCGGTCTGCTTTCAAAGCCAGCGATTTAGCCCTGTGCTAAACCAGCCCAGTTGAATTCTGACCTCGGGTGACTGTGTGGAGTTTGCACGTTCTCCTCCGTGTCTGGGTGGGTTTCCTCCGGGTACTCCACTTTCCTCCCACAGTCCAAAAGGTTAGGTGGATTGGCCATGCTAAAATTGTGTCCAAAAGGTTGGGCTGGGTTACGGGGATAGGGTGGAGGGAGTGTGCCTGGGTAGGATGGCTCTTTCAGAGGGTCGGTGCAGACTCGATGGGCCGAATGGCCTCCTCTGCACTGGAGTGATTCTATGATGTGGTCTCACTCTTAGTTCCCCATTTCTAATTTTTGGGGTGGAGGTAATGAAGCTTCTGATATCAAGTGAAAAATGTTCACTGTTAAAATAAAGCTTGTTCCTCTGTTTTCCATTTTCAAAATGCACCTGAGGATTCGGGGACTAACGTGCTTTCCACTTGACCAGGAACAGCCTATGTGAACTCTGTACAGGAGGAGACCATTCGGCCCATCGGCCCCATGAGTTTAGAATCGGTTGAAACCTTCCTCTTCATGCCTCCTAGATTTCTACATCCCCTCAACCAATCACCTTTTGCTCCAGAGAGAGCAATTCCAGTTTCTCTATGTTTCTATTATCCTCCAAGCTAAACTCCGAATCAAAATCCCTCATCCCTGGTACTGAATGAACCTTCACATACTCTTCTGTTAGCTAGAGGTGTCTGTGCTCTAGAAAAACACCCTGGATGCTGCAAAAGCAATCTTATCTGATGCATTAATGCCAGTTTAAAATGTTACAGCAGTAGAGTAGATGGTGCCATCTGTTTACATACAGTTCACAGCATAGAAATAGCCCCGACTGGGGCCCAGAGTTTATGTTCCAAATGAGCCTCCTCCCCACCCTAGATCATCTCACCCTCTCTACACATCCTTCTATTCCTTTCTCCCTTGTTTTTATCTAGCCTGACGTTAAATGTGTCTGTGCTATTCACCACAGCTCCGCAGCATGGTAGCAAGTTCCACATTCTAACCACCCTCTTGGTGAAGTATTTTCTCCTGTACCCGCCATTGGATGTGCTATTGGCTATCTTTCATCTGCCCTGGACTGCCCCCACAAGCAGAAACATCCTCTACATTGCTTAATATTTGGTGGGCATTTAATTTGTTTTTTAAAAAAATAATTGCAACATGATCTTAAAATTATTCCATGTACAATAACACTGAGCGAGCATTCCCCCTTGTCAACATTGCTTCAATCCTCAGAGCCACACCTCCAACCACAAGACAATGCCCAAACTTCCTGTCCCTCCACATTTGCTAGCAGTGGTGAAATCCGAGCCTTTGGATTGGACACACAGGCTGCCTCGCTTGAGTCCGTTGTTAGAGCCTTCGAGATCGTTTTGCTTTTGGGGTTTTTTTCTCCCCCCCCACGGTTAAGAGTGACCTCCAGTGGGCAGCACGGTGGCGCAGTGGTTAGCACTGCTGCCTCACGGCGCCGAGATCCCAGGTTCGATCCCGGCTCTGGGTCACTGTCCGTGTGGAGTTTGCCCATTCTCCCCGTGTCTGCGTGGGTTTCGCCCCCACAACCCAAAGATGTGCGGGGAAGGTGGATTGGCTAAATTGCCCCTTAATTGGAAAAAAAATGAATTGGGTACTGTAAATTTATATAAAAGAAGAAAATGGGAGTTCTGAATTGAAGACAGAACAGGTCAATATTGATCCAATATACAAAAGGAAGAGAGACAAAAATAAAGTAATCAGTGAAATTCACAATACGAGATAGAATGAGGCAGTGTAAGGAGATTGTGCAATCCTTCAAATGGTGAAGATTAAAACGTTGAAGAGAATTAATTCTCAGTGCGGAGGTGCTTCGCTTGCAACTGTAACTAGGGGACGTGCAGGGCTGGTTGCAAAGCTCCTCCTACTGTTCAGGCATTCCCATTTCGTTCGCCCTTCTCGCCTGGTCTGCTTGTCACAGGTTCATTTCACTCCCAGAATTGTGGGCTGTGAACCCGGCTGATAGTACAGGCGGCTGTTTTATTTGAAGGCAGCCCTCTGGTGCAAATCATAACCCGATTAGGGTTTTGGGCGGTGTGGGGGAGAGAAGGGGAATCCATATCCTTCGCCATTGACTGCAGTTCAGCTCATCTCGGACTCCAGAATCCCTGCCAGAGGTGGGTACAGTGCTGGGCGCTCGATTTAAGGTTGGGTAATGCAAGGACTGTCAAGCAGAAAGACCGAGAGAGAAAGAGAGAGATAGAGAGGATAGTTGACATTTCTGGGGGAAAGGCTCAATTTGCAACAAAAAAAGAATGTAACGCTTGGTTTATTCAATAAAAAAAAACGTAAGACTTAAAAAAAAATAGCCCTAATGACCTCCAGTAATTGCAAAAATAATAACCAAGTGAGCAATTTGCATAGACAAAGAGAAAACATGGGCGATAAACTGACTGCTCCAGCGTGGGCTAGATTCAGATTTGAGCTGCTATTGAACGTAGGGAGACTTAGGAATTCTTTGACTGAATAACAGGTTAGCAATTTAAATTTGGGGGTCATTGTTTTAGGAAAGCAAATTCTACCTATGCATTGTTTATACAATCAATGCACTGAGAGATGTCAGTCTTTCATTAATAAGAAGTCTTACAACACCGGTGTTTCATTAATGCACAGGGACAAGAGTGTTTCGACAATGTGAATGGGAGAATTATCCGGTCCACCGATGCATGGTATATTTTAAGCAGCGTACTGAGATGTGACAGTAACATTGATACCTGTCAATATATGAGCCTAAAATGTACGCCCCGCTCTAAACATCCCCCACCAAGGTGTGTGTGTTTATGTGGGAGGGTTCTGAATCCAACAGGGGACGTTAGAAGGGTCTAGGTATTAAATGAGATGTGAATCTTCATTGATTTTAAGCGACCTCAGCAGTCCCTTCCCTACTAGATGACTTTAAAAACCCCCTGTGTGAGATTTGAAGTAGGATAGGTCCTGGCCTGGGGAAGAATACAACGGGCTTGTCAATAAACTCAATATGCTGAGATATATCAATGCAACATACTCATGCCTATCAGCTTATACAATTAATCCACTCAATGTGTTGAGAAATGTCACAGAAGACTGATGCTATAATATTTCATGGTGTTTTTGTGAGGGGTGTGCGTGTGTTAAACCTGGTAGCAACTGTATTAATTATGTGCTAGTACATCTCCTGTAACACTGCAGGATGGGACAAGATTTAAGTCCAAGTCTTCAGTTGCAGCATGATTAAAAGGTGGATAATTGGGTCAGGGGCGCTGAGAAATGATTTGGCCTCCATTTTATGTCATGTGTTTTGTCACTTTAAATTTCTATTATGAATTCCTATGTCAACATTATGGGGTGGTGTAGTGGTGTTTTCACTCGCTGAGTAATTGAGCGACACAGGACAGTGCCCTGGAGACCCGGGTTCAAATCCCCACCAAGCAGCGTGTGAAATTTGAATTCAATAAAATTCTGGTGCCTCATAGTTCCAGGGTTCAATTCCAGCCTTGGATGACTGTCCTTGTGGACTTTGCACTTTGTCCCCGTGTCTGCATGGGTTTCCTCTGGGCGCTCCGGTTTCCTCCCACAGTCCACAGAAGTGCAAGTTAGGTAGATTGGCTGTGCTAAATTGCCACTTAGTGTCCAGGGATGTGCAGGTTAGGTGGGGTTACGGGGATTAGGCAGGCAAGTGAAATGAAAATGAAAATCGCTTATTGTCACGAGTAGGCTTCAATGAAGTTACTGTGAAAAGCCCCTAGTCGCCACATTCCGGCGCCTGTCTGGGGAGGCTGGGACGGGAATCGAACCGTGCTGCTGGCCTGCTTGGTCTGCTTTAAAAGCCAGCGATTTAGCTGAGTGAGCTAAACCAGCCCCAAGTGGGTTTAGTTGGGGGGGGGGGGGGCTCTTTCAGAGGGTTGATGCAGACTCGATGGACTGAATGGGCTCCTTCTGCCCTGTAGAGATTCTGTGACTAACAGAACCTGCTGGTGCCAACCTATCACACTGTAATTATACCTCCCTGCCACTGGGGGTGTTCTACACGGTCTGCTGGCGGGCATGTGTAATTACAGTGTGGAATATTGCAAATGCCATTATAATTACCGACAAATTTATATTGGCAAAATCTGACTGGAAATGCAGACTTTATGTAATATAGAAATTGAATGATTGAAATTATCAGTGTGCAGGCTGTGTTTTAAACTTCTAAAATAAGAATGATTGTTGTATTTGTGTCTTTGTAATTTTACTATGTGTGCAGTCTTCTGCACTGAAAGATCACCATAGTGATGTGGCCCGAAATACAACACTGTTAAATTCTCAAGATATCAGACAACACCGTTTTATGATTTGTGAAATTGTATTGCAAAAATAAGCAGGGCGTAGAGGAAAAGCACATGGATCGGGGACATCACATTATTATGGATAGAACAATGTAAACATTATAATGATATTGTTTATCCACGCAATCTGATTCTAGATGCCATGTTTTTACTCTGATTACGGGCATTAGAATGGAATTAGAATATCCACTTCTGAATTTTTACTGAAGAAAATCTCTTGTGAAAAATCTCACCGTCATAAATGAATGAATTAAGCACAGTGAAGCGAACCAAAAACGTTCATGACCCAATTGCATCTCATTGTGCGGATTCAGTGGTGAGCCCACCATTTGCTAGTATACATACTTGTTTGGTGGATTTTAATGGGTTATTTGTGACCCACATTTCTCCCTTCTCTTCCCCTTTCTGTATTCACAAGGTGCCTCTTGTGATTGCCTCCGTTACTTTCATTGTTTATAGGTGAATGTTACTGCCTGGGCTGGGAGATAAGGCACCTTCGGTAGAACCTGTGTTCTCAGTGTGGAGCCCAGTAAATAAGGGTTACACATTGGCCATTCATTTACAGTCTCTGTCTTAATAGTCACTTATTGTAAATTATCTCGTGTTTGAATAATTGTACGGAAGAAACCTCCTAACTTCCTGCTAGTGGTAATACTGAGTCTATATCCCCATGTTACTGATGCATCATCGGTAGAAACAATCTTTCACTACTTACACTTTCAAAACATTTCTAGTGACTAAAGCCACAACTTTTCAAATGTTTCTTTATAACTCATAGCCCTTCATTCCAACAAATCTTCACCACACCCTTCACGCAATTGGGCAGTTATTATTGTGATATTGCTTTAAGAGAGAATATGCTAATGCATAATGATGTAAACCATGTGATTGGCAGACATTGTTCAGTTCAGACCAACTTTCAGTTTAGCTCGCAGCATGTAGTGTGGAGGAATTGCAGTTCGTACTCTCCATTAACAATAGCTGTTGAATCCTAATAGTAAATCCCTCTAATGAACAATCTTGGACCACATTGTCAAATAAACCAAACCTACGTTTAATTTACCAGTCCTGTGTGAGATTGCTAAGTTAGTATTAAGCAAATATAGAAAAACAACATTTATAACTGACTAATATTCGAACTGTAACAGAGTGGACATCTTTTCTTTTTTTAATAAACATTTTATTGAGGTATTTATGGTTTTATAACAGTAACAGAAAAAACAGTGTACATACCATTATAAACATAGTGCATAAGCCGTCTTCTTCCCTCACAGGTCCCACCTTTTCTAGCCTCCTACTCGACACTGAACTACCCCACAGCACCCCCCTCTTCTGCTGACGGTTCATTTTCCCTAAAGAAGTCGACGAACGGCTGCCACCTCCGGGCGAACCCGAACATTGACCCTCTCAAGGCGAACTTGATTTTTTCCAAACAGAGAAAGCTAGCCATGATTTTGGCGGCTTTGAGTCCAAGCTAATAATATCCATCTCCGGGCTAACAGAGAGGCAAAAGCCCGAATGATATCGCCCATCCTCTCGATCCCTGCTCTCTGCCATCTCTGGAACCCTCCATCTAACCTCCCCGGGGCAAATTGGGGACCAGACCGATGCTCCCTCTGCTCCCACATGTCTCCTCCATTTCCCCCAGACTCTCAGGGCTGCGACCACCACGGGGTTGGTGGAGTAGCGTGCCGGCGGGAACGGCAGAGTGCCCCCAAACTAGTGCCCTTATAAGATGCCGCCTCTAGTCATTCCCACACTGACCCTACCCCCCCCCCCCCCCCCCCCCCCCACCACCCACTTCCTAATCGTGGCTATATTCGCCGCCCAGTAATAATTACTAAAGTATGAGAGTGCCAGCTCGCCCTCCCCTCGGCTACGCTCCAACCCCCCCACTTTTTTTTAACAAACAATTTTATTGAGGTATTTTAGGCATGTAGAAAAAGTGGCATTGTACAGTCCCAAAAAAATGAAGTCAAGAAACAAATTACAAATTAAACACAGTGCAAACCACGGCTCTGTTCACGCACGGACCTGCCTCAATATCCCCCACTCTACTCTTGCCCCCGCCCCCTGCTGACGCTTACTCCTCTGCAAAGAAGTCAATAAATGGCTGCCACCTTCAGGCGAACCCTAGTAGCGAACCTCTCAAGGCGAACTTGACTTTCTCCTGGGCCAAGAAAGCTCGCCATGTCTGATAGCCATACCTCAGCCCTCGGGGGGGGGGGGGGGGGGGGGGGGGCTTTGAGTCCCTCCATGCTAACAGTATTCGTCGCTGGGCTACCAGGGAAGCAAAGGCCAGAAGGTCAGCCTCTCTCTCTTCCTGGACTCCCGGGTCCTCCAAAACCCCAAAGATTGCCAACTCCGGGCTCATTACCACCCCAGTTTTCAATACCCGGGACATGACATTTGCGAATCCCTGCCAATACCTCCTGAGTTTAGGGCACGACCAGAACTTGTGTACATGGTTAGCCGGCCCTCCGGCACATCTAGCACGCTTGTCCTCCAGCCCAAAGAATCTGCTCATCCCGGCCACCGTCATGTGGGCCCGGTGCACGACCTTAAACTGGATCAGGCTGAGCCTGGCGCAAGTTGCGGTCGTGTTAATGGACATCTTTTCAATTTGAACATTATTGCTTTGTTATAATAGAATCATAGTATCCCTACATACAGGAAGAGGCCATTCGGCCCATGGAGTTAGCACCAATACTCTGAAAGAGTACCCTACCATGGCCCACTCTCCCACCCTATTCCCGTAACCCAACCTAACCTATGCATCTTTGGACACTAAGGGACAATTTAGCATGGCCAATTCACCTAACCTGCACATCTTTGGACTGTGGGAGGAAACCCACAAAGACACTGAATGTGTAAACTCCAGTGCTGACCACTGTTAATATAGTCAACAATGCTTATTCATCTTGGAATCCCATTGTCCTCTTTGTGACTTTCTCTGTCCAGATCCCCACTCAAAAGAGAAGCTATTTAAGTCAGGGTTGAACATATATAATATTGGTGAGTAACAGTCAAAATATCCAGGTTATGGTCTGCTGCTTACCGTTCAAATGATCGCTCTTCAATTCCATTTCTATGATTTAACCATTGTATGTTTGTAGCATTGTTCTACCCGGAAATCTATTTAATCCGTGTTGGATTACCAATTACGCTGTATCAACATGTATGTGCTGGTGAAAGAATGTTATACAATGTTTTCATTCTGTGCGTTTACATCAGTCTGCTTCAAGAAACAAAATTTGAGTTGCGTCAAATGTTCTAATGTGTAATATTCTGTGTATGTCATGAGTGTACTATTTTATTTTTGGGCTGTCTTTAACCATTTCCACTTTGTGTTGCAGGGACAGAGAAGGGAGCAAGACATTTCCATTGAGGGTAGAGTAGGCCGGGTGACGTCAGAATGTTTAGACACATGAAGGTCTATGTGATTAAAACACATTTAAAAAAAAATATCTCCACACTGATTGTATGAGTAAGTATTCAAATTCTCTTCCCACTCCTCGTGGTACTCGAAGACAGACTTTTGTCTGTTTCCATAGCTAGTCGTTCCCGGAACAGGTGGGAGGCTTCTAGCTTGAGGGGGGCCACTCCACATCGAGCGTGGCTGGCCAGAGATCTCTCCCGCTCTCACCGCCAGCCCTTGGCGTGTTCGGAAGGATTTGCAGGTTGACGCACAAAACCTGTTTGACCGCGTTATGAACGCACCTTCCTTGGCCATCAGGTCCTGGGGTGGGACTCGAACCCGGACCTTCTGGCTTAGAGGCAGGGATGCTAACCAACTGCGCCACAAGACTTCCTCCTCAGTGAGTAAGTATAGACGATAATTAAAACTGAGATACTTTGTGATTTTCATCTACGTTTCTTGGCTGTCAGTCATGAATCCGGTCTGTGTGTGGCAGTCCAGATTTCGAACGGTAATTACTATAGTAGCTTAGTGGAGAAGATTGTTCAATAAAACACCTGTGGAAAATGTGGACTTGCTTTATTCAAAGTTGCAATACTGGACATCTGGACAATGCCTCTCCCATGCACAATAATATATTTCCTGTCCATTGTGACTCCAGTAGTTGACAACACCAAGTTCACTCTCGGGCTTAGCATCGACAACTGACCTGTAGACTAGCTCACTGCATCATGGTAGCACCCTCCTGAACCAAGCATTTTACGACAGAGTTCCTCTGCTGGCTGGATTTAGATGTGGGATTACAGGGGTTAATGTTGCTGGAAGTCGACACAAAGAGAAATACACAATACAATGGAACAATAATCCAGCAAAAGTGGAGAAAATTGGATGAACTAATAACACCATCACTGGATTTACACGATTGACTTTCCAGGGTAGGTTTTCTGAGTTCTCACCTGTGATGGGGTAACTCATGCTGCGAATATATTGCCAACCATTCTCCATTTGTACAAATTAAGGATTGAAAATGAGGCCTCTGATATTCCAGTGCATGTCAAAAACGTCACAGTAAAAAGTCTTACAACACCAGGTTAAAGTCCAACTGGTTTGTTTGGAATCACTAGCTTTCGGAGAGTAGCTCCTTCATCAGGTGAGTCATCTGAGGAGGGAGCAGTGCTCCGAAAGCTAGTGATTCCAAACAAACCTGTTGGACTTTAACCTGGTGTTGTAAGATTTCTTACTGTGCTCATCCCAGTCCAAAGCCGGCATCTCCACATCACAAATGCCACAGTGAGTGGGGCCTTAGAAAATGTTAATTTCAATCTACAAAAGTTGACAGCCTTTGACTTTGCTGGTCTGGTTATGCTCTGGGTGTCAGCGTTATTTGCTTCCAAAAGAAGCCACCTTGGATTTTTTTCATGTCGCTAAATAATGTCAATCTTTCCAGGTCTCTTGAATGCTTCATCATGAATAGAACCACAGCAACATGTTGGGCGGTTATTCTGTTGGTAGCCATTTTCTGCGAAAACGTCGCCTGTAAGGGAGGGAGAGGAGGAGCCCGAGGCTCAGCCCGGGGAACAGCCCGTGGGCGTTTCCGCGCTTCCCGGGTACGGGTGAAGTACCCCAGTCGCTACCGGTCCTACGGCTCCAACGCCCGGGTGGCAGTGGCAGGGGCGGCGGCCGGGGCAGCGGCCGGACTCGCGGTCGGATACGCGGCTGGGAGGCTGAGGGGATCGAGGCTGACCTGGGACGAGGGGGCGCAGCGCTATGTGAACGTGAGCTGCTCCCCGGCCAAAAACTGCACATCCGAAGGAGGGGTCTACGGCTACAGGGCCTGGACATCCTCAGCTACATCATTCTGGCCTTCCTTCAGCTTGTCATCCATTTGCTCTTTCCTTACCTTCAAATATTTGCAACTTTAAAACTGTAGAAAGCAGTATTAAACCGTGTTCTCAATGTTTTATCACATCTACAATCATTATTAATATTTTAGTGCCATTCTTGATGTTAACAGATATCGTATTTGTTTCTAGCACTGCTAGGTTTAGGCTGCTTAGAAGACTGTGTGCATTCTAATAGTTTCCCAAGAGAATCAAGCCACGGTATCCATTTGTCGGGTGATTTTTGCTGCAACAGTCATTAGTTTGAAATTAATGTTATATTCTACGTAGCAATTGATGTAAATACACTGTTGCTAAGTTATCTTTAAAAGTACAGCTACCACTCGCCTCCGAATGCCAGGGAAAGCTAACTGACCCGCCAGTCACTTTCAGATATCCAAACTGTTTGCCTTAGCAAAAGCTTAGTCGCTAGCACAAGGCAGCATTGCAGCACTTTATAAAGATGGCTACTTGCCCCCAGCCCCCAAATAGGCAAAGTGGAATCTCACCCTCTTAAAAAGTTTGATGTTAGGCAGACTCCAAGGAAAGTTTTAAAATTTGTCGCGACTCCGATGGATATTATACGGTAATCGGTAGAAGGCCAAGGCAGTGCAGGCTGACACGTATCACTCCACTGCAGAATTTGAATTGCCCTGTCAATACTTTTATTAGAAGCTAGCGTGTTCGTTATGAGCCTAATAGTTACGAGATATGCTGGTTCCACTTGTGGGAGAATCAAAATTAGGGACCAGAAATCTAAGTGTTACTGCTAAATCCAATGAGGAGTTCAGAGGAATTTTTTTATTCAGAGTGGCGAGAATGAGACTGGGCATTTACCCCACTGGGAAATCTTTAAATGTAACATTAAAACGGGGCCTATTTTACCTCACATTCGACGTATTTTCAATCTGAGGAAACATTTTGAGTCTGTGTCGATGGTGTTGGCCCCTACATTATCGTTACTCAAGGCAGCATTATACAAACACAAGACACTTTGGTCAATTTCCTGTAAATTTGCCTCGACCGTAACTACCGAATGTAACAAAATCAGTCGCTCGCAATCTTGAAAATTTCAAAATGGCATCAAATGCGCGATTTTAATTCCCGTATTATTTTTCCACCGTGAAATTTTAAAAGCTTCTTTCTCTTAGAAGGATTTAAATAAATATTAAAACCCCTTCTGGGGAAAAGTGGGGACTTAAACGCTGCATATATATATAATGGAGTCAGTGTCTTTGGGCTTCACAATACAAGGCCGTCAAACCACGTGGTGGATCGATTTGTAACCTGTCTGTAGTTTACTCAATATTTTAAAAGTGATGTTTGAAACATTTTATACAGTAGTAAATAGCACTTAAGTATCGCTAATATGGTTGAAAATATTTTATAAAGTAATGTTGCAGGAAGAACATGTTTCCATTTTATATAGGCAAGTGCTCAAGGTACCAACTACTGACAGAGCTACTCTGTGAAGTATCGTTACACAGAGAATGCATTGTTTTATGAATTTATACAGCGCATACTTCATAAAAGATTGTCAAATTATCACGTGACAAAATGTGAACTGAAAATATGTAGCTTACATGCAGCAATACTTTGCATTGTTAATAAGTTGTAATGATTTGTGTTTGGTGACTGTTTCATTTCATTGTTTGGAACACATTTGTATGAAAATATTTCCTGACAATAAAATACTTTAGGCACAGTGTTTTGTCATGACTAAGATCTATTTCAGTGAGGAAGCCGGAAGTGTCCTTGTGTGAACGGGGCTGGTCTTACACGTCCTTGTTAGTGTCTCGACTACATGAGACCTTTTCCGAAACAGCCACATGGTGACATGGTGTTACCTATGGCTCCATAAGTAACGCTTCGGAACACAGATTGTACCAGCAGGCAACACTGGTGTTCTTAGTAGTAAGGCTGCAGCAACACAGGCTGCATGCTGTGGGTTGGATCATCTCTACAAGGCACCCTTTGGTTGGGTGACTCAGCAATCAAGACATAAATTCCTCCATGCCAATGCAACTGTGTCGTTAGGCTGATCTTTTCAAGGAGTGGTTTCTTTAAAATTTTAAAATCTAGGTGAATTTAGAAGGTCCCCAAGTGCAGGATACCACCAAGACTGAAAGTAAATGGAGAAATGAGGGAAACATCAAAAATTAGCGAGCTGCTGATGTCAGTAATGGATTTTATAAGAGAATATTACCGAAGGCAGGGAACACCAAATAAACCTTTCCTGGTCTCAAAATCAGCTCCCTCCACAGTTTATTATTATTATTTTGATGAGTCTGACTTTCAATAATGAGCAGAAGAAACAGACAGTTTACATCATCCTAATAACCACTTGCTTCAATTTTGGTGTACTGGGATCTGAGAACGATGGGGTACTCAGAGAAGCAGAGATCACATTAGTACTGAAAAAAGACAATAAAATACCATGGTTGCAAAATGAAATGCTCTTCCGTCAGATTATCACACCCAATATTTGACAAAATCTTTTCCAAGAGTTTCTGTTGATGGTTATACGAGAACCAGTCACACAGGGCATTCGTTAAATAATGGTGTAGTATTGGTTAAGTACAGCACATCTTAGGGCGGCACCGTGGCACAGTGGTTAGCACTTCTGCCTCAGCGCCAGGGACCCGAGTTCAATTCCGACCTTGGGTGATTGTGTGTGGAGTCTGCACCTTCATCCCGTGTCTGCCTGGGTTTCCTCCGGGCACTCCGATTTCCCCCCACAGTCCAAAGATGTGCAGGTTAGGTGGATTGCCCGTGATAAATTGCCCCTTAGTGTCCAACAGTTAGATGGGGGAGTGGGCCTAGATGGGGTGCTCTTTCACAGGGTCGGTGCAGACTCGATGGGCCGATGGCTACCTTCTGCACTGTAGGGATTCAATGATTCTATGATCTTAAAGTAGGTATGGAGGAAGTAATTATAAGGAAGTGAAATGGAACTATTTTGCTACATGATGTGGTGCCTTAAAATTGATAGAACCAATTTTTATCTTGTTCTTTTCCGTCATTTACATTTTATATACAGCATAGATGAATGCTGCATGATAGCACTGTGGCTTCACAGCGCCTGGGACCCAGGTTTGATTCCCCTCTGGGTCACTGTCTGTGAGGAGTCGGCATGTTCTCCCCGTGTCTGCGTGGGTTTCTCTGGGCGCTCCAGTTTCCTCCCACAGTTCAAAGACGTGCAGGTTAGGTGGATTGGCCATGCTGAATTGCCCTTAGTGCCCCAAAAAAGGTTAGGAGGGGTTATTGGGTTACGGGGATAGGGTGGAAGTGGGGGCTTAATGTGGGTCGGTGCAGAGCCGAATGGCCTCCTTCTGCACTGTATGTTCTATGTTCTATGTAGCTGGAATAAATAAACGTTGATTTAGTTGGGGTACCCTGTGCTATATAACACGTTACATCATCCTAATAATCACTTGCTTCAAATTTGTTCAAAGTCGGAATTGAATGCACTGAAAACAATCACAATCTGGGAAGAGAAAAAGAGTTATGTGACTGTGGATGTGCCGTACGGGATCCCATTTACTGACTGACAGCAGCGTAATAACTTGCTATTTTTGCAACAGTATTAGATGCCTTCCAGCTGCCACTGAGGAGTTACACTTCATTTGGACTGAAACACTTGAATATGACGCCGTAAGCCATTTAAACATTGCGTTTGCCCTGTTTTGTATATTAATTTCAATAAAGAAAAGGCAGCTGTTACATCTATCCTAGTGACACAATTCAACTGGACAATGTAGGACAGATTGTGCAGTCACCGGACACAACAGTTAACTAGGACAATCTAATGTCACGGAGGTCTCTACAATGAAGGAGCAAAAATATGACAGATTCCGGTGAAAGCAGCGTGAATCTGGGCCACTGCAGCGCCAATTTAGATCTATCACACACAAAGGATGCATAACAATAACTGGCCAAGTTGGATGTGTGAATGGAAACACAAACCTTTAATCCTTTCGGAAATCACATTCAACATTGCAACACACAATTCACCTCTAATTTTGGCTGATATTGTTTCACTGTTTGAGGGTGCTTTCCCATTGAAGGTTTTCCCAAATGACGGAATTAAGAAACTATACAAAATATTTATTCTTGCTTAAAAATGATAAGTAATAAAGGCCACATGAAGTGGCGGCTGAGTTGACATGCACGCCATTCTTTTTTGTTTTAAAGTACTGAATTATTTTTTTTCCAATTAAAGGGCAATTTATCATGGCCAATCCACCTACCCTGCACATCTTTGGGTTATGGGGGTGAAACCCACGCAGACACGGGGAGAATGTGCAAACCCCAGATGGACAGTGACCCGGGGCCGGGATCGATCCCGGGTCCTCGGCGCCGAGGCAGCAGTGCTAACCACTGTGCCACCGCGCTGCCCCAACATGCACACCATTCCAATGTGCCCGAGCAGCAATTCCTCCAAATCTGATCCTCCAGTGATAGCATCAGCACTTGCTGCTTTCACTAATATTCAAAAAAGCTGTTAAATTTAATCAGATTCTCAACTTGGACCGAAAGGCAATGGATGTGAAAGTGCCTCATTTATCCATGTCCATTCGTTAGACCTGCTCACCGACCTGCAAAGAGCGAGCAAGCACGTTTTTAGCCGTCACTATTTGATCAGAAAAGGTAGCCACGATAGATTAATTACTCAGCTTTTTGTTGTTGATGCAACCACCATCGCAGTGCCGTTTCCAAACAAATGTCTCAAATCTCCGGCAAGATTTCCTGCTCTTCAACGTTTAACAAAAAGTGCAGTGTTGACCTCAGTCCAGCATAATCTTCCCCAGTTCTCCTTTCCGGAACTTTCTGATGAAGTCATATGCCGCTGCACTGTAGTTCGGCATGAGAATGTTCACATTACCTGGAAATAGCAGCATTGACTGTTATTTGAATCCAGTCTGATGGGAGTTTCAATCAAATGTCATCAAAAGCTAATCACATCAAGTATCAAAATTAAAAGGCACCAATACATTTGGGTGTTTCATTCGATAATACCAATATGTGATTTATTGCTCATTTTGATAAAGTACTCATGCTTTCTGTGAGATTCGTAACTCTAAACAAAAAAGAGGTATTGCAACATAAAACGGATAGCACAATGAAAAATACAGACCCAGTAACGTTCCAGGCGAGTTACCTGCAGATTCCTCGTGATTGGGATAATAGTGATCCATAGTTATTCATTGAATATATTTTTAAAACTTTTTCCAATTAAGGGGCAATTTAACGTGGCAAATTCATCTAACCTGAACATCTTTGGGTTGTGGGGGTGAGACCCATGCAGACACGTGGAGAATGTGCAAACTCCACACCGACAGTGACCCGGGGCCGGGATCGAATCCGGGTCCTTGCTGCTGTGAGGCAGCAGTGCTAACCACTGTGCCACCGCTCCTCCCCGTCTATCTGTACCAACAGTTTAATTTTCTATGAACATTTTGAGCATACAAATTAGGAGCAGTAGGCCACTTGGCTTCCTGAGCCTGCTCCGTCAGTCAATAAGGACATGGTTGATCTGACTGTAACCTCAACTCCACATTCTCACTCACCCCCCGATAACCTGTCACCCCCAAACCACTTGGATTTCATTTCAGTAAGGAGCAACAGCAAAGCACAATTCTCCACTTACCAACACCAGTGATGGCTTTCACTTTCTGTGTCTTGCCCAGTTTGATGGCTATTTGTTTGAGCACAGTCGGGAGATCATCACAGGGCTCTCCCAGCTGGTACTGTTCAACGTAACTGAAAGAAAGGCACGGCAATCTGCTCAGTAATTGGAATCAAAACCTGACTGTAATTTATCTGGCAAATATCCAATGAATGCTTTCTTTTTAAAGTCCGCCCTGGTTCAGTTGTTGCACTCTCCGAGGAAGAAGCTCACTAGCCCACATATTTGAGTGCAAAATCCAAGTTGACATTTGAGTGCTGAGGAAGTGCTGGATTGTTGAAGGTCCCTGCCATTCAGATCACATGATAAACCGAGGTACCATCTACTTTCCAAATCATGCAAAAGATCCAACGGCGCTATTGAAAGAGCAGTGACCCTCTCCCAACATTAAATCCCTCAACCGACAACAATGAGAACAGAATTATCTGGTCATTAATCTCATTGCTGCCGCGTGCGGGAGCTTGCTGTGCACCATTCAGTTGCCATGGCTCACTGCAATACAACAGTGACTCCTAGTCAAAGGTACTTCACTGGCTGTGAAGCGAGTTGTGGTGACTTGCGGTTGTGAAGGTTGCGACGGTCTACCCTTCTTACCAATCTTCTCCCCACTGCTGAACGCCTCAACAATGTTAAACATTAATGTAGCAAAAGTTGTCCCAAATTGCTTTGCAAAGTTTTTTCAGTCATTCATGCGATGCGGTGGGCATCGCTGGCTGGGTCAGCATTTGTTGCCCATCCCTAATTGCCCTTGAAATGAGTGGCTTGCTTGGCCGTTTCAGAGGGCATTTAAGAATCAACCGCATTGCTGAGGGGTCTGGAGTCACACGTAGGCCAGACCGGGTAAGGACGGCAGATTTCCCTCTCTAAAGCACATTAGTGAACCAGATGGGTTTTTGCAACAATCATCAATCATGGTCATCCTCAGACTTTTAATTCCAGATTTTTATTGAATTCAAATTTGAACCTGTGTCCCCAGAGCATCACTCTGGGTCTCTGGATGACTGGTCCAGTGACAATACCGCTACACCATTGCATGGGTTATGGGGATAGGGTGGAGGTGTTGACCTTGGGTAGGGTGCTCTTTCCAAGAGCCGGTGCAGACTCGATGGCCCGAATGGCCTCCTCTGCACTGTAAATTCTATGTAAATCTATGCATGGGATAGCCAAAATCAGGTCAAGGAAAGGATTTTGTGGACAGGAGAAGAAGTAGCAAGGTAGAGGAATTTGGACAGGGAATTCCAGGGTGCAAGATTGAGACGGAGGGACAGAAGTGCGCCATTCGAGGCTGCTCCGAGATTCAATGAGATCATGACTGATCTGATGGCTGAAGGCTCTGCCAAGAAATGTGGATGGGGAGGCAGGTGGATGGGGGAATGCTTGCGAAACGTAGTTAGAGGAGGTTGAAGAAATAGAGTAGGGCCAAGTCAAGCAAGAACTGATTACAAAAAGAGGATTTTCAGATCAAGTTTCTTGAAAATGGAGCAGTGAATAGCAAACCCAGGGATGATGAAGGAGATGGATTTAATATTCGATAGGATTTGAATGGCAACATTCTGCTTCGCATAGACATTGGTAAATAATAACTATTTGCTATTGGAATGTGAGAGTCTTGACAGGGAGTAATGGTGGATAACCACTATAGGGATTATCAGAGGTAGTCTTGGGCTTGTCTTTACCAAATGTTGCACACATTATTCGTTCATAGAATGTGGGTGTCCCTGGCCGGGCCCAGCATTTATTGCCCCTCCCCAATTGCCCTTGAACTGACTGGTTTGCTCGGTCATTTCAGAGGGCATTTAAGAGTCAACCACATTGCTGTGGGTCTGGAGTCACGTATAGGCCAGACCGGGTAAGGACGGCAGATTTCCTTCCCTAAAGGACATCAGTGAACAGATGGGCGTTTACGACAATCGGCAATGGTTTCACGTGAGACTGTTAATACCAGATTTTTATTGGATTCAATTTCCACCACCTGGTGTGTTGAGATTCAAATCAGACCATTAACCTGGGGCTCTAGATTACTAAACCAGTGGCAGCCAAAAGGGATACACAGATTTGAGCCAAAGAGAGGGACACAGATTCTTATAAATAAAGCACCCAAACACTTACCGGTGGTTTGATGATCCGAAGAGAAAATAATTGTTTCTCCTAACTTAAAACATAACTATCCAAATTATTCCAGGACCCTTATTACTGCGAGTGTATGTTACAAACCAATAGCTTCCATTCACACTGTGCGCAGATGCAATTTTCAGACGAGTTTCAAATGCATCTAATTCAAAGTTGTTTAGAAAACAATCCTTACTCAAACTTCTGCTGTTTGTTGAGTGTGAAAAGTAGGTAGTCAGCGATTACTTCTTCTCCTACCAAGTGGTCCAATATAGTTCCTGGTGGAAATAAAACATTTACAGAGTTACTGCTTAAGAAGAAAGAAAAATATTGCATTGACATAGCGTCTTTCACATACTCGGGGCACTGCAAAGTAAAGAAATTACATTCAAAAGGTAGTCACAGTTCTCGGCAGCCAACTGGAACACAGCAAGATCCCATAAGCAACAATGAGTTGACTAACTCTTGGCTGATTGAGCATTAAATATTGGTTAGCCACTGGGAGAATTTCCCTGCTCTTCTTCAAGTAATACCATGGGATCTTTTACACAAATCTGATAGGGTAGATAGGACGTTTGGCTTCACAGCTCACCAGCAAGTTGGCATTCTGGGATGGCAGGACTATCACTGGAGCAGAGATTGGGTCGACTGGGCCTGTATCCACTGGAGTTTAGAAGAATGAGAGGCAACCCCATTGAAAGGTTTAAATGCCTGACAGGGGTGGACAGATTGGGTGCAGCGATGATGTCTCCTCTGACCAGGAAGGTTTAGAACAAGGGGTCACAGTCTTGAGATACTATTTAGGACTGAGATGAGGAGAATCTTCTTCACCCAGACTGTGGTGGAACCTGTAACATTCTCTAACACAGAAGGCGGTGGAGGCCAAGTCACTACTCTAAAGGCACCAAGGGGTATAGGAAGAGGGCGGGAGAATGGCGTTGTGGGACAGCCATGAGCATATTGAATGGTGGAGCAGGCTTGAAGGGGTGAAAGACCTAGTCCGGCTCCCATTTCCTATGGTTCCGTCTCTGGTCTTGCAGCACTCCCTCAGTACAGCGCTGAACTATCAGCCCAGGTTGTGTGTTCCAGAGTGATGTTTGGACACACAATCATCCAACTCGAAGGTAAGGGTACTGTTACTGAGCCAAACTGAGACGAGAAGAAATTTAGTATGTTACAATCTCAAGAGTTATATCCATTAAGGGTTAAAGATAGGAGTATGGCGTATGAATTACAAGGACCATGTTTTTCAATTCTTCATTAACCTTCATTGTAACTTCCAGTGGTATAAAATTCCTACAGTGCAGAAGGAAGTTATTCGGCCCATCGAGTCTGTACTGACCATCTGAAAGAACCCCCACGCCCCCACCCTACCCCCATAACCCAGTTACTCCACCTAACCTTTTGGACACTAAGGGCAATTTAACGTGGTCGACCCACCTAACCTGTACATCTTTGGACTGAGAGGCTTCTCCATCTAGAAGGTCGAGGGCAGCATTGGACGAGCATCTACTGCAACGTCTCCTCCACGTCACTCACCACCCTGACATAGAAATATATCGGCCGTTCCTTCACTGTCGTTGGGTCAGAATCCTGGAACTCACTCCCTAACAGCACTGTGGGCGTACCTACACTTTATGGACACCAGCACATGACGGCTCACCACCACCTTCGCAAGGGAAATTAGCGATGAATAATCATAGCATCCCTACAGTGCAGAAAGAGGCCGTTCGGCCCATCGAGTCTGCACCGACCCTTGGACCATGCCTGACCCTATCTCCATTCACTGTTTATTTGAGGCGTTTCTGGTGCATTCGAGATGTTCGAGCTTTGTGCATGAGCACCAACCCCCCTCCCCCAACCAAACCCATCTCTGATTCAAGCTGATGCCAACGTGTTCCTTAAAACGTTTTGGTAGTAATTGGTCATGTTGCCTGGGGTGCCAGTGGAAAGGTGGCCTGTTTCTCAGCTCTTGCCAACAGGAAGTGGGGAACCTGGGTTACCTGCCCTCCACATCACACTCCCATTCTCCGGGGGGGGGGGGGGGGGGGGGGGGGGGGATTACTGTTTGTCTCCATTGTCACACAAGGAATAGAGGACAACTTTGTGCTTGATCACTCAATGGGTAATGCATTGAGAGGTTAACATTGTTCAATCCGTAAAACATGATTTTAACCTTTCATCCTTTGAATGCTGACAGAATTTTACTAGTCGCTGTATAAACACTACATTTAGTTTATTATATTAACATTAATTCACAAACTCTATCATATGTCAGCAAACGTACACAAGCTCCCGTTAACAAAAATGTGGGTTAAGAAACATACCACACAGAGCCAGCTTCATGCCAACTTCCAAGCTCCCTATGCGCGGAGAAAATACACCAGGAGTGTCCAATAAATATATGAGGGGTCTCTCGCAGACCTGCAGAAACAGACAACGTTAGTGAAGATTTATCTCCTTTCTGGAGGACAAGGGAAGGTGGCCAGGAAAATGCGTGCCCTATATTTGAGCACACAAGGCACAATTTACTGGCCTGCATAGATAGGAAGCCAATGCAAGGGAACTATTAACAGCATAGAGCCAGGCCACAGCGAGGTGAAACCTTCAGCTGTTCTCCACAATTGCCAAATAAACAAAGAACAAAGAAAAGAACAGCCCAGGAACAGACAACAAACCTTTATCTTAAGCTGCCCCATAACGACAGGGCAAATTAAATCAACTCTCTCCTCCTCATAATCTTCACAACGTTAGTAATCCCCCCCCCCTCCCATTCTTATCGGCCTCAGTAACAAAGCTACTTCTAAAGAATATACATTTCTTTTAAGGATTTGTTAATGAAGTAAAAGGAGTACTGAAGGAAGGGTTGGGGTGGCAGCTGTTACAACCACGGCCATTTCGCTGTTTAAACTGGTGCCTGGCAATCCAGCCTAATTGTGAACTAAATAGTCCAGCTGTTTGCAAAGTTTTCCTTGGCCGGAACAGGCCGGAACAAAAGGGTTAACATTATCCAAATAATAAACGTTAAAAACAAAGCATTCTTTCATCTATTGATAAATCACTCTCTCAATGAAGTTCTAATAGCAAAGGCTACCTACAGCAAGGGACTTCAGGAACCAATGAGTTCAGTGGTTAGCACTGCTGCCTCACGGCGCCGAGGTCCCAGGTTCGATCCCGGCTCTGGGTCACTGTCCGTGTGGAGTTTGCACATTCTCTCCTTGTTTGCGTGGGTTTCACCCCCACAACCCAAAGATGTGCAGGGTTTGCCCCTCAACTGGAAAAAATGAATTGGGCACTCTAAATTTAAAAAAAAATAAATATAGTGGAGGTTAAATTTTTGAAAAGTTTTTTCCGTCTCTGTTGGGTTCCCTTTTAGGGCGGCACGGCAACACAGTAGTTAGCACTGTTGCTTCACAGTGCCAGGGTCCCAGGTTCGATTCCCGGCTCCCAGGACAGGCGCCGGAATGTGGCGACTAGGAGCTTTTCACAGTAACTTCATTGAAGCCTACTCATGACAATAAGCGATTTTCATTCATTTCATTTCATTCACTGTCTGTGCGGAGTCTGCACGTTCTCCCCGTATCTGCGTGGGTTTCCTCCGGGTACTCTGGTTTCCTCCCACAAGTCCCCGAAAGACGTGCTGGTTAGGTGAATTGGACACTCTGAATTCTCCCTCTGTGTACCCGAACAGGTGACGGAGTGTGGCGACTTGGGGCTTTTCCCAGTAACTTCATTGCAGTGTTAATGAAAGCCTACTTATGACAATAATAATTATCATTATTTAAAAGAAGTTTCAAGAACTATTGAAGATGCATTTATCGCAGATCTTTGACTGAAAAAGTGACTTATCTCTTGCAGGTATCGCTGAGTCAGATAGCTTAGGGAAGCCATCCTGGGATACAATCTACAAATTCTGCCTTAGGTTGTGGGTGAAAGCTTGTCCGTCCCCGTCAGACTCAAAGCCCTCTCCATGCTCTCAGCCATGTCACACACATTCCAACGCAGCCTCCCATTGCTTACGCCAATTATTTTGGCAAATAACTTCATTCCATTCTAACTTAATTCTGTTTCACAAAATATAGAATTGTGTAGATGGTGGGGTGATTCCTGCTGTAGGAGGAACCGTGTGCAGATGTAGGAGCTCTGCTTACATTTTTTAAAAATAAATTTACTGTACCCAATTCACTTTTTCCAATTAAGGGGCAATTTAGCGTGGCCAATCCACCTAGCCTGCACATCTTTTTGGGGTGTGGGGGCGAAACCATGCATACACGGGGAGAATGTGCAAAATCCACACGGACAGTGACCCAGAGCCGGGATCGAACACCTGGGACCTAGGCGCTGTGAGGTAGCGATGCTAACCACTGCGCTGCCTGGGAGCTCTGCTCACATGGCGTCAAGGCATGAGAATTAAGAATTTCTGGTGGTGGCAGAAGGGAAGGGGAAGGTATAAAACTCTGAACGTGTCAAATTCTGTACGAATTCTTTGCCGAAGATGCAATACCACTTGCTACCACTAGAGGTCTCAAATACATATCAATGCAAGGGAAGGGTAAACATTCAAAAATGGACATTGTGTATATTCATTTTTTAAAAAATGTTCCATTTTACGGGACGTCCGCGTCACTGGCTGGGCCAGCTTTTATTGCCTGTCACTAGCTGTCCTTCATTTTTAGGGGGTGTGTTGTTCCTTGTGTCTTAATAAAGCTCGTAGTCTCAAAGTTGGAGTAGATGCTTTATTGTGAGTTCATTCTGTCTTCAGTGCTTAACTTACAGCTACCTCAATGCTGCTTGCCTGTCCTGCTGCCAGTTCCCCCTTCTGTGAAGTGTGTCCTCACTTCCTGTTCCTCTGTATTTATAGCTCTCCCGTGCTCCCTCTAGTGCTTGCTCAGTTGTATTGCATCTACACTGATATACAATCACCACAGGGGGCATTTGAGAGTCAACCACATTGCTGTGGATCTGGAGTCACATGTAGGCCATGCCGGGCAAGGATGGCAGATTTCCTTCTCTAAAGGACATTATTAGTGAACCAGATGGGTCAAATTGCTGCATAATTATTATGTCTGGTTATGTTTGTGCATATATAGATGTGACTACAAGGGACTGGTGGGGAAAACAGTTTCCTCGTTGTCAATCTACGGTGACAACATTGTGTCTACTTTCTACAGCGAGAGGGAGAGAAAGCATTAACTGCAAGAGAAAGAATCATTCCACGTGACAGCACCTCCATCAGATATTGTTTGGCACTTCAGAAAGATGGTACTGTTGAAAACCACATGCCATATACTATCAATAACATTTGAACTGATTGTCTGCATGTAACTTAACTATTTAATTTCAATTACCCACTCAAACTATTGTACAAACACATGTACAGGGTGCTGCGCAGTATGATTTATATCCTTATTTGTGGCATTGGCTGTGACTCACTCACCCGGTACTCCATTGATCGGGCCAGTCTATTTGCTGACTGCAAATTATATCTGAACAATGCCTTATCTAGCATCCTGCCCCTACAGAGGAGGGGGGGCCTCTGCAACGGAAGCCTCATTTCATTTATGTTTACCTGAATCTTTGTGAGGACGGCTCTGGTAACTCCTGGTTCCCCACCAACTCTGGAGGCTTTGCCTGAAATAAAAACCCAAACAAACATGGGAAACGGCCAGTGCTGAGCGACCCTGCTGCCTGTGAAACTCAAGGTTATTATTAGGATATAAATAATGGCACGACAAAGTACGCTTCTGACTTCATCTCTTCAACAACAACGTCCATTTATGTAATAAGTTTAATGTTACAAAATTTCCCAAAGTACTTCACAGGAACACCTTCGTACAAAATGTGGCACAGGCCAACAATAAGGTGCTACAGCAGGTGAGCAAAGACTCAGTAGAGGTAGGTTTTAGGGGGTGTCTTCAAAGAGGAGGAAGGTGAAGAGGCCGAGGGAGGGATTTTCAGAGTTTAGCGCGTTGGTAACTGGCCGTCAGTGCTGGCGTGATGGTTTGTGCAAAGGGGTCAGGATTGGAGGAGTGCAGAAACCTTGGGAGAATTGCAAGGCTGCTGGAGGTTACAGAGGGAGGGAGGGCCAAGGCACGGAGGGACAAAATCAACATGAGAGTTTCGTAATTGAGAGGTGGCTGGATCAGAAGCTGAGCACGGGGCGGACAGGCAAATGGGACTTGCTGCAGTTCAGAAACAGGGGCAGCTGAGCTTTGAATGAGCTCAAAAGCTATAAAAATCAAAGACGGGAGGCCGACCCGGGGAGCATTGGAAAAGCCAGGACCAGTTGTGTAAGAGGCATGGGTGGGCCGAGGCAGGGCCTGGATTGGGAAATGTTAGAGGCGGGAAGAGAAGGTGATGGGGTGAATATGTGGTCAGAAGGGAGGGAGGTTGGGGAAGAAGTGAGATACCTTGTACTTTCCCCAGATAGAGAGGGTTACAAACACCTTGGCCAAGGTAGTTCAGACCATTGATAGAAACGCTAGGTGATTGGTTAAGCAGTTGTGTTTTTGGAGGGTCGTAGGACAAGGTGCCACTTAGTGATCAGGGAAAGCTGCACCCTCCAAAGTCAGCGTGCCGCTGGTGGAGGGCTGAAGCAGAGGGCCGGGTAGATGGAACAGTCGTCCCAGGACACAATTGCGTATTTTGTAGTGGGAAATTTCAGTGCGGTATGTGCAAGTGTCTGGTCCCACATTTCACACCAGGAACCCCCCTCCCCCCTTCCCCCCCCCCCTTCCTCCCCCCCCCCCCCCCCCCCCCCCAACCAGGAACAGTGAAGACATAAAAAATAATTGTGAAAAGAATTGTCCAATAATGTTTAAGAAGTGCGGCAGTGGTTAGTACTGCTGCTTCACTGCACCGTGGACCCGGGTTCGATTCTGGCCTTGGTTGGGGTTTGCAGTACCCCATATCCTCCCATTATTCACTTAATTCTCCCACGAGTTCTGAAAAAGAACTTAGCAGCTTAAAGACAAAATCAAGAACAGGGAGAGTTGGCACTGTTGTCAACGGTAATCTCCGCACACATTCAGTCCATTTTAAGCCCATGTAGGAAGCTTGGAGAAATATACTGCACCTTTCCTTAAATACATTCTTCGCATGGCATTAATGAGGGATGACTTCCCAACATTTGGTACGCCGATTACCATCAGGCAATATTCCAAATTCTGCGGGGAAACAAGATAAATGAGGATATTTAACAATCACCTGGCGTTGCAGTTGATCGAGCAAGCCCTAGTTCTAAACGATTGGGCCGGTACACATTTTGTATCAATGTCACTTAGATTCACCACAGTCGGTAGAGAAACACAACATCGTGAGAAAAGGCTATCCCCCCACCCCCCCCCCCCCCACCAGGTGTTCCATCTCCTATTGGAGCTACTGACCTCCTCCAACGATTTTACTCCCGAGTCCCTGACCAGTGATTTCTTTCTAAACAAAATCGATCGCTCTTCTGAAGAACTATTGCGAAAGATATTTCTCACTAACTTCCATTCTGATTCGGAGTTCATGTAACAGAATTCAACTTTATTGTCACAAGTAGGCTTACATTAACACTGCAATGAAGTTACTGTGAAAAGCCCCTAGTTGCCACATTCCGGCGCCTGTTCGGGTGCACGGACGGAGAATTCAGAATGTCCAATTCACCTCTCAGCACGTCTTTCGGGACTTGTGGGAGGAAACCGGAGCACCCGGAGGAAACCCACGCAGACACGGGGAGAACATGCAGACTCCGCACAGACAGTGACCCAAGCCGGGAATCGTACCTGGGACCCTGGCGCTGTGAAGCAACTGTGCTAACCACTGAGCTACCGTGCCGCCCACAGTGCCTCTATTCAAGGTTGTACCCATGGATACTCATCAATCTACTTAATTAGTGATGAACAGGGAGTTTTGATCACAGCCGTGGGTCACTCAATGCGGGGGTGGGGGATTTTCCACGTCTCTCGCGATGTGTTTCTCTGTGGCGGGATCTTCTGGTCCATTGAATCCACCCCTGCTGTGGGGAAGCCCCTGGGGGCGGGGCTCGCTGTCGTCAGGACTGGAAGATCCCGCTGCTGAGAATGGCTTTTGAACATGTAGGAACTCTAAGCCATTCAGTTATGTAACAAAAACATGCCCTATGTTGAAAATGACCAGCTGAATAACCAAACTGAACGTTAAAAAGAAAAGAGAGTAAAGGGTGACTTGAGCACGCGACAAAGTTGGCTACCCGATTTGCATCACTGTCATCTCCACATTGCAACCCACTGAGATGTAGGGAACCCGTCTACAAAGACCTGTCAGGGACATTGTCCTCAGGAGAATGAGTGAGCCACAATTACTCTATCCCCATTAGTTAGGCATCAAGGCAAGCTCACCTGGGATGTTTAACAGGGCCACCCAGGCATTAACTCATCAAGTTACAATGGGAATGCGCTAAACCCAATCCCTCGAACAATGGGACACCGGCTGAGAGAGAGGGTTTCCAGGCACAAACGGATTACCCTCCAGAGGAATGGCGTGGACATAACCATGTTTGAATCACTGGGTGAGAGTCATGTGACAGGCCCAGCCTCTCTGTGTTTAAACTTCTGCTTTCTCTGTGTCATGAAAACCAGCGGCTGAGACGCTTTGAGAAGACACTCAAGTGGGGTCCCTACTTCCTCCCGCTCTTACCAACCCACCGTGCAAACTTCCACCTCTCTCTGCTGAGCTTGGCCATGCAGGGATGCTCACGTTACAGATCGAGACTTAAAATTATTCACCCCAGTGCCGCCGCCGCCTCTAGTAGAACAGCCAAACCAGCCGTCTACATAAATCAGTAGCATCGGGATCACCGAGGAGAATCAAAAGTGCACCAAATTCTCTTCTCTCGCCACAGATGCTGTCAGACCTGCTGAGATGGTCCAGTATTTTCTGTTTTTGTTAAACATCACTGGACTTGGCAAGTATATCCATTTTAAATAAACAACCTGCCGCAGTTAAAACGTGGAGAAGGGAAAGAGGGGAGGCAGTGGCGTAATGGTATTGATACTGGACTAGTCATCCAGTGACCCAGGGTAATGTTCTGGGCTTCCAGGTTCAAATCCCATCACGGCAGATGGTGAAATTTAATTCCAGATTTTTATTAAATTCAAAAGTCTAATGATGACCATGGATCGATTATTTTAAAAGCCCATCTGGTTCACGAATGTCATTTAGGGAAAGAATCTGTCGTTCTTACCTGGTCTTGTCCACATGTGACGCCAGATCCACAGCAAAGTCCCTCAAGGATGGGACCCGCCAGCGACACCCACATCCCATGAACAAGTTTTTTTAAAAGGGGCACCCGTTCGGCCCCTCCTCACCTGACTGTGAGTAGCAGCAAGCCACAGCTGTGTTGAACCTTCTAGTCTCCGTGCAGCTGTGCACACAGGAGGTTTGACCAATTGGGTCCCTTCAACACCCCTGTCGCTCTCTGGAGACCTCAACATTCCTGAACATACACAGTTCCTGTTATCTGTAACCTCCAATTTAGAATAATGTGGTTTACATACAAGCGGCACGTGGTGGTTAGCACTGCTGCCTCACAGCACCAGGGACCCGGGTTCAATTCCGGCCCCGGGTGACTGTCTATGTGGAGTTTGCACCTTCTTCTGCGTGGGTTTCCTCCGGGTGCTCCGGTTTCCTCCCACAGTCCAAAGATGTGTGGGTTAGCTGGATTGGCCGTGCTAAATTGCTCGCAGTGTACAACGGTTAGGTGGGGTTACATGGATGGGGTGGGTAGTGGGCTTGATTGGGATGCTCTTTCGGTGGGGGATGCTGTGGACTCAATGGGCCGAATGGCCTTGTTCTGCTTTGTGGGGATTCTATGAAGCTTGCACCTTAGTATTTGATTGTTGTATGCAGTACATGCATGAGCTGGCAGCTCTGACATTAAGCCAGTGAATGCATATTATAAACAGCAACGTCAGGAGAGGCGGTGGAGACCCAGGGTAATGTTTTGGAGACCCAGGTTTAAATCCCAGATAGTGAATTTTAATTAATTAAATAAATATCTGGAATTAAAAGTCTAATGATGACCATGAAACCATTGTCGATTGTTGTAAAAACCCATCTGGTTCACCAATGTTCTTTCGGGGAAGGAAATCTGCCATCCTTACCCGGTCTGACCTAGATCTGACTCCAGACCCACGGCGATGTGGTTAATTCTTGACTGCCCTCTGAAATGGCCGAGCAAGCCACTTGGTTGTATCAAACCGCTCAGCACTGTGGGTACACCTACACCACATGGACTGCAGCGGTTCAAGACGGCGGCTCACCACCAGCTTCTCAAGGGCAATAAACACTGGCCTAGCCAGTGATGCCCACATACCACTGATTATTAAAAAAAAACTCAAGTTGCTTACCTCTGCTCTGTGAAAGCGATCACTTTTCTGAATGAGCTCTGTAACTGCAGGGACAATCTGTCAAAATGCCAAAAGCAGCAATTAACGAATAAAGCAACGACAAAAAAAAAACCTTTATAAAGTTCTGCATCTTAGAGAAATTACTTTCAATTGTGAGAAAACAACATTATTTCTGGTGCTACGTTAAACATCAAAGTGAGTTAAATGCAAATGTTAAATGTGGCTTACAGAAACATACTCGGGCACGTTTGTGTGCTTTGGGCTGTGTGTGCTTGTTCAGTTTGTATGTGCCAGCAATGATTTGGCAGATTAAACGGCATAACACTGCAAGCTGGGGACAGAGCAAGAATTGCAGCAAACTGCATTTGAGGCAGTATTTGTTCACCGTTTGGGGACAGCTTGCGAGGCTGCCTCAAGGGGGCCAGTGTTGCACTCCTCCAGATTTGTGCCGGGGATAATGCAACCAGCGCAGCCTCCCGTTTAAAATTGGTGGCTTCAAATTGATCGTTTTAACGGTCGATCCGTGAGAATGCATCGAAGTTTGTACAACTCTAACATTCCCGTCATGAAATTTCAGCAGCGGACCATCAGCGGTGATCCGAATGTCACACACACACACACTGTGAAATATCTATGGACAGGTCTCCGTTTTCCCACCGGAGGATAGTCAGTAGAGTATGTGATTATCTGTCAGGTCCTCTCTAAAGCCAGGGGTCAGCGGTAAAACAAGAGTCAGCTTTCTTTATTGGACAAACTGGTTCGACTCACAAGAAATCTTTCTCATATTTAAAGTCCGCTGAAGGTGCCACCCGAGTTGAAATGCAGCTCTGCCGTGCAAAAGCGGGCCACAACAATATCATACGGGGAAACGTTAGCAGAGATTTTCCTCTTTAGTGGATCTAGGATTGGGTGGGATTTCACTTGGCCTGTTTAGCCCAGTCCTGGCACTGGCCAATATGGTGGACAGGGAGAGTGGCACGGTGGTTATCACTGCTGCCTCACGCCGCCGAGGACCCGGGTTCGATCCTGGCCCCCGGATCACTGTCCGTGTGGAGTTTGCACATTCTCCCCCGTGTCTGCGTGGGTCTCGCCCCCACAACTCAAAAGATGTGCAGGATGGGTGAATTGGCCCTTAATTGGAAAAAAAAATGGGCACTTTAAACTTTTAAGAAATATGGTGGGGCAGAATTATAGGCGGTCGCAAGTAGTTTATCACGAGGGGAGGGCGGAGGGGTCTGTCTCTCAGGGCAGCTGAAGGGGAGGTCAAGTTTTAGATGACATTTTTTAAATGAAGCAGGAGTTCAGGAGGGTAGCCGACCCACCAGTCATCATTATTTTCACTCCAAATACTTTTGAGTGGATATCCATTTATGGCCGTCAACTCATCCTGGGGAAATTCCTGGAGGTGGGACTGGCCAACAGAGAACTAGCAGGATACCTCCCCAATAAATTTTCTTTTTTTAATGTAAATTTAGAGTACCCAATTATATATTTTTTTAATTAAGGGGCAATTTAGCGTGGCCAATCCACCTGACCTGCACATCTTTGGGTTGTGGGGGCGAAACCCACGCCGACTCGGGGAGAGTATGTAAGTCAGTAGATTTTCCACCTCCCGCCCATCCCTTGCAAACAAATTCGACTGCAAGTTAAGAACTTACTTTCTTTACATTTACATCCCTCTCCCGTAGGCAGTCTGTGAAGAGAATGTTTTGGATTCCTTGTTGTTCCAATTGGCTTAGGATTTTCTAAATAATAAACAGAGTATGACCTCAGTGAGGCAAAACATTTTTTTTTACTCTTTATGGCTTGAAAACAACTCATTACTGATCTCGTGTGTGGCCATATTTATATCTGGCTTCAGTCAAATGCTAAGTTTTATTCTGCAACCCTCACTCCAATGCGTCTCAGGACTACCAACCACCAAATACAGTGTGCACATCTGTCCTTGTGTTCTGCTGCGAACGCCAGGTTTTTTTCCCTACAAAAGGGACAACCGCACTTGGAAAGTACTCCGTTGGCTCGATAAAGCACGTTGGGACGCCCCAAGGACATGACAGGGCGCTATAAAAATACAAGCCTTACTGTCTTTCTTTCATGTGCGTTACTTTCAGAAGAGAGGGATCTGGCTCCCATTTCGATAAGTTGTGTTTGATTTGGGAATCCAGAAACAAAGAAAAAAAGCTTTATGACGATCGGCTACTAAAGAACAGCAAATATGTGTATAACGTGTCATCTAAAATACCCATGACACTGCTGGTCTCAGATCTCCTTGTCCAGGAGATCCTAACATGCTGATTCCAAAGCTCACTATTTTTTAAAAGTTTGTGAATTTATGCATTCCATTTAATGATAGGATATTGCGTAGAAGAAATACATCCTTGGTTCAGTGGTTGCAGATCTGCAGATTATGGGCCCGTGATAGGGTAAGCACTGTGTGAGGCATGGACAGCCTAGCCCAGCAGTGTCCTGTAGTACTGTGGCCACATTCTTATAGCTTAATTAGAAAAACACAGTGCAGCAAGGTGGCAGAGTTAGTGGACTGCATCACTGATTAGCTCCTTTGGGTTGATGTGCACAAACTTCTACATTTCTTCCCCTCCCCCTCAAATAGAAATACAGGTATCTCATGGAGAAATTGGGAAATAGCATGACGTTACAGTGGAATCTACAGCTTAGCTTGTTACAGTACGTACCTGCTTATTTGTTAAATCAGCTAAATCCAATTTGTTTAGCACCAGAAGATGAGGTCTGACACCCAAGGCCTCTTCAAACACAGGGTTACGTCCAGATAAAGGAATGTAATATTGATAGTCAAAGATCGTTGTGTGTACAAATGTGTTTTATAGCCACAAACAAACAAACTTTAATTAAAGACACGATGAATGGTATTAAACTATTCCTCTGCAGTCATCAATGACCCATCACCATGGGAATCAGGTATCAATAGGGCGAGGGAATGGATAGAAGCATGTTGAATATAGGCTCTTGGGGAACAGCAGGAAGAGATGCCATTGCAAGTGTTTCTCCGGCTACGATGGAATAGATACGAATGGACTCTCACCCAATTGGATCTGGATGGGGTGGTCAACATATGAAAGGGTGCAGATGGGATTGTTTACCGATAGAGCATACAGCATCACAGTCACGTAGGATGACTTTGATAAGAGCCATTTCAGTAACGTGACAGGGCAGAAACTCGATTAGAGAGATTTAAACATGAAACCCTGGAGAATATAGGCATGGATTTGAGGGTCAATGATACGTTTAAGGAAAGGAAGTTGAAGATGGGTTGGTAGTTTGCAAGGACAGAAGGGTCTAGAATCACAAAGGAGCGGGTTTTTCCCCCCCAGAGGGTTGAGGATAGCCGATTTGAAGAGTTCGAACAGTATTGGAGGAGAGAGAATCGTTAACAATATCAACACTTTGTACTTAGAAAAATATTGTTGTTTTCTAACATCAGCTAGCGTGGGGACCAAGAAGGAAATCTAGGTGGTCAGCAGTTGATTGGGCAGAGGGTGGGGGGGGGGGGGGGGGGGGGGGGGGGGGGGGGGGAAAGAGGGAGGAGATTAGGTACCAGTTTAGTGCATTGTCATCTTTAACTGCAAATTTTCCAGATGTTTAAATACCCAAGTAGATTTAGGGGTGAATTGTTGAAAAGCAAAGTCGTAAAGGATATTCTGGCATCATGAACTTCAATAATACAATCCACGTTTTTCAGACTGGCTTGCATCTTTTTAAGCCCTGGAGTGAAACACAACAGAAACCGCATCAGATTACGGACTGTGGACCTGTAACGTATAGAGAATCTATCCACAAGGTATTCCCATTATTCCCGGGCTGATTTGGAGACGCTCCCCGGGGTGATTTGGAGACGCTCCCCGGGGCGATTTGGAGACGCTCCCCAGGCTGTGGGTAATTTGGAGATGTTCCTCGGGGTGATTTGGAGACACTCCCTGGCCTGGCGGTGATTTGGAGATGTTCCCCGATATTTATTTTTGACTATTGCTGAGAAAAGACATATGATGTTGAAGCTTCATCAGGACAGATGCAAGAATATCAAGTTTCAAAGGGAACATCAATTTCTACTGCGTGTGAAAAGGATGTTGATTTTTGTCAAGTCAACTCAGATTGGTCCAAGTGTTGCCACAGAGAATACATCAGGAATTCATTTATGGAATGTGGGCGTCGCTGGTTACGCTAGCAATTATCGCCCATCCCTAGCTGCCCTTCATTGAGCACTGGATGAGCAGGAACCCCTTCCAACTAAATGTTGGGAAGAACAAAGCTAATGTTTTCTGACCCCATCACAAACTCTGCCCCATGGGCCGCCAACTCCATCCCTCTTCCCTGGCAATTGTCGGAGCCTAAACCAGTCTGTTCAAAACCTTGACCCTGAAATGAGTTTTTCGACCACATTCCAATCATCACCACGACTATTTCCACCTCAGTAACATCGCCATTTATTTATTGGATGTGGGCATCGCTGGCTAGGCCAGCACTTATTGCCCATCCCTAATTGACCTTGCCCATGAGGTGGTGGTGAGTTGCCTTCTTGAACCGCTGCAGTCCCGGAGGTCAGGCATACCGGGTGCGGTTAGCGACGGAGTTTCAGAATTTTGACCCAGTGACAGTGAGGGAATGGCGATGTCTTTCCAAGTCAGGATGGTGAGTGACTTGGAGGGGAACCTCCAGGTATCTACTGCCTTGTCCTTCTAGATAGCAGTGGTCATGAGTTTGGAAGGTACCGCCCAAGGAACATTTAAGGTTCAAGGTCCCTGTACTTTTGTTTATGGGCGGCACAGTAGCATGGTGTTTAGCACTGTTGCTTCACAGCGTCAAGAGTCCCGGGTTCGATTCCCAGCTTGGGTCACTGTGCGGAGTCTGCACCTTCTCTCTCTATATGTGGGTTTCCTCCGGGCGCTCCAGTTTCCACCCGCAAGTCCCGAAAGACGTGCTTGTTAGGTCAATTGGACATTCTGAATTCCTCTGTGTACCCGAACAGGTGCCGGTATGTGGCGACTAGGGGATTTTCACAGTAACTTCACTGCAGCATTAATGTAAGCCTACTTGTGACAATAGATTATTATTATTAACTCAAACCAGATGCAATGCCTGGATAAATTCATTTAGCCTGAAGAGTTCAGATTCCTGAATGCAAATATATGTAGCTTCTAGCAGGCGTAGATTTTTCACTGAGGTCTCCATAGTGGGACTTGATCATCAACCTTCTGGTTCAGAGGCAAGAGAGCTTTCTACTAAGACACATGTAACAAGCAGTGAGTTACAGTGTGAGCCGGAACAATGATCTTAAATTGGTGGTTAGTGTTATTCTTGGTACGCAAAGAATTGTACAGCAGGTGCTGTCCAATTGCAGAAACACATCTAATATTTGACATTCTGCCCCGATGCTTGCTGGAGTATAGGTGTATTGTGACACAGTGGTTCAAGAACTGGGCCAGTGCATAAGGCAACAGACAGCCCAACTTACTGGCTTGCAGACCCCTCTGGCATTTAGGCCTATTAACCCACAGACTCACTAACTCTGATCCGCAAGCTCACTGACACCTGAACCCACACAACTGACCAACCTATGGACTCATTAACCCAGAGAATCTGACTCCCTGACCCTCTGACCTGCAGCCCGCACCTCACCCCGATCCACACTCACTGACTCAAAGACCACTCAACCCACCCCTTCTGACCACACTCACTGCCCCAGAGACTCCCCTGACCCTCACACACTACCCCCGACCCTTACACACTACCCCAGGGATCCCCTGACCCTCATTCACTGCCCCAGAAACCCCCTGACCCTCACTTACTGCCCCAGAGACCCCCCCCTGACCCTCACTCACTGCCCCAGGGCCACACCCTGACCCTTGACCCTCACTCTCTGCCCCCTGACCCTCATCCACCGACCCCCGACCTTCACTCACTGCCCCAGTGACCCTCACTCTTGATTTGATTTATTATTGTCACATGTATTAGTATACAGTGAAAAGTATTGTTACTTGAATGCTGCACAAACAATGCATACCGTACATAAGGAAGGAAAGAGACTACAGAATATAATGTTACAGTTATAGCAAGGTATAGAGACAAGATCAACTTAATACGAGGTAGGCCCAGTCAAAAGTCTGATGCAGCAGGGAAGAAGCTGTTCTTGAGTCGGTTGGTACATGACCTCAAACTTTGGTATATTTTTCCTGACGGAAGGAGGTGGAAGAGAGTATGTCCGGGGTATGTTTCTGAGGCAGTGGGAATTATAAATAGAGTCAATGGATGGGAGGCTGGTTTGCGTGGATGGACTGGGCTACATTCACAACCTTTTGTAGTTTCCTGCGGTATTGGGCAGAGCAGAATCAATACCAAGCTGAAATACAACCAGAAAGAATGCTTTCTATGGTGCATCTGTAGAAGTTGGTGAGGGTCGTAGCTGACATGCCAAATTACCTTAGTCTTCTGAGAAAGTAGTCGTTGGTGGGCTTTCATAACTATAGTGACCCTCACTCTCGGCCCCCTGACCTACACTCACTCTCTGCCCCCTGACCCTCACTCTCTGCCCCTGACCCTCACTCCCTGACCCTCACTCACTCCCGACCCTCATTCACTGCCCCCTGACCCTCATTCACTGCCCCCTGACCCTCACTCTCTGCCCCTGACCCTCACTCACTCTGCCCCCTGACCCTCACTCACTCTGCCCCCTGACCCTCACTCACTCCCTGCCCCCTGACTCTCACTCACTGCCCCCTGACCCTCACTCACTCCCTGCCCCCTGACCCTCACTCACTCTGCCCCCTGACCCTCACTCACTCCCTGCCCCCTGACTCTCACTCACTGCCCCCTGACCCTCACTCACTGACCCTCATTCACTGCCCCCTGACCCTCATTCACTGCCCCCTGACCCTCATTCACTGCCCCCTGACCCTCACTCACTCCCTGACCCTCAGTCCCTGCCCCCTGACCCTCAGTCCCTGCCCCCTGACCCTCAGTCCCTGCCCCCTGACCCTCAGTCCCTGCCCCCTGACCCTCACTCTCTGCCCCCTGACCCTCACTCACTGCCCCCTGACCCTCACCTTTGGCCATGTGTCCGGGGAACCACTTGGTCAGCTCCCGGTTCCCGAAGTCGAAGCTGCGCCGGAACGCGGCCCGCGCCGCGGGGCTGTTCATGGAGCCTCGGACCCTGGGCCCGGGAGCCGCCTGGACTCTTCACCAGCCCGGACAGGAGCAGCGGGACCGAGACCAGGCCCTGCGCCTGCGCGAGGGGAGCGTCTCCAAATCACCCCGGGGAGCGTCTCCAAGTCAGAACCAGGCCGGGGAGCGTCTCCAAATCACTCCTAGCCCGGGAAGCGTCTCCAAATCACCCCGGGGAGCGGGGAGCGTCTCCAAATCAGAACCAGGCGGGGGAGCGTCTCCAAATCACTCCTAGCCCGGGGAACGTCTCCAAATCACCCCGGGGAGCAGGGAGCGTCTCTAAATCACCTCGGGGAGCGTCTTCAAGTCAGAACCAGGCCGGGGAGCGTCTCCAAATCACCCCGGGGAGCGTCTTCAAGTCAGAACCAGGCCGGGGAGCGTCTCCAAATCACTCCTAGCCCGGGGAGCGTCTCCAAATCACTCCTAGCCCGGGGAGCGTCTCTAAATCACCCCGGGGAGCGTCTTCAAGTCAGAACCAGGCCGGGGAGCGTCTCCAAATCACTCCTAGCCCGGGGAGCGTCTCCAAATCACCCCGGGGAGCGTCTCCAAATCACTCCGGAGACCGGGGAGCGTCTCCAAATCAGAACCAGGCCGGGGAGCATCACCAAATCACCCCCAGCCCGGGGAGCGTCCCCAAATCACCCTGAGATCCGGGGGCTGTCTCCAAATCACCCCAGGGGAGCGTCTCCCGTACTTGCAGCAAGTTTTGCTTTTTACCACCCCGTCACTTCCATTTGTCTACTAAATATTCTCAAATGTGTTTCAAAATAACACCTATGTACATTTAGACCGGCAAAACTTGTAGTCTAGTAAAAATTGACAAGAGATTCGTACAGATGTTTGATAGCTTTATTTTTTTCTTTTTGGAAATAAAAAATAATTTACTCTGTGCAAATCATAGATATTTTCAATTCCAGCAAATAACATTGGTTTTATGATTCACAGTATGTACTTCGAAACAAATTAGAGTCAGGTATTCCGGCATCAAGAAATTGTTGATTAGTGATAGGTATTTGTGATGCAGAAAAGAGCCACAAAGCTGGTCACTACTACTAGAGGATTGAGTTACAAGGCTGACTAGAAAATAAAGGCCCCTCTAGCCTTCGAATGGGAAAACTGGGTAGGGATGCATGGGGTGGGGTGATATAGAAAATAACAAAATGACATGGATAAGATTAATCCCAGAGCATTACTTCTAGATTCACCAGGATACTAAAAACATTGGTTAAAGCGGAGGAGAAAGTTTCCAACAAGTACCTAGACAAACACATGGAATCATTGAATTCCTACAGTTGGCTATTCAGCCCATCAAGTCTGCACCGACCCTCCGGAAGAGCACCCTACCACGGCCCAACCCCCGTCCGAACCCGTAACCCTGCCTAACCTTTGAACACTCAGGGCCAATTTAGCAAAGTCATTCCACCTAACCATAATATTCCAGAATGGTGTGCTGGAGATGAAAACATTAGATTCATTCAAGAGCCAGTTTGAAGATGCAATGAGGAAGAGAAATGTAGACTTTTTTTGTGGGTGGCTGAACTAAGTTGATTTAAATCACCTTCCTCACCTATATTTATCTTGCGACCTTATATTAAGGAAGTAAAGATGCTGCAGGAAGAATCTGGAGTACAGTACCCTACTGCAGGAACACTACAATATGTCTTTTTGTTATATACCAGATAACCATGGAAACATTTTTAAATGGCGTAGTAAAATGAAATTAAAATTACCCTTTTGGCCGAAAGAAACTTGTCTCAAATACTCGCTCCTAGTCTGGTGTTCAACTATATTTTCAACATCATGTGCTTGGTGAATTATTATTGCAAACACTTATTGCAAAGACTTCCTCTGTATTCTATACGCAGTGAGTTTATAAATGTGTTCTTCATAAAGAGATTTTCAGTATCACCACTATATGTAATGCACAACGGCAAATGTAATTAGGAACAAGTTTCTGGGGAGAGGAAAACCAAGCGATTTACAGCTTAATCAAGTTTTTAAAAAGTAGTTCAAAATATCTAGGAGGCCTGTATCTTTCAATATTGGTATATCAGTAATATGTGTAATATTTCAGTCATGTGATTTATTGCTTTACTCTACTTTTCACAATGGCCTCCGGCCATGCAAAATATCCTCTTGCACTGTCTCCACGTTGCGTGGCTGCCATCACGCGATACCTTTCCCCACTAAGGGCCCACCATTCTGTGGCATTGACTGATTAGAAATTAGCTGTTCAGCCTCATGTGGCACAGAGAATTGCTGCCGCTGAAGGTGTAGGTGGATCCTAGTCTGTCAAAGGGGTGCAAGAAGAGAGGGAAAGAGCCAGCAGGAGCATTGTCTAGGCTAGGGGAGTGAGAAAGACAGAACAGCGGTAATGGAGAAATTCGAGGACGTGGATAGGTATAGAAACAAGCTCCGAAGAGAGAATGGAGTATAGCTCAAGGACATAGTACAACCAGGCCTGAATATTGGACCTGCAAGTCTTACTGTGGAAGGTCCCTAGATAGGTTATACATCTTGATTAGATATCATCTGGAATGCCTTCTTTCTTTTTTAAAAATGTAGATACCCAATTCTTTTTTTTTTCAATTAAAGGGCAATTTTAGTGTGGCCAATCTACCTACCCTGCACATCGTTTTGGGTTGTGGGGGTGAGACCCTGCAGTCAGCAGAGAATGTGCAAACTCCATACGGACAGTGTCCCGGGGCCGGGATCAAACCCGGGTCCTCAGCGCTGTGAAGCAGCCGTGCTAACCATTGCATCACCCTGCCGCCCTGTTCTTTCTAAACAGCGTTTCTCAAATCTGTTCTTCCAGGTGCCACCAAGTTCTCAATGTTGTACGGTTCGCTAAGGCTAAACGGTCTCTACCATAAGACTTTAATTTGTGAAAATAAGAGTTTGCTGTTCAAGAACGGCAATATAATTAATTTTTAAAATTCTTTGGCGATTTACCCTTCCAATTTCTAACACAAATTAGATTGTAAGTTTGGACACTTATAAGGATTTAAGATAAGAGTTTATACGTGGACTATGATAGGTTATGAGAAAGTCTTATAGTTTTGCATTCATGGAAGAGAAAGGCAAATAATGATCATTTAGTCGATCTGCTTCCCTCCATCCTGACTCCAGGGCACCATGAGTAGTGGAGTAAAATGCCCGGTGGGTAGCTTCACCAGCGAAAAGAACCTGCAAAGGCTAACAGCAACAATGATAATATTATTAAATCACCCTGTTAATTTTTCATTTGAAGGTGAGCCGATAGAAAACAGAAATGTAAATATTGTATAAAAAGTTAATATTTCAGAAAAGAGGAGAAAGGCAAGATGCACACCCAGTATAGAGTATCTGAAGAAGGGAAAATATTTAAAAGAGGCAAAGTTCAGGGTTGAGAAAAGGTAAAATTCAAGGTCTCACAATTCTTGGAAGCGGATTCTTCTGAAGTGACAAATACCAGGTACATGATTTGAAAATCAATTTGTCAAATCTCACAGTCCACAGAATTAATATGTGAACTTCAACACAGCCAAAATTATTGTTCCCTTTTCATAATCCGTAGGAAGGATTCAACATTAGTGATGGCTGGCTGCCTGTAATTACAGTTATCTCGATAATGACTTGAGAGCTTTTGTTCATAAATGACCCATTCCACATATTAGTGAATGTTTTAACAGCCCTAAATCTGCTGCTGCTTAACACCTTATTGTAGACTTTGTGTTTTTTCAAATAGTCTAGAGGCCAATTTTAAAATCTCCCTCACTCTCAATAAACTCCATAAGGAGATCTTTAAGAATTAAAAGAGCAAACTGCTGTAATAAATTCAAGTGTGACATTTGTCTGTTTTAACCTCCCAAATATCCAATAAAGTAACTTAATTATTTGCAATATATGTATACATATGTTAACTATATTCAATTAAGAAAAATGCATACAATACCTGTGCTTTTGTAGAGGCAAGTGGGAGAGGCTGTGCAATGGCATCAATATCATCTCCCGAACTCCCAACTGCGGTGTAAGTATAAGATCCCTTTGTGTATTGATCACTATACCATTTTGATCGTATAATATCCTTTGGTTGAGGTATCAATGGGTTTCCTAAATAAAAGAGCTTGTAAGTACTTTGTGCAGTCGTTAGAATTTGACACATTGCCATAATACTGTAGAACATAGAACATAGAACAGTACAGCACAGAACAGGCCCTTCGGCCCTCAATGTTGTGCCGAGCCATGATCACCCTACTCAAACCCACGTATCCACCCTATACCCGTAACCCAACAACCCCCCCCATTAACCTTACTTGTTAGAAAATGTACCTGTGAATCTACGTAGGACTTGTGTCAAACAATTTTTCACTTCAGAATCAGATAGGCTCTCCATAAAGTTAGCTTCTTCCCCAGCAAGCACAGCTAAAAGGACATGGCCATGCCTGCAGGTCAAACACAAGAGACATGAAGCCTGGAAAAGCTATGAATATTCATTTTCCTGCATTCAACCTGTACGTCAAAATTAAACTGAAACCTCATCATGCCTTCTGCTTGAACCATCTGAGTGCTGTAACAGCGTACTCAACAAATATTTGAAAACTGTTTATTCCAAGAGTTCCTAATTTTCTTAATTTTGTACATTTGTCAAATGCTGTTTAGCAGTTGAGTCATTTAAGGAAATTAGTACTAGCTTCTTATTATATAACAGAAACATTTGTCAGTAATTTAATACCCTATGTTTATCCCAATCTATTCAGTCCTCTACGTCATTTAGTTTTCTTGATTGAGGACGACTTACTAAGTACAATTATACATGACCAGAACATAACAAAATCATGCTAATGGAAATATCATTAAAATTCAAATCATTACAATTAAATTATGCATTAGGAAATTAAAATTGTGCATTACAACTTTACTTTGGGCAGCAGGGTAGCATGGTGGTTAGCATAAATGCTTCACAGCTCCAGGGTCCCAGGTTCGATTCCCGGCTGGGTCACTGTCTGTGTGGAGTCTGCACGTCCTCCCCCTGTGTGCGTGGGTTTCCTCCGGGTGCTCCGGTTTCCTCCCACAGTCCAAAGATGTGCGGGTTAGGTGGATTGGCCATGCTAAATTGCCCGTAGTGTCCTACAAAAAGTAAGGTTAAGGGGGGGTTGTTGGGTTACGGGTATAGGGTGGATACGTGGGTTTGAGTAGGATGATCATGGCTCGGCACAACATTGAGGGCCGAAGGGCCTGTTCTGTGCTGTACTGTTGTATGTTCTAGGTGGTCATGAGTAGTCTCTGTAAATTAATGCAATGTCATGCAAAACACATTATTTTATAATAAAGTGTACACCATTAGTTTTATTGAGCTCATATGAAAGAAAAACTTTTCATTTTGAAAACTAATAATCACTGTCTGGTCAGGTTTCCCAAAAGGTAAATAGAATCAGCTTCCAACTCTAAATAACTGAATTTGAATCATGCTGATCACGTATAACGTGGCATATAAAATTTTATTTCAGCAGCACCTCACAGCACCAGGGAACTGGGTTCGATTCCAGCCTTGGGTGTCGGTGTGTAATTTGCACATTCTCCCCGTGTCTGCGTGGGTTTCCTCTGGGAGCTCCAGTTTCCTCCAACAGTCCAAAGGTGTGCAGGTTAGGTGGATTGAACAGGATTAATGCACGAGGCAGGAATGGAATCTAGGTAATGGTGCTCTTTCAGAGAGTCTGTGCAGACTCAATGGGCCGAATGGCCTCCTCCTGCACTGTGGGGATTCTATGGCGATTTTTCATTCACTTATCTTAAATGGGGAAGGGGAAAAGTATGTTTATTGTTGGAAAGTAAATTGCAGATGCCTTGCAGATTTTGATTTTGCATCCTCAACTCTAGCCATATATATTACAATAATAATAATCTTTATTAGTGTCACAAGTAGTCTTACATTAACACTGCAATGAAGTTACTGTGAAATCCCCTAGTTGCCACACTCCGGCGCCTGTTCGGGTACACTGAGGGAGAATTCAGAATGTCCAATTCACCTAACAGCACGTTTTTCGAGACTTGTGGGAGGAAACTGGAGCACACGAAGGAAACCCAACGCAGACACGGGGACAACATGCAGACTCCGCACAGACAGTGACCCAAGCTGGGAATCAAATCTCCCAAGCTCGGAATTGAACCGGGGACCCTGGCACTGTGAAGCAACAGTGCTAACCACCGTGCTACCATGCCGCCCAGAGTATTACTCTAGCCAGTGTTAAAAATGCCATCCGGGACGCATCTTTTGCTATTGGTTGACAGTATCAACCTTACCAACAGTGCAGTGTTTGCTGGTTCAATCTATTCTCCCCCTTCCACTTTAAAAAATAAATTTAGAGTACCCAATTCATTTTTTCCAATTAAGGGGCAATTTAGCGTGGCCAATCCACCTACCCTGCACATCTTTGGGTTGTGGGGGCGAAACCCACGCAAACACGGGGAGAATGTGGAAACTGCACACGGACAGTGATCCAGAGCCGGGATCGAACCTGGGACCTCGGCGCCCTGATGCAGCAGAGCTAACCCACTGCACCACCGTGCTGCCCCTACTCCCCTTCCATTCATCAACTCACAGAAGTGTCACTTGCCCTAGCAGTTGCCTTGGAACATGGAATCTAAGAACTTTATATCAGTCAGGAAAGCTTGATAATTGCGTCCAGATAATGGAAAGATGTTGTGTTGACTTACTAGGACTTTAGTAAGATGTTTAGAATTTGATCAGATGGACAAGGAAAATCATGTGTTTACCTCGCGGGGTGTTGAGAAGAATAGAAATGAAGTAGGAATCCATTTTTGAACACAAAATAGCAAAGAAGAGATCAGTTCAAGGTTACTGGACAACATCAGAAAGATCAAAGGGAAAGAAGCCTTTTGATGTGATTGTCCTGCCAGTTTATGCACTGACCCAAGGACAGTGAGCAGGAAATGAAGGCATTTTATGGTGACATCCTCAAATGTTCTGATCAAGTCAAATCAACAGATGTGATAACTGTAATGGGCCACTTAAACATTTAATCCAGTGAAGGAACATCAGGAACGTGTGTTGGTCAATAAGAGCTTGAATTGAGGAATGAAAGAAGAGAGGGACTGTTGTAATTCAATCAAGAAAAAGACCCGATGGAAGCAAACACCTTCTTTCAGTAACTCAAAAGAAGGGATTAAGGCGGCATCTCTTCCTGCACGGAGGAGCTCCACTCACTGGATCTTGGTGCAGGAAATGAAGCTAAAGTGCAGCCTCGGGAGGGCGTTCCCTGCCGGGGCCCGGAAACAAAACAGAATGTTGTTCGAAAGCAGGGTTAATCCTGGTGCATCAAGTACCTGGAACAACCCCGTTAATCCCACCTAGAACTGAGTCTTTTTTAAAAATTAAATTGCGCCATATGACTTGCCATGCTTTGAAACTGATGAGTTCAGGAAAAGCTCCAGGCATAGAGGAAGTAGCAATAGAACATCTAAAATGCCTTGGAGAAAAAGAATTAGAAGAGACGGGCGGCACGGTAGCGCAGTGGTTAGCACTGCTGCCTAGGCGCTTTGGACACTGGTTCGATCCTGGTCCTGGGTCACTGTCTGTGTGGAGTTTGCACATTCTCCCCGTGTTTGCGTGGGTCTCACTCCCACAAACCATGGATGTTCTAGTTAGGTGGGTTAGGCACGCTAAATTGCCCCTTAATTGGAAAAAAATAATTGGGTACTCTAAATTTTAAAAAAAGAATTAGAAGAGATAACAGAATTTTTGGGTGAAATATATACCAAAGCATACATTCCAAGTGATTTGAGACATCCATCGTTTGTCAAGTTAGACAACAAACTCAAAGCAATCATTTTAGAACTGTAAGCTGAATGAGTGATCTGATTAAAGTGATATTGAAAGTCAAAATAGAAAGAAATAGCAACATATTTGGAGAAGGAATTGGTGAAACACATCCTGGATTTAGGTCCAGAGGAGGAACAAGAAAAGGAATTTAAGAACAATCTTCGATAAAAATCTAGAAGTGAACAAGAATAGTTACATATGCTTCATTGATGATCATTTGATCGTGTTCATCACCAAAAGTAAAGAGACATGTTGCTGCAATGTGAGATCATCAGTAAAGATGCGAGATTTATCCAGAGTTTATACTGGGGCCAAATAGCGACGTCAGGTTTGACAATGGATAGCAGGCAAGTTTCATGTGAAGAGTGGAGTACGACGAGGTTGTGTACTGTCGCCAAAAAGTCTTCAGTCTGTTCACAGAACCAATATTCACAGCATATGATGTACTCCCAGGGGTAATAATTGAAGGCAAGAACATAACTTACTTGTGGTACACTGACCATTCAGCATGACGTGTAGAAACAGTAGAGGTCGAACAAAGTATTGGAGATCAAGTAAAATCTAGAAGTTTAGAATATGGATTAAGTAAGAGCACCAAAAGACAAATGGAAGGAATACAGAAGGGAATCTGGAAAGAAGGTTGACGTGAAGGGTGTCACACTGGAACAAGTAGCTGAATTTGTCTATTTGGGACAAAGGATAACAAAAGATGGCAAATGTGATGCCAACATTAGGAGAAGGCTAGAGAAAGCAGAAATAATTTTGTGAAGATCGAGAATGTGTAAACAGCAAGAAAACCCAAACTTGTAACAAGGAAAAAACTCAAAGTGCTACATTTTATCCACTTTCCTCTTTGCTTCAGAAACCTGGACGATAAGTAAAGATCTGTGGAAGAAAATAGAGGCTGTGGCCATCTAAAATGGCCGCCCGCAAAAAGTGATGGGAATTGTGGTCAGGTTGGGACACAGACAAGACACAACTTGTGTATTTCACAAACAACTCAGACTTGTGCAGAAACTCACACCTGCTAAAGGTCACTCAAAGGTCTTTCCGGGACAATGGGCTCCAGATAGAAACTAAACATAAGTGGCAGGCTCAGGGGCGTCTGTCTGCCTTATTTGGGAGGGCTTACGTGCCTTGGCCATGGCCAACTCTGACCCGCTCAGCCATCAAGCTACTCACCCCCTAATTGACCAGGAACGATTAGGGCGATCAAAACCCTATTGATCCGTTGGATCCCCACCTGGGACCGCCCAAAAGAGCGCAAAAGATCAGAGGATAAGAAGAATTGCGTAACCAGCATTGTGTCTTTTGCTTCTGCCCGCCAACTGCAGCACATCTACCAGCTACATTCAAGGACCAGCAACCTCCACCTGAAGACAACACTCAGTACAGACGATCCAGCCAACCTCCAGCCGCCACACGTGAGGAAACAGATAAAGGCCTTATCTACCCTGCACAGAGCAGGTCATTTGGAAGTTAAGTCAAGGTTGTTTAAACTGATAGTTGTAGTCTAATGTGTAGTAGCATGTGATTCATTAAGTACAGAACTAATCCTATGTTCAACAATAAACTGCGATTGTACTAAATACTTGTGTGATCATTTGTCCAATACACAGGGTACACTCACACACTGTGGTTATTATTAGTAAAAGAGACAGAAATCAACAAGGCCGTTAAAATGTGGATGCGAAGACATATGCTTAAAATTCCATATACAGGCCAGAAGTGCTTTAAAACGCAAGAGCAGAAGGAACTCTTAACAACTGACATCCAGAAAAGGAATCAGGATTTCAGCCACTTGATCAGAGCTGAAGAGCTACAGAGATCTCTTCTGGAGGGCAAAGTGGAGGCGGCAGAAAGAGGGGTCGGCCTAGGTGGGGTTGGATGACGGACGTCACAGATTGGTTGCAGACAAATTACAGCGGATGCGCGAGGATGGGGCAAGACGGACGAGCCTGCCACAACGTGACAGCAGATCTCCAGGTGGCAGGGGCAGAGGTAGTAATCCTTGTACATGGATAACTGGTTGATTACAGCAAATGACAGCAAAACACTGCTTTAGATCATATTATTTTTGTGTTAGAATACACAAAGAATACACAATAAACATTTGAGAACTTATATTCCCAAGAAAGAAGAAGGTCAGAATGAAATATAGTGTTAGATAGAAAGTCCATAATTACCTTTCCATGGGCTGTAGAACAATAAAACCAAAGATCTTTCTGAACCACTCTTTTTGCAGATCTGGCCGTTTACTGAGCAGTGGAGACTCATCCTCCCAGACCAATCTGATCAGTTGACATTCTGGTTCCCAAAACGGCTTCTCAAATTCAAGGAAGATTTTACTATTTGTCCCAAATCCCAGCTTCTGAATGGAATTAATTTTACTGTCAGGAAGTGGGGGACGAATAAAGGTTTGATAATGTTCCTTAAGGAAACCTTAAAAAAAAAGAAAATCGTATAATTTTGAAGAGCTTATTACATCCAAACTTTTTAAATACAGACTTGGGGTTTAAAGGAAACCGTTAATAGAACCTTTGATACTCTGCATTAATCAGGATCCGGATTCTCCGCTTCGCGGCGTCGGAAGCGGGAATCACGATCGGGCGGAGAATCGCACGGGATGGAAAGAATGCGTTTTGCGGTGCCAATTCTGACCCCATGTTCCGGGTCCCTTGCTGGTGGTGATATCAAGGTTTGTGCCTCGCACCGGCAGATCCACGCAAAACCATCATTTGCGTTGATTTTAATATCATTAGCAGCTTGGACACTTCATGCTCCACCCCTCCGCGATGCTCCACCCCTCCGCGATGCTCCACCCCTCCGCGATGCTCCACCCCTCCACGATGCTCCGCCCTTCTTATTTGGAAGACTCACGGGCGCTAATTAGTGCAAGTATTTACAAATGAGGCCTGGGTGTCATGGTTGCTTAGGGGAGTGGGAGGCGACGAAAACTGTGAAAAGCCTTAAAAATTGTTGGGCTTGCTGGGGGTGGGGGAGGGGGGAGGGGGTAGCTGCCCGGGCCGGGGGAGAAGTAGCAGGGCTGTCCCCCTCGGGGGCCTGGCTCAGACCACCATTGCTGCAGTATGTGGTTTAAGTGCAGGTGCTACTTACGGGGCTCCTGGCTGTTCACACTGCTGACTTTGTCCTATAAATGCTCAGAGAGCCTCTGGTGATGTGGGAGCCCATTCAGGCCGCCCCTCTGGACACCCTCATACCCCAGCGGTTTCATCAAGGGTATGGGTGTGGCCAAACTCAATCAGGGGCCCACCAGGTGTTGGCAGTCCTCAGAAACGCTGCCCCACTGCAGGGGAACAGCAGAGCTCACCCCAATCAGAGGACACCTGCCATGGACTTTGCAACCCTCCCTGCTTCTCTGACCCTCTCAGGGCAGAGGCCTCACCAGTGACACCCACACCTCAGGATCACCAGCTGTCTCCGCCTGGTGGGGCTGGCAGCGCTGACTGCCTCTGCCCCCACATCACAGGTGCTGTTCAGGAGGATAGGCTCGAGTCTGCGGACCACCCTGGGGAAAAGGGTGTCCCTCCTCTCCTCATTGGCATGGAGCTGTGGGTCCACCTCGGACTCCCAAAGCGAGGGGTCAGGTCTCCTGTGAGCCATCTTTGTGCCTGCAGCGAGTGTGAGGCAAGTGGAATGCTTAAAAACAGCTCCAGCTGTCAGGTTCTTTGGCGCTAATTCCAGGCCCAGCAGTTACAATGTTCGCTGGGCCGGGAATTGCTCTCAATTCGTGCTGGCAGAGCGCTGACCCATTGCAAGCCTCACTTGCTTACTGAATAGCGACCCCAACCAAAATGCGAATCGCATGCCATTCAGTCCCGGCAGCAACACTCAGTCTCCCAAATGGAGAATTCTGGCTCAGGTGTCAATTCCAGCAACCGATGCTGTACAGGCCGATGAATAAAACAGAGTTCAGGTGGGGCTCCTTCGGATATTTACACTGCCAGGTTCATTAACTCCTCTAAGTTGGCTTCCCTAATAGGGTTACTAGAATCTCAGTTATACAAAAGCATACAGAGCGTATGCATTGAGAATTCAGTGGATATTGAACTTCCAATGCTCATTCCAGGCAAACCGCAAGTCTTGCCTAACGGCAACTCACTTAAAGGTGTTTCACTGTAACATCATTAATAAAGTAGTGTCAGTACTGTACACATCACATTAACTTGTACCTGAAAGGCCAGATCTCTGTACATACACACACCAAGCTCCTGTGTCAATTTTCTGAAAGAGGCAGAAGAAAACTGAACTCATTTATTACCTAAAGAAACAGTGACTATAACATGATCGGCTGGTATAGTCTCCCCATCTTCACACTCCACCAGAACTGGATAAGAGTGTTCCTGTGTCTCAGAGGTCTTGAAAGATCCGTTCCAATGGATGCATTTGACTGGTTTGTTGTACGACACAATATCCTTTGGCAGGGATTTCATCATTGCATCAATGAGGCTTTTAAATCCACTGCAAATGTATAGAAATATCAGTTATGATCATGCCAGAGCTGAACAGTCAACTACTTTGACCAATAATTGCCTCTTACAGTGAAGTTTACTTTTGGAGAATCAAGTGCTTCCAGTATACAGGATGGTAACAGTTACCTACTATGTGCTGTTTGCAATTTCATTAGAAACCATTGTGAATTTCAGCATTGATTAAAAAACTTTGCTACACAAAATGATCTAGTGTCATTTCACAAACAGCAGAACCCGAGTGAGATTTCCACCTCCTCTTACATTTTATAAAATGGTACCCCCGTGTTTGAGCGCCTGTGCTCTCTTTTCCCCTATATCCATCTTTCGTTGACATTAGAAGTGTACATTTTACTGGGCAGAATGCAGGCTCCATCCGAAAGACGGATATATGGAATATATTTATATATATATGTATGTTAGGTTGCAGATTAGCCATAATCTCACTGAATGATGGAAGAAGCTCAAGGAATTAAACTTACTCCTGGTCCTATATTTCGAATTGTAGAAGGTTCCAGCAAACAGCACAGAATCCCAATTGAAATAATTTAATGGGACCTACTTAATCATTCATTTGAACAGGCCTGGGGCAGCTGGCTCGATCTCTCCATCACCTGTTTGTCCAGTCTGAATGAGGCAGGGGGTGTACAAAATCACCTCGATCCAGGTTCATTCAGGTGAGAAACAGACATTATGGATGCAATTCAGCCACCACACTGTGCGGGGTGCAGTGACGGGTGTGACGGGTGAATTGCAGACGAGGCCCAAATCGGGCTCACCGCCGATTGAGAGTTACCCGCTCTGGGTCTGATCCAGATAATGATAATTAAATGAGCCATTCGGATGGCCGCTTTCTGCACTGTAGGGATTCTATTCTATTCTATGAATTTCTCCCCTTCACAGTCCGAAATGATTGGCCCCTTATCCTAAAACGGAGCCCCCGTGTTTTATATTAACCAACCAGCAGAAACAATCTCTCAGCATCAACCCTATCAAGACCCTTCAGAATTTTGTAGGTTTCAATGAGACCACCTCTCACCCTTATACAGACCCAAGACTGGAGAACATAGGCCCAATTTAAGACCATAAGACGGAGGAGCAGAAGTAGGCCAATCGGCCCATCGAGTCTGCTCCGCCATTCAGTGATCGGATGCGTTAATCCTCAACTCCACTTTAAAAGACCATAAACCATATGGGGCAGCCTCCCATCAAAGGACAACCAGCTCACCCCAGGGGCCAATTTAGTGAAACTTTGCTATACCCTCTCCAATGCAAGTACTGCACTGCAGAGAGTATTCCAGACGTGGCCTCACCAAAGTCCTGTACAACTGCAACTAGATGTCTTTCTTCTTGCACTCCAGACCCCTTGCAATAAAAGCCAACACGCCATTTGCTTTGGCAATTGCTTGCTGCACCACCTTGTGTTCCTTAGAAAACATCAACAGTTAGAAGTTTCACGCCTTGAAAAAAATATTCTGCTTTTCTATTCTGACGACCACAGTAAACCACACATTCCCCACATTATACCCCATCTGCCACCTTGTTGTCCACTCACTTGACCTATTCATGGGCTGGATTCTCCAGTCCCCCAGCCGCGTGATTCTCGGCGGTAGGAGGTGGTGCGCTGCTCCGTGGTGGCAGGATTCTCTGTTCCCACCGCTACTGTCAATGGGATTTCCCATTGAAGACACCCCTCACCACCGGGAAACCCACGGGTGGGGGTGCACTGCTGCCGGGGCCGGAGAATCCTGCCGCCAGCGAACGGCCGGAGAATTCCGGCCCATATGTCTTTGCAGCCTCTGTTTACCCTTCTCACAGTTTGCATTCCCACCTGGCTTTGATTTATCATCAAAGTGGTAAAGAAAGACAGTAAATAGCTGCTGCCCCAGCACGGCTCTTTGGATTGGAAACCCTTGATGTAAAAAAAAAAGAACATGTAGTAACATAGTTTTGCTTTGAATACATACCCAGGAAAGACACAATCAATTCCAGGTAACGACACATACTCTCCAAAAGGCTGGAGGGCGACGAGATCCAAACTGTCTGTCCCAGAAATACAACAGTCCAGTTTGAATTCCCCGTTCAGCAGAGCAAGTTTAAGATTGCACGTTTCCACATCGTCTTTCCATTCTTCTGCACACCGGGCAATTTCGTGTTTTAGGAATTCACCCAAACTGTGGGCAGGTTCTGTCTTTGAGTGGAAGAACTCCCTGCTTTTCAGATAAAGCGCTGAATACAACTCTTCCACGGGGGCTGTTATTTCTGACCCTAATCTCTTTCCTGAGCTGGTGTAATAGGTGGACACGTCAGGTGGAAGCCTGTCCATTTGTACAGCCTGGTTCTCCTCGGACATTGCTTCTTCATCCAGAAGGTCGTATTGGCTGGCCAACTGAAAAACAGCATTCTGCTTGGATGGCCCATGGATCCACTGCGCTCCAGCCTCCACCAGCCCTTCGGCTACATAAAAAATTAAAAAGAACTGCATTCCTTAAAATGTCTTGTGAGTTGGGATTGATTATCTGTCCATTCATAGTCAACAGATGGAAAATCTAACTCTCTTGCTAACATATTTTAACAATATTTTGGGCTTGCATTACTAATACCTATAGGCCAATACTGCTGTGTTCAACAACACAATGTTGTGAAGGATTGAACTAGAAGCCCCAACAATTATGACACATTTATTGGTGACCCACACAAAATTCTGGGTTTGAAATATGTATCACAGATATCCCGTTTAAAATGCATTTTTTAATGTGGTTCAGGAACTTACTCAAATAGTCTGCTAGCCTTGACCTCCATTTTCATTTTAGCACCATTACAGTGCATTTGTTAAGAACCACGTTGAAATTATGTATGTTCAGTTGTTTATTTTAACATTGTTCCCAACACCTACACTCTCTGGCCTCTCTCGATGCTTTGTTGTCTCCTGGTGGTTGCTCCATCCTGATCCTCGCGTTCCCTCCCACTGGCCACCTCTAACCAAATATCCCCTTGCTCCCTCCCATTTACCACCTCTACCCTGACCTGCTTGGCACCCCTATGCCAATCCCCTTGCTCAGACCTCCTCGCCATTTTGCCCATCTCCCTTCTGCTCTCCCTTCCCATTTCTCGACTTCCTCATTCCACCCAGCTTACTGCCCCACTCTGTGAGGCAGCAAGCGGTAGAGAGTAGGAGGAAATGGTAAACGAGAGGAGGCAAAAGGAGTGGCAACCGGCAGGAAACAGGAGAGTCAGTGAGTAGCGAGAGGAAAGCAGTGGACAGGAGGCGGGAAGCAGTGAGTGGGAATTAAAAACAAAGAGGGTTTTAGGGCCAGATTAGTTCAAGGCAGCCAACAGGTTTTTAAATAAAAAATGACAGGTAAAGAACATTATCCATTATATGCTATCTTGTGGGAATGTGTTTTCCGGGAACACATTAAGAGTGTTACAGGAGGGACAGCTATAGTGTGAATTGTGTGCTCGCCAGATAATATTTGCACCCAGCTCAAGTGCATTCTTCTTATCAACCTCATTGCTAAAAGTTGTTACTAATGAGCAATTTGTAATTAATGCAAAGGCACTCTTCTAGGCAGTGGAGCTCAAGAGATTTGGCAGGTTTTGCTGAAGAAGATTTATTAAGTTGCTCCAGTGTAACCTGCAGATTTTACATAGCACAGCCTCACCAAGTCAATGTAGGAGGATTGAAGCCCACAGGTGGGATGTTGATCAAGCATCGTGTTTCAAGTCTTTTTTGCAGGGGCACCCACACCAGTGAAGAGAATATTCTACCAGAGTCTTGGTGACATATTTTAGGTTCTAGATCATGATTGTGCTTCAATGATCCTCATATGGGCAGCACAGTAGCATAGTGGTTAGCACAATTGCTTCACAGTTCCAGGTTCCCAGGTTCGATTCCCGGCTTGGGTCACTGTCTGTGCGGACTTGGTCTGCACGTTCTCCCCGTGTGTGCGTGAGTTTCCTCCGGGTGTTCCGGTTTCCTCCCACAGTCCAAAGATGTGCGGGTTAGGTGGATTGGCCATGCTAAATTGCCCTTAGTATCCAAAACTGCCCTTAATGTTGGGTGGGGTTACTAGGTTATGGGGATAGGGTGGAGGTGTGGGCTTGGGTAGGGTGCTCTTTCAAGAACTGCTGCAGACTCGATGGGCCAAATGGCCTCCTTCTGCACTGTAAATTCTACGATTCTATGATATCAGTGTATCTGACGGTTGCACTCTCACTCCTGAATCATAAGGTTGTGAGTACAAATCCCATTTACAAAAGTCTAGGCCACTACTGAAAGGGGCCATCTGTCAGGCGAGATATTAAACCAAAACCCTCTCTGTTCTATCAATTAGGCATAAATGACCCCATAGTACTATTTCAAAGAATCATAGAGGAATCATAGAACTTACAGTGCAGAAGGAGGCCATTCGGTCCATCGAGTCTGCACCAGCCCTTACAAAGAGCACCCTACACAAGCCCACGTATCTACCCTATCCCCATAATCCAGGAACCCCCACTTAACCTTTTTTGGACACTAAGGGCAATTTTGCATGGCCAATCCACCTAACCCGCACATCTTTGGACTGTGGGAGGAAACCCGAGCACCCGGAGAAAACCCATGCAGACACGGGGAGAACATGCAGACTCTGCACAGACAGTGATCCAGCCGGGAATCAAACCTGCGACCCTGGAGCTGTGAAGCAATTGTGCTAACCACTCTGCTACCGTGCTGCCCATAGAAGAGGAAGTGCCCTAGCCAATATTTATTTCTTAGTTAACATGATTATCTGGTCATTGTCTGATTGGTGCGTCTGGGGAGCTTGCTGTGCACAAATTGACTGGAGGGTTCTAAACATTAAAACAGTGACAACACTTCAGGAATAATTCATTGACTATAAAGAACTTTACGTGTTACACTTGTACAGACAGATATCTTTTAAAAAATGATTTGATTACCTAGTGGTCGACTTAAAGGATCACCAATAAAATTTCAAGTTTTAAGACATTTACTGTAACACGTAAACTAAAATCAACATCAGGGGCTGGTTTAGCTCACTGCGCTAAATCGCTGGCTTTTAAAGCAGACCAACAGCACGGTTCGATTCCCGTACCAGCCTCCCCGGACAGGCGCCGGAATGTGGCGACTAGGGGCTTTTCACAGTAACTTCATTGAAGCCTACTTGTGACAATAAGTGATTTTCATTTCATTTCATTTCAATTAAACATTACTTCATTGGCAACTAATCATTTAAGCTACAGAAAAGATGTCCCTGACCCACACTTTTATCCATTGCGCTACTCTCAGCTCATTGCTACAGGAACAGGCCAAAGTTAATCCCAGCTTTCAAAGTGTTCACTTCTTGCTGTTTTGCTGAGTTTCAACATCCTAAGCAGTTAACCTCAATCTTTTGAGAGTTTCCTGAACCAATTTCCACCAACAAATGTCGATTTTGGGGACTACTTCTTTCAGGCCCACAAATGTTGTCCCCCTGCTCTATTCCACCCAGTATATAAATGCTGCCCCCCTCACTCTCTATTCCACCCAGTATATAAATGCTAACCCCCCTCACTCTCTATTCCACCCAGTATATAAATGCTGCCCCCCTCACTCTCTATTCCACCCAGTATATAAATGCTGCCCCCCTCACTCTCTATTCCACCCAGTATATAAATGCTAACCCCCCTGACTCTCTATTCCACCCAGTATATAAATGCTGCCCCCCTCACTCTCTATTCCACCCAGTATATAAATGCTAACCCCCCTCACTCTCTATTCCACCCAGTATATAAATGCTGCCCCCCTCACTCTCTATTCCACCCAGTATATAAATGCTGCCCCCCTGACTCTCTATTCCACCCAGTATATAAATGCTAACCCCCCTCACTCTCTATTCCACCCAGTATATAAATGCTGCCCCCCTCACTCTCTATTCCACCCAGTATATAAATGCTGCCCCCTGACTCTCTATTCCACCCAGTATATAAATGCTAACCCCCCTGACTCTCTATTCCACCCAGTATATAAATGCTGCCCCCCTCACTCTCTATTCCACCCAGTATATAAATGCTAACCCCCCTCACTCTCTATTCCACCCAGTATATAAATGATGCCCCCCGCCTCATCCATCCCTCGCGCGTGCGCAGCAAACACGAGCTAGGTCCCGCCCTACTCCGTTCTGATTGGCCGCCGCCTGTCCCTCAGGCAGCAGCGGGCCGGCCGATTGGGAGTTCCCGCTGTCAATCAGGGCGCGAGGGCCGCTCGGCCGTTTTTTTTTTGAATCTCACTCTCTCACCGAACTCCCGGCTCCAGGCGCGGCCGCCGCTCCGATCGCCCGCCTCCAGCAGCCGCAGCCGGCCCGGGAAGCCGCCCTGGAGCAGCCTGCCGGCGGCCGCCAGCCCCGCTATGCCGCAGCCGACGATGACGACGCTGGGGGCCATGTCTCTCCCCGGTACCGTTACCGCCGCTGGCTGGGCCGGCCCTGGGTCAGAGTCCCAGAGCAACGTTGTACCCCCAGGGGTGGTTAATGAGCCGGCATTGCGAAATAAATCCAAGCTCCGCCCACGGCAAGCAGCCAGGCAATTGGGCCAAACGCGCTCACGTCCAAGGAAATGCTGCCGCTAGTTGGCACAGCAAAATCCCACAGGTGGCAGGAAGGATGGTGCTGGCTGGCCTGAGGGAGTCAACGGCTTTTCACCCCCCCCCCCCCCCACCCTTAGTTATGCTGCCCTAGGGACTTCCGTCGTATCTTCTAACAATCTTTATTGTCACAAGTCGGCTTACATTAACACTGCAATGAGGTTACTGTAGATGGCACCTCCGACGGCGTGGCGTTCCCTCGGCCAACGTCTTGTCCAAAAGATTGCACCTCCAACAGCGTGGCATTTCCTCCTCTCCAGCGTCTGGTCTAAAACATGGCATCTCTCAACAGTGGCATTCCCTCGGCTAACGTCCTGTCCAAAACGTGGCATCTCACAACAGTGTGGCATTCCCTCTGGTAACGTCCTGTCCAAAACGTGGCTTCTCACAACAGTGTGGCATTGCCCTGGCTAATGTCCTGTCCAAACTGTGGCTTCTCTCAACAGTGTGGCATTCCGTTGGGTAACGTCCTGTCCAAATCGTAGCACCTCACAATAGTGTGGCATTCCCTCGGCTAACATCCCGTCCAAAACGTGACATCTCTCAACAGTGTGGCATTCCCCCGGCTAATGTCCCGTCAACAACGTGGCATCTCAACAGTATAGCATGCCCTCGGCTAACCTCCTATCGAAAATGTTGCACCTGTCAACAGTGTGGCATTCCCTCGGCTAGGGACTTGGGAGTCCTGGTTCAAGATTCTCTTCAGGTTACCTTGCAGGTTCAGTCGGCAGTTAGGCAGGCAAATGCAATGTTAGCATTCATGTCGAGCGGGCTACAATACAAGAGCAGGGATGTATTGCTGAGGCTTTATAAGTCTCTGGTCAGACCCCATTGGGAGTATTGAGAGTAGTTTTGGGCCCCATATCTAAGGAAGGATGTGCTGGCCTTGGAGAGAGTCCCGAGGTTCACAAGAATAATCCCTGAAATGATTTGTCATATGAGGAGTGGTTGAGGACTCTGGGACTGTACTCACTGGTAGTTTAGAAGGATGAGGGGAGATATTATTGAAACTTGCATAATACTGAGTAGTGGAGGAGGGTACAATCTTGTGTTTTAAAAAGCATTCTGCCAATTATATGGGAAAGATGAGTAAAGAGGGATATGGGCCAAACGTGGGCAATTGGGACTAGCTTAGTGGTAAAAACTGGGCGGCACGGACAAGTTAGGCCGAAGGGCCTGTTTCCATACTGTAAACATCTATGACTGACCGAGAGGCCTGGATAGAGTAAATGTGGATAGGATGTTTCCACTAGTAGGAAAAACTAGAACCCGAGGGCAGAGCCTCAGACTGAAGGGACGATTCTTTAAAACTGAGATGAGGAATTTCTTCAGCCAGAGGGTGGTGAATTTGTCGAACTCATTGCCGCAGAAGGCTGTGGATGCCAAAGACAGAGAAAGATAGGTTCTTGATTGATCAATGGTGCCATATTCCCTCCTTGCCAACATCTCTCCAAAAGAAGCTGCCTCCAACCAGAGTGGTGTTTTCTCAGCTAACGTCTCACCCAAATTGACACCCCACCCGCCAGCAGCACAGCTCTCCCTTGGCACAGCATGAGCTGGCCTAGATTAGGCGGTCACTTCAACATACAACCTTCTGACTTGGGAGGCAACAATGAATGCACTCGAACCACTATATAACCCCATCGATTTACAAAACCTTTGATATTATGAATAGAATTTACAACTCTCCCAGGTTTATTCTGGAATCTCCAGGAAATTAAGGTTGACAAGCCAACAGAAAAGGACTGCATTAAAAAGGTTTTTTTCATTTTAATATTTTTGTTAGCCATAAAAAATAAAGGTGGGGGAAAATTTGATTTGGTCGTCAAGGATCATCCAGTCGAGTCATGAAGAGTTTGTTCACTTTCCAGTTAATACTGGAAGACGGTGCTGCAGAGGTGAAAGTACTGGCCATTAATAGTGGGTTGGCATTTAATGAAAACTTCACAAATACATTGAACCAGAGCTATCAACCTGAGTAACATTATATCAGACAAATAAACTGGTTTCCAACTTTGCCATGAAGGTGATTTTCAGGTTCGAGAAAAGGACAACAAAAATTCAAAATACAGGGCTTCCCTCCATTCCACCAGTCCCGAATTATGTGCTTGATGGCCAAGCACCATTAGTCATCAAGTTTTTGTAATTTGAACAAGCAAATAAGAGATTATGAAGCTTAAAATAGGCGCAAAGTAGGGTGGGTCGATACCAATATAATTTTCTTATATATTGTACCCGATGCACATACCCTTGTCAACAGTATGGTGTGTAAAATGAAAAACTGCAATAAAAACCTTTTTTAAAAAAAGATGCAAAGTAAACTTTATAATATTAGACTTTAATCCAATGTTCAAAGCAGTGTAGTCATGTACGCTCTGAAAACCAGTGTGATTGTTTTTCACTTCTGAAGAGTGTAAACTCATGATCTGAATGCATGGTTTTTGGATTCAGATGCTTAAAAGGTTGGGTTTTTTATGTTAAGTGTTCCACAAAATAAACTTTGCAAAGCACAGAATCAACTTTCCCAATTTCAAATGTAATTGCAATTAACAATTTATGCTATGCTCCCAATACATCAAAATTTCTTTCATCATTTTCCTTTCCCAACTTTTTGAAAGCAATGGTACATGTGTTGTATTTTATATTTTCCCCGCGTTTGTCTGTGATAGAGAAATTCAAACAGCATTCATTAGGTAAGCAAAACTGAACTTTATTCACTAATTAGAACTGACTGCTAGCAGTATGGCTGAGATTTGAAGTCGGAAAGCAGTCAGTTCTAATTCGGAAATAAAGTTCAGTTTTGCTTACCTAATGAATCATGTTTGTATTTCTCTATCACAGTCAAGACGCGGGGAAAATATAAAATACAACATTTGGCGCTGCGAGAAAAAATCCAATATCCTGAAGTGAGCTTCCATGAGGGACTGAGAAAAAGTGATCAAGGCCACGACCAGAGTAAAGAGACAGACGCCGGCACAAGGTAAGATTGACCTTGGTCTCTCTCTCGGATCTGTGCTGCGACCCCTCATCCCTGACGGAAGTAACTAAACAGGTGACGGTTCTCGAATCTAAATTTGACTGAGTACATTTTTTTTGTGTAATTAGCCGCAGGTCAGGGACCTTGTTGATCTCGTTTTTCATCCGCATCAGATTTATACAGGCTGTCAATAAATTTGGGTCAGGGACCCTTTGATTAAGTTTTGGGGTCAGGGACCCTCTCAGTATTTTTTTGGGGTCAGGGACCCTGTCAGTAATTTTTTGGGGTCAAGGACCCTCCAATTTGATTTGGTACCAGAAATTTTGTTTGAGCGTTTTTTGCCTGGGGCACATTTTACTGACATTATGCGACAAACTTTAGATAAAACTAGCGGCAACTCCCCTCTATTTTTCATGTGTTTAGAAATCCCTTCTCAAGAACGTAATATTCGAAGATTGGCTGCAGCGCTTCTTTAAACAATAAATTAGGTAACGATATCTGGCCACTAGGAACACAGGGATCTTGGAACTTTGACAATAGCATTGATGCAGAAAAAAAAAACAGTCCACTTAACGCAACGAACAATCACTATTAATGAGTTGGAGAGATAAAGCCCGTAAAAGAGATATTAATGAGTGTGTGAACGGTAAATTGAAAGATTGGAAGACTTTAAAATTGTAATGTGAGCTTTGGGATAGAAAACAGTCAAAACACTAAAAAACCAATTCGGCAATAAGAAACCTCCTCTCACCAGACAAGTAGGGCTAGCTCGTAAGCTTATAGGAAAGGAGGATCCTCCCAGTTGCTCTCGCATGCCGATGTTCCCCTATTCAAGCGATACGGAAGACGAGGAGAATTTGAACCCTGGACCCCACCCTCATTTTGCGCTCCCATATCTTGCAATTCCACTGTCCTAAGTCCTGACTCCCACTTCTGATCCCATTACCAATGAAACTTCTAACGTATCCCCCTTAGCGACACGCACTCGGTCACAGAAGCAAGCCTTAAATATCGAACAACCCTTCTCTACGGAAAACATGATAATTGACTAAAAGGTGTTGATTAAACGATCCACAATAAGGAAATTATAGAAGTGAAGTTAATAAGTTACCAATTTAGAAGCATGCTGGCAATAATGACTAAAGTTTAACATTGTTTTTGAATGAAATTTAGTAGATCAGATGATGTTAACTGACTACTGCTTGGAATGTTGTACTGGCCTTATTATGATAACAAGTGGTTCTTCTAAAGGACAACAATATGCATATTCGAATTGTTTTTAAACTAATGGCAAAACATTCATAATTCCTCTTGCAAATGTTCCCAAAGTTGTTCAGTTCACACTATATCAGTTTAAAAGAAAGTAACTTTACAAATAAGAGTAATTGAAATATGAATAAGTTTTTAGATTGCGTGAAAAGACGTAAATGGCATCACGCCAAGTTCTCTGCCCCTTAGATTCTGCAGGAAACATTAACCATTTCAGCAGACAGTTGGTCTTTTCTGAATTGACAAAAGAAATACATCTCAGAGAACAGCTATTGCCTCTAAAATTAATCAGTGCAAATTGACTTAAATGGATTAACACAAATAAAGTTTTCGAAAGAGAATGAAAAATTTTTGTTCAAAATTTGTCCGCAAGGACAAGGGCTGAATCCAAGAGAGAGAAAGAGAGACAGAGGAAGAGATTGAAGGAGAGAGATAGCCAGCGACAGACAGGAACTGTTACAGATAGCGAAAGAGAGCGAGTCAGGGAGAGGCAGAGATGGAGAGGTAGGCAGATAAAGAGAAAGAGCAACAAGAGTTCCAAAGACAGACAGAGTTATGTAGAGAGGGAGAGAGATAGATAAGAGAGAGAGGGAGAGAATTCATATTTCATTTTTCAGACTTTGACTTTAAAAATTATGTTTCAAGCTGTGATTATTTGAAAGAGGTAAAGAGATATCGATGCCAACATGGTCCTTGTTATTACTTGAAACCTTCGCGATAAAAGGTTCCCGTTAACTTTGTAAGGCGGGTGGCATAGAATCTTTACAGTGTCACCTTCGAGCTGTTAATTGGTTTGTACGGAGCGCGATTACTCCGTGATTTAAATTATAATCTCCTGCAGATGTGGATAACTCCGCTTAATAACACATAAACAGGGCAAAAAGCGTGCGGACCCTGACATAAAACATCACACATGTAATTTCCTTAATCAATTGTTAAAATTGTAATCGGAAAGACCATCTGGCATCAGACAAAGTGTGCAATGGGTAAAACTTTAGATACAATTTTTTAAAATGGCAGCGTACTGCAAACGCTGTGTGAACAACTAAAGACCTATCAACAGTAATAGAAGCTCAACAAGTGATTTAGGAAAATAATAGGGCGTCAACTGCTAAAAAGTTAGTTGCTCTATGGAGGGAATATTGTCCAAAATTGAAGGATGCCTCCTTGTTAGCCAGCTGGCAGGATAAAGAATTAAAATTGAGTATAGAATTGACAGGTCTTGAAAACGGAATGCGCATATAGAAAAGAACCAAGTTAGGCTATCCACCTTTATTAGAAAGTTGCTGATTAGACACTGCAAATTCGGAGCGGTAATACAGTGCATTGATAATGGTATGTTTATAGAACTGTCTCAAATACGAGGTCACCAGCTGCAAGATTTAATAACTTCTGTGCCTGCGCCTGATTGCTCTGTGTTCTATGCTGGCAGCTAATGTTAACCCTGAGTACGACTGTTTAAAACACCCAATGGAGTCCAGATGAGAGAATATAGTGAATATATCACCTATCCTGCAAGCCCAGCTTCAAAACTTTCCCCTATTCACTACTCCACAGTGGTGGTCGATTGATTTTGATCCCTCACACTTTTCACCTCCCTTAGATATTCCCAATCCACATGTCACTCTTTGCTACGATCATACAGTAACCTCGCCCGATTTGGAGAGCATTTACCAAGACAAAAGAAGGGTCTGCCTTTCTTGTCGATTTACCCCGCAGCCTATGGCGTCAGTCGAGACTTGTGTCACCCCACGTGACCCTTTCTGTCAACGAAGGCTACAATGCCAAGTCCTTGGGATTTCTGGCAGCTGCACTACGAGGACAAGCTGATCCTTTCCTTAATGATAGTCAAACCCTACCCGCAGGCACTTTAGAATATTTTAAACGCCCATTTGTCCACATTGGCACACTGCACCATTCAGCCCAATCTACGGCTTCTGAACTACCCGCAGATTTATGGGCAGCCTCCAAACACGAAGTTGGTCTCACTAATGTCCCTCCCGTTGTTATTAGAATCAAACCTGATATGCCCTTACCCTCTATTTCACAGTACCCTTTGCGTCCCGAGGCTGAAAAAGGAGTCTCGGTTATGATTCAATCGTTCCTTCAACAGGGAATTTTGATACCGTGCCAATCGCCCTGTAATACCCCGATTCTTCCAGTTCCTAAGATAGGTAGACCATCCGAATGGCGTTTGGTCACTCCCAGTTAGCGACATTAGCACCTCCTGGTGGCTCCACCATCATTCAATATGTTGATGACTTACTCCTTGCCAGCCCTGATTTCATCGCTAACCAACGTGACACTTTTTACCTGCTCATCCGTCTACATTCATGGGGATATGTGATCCCGCCCGCTAAAGTTCATAAAGGCCAACAACAAGTCAAATTTTTGGGTGTCCTAATAAGTGCTACTGATCGCTCCCTTACTCAGGAACGCATTACTCCTATACTGCAGACCCCATTTCCTACATCGCCCAAGCAGGTGCGAGCCTTTTTAGGATTAGTGAACTTTTGCAGACAATGGATTCCGAATGTTACTGTATATAACTAAAGAATTAACTCCGTACTCCTCTCAAAATGCTCCTCTTAAGATTGAACTACCTGATTCAGCAAAGCTATCTTTTATTACCCTGAAAAACGCCCTGGCTATCGCCCCAGCACACGACCTATGTATGACAGACCTTTTCGCCCAAATTCTTACTGCTGTCCATTTGTTAGTCCAGGCAGCCTCTAATCTAACCCTTCACCAGCAAGTACAAGTACATACTTCACACTCTATTGTGGCTCTCCTAACGTCTCAGCAAACCCAGCATCTGACTCAAGCGCGATTGAGCCGCTATGAGGTTTCACTATTGCAAAACCCCTACCTCTCTTTTCATTATTGTTCAACCTTAAATCCTGCTGTGTTCCTTGATCAGCCCCCCGATAACCTTGAAGACCCACCACACGATTGTTTGCTTCGGAATCACTTCCTTTCCACACCTCGTCCGGATTTAACAGACAGGCCTATTGATAATCCAGATCTAATTTTTTATGTTGATGGCAGTTCTTCCATTTCCCCATTTGGTGTCCCACAGTCGGGATATGCTGTGGTAACCAACACTGACGTGCAGGAAGCAGCAGCCTTCCAGACCCCTGTCTCTGCACAAAAAGCCGAGCTATTCGCCCTTACTCGAGCATGTATTTTGGCCACAGACAAAAGTACTAATGTTTACACTGATTCTAGGTATGCCTTTGGCGTGACCCATGATTTTGGCCGCCTCTGGCAACACTGGTGTTATTCCGCTTTCAACAAATTCCATTTGCCCCTCTTGGGACGTTAAAGTGCAATTTGGGATGTTGTCTGTTTTCTTTTCAACTCACAACGTTGATGTCAAAAAATAGCTGTCTTCCTGCAGGAATTACTTTCAAATGAGCATTTCTTAAACAATTAATTAACTATAATGATGGAGTATATTCCTTGATACCATCCTCTGACAACCCAATGCACTCAGCCTGGTTCTCGAATTGAATTCACAAGAAGCTGCTTCGTTACCTGAATCCTGCAGCCAAAGTTTGTACTAGTCCATGCTTCATTTACCTTAAATTTAATCCATCGAGGCTAGGAATGATAATCAGTCGAATATTAATCCCCTTATCCCATCTGACTCCAGTCCAGAATTTAGTTTGAGGTTTTGCCAAATGCTCCATCTGACTCACAGTTGATAGGATCGTGAATAAGTCAAAGGAAAGTGACATGTTGCCTTTTATCTTCCGCAGTCTATTTTCCAACTTGAATACTATCGTGTCTTACATCTGCTGCTGATTAATTCAGCGTTGTTTTGGTCTTTGGCCATCAGTTGAGGGGGAGAGAGCGTAACAACTTATATTTATAGGGCAGCATTAATGTAATGAAGCATCCTAAAGTGTGACACCAAGACACTGAAAGGAGCTATTAAGTCAGATGACCAAAAGCTCGGTCAGAAAGGTAGACTTTATGGAGGGCCTTAAATCTGGAAAGCGAGATAAAGAGAGCTGAAGGGAGGGAATTGCTACAGCAATTATAACCGGGAATGCAGATGGTCAGAATTGGAAGAGCACAGATATCTTGGCGAGTGTTGAGCTGGATGAGATTACAGTGAAGGGAGAGGCGTGGCCACGGAGGATTTTGAAAACTAGCATGAGAATTTTAAAGAGTTTTGATGACCTCAAGTTGATGGGGGGTAGAATGTGGCAGACCAGGTAGAATCTGAAAGAGGTTGGCTGAGGGAGAGTTTAATATTACCGCTGCACGCAGTAAAGGAGGATCTTAAAATGCGTACAGAAGATGATGCAAGGTAAAAGCGTACAAAATTAACAAGTGTAAATTCAAAAAGATGCTCCAACGGCATTAGCGACACAATTCAAAGCGGAATAAGGAAAAATTCATGAGTTTCGACAGGGGCAGAGCTAGGGAGATAAATCATGGGGCCCTGATGCTGCTCCTGTTTCTGGGTCCCTTGACCCCCCCCCCCCCCCCCCCCCCCCCCGCCCATAATCCTCTACCTCAATCATGCAAATTATAATTTCCCCCTTCAAGATTCACCAGTCAATTCACCAATTGCAGACAGGTCCTCGTAAAATGATGACACCCATTGTTGGCATCTGGTTACAGATATTCTCTGAAATATATGCAGCATGGGTCTTTAATATGAAAGAGAAACTGTGATAAAATGCTGTGTTGGTTTGTGTGCAGCCAACAGGTGATCCCGTCAAACAAACCAGAGTGCAGATTGTATCTTAACAACATGGTGCAGTAGTGTTAATTTGACAGGAAAAGATCCCATTAGCTATTTCTAACACCGAAGACACGGATGTCAGGCACTGCTCATTAACGTGCGGGATTTATCGACCAATCTGCTATGTGTTTTCAACGCTGGAGGCGGCCCGCCAGTGGGATTTTCTGGTCCTGCCGTTGTCAATGGGATTTTCTGTTGACTGCTCCCCTGATCGCCGGGAAACCCGTGCATCGTCGGTGGAACCGGAATATCCCACTGGCAAAAACAGCCGGTAAATTCCGCACATGTTCTGTGCGTTGCGCCATATGTATACAGAGACAGTAAATTCACATTTGGGGGGGGTAGATTCAACGTTGGAAACCAAGATTGTCGGGTTTTGTTTCATATTTTTCAACCATTCTGTTTTGTAATAGAAAATAAAGACCGTCTCTCCATGCCACAGTTTGCATTATTTCATTGTTGGAGAGTTGTACAAGGAAAGAGGGAGGGAGGGGAGGGGGAGGCGGTCCCATTTACTTGCTACTGCTGACACTCCCTCACTGGACACTGGGTGGGGTTTTCCGGCCCTTCCTGCCAGCGGAATTTTTCGGTCCTGCCGAAGGTGACCCCCTCCAGTGGGTTCTCCGGCAGTGTGGCTGGTGAACCACGCCCATGGCCATTGAGTCCGACGGGACCGGACGACCTCGCCAATGGCGAGCCACCTCTTGTCACAGGAAAACGTGCCATGGTGGGCACTGGCACCGCACTTCCTCACCTCGCTCAAGGTAACTCAGTGTGTTGAGAAGACAAGTTCCAGTTCCCTAGCAGTGGCTCATGCTGTGGATGGGGCTGACAGACAGGTTTGGCGTGAGGCTGAGTGATGGCTCCTCCGGGCCTGCTCCAGCCTCGTTACCAGAGGAGACCGCCTCCTATTCTTTAATTATCTGTTTGTCCTCCTGGACGATGTTGTCAAAAATCGTTCCATTCAGCTGAAAGATTCCTGCACGGTGACCAACAGGAATGGTCAGAACGACTCCCCCCCCCCACCCCCCCTCACTGCTCCTCTAATGAAGGACTCTATCTCTGGAGTAGGAGCAAGATCAAGAGAGAGGGAAACTGTGATTTGAGGAAGTGGAGCAATGACTAAATTGAACACTGAACGCACAGTATTGTCTGATTGGTTTCCTCTGTAGATTGCATTCAACAGGTCTTAGCAACATCAAGGGAAGATAACATGAGAGCTTCAAAAGAAAGCCCTCAGCGGCATGCAGGTCTGTACACACATTATAACTCGTTCATTCCATTTTTATACAAGGTGACCCTTGCAGATCAATCAGCATGTGGGAGAGGAGAACAGGCAGCACCATGCAGAGTGACTGGAAAACCAGCTTGGCAAGCATATCACCAGAAATCGAAGAATGAAAAGTAGAACGTGCATATATCCTGTGTGGGCTGCATATATCATTGGAGGAACACCTCGGTCTTTCCTGCACCTTATGCTCCTCCGACCACTACCCTGCTGTCAGTTCCTGCTCTTAGCAACTGACAGAAGTACTGACAGTTAATGGTTCCTTTTGTTTAAAAAGGAGCGGACAGTTGTGAAGAGGAGAAAGGGCAGAGTAGCTACGTGGTTGAACAGCATTTTAACAAAAAATATCGTAACCGTCGGTGCTGCCGGTAGGAACTGCTGCTTCCGACATTTGGCAGATAAGTGGTTTTGAAAGAGAAAATTTGGAACCGCGAATCTGCCCAAAGGTCGGAAGCAAGAGTTGGCGCTCGAGGTAGAGGTTTACTTAACATTGTTTAGATACTTCATGTTATCTAAATAGACACATACCGCAGTTAATGTCACACTGTTGCGGAAGATTGGTAGCTGCCTATAAATCCCTGACTTTGGGGTAAAAATAGATAATCAAGGCCCAAACACAAGCAGCCTATGATTGGTTTTATTTTTCTGAATACATCGGACACCTTGAAGCTTGGCATCTGAAGTGCAATGAACTGGTGAAAGTTGATGCCAAAATTTTAAAAAAATGATCAGCAAATGCTGGACCACTGGTAACTGTCTGGCAGGAGGGAGCTGATACACGGGAATCTCTGTGGCTGGAGTAATTCTTAGTTTCACTGAGAGGAGCACTGGCATGCATTAGTCTTTGTGCGATTAAACACATTTCCAGATTCTCCATCGGTGATCAAAATAAGTGGCACGTCTGTGATATATTGTACAGGTTCTTTGATCACTTCACTTGTAACAGTAGAGACCAGTCTTGTTTCCATCAAGCTCATAAAGTGAAACAACACCCAAACTCCAACCAGCAATCTTTGTTACTGAGCATTCACGAGTTGAGTATCAACTGTCAGTGTTTTTGTACTTAATACATGGACATTTCAAACAAAAATACTCGCCAACTCGTGGAGGCCCACAACTGATTTACAAACACAGGTATGCTATTACGTTGCTATAGGGAGGTTCCTGCACCAACTTTCATTCAAGCTAGTTCAATTCGTGTCCAGTTCTCTGCTTTTAACAAATCCACCATTCAGTAACTTGCATGTCACCATTCACCCTTTCTTAATTAACTGAAACCTTTTAGCTATTTATATCAATTGAACTATCCACAAAACAATGAATAATTGGAAAAGTTACAGGGAGCAGAAAAGGATGATTGTAAGGTAGTCAATTTTTACTGTTGCTTGGAGACAAGGCTGCAGTATTTTTATCCCAATGTTAAGATACATTCAAACATACAGATTAATTGAAACCTATCCATGTCACCAAGGAGTGGCAATGCTTGGCAATTCACAAAAACAGTTCAAAATCCTGAAAAAAAAAATCCCTCTTGAATTTCACATCCACACTCAAAGCCTTGCTTTGGTCCATTAACAGCTCAGTTTCACAGAATTATTCTTTTTTAAAAAATGGTAATTAAGGCAGTGTTTAAAGTACAAAAGTGGCTTTCTGCAGACGCGTCATACACATTTAAAATATTAACTCAAAAGAATGTTTGCCAGAAAACAAAAGCTTCCCGTGGCAATAAACAGAAAAAAAAATCACCATATGACAAAACTCATGGTTAAAAAAAAGGGCAATGCAATTTTGAACAAATCGAACTCGTGAAACAAAGTTTTTGATTTAGGTTGGATTCGCCCAAACTGGATCCCTCGTGCTTCAGTGTCTTTTTAAAGCTGCAAGTTGTTCAAATAGTGTCTTCGGTCTCTGTGAGGTCTTCCAACTGCTGATGTATCATGGATCGCAATGCACTGTATCTTCAAAGGAAGAATAACATAAACTGGTGTTTATTTACTAGTCTTTATTTTGCGTTCAAGTTAAGCACCCAACACCTTTTATGCACTGAGTTTACATTTTCTATCAAGAAAGAAAATAGTCATATCAGATCCATTGCTGTTAATAATTAGCATGGGTGTAACTGCTAAACAAACTTACATGCAACTTGAAATTATATCACCCATAAATCTTCGAGGCTGTACACGATATTTTGTCTGTGTTTTTAAAAAACGTTTCCCCTCCTCTTTTGTGGTACGTGTCAGTGCATGTTAGCCAACAGCAAGTATCAATGCCACAGCTTGGAAAATGACAACAATTGCTCTTCGACTTCATTTTTCTCTGTCATGTTCTTGCTGGCAATGGGTGCTTCCTACCATTGGCCCGATCAAAACACAGGGTGCGGGATTCTCCGTTTTCTGGTGCAGCGTACCCCCCCCCCCCCCCCCCCCCCCACCGCCGGCAGCGGGATTCTACGTCCCGGCAGCCGGCCAATAAAATTTCCCATTCTGGCCATCCCCACGCCATCGGGTAAACTGCGGCCGTGAGTGCGCTGCCGGCGAAACGGAGGATCCCGTCAGCCGAGGGCGCCTCCAGGGTGATCCTCCCACCGTTAGCCTGGCTGAGCTGCAAACATTACAAAAAAAACAACTTTCCTTTACGTAGCAGCTCTCACACAGCAAAATAAAACGCTGATGCACTCGGCTCGGGTGTTATAAGTCAGAATTTGACACTGAGGCACAGAAGGAGATATTAGGGCAGACGTCCAAAAGCTTGGTCAAACAATTCTGAGCTTTAAGGAGTATCTTAGGGGAGGGCTGAGAGGTAGAGAAGCAGCAAAGTTTAGGGAGGGAATTCCAATCTTTGGGGCCAAGGAAGCTGGCGTATAATCATCAATGGTGGAGTTATTAACAAGCGGGAATGCACCAGAGGCCATTATTGGAGGACCGCAGAAGTCTCAATGATCTGAAGGTCATCTGAAAGGACGGGGCAATGTTGTGGAGGGATTTGAAAACAAGGGTATCCGTGCAAACTCCACACAGAGAGTCACCCATGGCCGGAATCGAACACTGGTCCCTGGAGTCGTGAAGCAGCAGTGCTAACCACTGTGCCGCCCAACACATAAAAAAATCAAACTTGGCTGTGCAAGAAAAAGAGAGAAAACCTTTTCCACTTTCTTTACCTCAAGCAGCTTCAGGACTGACACTAATAAAAGTAGGAAATTAACGTATGGCATTTACAATCATAATACCAATTGACAGGGAGGATTGATTCCCAGGTTGTAATTTAATCTCCAGAATCAGGTGATACTTACACACCGCTTGAAGTTTTCTCTCACTGTTTCCGTCATTATCTATTCAATTAGACGGCAACCTTTAACCACTATTCAATATTTTACACTAGTCTCCGACAATTATGAAGTCCGAATATTATTTGTACTTACTTTACGGTTAGTTTGTTAATTTCCCTTTCTTCCTCTTCCTTCAGTTTTTCAACAAAACTATCAAGGACTGGCATTTCAAACTTAATATACTGAGCAACCTTGGGGAAAAAGATCATTAGACACACATAAATCAGACATATTATTAAACACGAACCTGGATTTAAAATGTAGTCATTTTAAACAGCACAGAACTTACATCGTATGTGACCTCCTCTCCGAGATCCTTCTCCATCAGGAATATTCGTGCTATCTTTTCACAGGGGCCGTGCAAGATCCGCGATATAAGTGGGTATTCAGAATCTTTTAATTTTGTCCTCTCTGAAACAGGAGGAGAAACGTTAAGTTTGATGATTTTGTTTCATTAAAGGAGCCGGTTATCTCATTCAGAATCAAGCGAGAAAACAAATCCTCAGCACATCAGAATAAAATGGGCAGCGTAATTTATGACAAGCCACGATCAATTTTATCTGCCTTTCACTGACATAGTGCAGACTCTCCGTCTCGCAATACTGTCCACTCCCTTGACTGATAATGAATTATGTCAATCGGCCCCGCTGTTTCTGTCATGACTTGCCTGAAAATAACCGCTGGGAGTAAGTTATCTGGTCTTCCTTGAACTGACCTACATCCCTCACCTGCCACTATTTAAAGATAAAAAGATCCTTTCTGACCTTATCATAATTATACTCCGTGAGAGCCACAGCATGTCAAATGAGCGGGTTATTCGGTTACTTCTTACAGCATGCAATAAATAATTGGGGCTCTCAATTGCCTTGAGGAAAACATTGCGTGATATACAGAAACTGTAATTCAGCAGCCTGGAGTTGACTGCTGTACAAATGCTTGCGACAGTCGGCTGTGTCACGTTCCCATGTCTGCGTTTTTAGATTTATTCAATAATCTATTTGAATCCATGCATGTTGAACTTCCAGCGAGAGCCATTGGTTTTATACCGTTGATTGGTTTTCCCCTCTGCCCTCACCCAGAGATGCTGAAAGTAAGTACAGGACCCCTTCTGAGCAAAATCTATTGTCGTAAGCTGAGAGGAATCATGTGTAAAACTTTACTTTGTGCGGGCCGGGAGGAACTTTTTTTAAAAAGTCCTATTTGGTGCCTCTCCAATGTCGGTGACACTCTTTTTATTTGAATGGGTAAACCTACCTCCACTTTCGTGGACAACATACAGAGCAAATTCATCTGCGGTATTTTCCACCTGTAAAAAAAAACCAAGACAATCAGGTGAAATGAAGTAGGGCCACATGATCTTACGGTGGATTTCTTATGATGGGTATTTGTAACACCATAAAGTGGTCTACCTCTGCAAGACAGATTTCATGTAGCTGCTCCTTCACTCTGCCGATATAAATCTGAGACAGGACCAACCGTTTTCTTAATGACTTTAAACACAAGGTCTATACTTATACAGTTGCTTTCCCACTTTTCATAGAATTATAGACTCCCTACAGTGCAGAAGGAGGCCATTCGGCCGATTGAATCCGCACCGCCCCTTGGAAAGAGCACTCTACGTAAGCCCGCACCTCCATCCTATCCCAGTAAACCCTGCTAACCTTTTGGACATTAAGGGGCAATTTAGCACGGCCAATACACCTAGCCTGCCACATCTTTGGACTGAGGGAGGAAACCGGAGCACCCGGAGGAAATACATGCAGTCACGGGGAGAAAATGCAAACTCCACACAGTCAGCCAAGGTTGGAACTGAACCCGGGACCCTGGTGCTGTGAGACAGCAGTGCTAACCACTGTGCCACCGTACCGCCCTTTATTATTTTCATGATAAATGATGGGATTTCCTAGCTCTTCCCGCTGGGGATCTTCCGGTCCAGCCGAAGGCGGCCTTCTGCCCCATGGCGGCGGACGTCCTGGTGGCATGGCTGGTGGGCAACGGCATTGACGCCGGTGGGACGGGAAGACCCGGCTGCCGAGCCACCTTCGCCGTGGGAAACTCCGCCGTGTGTTGGCCAGAATATCCCGGACTATGTTTCTGACATAATCGTTCTCCAACTGACCTGAAAATAAACTACGACTTTCCCGTGATTATTATTTCATTCACAGAGTATTTTTAATTCATTCAAGGTGCTGCGGGCTTCGCTGGCTAGACCCAGCATTTATTGCCCGTCACTAATTGCCCTTGAGAAGGTGGCGGTGAGCTGCTTTCTTGAATCGTTGCAGTCTGTGTGGTGTAGGTACACCCACAGTGCTGTTAGGGAGCAGGTTCCAGGGTTTCGATTCAGTAACAGTGAAGGAACGGTGATATATTTCCAAGTCTGGCTGATCCAGATGATGCTGTTCCCATGTTGATAATGAAATGTGTCCCTTTTAATTTATTTTGCTTAATACAGAATACATAGTTTTATCGCAACAATGTGTTGCAAATCATGTTTTTTTTTTACATGTAATCTGCTCCTGTGTTGAAATTATGTTTAAAAAAACTCATCAACCAGCAATCCTTCAATTCATTTTGTGGTCTTTCTTCAGGAGTAGGAATCAGTACGTGAATGTCTGATTTCACAATAAGATTATTGGCTTCAAGGTGGCTCGAGTGCCAATGGTAGGTGCCAGCTGCTTGTTAAACCCGCTCATATGGCAAGACCTTCTGGTCCTGCCGACAGGGCACCCTGGGGTGGATTCAACGGGAAATCCCATTGACAGCGGTGGGGCAAGAACATCCCACCACGAAAAGCATGCTGCAGGCTGGCCAGAGAATCTCGCCCATAGACCTTGACATCGAAGGTTCAGATCAGCCAACTTCCTGCGGGTGCAGTGTCCTCCCCTACAGAACCTCGAGATGTGGACAAAGAACTGTGTTATCTCCCTAACCAATTAAATTGAAGAATCGTTACTGAGCAATGAAGTCTGAAACAGGAACGGTCAGCTACAAATATTTAACTCGACAACGAAACAAGTGTAGAAAGTGAAATGGGGGACAAAAGATTGAATCGAGAGAGATAAGTGGCAGAAAGAAAGTGAAAAACTATATCTAATCTCCGGCAATGCTGAGGATCTTAAGGAACAAGATGCCACACCAACTTGACCCACAACCCAAAAGTCCCTGTGCACAGACCGTGTACAAGTCGGCTTCTTTACCACACATGCAGAAACTTTAAAAGTGGCTGCACACTTCAATAAGTCACCCGCGCACTCAAAAGAAATGAGATGAAATGGTGATCCACACTTGTTAAAATGAATTAATTTTGTGTGCCAGAGATTGTCTGGCATGAAGTGAAAGGGTCCTTCCATTGGAATGGAACCATTGCTGGCAAACCTATTGTGTACAAAATCAAGCAAGTACAGCAACTTCACACCATTCCATATGATTCAACGGTGGGTAGATTCCTCCCATCTGAGACGAAGCCCTGTGACGGGGGCAGGGACAGGCAGGGTTGCCCGCTGAAGTCGTCAACAGGACCACCATGGCCAAATCTTCCAACCCCGACCTTATTAATTATGTATCCGGGAGTTTAGTGTCGTATTCCAGGACAGGCCGATATGGGTGCCATATTAAAAAGGCGCCCAACATCACTGGCCCACCGTTGAAGAAGGAAGATGAACCTTCTGAAAAAAAGATGGATCTCCAGGAACACACTGAGGCTGGAAGCTGGACCTCCTCGAAGACACTGAAAGATGCCCTCCCCACCCACTGCCGATTCAGGGTCACGGGCGGCCTCCAACCCCATCTCTGCAGACAGCATTCTTTGGGTAAGTCCTGGTTTCTGCAAGCCACGTTGCTCCAGACGTGTCCTGGACTGGTGTGTTTTCCCACTGCACGGAGAATCGGATGTGGGCGGAAGATTCCAGTTGGGCCTTTATCAGCATCCGATTGGCGGGATACAACTCAATTTCACGCTGGCTTCCAGCGGCATTCCAGACAGATCCACCATGACTGGCAGGAACGGAACATTCTGCAGGAAATTCACGCCAGCATCAACCTGATTTTTGGGGCACCCACTCAATCCTCAGCCCCATATTGAACTTGCCGGCAGGAGCATGGGATAATTCAACCTCATAGATATATCAGTGAGATAACATTAGTGCCAAGCAGCTGGAGTAAGGCATCTCAGGAGAGCAACCTCCAGATTTGGTGTTTAGTCACACCTGTGCAGTCGTTGATAGTTGCTGTCTGATTTACAATTGTGAGTGCTGTTAGTTTCACAAAATCCAGCCCAAGGTATCATATTTTTAGTCCGCATTTACACTGGACTCACTTACCCTAAACTTGTTGAGCAGTAAGTTCAGTACTTGTGAAGTGTTCATGCTGCTATTAACTCGCACATTTGTCACAGACCCATAGGCTGGTGTGAACACAGATGTCTGAGGAGAAAGAACAATACAAGACTGTAAGTGCTGCTTAATGGGGAGGAAGAAGCAATACATTTACAACTAATCCACTTGGAAAAAGCTATCGCCATTTCGAATTCTTTACCTCGGTACACTTGCCCCAGAAAGTGCATCAATGCAGCTCAATCAATGCAGAAGGTCAGCCTGGGTGTTGTAACTAGGGAGTCAGCCTGGGTACTGTACTAGAGAGTCAACCTGGATACTGTACTAGAGAGTCAGCCTGGATACTGTACTAGAGAGTCAGCCTGGATACTGTACTAGAGAGTCAACCTGGATACTGTACTAGAGAGTCAACCTGGATACTGTACTAGAGAGTCAGCCTGGATACTGTACTAGAGAGTCAGCCTGGATACTGTACTAGAGAGTCAGCCTGGATACTGTACTAGAGAGTCAACCTGGATACTGTACTAGAGAGTCAACCTGGATACTGTACTAGAGAGTCAACCTGGATACTGTACTAGAGAGTCAACCTGGATACTGTACTAGAGAGTCAGCCTGGATACTGTACTAGAGAGTCAGCCTGGATACTGTACTAGAGAGTCAGCCTGGATACTGTACTAGAGAGTCAGCCTGGATACTGTACTAGAGAGTCAGCCTGGATACTGTACTAGAGAGTCAGCCTGGGTACTGTACTAGAGAGTCAGCCTGGGTATTGTACTAGAGAGTCAGCCTGGATACTGTACTAGAGAGTCAGCCTGGATACTGTACTAGAGAGTCAGCCTGGATACTGTACTAGAGAGTCAGCCTGGATACTGTACTAGAGAGTCAGCCTGGATACTGTACTAGAGAGTCAGCCTGGATACTGTACTAGAGAGTCAGCCTGGATACTGTACTAGAGAGTCAACCTGGATACTGTACTAGAGAGTCAGCCTGGATACTGTACTAGAGAGTCAACCTGGATACTGTACTAGAGAGTCAGCCTGGATACTGTACTAGAGAGTCAGCCTGGGTACTGTACTAGAGAGTCAGCCTGGATACTGTACTAGAGAGTCAGCCTGGGTACTGTACTACAGAGTCAGCCTGGATACTGTACTAGAGAGTCAGCCTGGATACTGTACTAGAGAGTCAGCCTGGATACTGTACTAGAGAGTCAGCCTGGATATTGTACTAGAGAGTCAGCCTGGATACTGTACTAGAGAGTCAGCCTGGGTACTGTACTAGAGAGTCAACCTGGATACTGTACTAGAGAGTCAGCCTGGATACTGTACTAGAGAGTCAGCCTGGATACTGTACTAGAGAGTCAACCTGGATACTGTACTAGAGAGTCAACCTGGATACTGTACTAGAGAGTCAGCCTGGATACTGTACTAGAGAGTCAGCCTGGATACTGTACTAGAGAGTCAGCCTGGATACTGTACTAGAGAGTCAGCCTGGATACTGTACTAGAGAGTCAACCTGGATACTGTACTAGAGAGTCAACCTGGATACTGTACTAGAGAGTCAACCTGGATACTGTACTAGAGAGTCAACCTGGATACTGTACTAGAGAGTCAGCCTGGATACTGTACTAGAGAGTCAGCCTGGATACTGTACTAGAGAGTCAGCCTGGATACTGTACTAGAGAGTCAGCCTGGATACTGTACTAGAGAGTCAGCCTGGATACTGTACTAGAGAGTCAGCCTGGGTACTGTACTAGAGAGTCAGCCTGGGTATTGTACTAGAGAGTCAGCCTGGATACTGTACTAGAGAGTCAGCCTGGATACTGTACTAGAGAGTCAGCCTGGATACTGTACTAGAGAGTCAGCCTGGATACTGTACTAGAGAGTCAGCCTGGATACTGTACTAGAGAGTCAGCCTGGATACTGTACTAGAGAGTCAGCCTGGATACTGTACTAGAGAGTCAGCCTGGGTACTGTACTACAGAGTCAGCCTGGATACTGTACTAGAGAGTCAGCCTGGATACTGTACTAGAGAGTCAGCCTGGATACTGTACTAGAGAGTCAGCCTGGATATTGTACTAGAGAGTCAGCCTGGATACTGTACTAGAGAGTCAGCCTGGGTACTGTACTAGAGAGTCAGCCTGGATACTGTACTAGAGAGTCAACCTGGATACTGTACTACAGAGTCAGCCTGGGTACTGTACTAGAGAGTCAGCCTGGGTACTGTACTAGAGAGTCAGCCTGGATACTGTACTAGAGAGTCAGCCTGGATACTGTACTAGAGAGTCAGCCTGGATACTGTACTAGAGAGTCAGCCTGGGTACTGTACTAGAGAGTCAGCCTGGATACTGTACTAGAGAGTCAGCCTGGATACTGTACTAGAGAGTCAGCCTGGGTACTGTACTACAGAGTCAGCCTGGATACTGTACTAGAGAGTCAGCCTGGATACTGTACTAGAGAGTCAGCCTGGGTACTGTACTACAGAGTCAGCCTGGATACTGTACTAGAGAGTCAGCCTGGGTACTGTACTAGAGAGTCAGCCTGGATACTGTACTAGAGAGTCAGCCTGGATACTGTACTAGAGAGTCAGCCTGGGTACTGTACTAGAGAGTCAGCCTGGATACTGTACTAGAGAGTCAGCCTGGGTACTGTACTACAGAGTCAGCCTGGATACTGTACTAGAGAGTCAGCCTGGGTACTGTACTAGAGAGTCAGCCTGGATACTGTATTGGAGAGTCAGCCTGGGTACTGTACTAGAGAGTCAGCCTGGATACTGTACTAGAGAGTCAGCCTGGATACTGTATTGGAGAGTCAGCCTGGGTACTGTACTAGAGAGTCAGCCTGGATACTGTACTAGAGAGTCAGCCTGGATACTGTACTAGAGAGTCAGCCTGGATACTGTACTAGAGAGTCAGCCTGGGTACTGTACTAGAGAGTCAGCCTGGATACTGTACTAGAGAGTCAGCCTGGGTACTGTACTAGAGAGTCAGCCTGGGTACTGTACTAGAGAGTCAACCTGGATACTGTACTAGAGAGTCAACCTGGATACTGTACTAGAGAGTCAGCCTGGATACTGTACTAGAGAGTCAGCCTCGGTATTGTAACTAGGGAGTCAGCCTGGGTACTGTACTAGAGAGTCAACCTGGATACTGTACTAGAGAGTCAGCCTGGATACTGTACTAGAGAGTCAGCCTCGGTATTGTAACAAGAGGGTCAGCCTGGGTACTGTACTAGGGCGTCAGCCTGGGTACTGTACTAGAGAGTCAGCCTGGGTACTGTACTAGAGAGTCAGCCTGGGTACGGTACTAGGGCGTCAGCCTGGGTACTGTACTAGAGAGTCAGCCTGGATACTGTACTAGAGAGTCAGCCTGGATACTGTACTAGAGAGTCAGCCTGGATACTGTACTAGAGAGTCAGCCTGGATACTGTACTAGAGAGTCAGCCTGGATACTGTACTAGAGTCAGCCTGGATACTGTACTAGGGAGTCAGCCTGGATACTGTACTATAGAGTCAGCCTGGGTACTGTACTAGAGAGTCAGCCTGGATACTGTACTAGGGAGTCAGCCTGGATACTGTACTAGAGAGTCAGCCTGGATACTGTACTAGAGAGTCAGCCTGGATACGGTACTAGAGAGTCAGCCTGGATACTGTACTAGAGAGTCAGCCTGGATACTGTACTAGAGAGTCAGCCTGGATACTGTACTAGGGAGTCAGCCTGGGTACTGTACTAGAGAGTCAGCCTGGATACTGTACTAGGGAGTCAGCCTGGATACTGTACTAGAGAGTCAGCCTGGATACTGTACTAGAGAGTCAGCCTGGATACTGTACTAGGGAGTCAGCCTGGATACTGTACTAGAGAGTCAGCCTGGATACTGTACTAGAGAGTCAGCCTGGATACTGTACTAGGGAGTCAGCCTGGATACTGTACTAGAGAGTCAGCCTGGATACTGTACTAGAGAGTCAGCCTGGATACTGTACTAGAGAGTCAGCCTGGATACTGTACTAGAGAGTCAGCCTGGATACTGTACTAGGGAGTCAGCCTGGATACTGTACTAGAGAGTCAGCCTGGATACTGTACTAGAGAGTCAGCCTAGATACTGTACTAGAGAGTCAGCCTGGATACTGTACTAGAGAGTCAGCCTGGATACTGTACTAGAGAGTCAGCCTGGATACTGTACTAGAGAGTCAGCCTGGATACTGTACTAGAGAGTCAGCCTGGATACTGTACTAGGGAGTCAGCCTGGGTACTGTACTAGAGAGTCAGCCTGGATACTGTACTAGAGAGTCAGCCTGGATACTGTACTAGAGAGTCAGCCTGGGTACTGTACTAGAGAGTCAGCCTGGATACTGTACTAGAGAGTCAGCCTGGATACTGTACTAGGGAGTCAGCCTGGATACTGTACTAGAGAGTCAGCCTGGATACTGTACTAGAGAGTCAGCCTGGGTACTGTACTAGAGAGTCAGCCTGGATACTGTACTAGAGAGTCAGCCTGGATACTGTACTAGAGAGTCAGCCTGGATACTGTACTAGGGAGTCAGCCTGGATACTGTACTAGAGAGTCAGCCTGGATACTGTACTAGAGAGTCAGCCTGGATACTGTACTACAGTCAGCCTGGATACTGTACTAGAGAGTCAGCCTGGATACTGTACTAGAGAGTCAGCCTGGATACTGTACTAGAGAGTCAGCCTGGATACTGTACTAGAGAGTCAGCCTGGATACTGTACTAGGGAGTCAGCCTGGATACTGTACTAGAGAGTCAGCCTGGATACTGTACTAGAGAGTCAGCCTGGATACTGTATTGGAGAGTCAGCCTGGATACTGTACTAGAGAGTCAGCCTGGATACTGTACTACAGAGTCAGCCTGGATACTGTACTAGAGAGTCAGCCTGGATACTGTACTAGAGAGTCAGCCTGGATACTGTACTAGAGAGTCAGCCTGGATACTGTACTAGAGAGTCAGCCTGGATACTGTACTAGAGAGTCAGCATGGATACTGTACTAGAGAGTCAGCCTGGGTACTGTACTAGAGAGTCAGCCTGGGTACGGTACTAGGGCGTCAGCCTGGGTACTGTACTAGAGAGTCAGCCTGGATACTGTACTAGAGAGTCAGCCTGGATACTGTACTAGAGAGTCAGCCTGGATACTGTACTAGAGAGTCAGCCTGGATACTGTACTAGAGAGTCAGCCTGGATACTGTACTAGAGAGTCAGCCTGGGTACTGTACTAGAGTCAGCCTGGATACTGTACTAGGGAGTCAGCCTGGATACTGTACTAGGGAGTCAGCCTGGGTACTGTACTAGAGTCAGCCTGGATACTGTACTAGGGAGTCAGCCTGGATACTGTACTAGGGAGTCAGCCTGGATACTGTACTAGAGAGTCAGCCTGGATACTGTACTAGAGAGTCAGCCTGGATACGGTACTAGAGAGTCAGCCTGGATACTGTACTAGAGAGTCAGCCTGGATACTGTACTAGAGAGTCAGCCTGGATACTGTACTAGGGAGTCAGCCTGGGTACTGTACTAGAGAGTCAGCCTGGATACTGTACTAGGGAGTCAGCCTGGATACTGTACTAGAGAGTCAGCCTGGATACTGTACTAGAGAGTCAGCCTGGATACGGTACTAGAGAGTCAGCCTGGATACTGTACTAGAGAGTCAGCCTGGATACTGTACTAGAGAGTCAGCCTGGATACTGTACTAGGGAGTCAGCCTGGGTACTGTACTAGAGAGTCAGCCTGGATACTGTACTAGGGAGTCAGCCTGGATACTGTACTAGAGAGTCAGCCTGGATACTGTACTAGAGAGTCAGCCTGGATACTGTACTAGGGAGTCAGCCTGGATACTGTACTAGAGAGTCAGCCTGGATACTGTACTAGAGAGTCAGCCTGGATACTGTACTAGAGAGTCAGCCTGGATACTGTACTAGAGAGTCAGCCTAGATACTGTACTAGAGAGTCAGCCTGGATACTGTACTAGAGAGTCAGCCTGGATACTGTACTAGAGAGTCAGCCTGGATACTGTACTAGAGAGTCAGCCTGGATACTGTACTAGAGAGTCAGCCTGGATACTGTACTAGGGAGTCAGCCTGGGTACTGTACTAGAGAGTCAGCCTGGATACTGTACTAGAGAGTCAGCCTGGATACTGTACTAGAGAGTCAGCCTGGGTACTGTACTAGAGAGTCAGCCTGGATACTGTACTAGAGAGTCAGCCTGGATACTGTACTAGGGAGTCAGCCTGGATACTGTACTAGAGAGTCAGCCTGGGTACTGTACTAGAGAGTCAGCCTGGGTACTGTACTAGAGAGTCAACCTGGATACTGTACTACAGAGTCAGCCTGGATACTGTACTAGAGAGTCAGCCTGGGTACTGTACTAGAGAGTCAGCCTGGATACTGTACTAGAGAGTCAGCCTGGATACTGTACTAGACAGTCAGCCTGGGTACTGTACTAGAGAGTCAGCCTGGATACTGTACTAGAGAGTCAGCCTGGATACTGTACTAGGGAGTCAGCCTGGGTACTGTACTAGAGAGTCAGCCTGGATACTGTACTAGAGAGTCAGCCTGGATACTGTACTAGAGAGTCAGCCTGGATACTGTACTAGAGAGTCAGCCTGGATACTGTACTAGAGAGTCAGCCTGGATACTGTACTAGAGAGTCAGCCTGGGTACTGTACTAGAGAGTCAGCCTGGATACTGTACTAGGGAGTCAGCCTGGATACTGTACTAGAGAGTCAGCCTGGATACTGTACTAGAGAGTCAGCCTGGATACTGTACTACAGTCAGCCTGGATACTGTACTAGAGAGTCAGCCTGGATACTGTACTAGAGAGTCAGCCTGGATACTGTACTAGAGAGTCAGCCTGGATACTGTACTAGAGAGTCAGCCTGGATACTGTACTAGGGAGTCAGCCTGGGTACTGTACTAGAGAGTCAGCCTGGATACTGTACTAGAGAGTCAGCCTGGATACTGTATTGGAGAGTCAGCCTGGATACTGTACTAGAGAGTCAGCCTGGATACTGTACTACAGAGTCAGCCTGGATACTGTACTAGAGAGTCAGCCTGGATACTGTACTAGAGAGTCAGCCTGGATACTGTACTAGAGAGTCAGCCTGGATACTGTACTAGAGAGTCAGCCTGGATACTGTACTAGAGAGTCAGCCTGGGTACTGTACTAGAGAGTCAGCCTGGATACTGTACTAGAGATTCAGCCTGGATACTGTACTAGAGAGTCAGCCTGGATACTGTACTAGAGAGTCAGCCTGGATACTGTACTAGAGAGTCAGCCTGGATACTGTACTAGAGAGTCAGCCTGGATACTGTACTAGAGAGTCAGCCTGGATACTGGACTAGAGAGTCAGCCTGGGTACTGTACTAGAGAGTCAGCCTGGATACTGTACTAGAGAGTCAGCCTGGATACTGTACTAGAGAGTCAGCCTGGATACTGGACTAGAGAGTCAGCCTGGGTACTGTACTACAGAGTCAGCCTGGATATGGTACTAGAGAGTCAGCCTGGATACTGTACTAGAGAGTCAGCCTGGATACTGTACTGGAGAGTCAGCCTGGATACTGTACTAGAGAGTCAGCCTGGATACTGTACTAGAGAGTCAGCCTGGATACTGTACTAGAGAGTCAGCCTGGATACTGTACTACAGAGTCAGCCTGGATACTGTACTAGAGAGTCAGCCTGGATACTGTACTAGAGAGTCAGCCTGGGTACTGTACTAGAGAGTCAGCCTGGGTACTGTACTAGAGAGTCAGCCTGGATACTGTACTAGAGAGTCAGCCTGGATACTGTACTAGAGAGTCAGTCTGGATACTGTACTAGAGAGTCAGCCTGGATACTGTACTAGAGAGTCAGCCTGGGTACTGTACTAGAGAGTCAGCCTGGATACTGTACTAGAGAGTCAGCCTGGATACTGTACTAGAGAGTCAGCCTGGATACTGTACTAGAGAGTCAGCCTGGATACTGTACTAGAGAGTCAGTCTGGATACTGTACTAGAGAGTCAGCCTGGATACTGTACTAGAGAGTCAGCCTGGATACTGTACTAGAGAGTCAACCTGGATACTGTACTAGAGAGTCAGCCTGGATACTGTACTAGAGAGTCAACCTGGATACTGTACTAGAGAGTCAGCCTGGATACTGTACTAGAGAGTCAGTCTGGATACTGTACTAGAGAGTCAGCCTGGATACTGTACTAGAGAGTCAACCTGGATACTGTACTAGAGAGTCAGCCTGGATACTGTACTAGAGAGTCAACCTGGATACTGTACTAGAGAGTCAGCCTGGATACTGTACTAGAGAGTCAACCTGGATACTGTACTAGAGAGTCAACCTGGATACTGTACTAGAGAGTCAGCCTGGATACTGTACTAGAGAGTCAGCCTGGATACTGTACTAGAGAGTCAGCCTGGGTACTGTACTAGAGAGTCAACCTGGATACTGTACTAGAGAGTCAGCCTGGGTACTGTACTAGAGAGTCAGCCTGGGTACTGTACTAGAGAGTCAGCCTGGATACTGTACTAGAGAGTCAGCCTGGATATTGTACTACAGAGTCAGCCTGGATATTGTACTAGAGAGTCAGCCTGGATACTGTACTAGAGTCAGCCTGGATACGGTACTAGAGAGTCAGCCTGGATACTGTACTAGAGAGTCAGCCTGGATACTGTACTACAGAGTCAGCCTGGATACGGTACTAGAGAGTCAGCCTGGATACTGTACTAGAGAGTCAGCCTGGATACTGTACTACAGAGTCAGCCTGGATACTGTACTAGAGAGTCAGCCTGGGTACTGTACTAGAGAGTCAGCCTGGATACTGTACTAGAGAGTCAGCCTGGATACTGTACTGGAGAGTCAGCCTGGATACTGTACTAGAGAGTCAGCCTGGATACTGTACTAGAGAGTCAGCCTGGATACTGTACTAGAGAGTCAGCCTGGATACTGTACTAGAGAGTCAGCCTGGATACTGTACTAGAGAGTCAGCCTGGGTACTGTACTAGAGAGTCAGCCTGGATACTGTACTAGAGAGTCAGCCTGGGTACTGTACTAGAGAGTCAGCCTGGATACTGTACTAGAGAGTCAGCCTGGGTACTGTACTAGAGAGTCAGCCTGGGTACTGTACTAGAGAGTCAGCCTGGATACTGTACTAGAGAGTCAGCCTGGATACTGTACTACAGTCAGCCTGGGTACTGTACTAGAGAGTCAGCCTGGATACTGTACTAGAGAGTCAGCCTGGATACTGTACTAGAGAGTCAGCCTGGATACTGTACTAGAGAGTCAGCCTGGATACTGTACTAGAGAGTCAGCCTGGATACTGTACTAGAGAGTCAGCCTGGATACTGTACTAGAGAGTCAGCCTGGATACTGTACTAGAGTCAGCCTGGATACTGTACTACAGTCAGCCTGGGTACTGTACTAGAGAGTCAGCCTGGGTACTGTACTAGAGAGTCAGCCTGGATACTGTACTAGAGAGTCAGCCTGGATACTGTACTAGAGAGTCAGCCTGGATACTGTACTAGAGTCAGCCTGGATACTGTACTAGAGAGTCAGCCTGGATACTGTACTAGAGAGTCAGCCTGGATACTGTACTACAGTCAGCCTGGATACTGTACTAGAGAGTCAGCCTGGATACTGTACTAGAGAGTCAGTCTGGATACTGTACTAGAGAGTCAGCCTGGATACTGTACTAGAGAGTCAGTCTGGATACTGTACTACAGTCAGCCTGGATACTGTACTAGAGAGTCAGCCTGGATACTGTACTAGAGAGTCAGTCTGGATACTGTACTACAGAGTCAGCCTGGATACTGTACTAGAGAGTCAGCCTGGGTACTGTACTAGAGAGTCAGCCTGGATACTGTACTAGAGAGTCAGCCTGGATACTGTACTAGAGAGTCAGCCTGGGTACTGTACTAGAGAGTCAGCCTGGGTACTGTACTAGAGAGTCAGCCTGGATACTGTACTAGAGAGTCAGCCTGGATACTGTACTAGAGAGTCAGCCTGGGTACTGTACTAGAGAGTCAGCCTGGATACTGTACTAGAGAGTCAGCCTGGATACTGTACTAGAGAGTCAGCCTGGTACTGTACTAGAGAGTCAGCCTGGATACTGTACTAGAGAGTCAGCCTGGGTACTGTACTAGAGAGTCAGCCTGGATACTGTACTAGAGAGTCAGCCTGGATACTGTACTAGAGAGTCAGCCTGGGTACTGTACTAGAGAGTCAGCCTGGATACTGTACTAGAGAGTCAGCCTGGATACTGTACTAGAGAGTCAGCCTGGGTACTGTACTAGAGAGTCAGCCTGGATACTGTACTAGAGAGTCAGCCTGGATACTGTACTAGAGAGTCAGCCTGGATACTGTACTAGAGAGTCAGCCTGGATACTGTACTAGAGAGTCAGCCTGGATACTGTACTAGAGAGTCAGCCTGGGTACTGTACTAGAGAGTCAGCCTGGGTACTGTACTAGAGAGTCAGCCTGGATACTGTACTAGAGAGTCAGCCTGGTTACTGTACTAGAGAGTCAGCCTGGATACTGTACTAGAGAGTCAGCCTGGATACTGTACTAGAGAGTCAGCCTGGATACTGTACTAGAGAGTCAACCTGGATACTGTACTAGAGAGTCAGCCTGGGTACTGAACTAGAGAGTCAACCTGGATACTGTACTAGAGAGTCAGCCTGGGTACTGTACTACAGAGTCAGCCTGGATACTGTACTAGAGAGTCAGCCTGGGTACTGTACTAGAGAGTCAGCCTGGGTACTGTACTAGAGAGTCAGCCTGGGTACTGTACTAGAGAGTCAGCCTGGATACTGTACTAGAGAGTCAGCCTGGGTACTGTACTAGAGAGTCAGCCTGGATACTGTACTAGAGAGTCAGCCTGGATACTGTACTAGAGAGTCAGCCTGGATACTGTACTAGAGAGTCAGCCTGGATACTGTACTAGAGAGTCAGCCTGGATACTGTACTAGAGAGTCAGCCTGGATACTGTACTAGAGAGTCAGCCTGGGTACTGTACTAGAGAGTCAGCCTGGGTACTGTACTAGAGAGTCAGCCTGGATACTGTACTAGAGAGTCAGCCTGGATACTGTACTACAGTCAGCCTGGGTACTGTACTAGAGAGTCAGCCTGGGTACTGTACTAGAGAGTCAGCCTGGATACTGTAATAGAGAGTCAGCCTGGGTACTGTACTAGAGAGTCAGCCTGGATACTGTAATAGAGAGTCAGCCTGGATACTGTAATAGAGAGTCAGCCTGGGTACTGTACTAGAGAGTCAGCCTGGATACTGTACTAGAGAGTCAGCCTGGATACTGTACTAGAGAGTCAGCCTGGATACTGTACTAGAGAGTCAGCCTGGATACTGTACTAGAGAGTCAACCTGGATACTGTACTAGAGAGTCAGCCTGGATACTGTACTAGAGAGTCAGCCTGGATACTGTACTAGAGAGTCAGCCTGGATACTGTACTAGAGAGTCAGCCTGGATACTGTACTAGAGAGTCAGCCTGGATACTGTACTAGAGAGTCAGCCTGGATACTGTACTAGAGAGTCAGCCTGGATACTGTAATAGAGAGTCAGCCTGGATACTGTAATAGAGAGTCAGCCTGGGTACTGTACTAGAGAGTCAGCCTAGAGAGTCAGCTGGTACTGTCACTAGAGAGTCAGCCTGGATACTGTACTAGAGAGTCAGCCTGGGTACTGTACTAGAGAGTCAGCCTGGGATACTGTACTAGAGAGTCAGCCTGGATACTGTACTAGAGAGTCAGCCTGGATACTGTAATAGAGAGTCAGCCTGGATACTGTACTAGAGAGTCAGCCTGGATACTGTACTAGAGAGTCAGCCTGGATACTGTACTAGAGAGTCAGCCTGGATACTGTACTAGAGAGTCAGCCTGGGTACTGTACTAGAGAGTCAGCCTGGATACTGTACTAGAGAGTCAGCCTGGATACTGTACTAGGAGTCAGCCTGGATACTGTGCTAGAGAGTCAGCCTGATACTGTACTAGGAGAGTCAGCCTGGATACTGTACTAAGAGTCAGCCTGGATTACTGTACTAGAGAGTCAGCCTGGATACTGTACTAGAGAGTCAGCCTGGATACTGTACTAGAGAGTCAGCCTGGATACTGTACTAGAGAGTCAGCCTGGATACTGTACTAGAGAGTCAACCTGGATACTGTACTAGAGAGTCAACCTGGATACTGTACTAGAGAGTCAGCCTGGGTACTGAACTAGAGAGTCAACCTGGATACTGTACTAGAGAGTCAGCCTGGGTACTGTACTACAGAGTCAGCCTGGATACTGTACTACAGAGTCAGCCTGGATACTGTACTAGAGAGTCAGCCTGGATACTGTACTAGAGAGTCAGCCTGGATACTGTACTAGAGAGTCAACCTGGATACTGTACTAGAGAGTCAACCTGGATACTGTACTAGAGAGTCAGCCTGGGTACTGAACTAGAGAGTCAACCTGGATACTGTACTAGAGAGTCAGCCTGGGTACTGTACTACAGAGTCAGCCTGGATACTGTACTGGAGAGTCAGCCTGGATACTGTACTAGAGAGTCAGCCTGGATACTGTACTAGAGAGTCAGCCTGGATACTGTACTAGAGAGTCAGCCTGGGTACTGTACGACAGAGTCAGCCTGGATACTGTACTAGAGAGTCAGCCTGGATACTGTACTAGAGAGTCAGCCTGGATACTGTACTACAGAGTCAGCCTGGGTACTATACTAGAGAGTCAGCCTGGATACTGTACTAGAGAGTCAGCCTGGGTACTGTACTAGAGAGTCAGCCTGGATACTGTACTAGAGAGTCAGCCTGGGTACTGTACTAGAGAGTCAGCCTGGATACTGTACTAGAGAGTCAGCCTGGATACTGTACTAGAGA